>NW_022111357.1:23951746-23954853 GCF_000313985.2 Echinops telfairi | reverse complement strand
CAACACTGATCAGGACAAAGCAGCCTGTGAGGCCATCTCTGAATCAGACACCAACTCAGCTCATCGGGCCCGGAAGATTCGCCCCGAGAACTGTGCCGACCGTATGACAGATGAGCCCTGGAAGGCGTTCATGGAGGTGAAGCACTATGGGCAGAGAGGGAGGGAGGCGGGGGACACCAAGTGAGTGAAGTATGCCACCCTGGTTGATGATCTCACACACAAGTGAAGATTGCTGAATGAGTGCATGTTTGTTGGGTCTATTTGTACTCAAGATGGAAAAATAGAATTAAAACCAATACTAAATAAACAGCAGACAAGGGTAGCTATATAGATAGCTACAGCATTATGAATCCAATCCAGAGTGTTGCAATGCAGACTCACTACCTATCGTTGTTGGGAAGAAAATCCCTCAGCACGACAGGTGGGACAGAGCAGCTGGCCAATCAATGAACAGCAGCCTCCTCCACACATGTACACAAGGACACCGAACAAAACCGAAACCACAAGAGCTATCACCGTTCCACACCCACCTGGAGGGTTACGATCAGAATCAACACAAGAAAATCGTGGGGGTGGGGGACCTTACCCATGTCGCTGGCCAGAGTGGAAATGAGCAGCTGCTTCACAAGACCACTTGTGTTGGCAGCTCCTCAGGACGTTAAACAGAGAGTTGGCCACGGCCCAGCAATTCCACTCCTAGCACACACCCAGAGAATTGAAAACATAGGTCCACACGGACCTCTGTACACGAGCGCTCACAGCAGCATTATTCCCAAGAGCCCACAGGTGGGAACAAACCCAGATGCCCACCATCTGACAAATACAAGGTTGCATGTGCATCCACAGAAGGGAACCCGGCAACAAAAAGGGGCAAAGTACAGACACAAGCTATCCTGCACGATGAACCTCAAATCTATTTCCCTCGGTGAAACAAGCCAGTCACAAAGGGCGAAATACTGTGCTATTCAATTTAGAGAGTGGCTCTCATGGGCACCTCTATGGAGAAGGAAGGTGGACTGGAGGTTGCTGGGCTCTGGGAATGTGGGCCATTGGGGAGTGGCTGCCAGTGAGCGTGGGGTTCCCTTGGGGAAGAATGAAAATGCTTGGAATAGTGGTTGTGAGTGCACAATCCTGTGAATATATGGAAGACCACTCAGCTGTACAGTTTTTAAAGGTGAATTTTAGGGCCTGAGAATTATACCTCAATAAAGCTCTCATCCAAAAGTAAACAAAACAACAAAAAACCCTCCAAGTTGAAGCTACAAAAGGACCACCGTAGCTGTCCATTCTGTGTGCTTCCACGTGTCACCCAGCATGTGGATGTTTTATCGATTTGCCCTGGTGGCATAGTGGGTTAGGAGTTAGGCTGTTAACCGTGAGGTTAGCATTTCAAAAACAACAGCCACTCTGCAGGACAAAGATGAGGCTTTCTACTCCCGTTAAAGAGTTACAGTCTCAGAAACCCACCGGGGCAGTTCTACCCTGTCCTATGAGTTGGAATCTTCTTAGCACAGTGAGCTTGCTAAGTTTATACCTCTTAAAACCCTGTGGTACGGGCATCAGAGACGGAGCCTGGGGCTCCGTGGTTAGCGCTGCCTGTGTTGCTCAGGTTCATCCCGTCAGTGTGATTAGACAGACACTCCGGCCTCCTTTCTCCTCCTCCAACGTCTACGGTCTACCCCTCTGCAAAACTGCCCTCTCCCCAGGCCTGGCTAGCGGCCCCGTCCTTCGTCCCCCTGCTGGGTGCTCACCGAGGAGGTGCTTGATGATGGCTTGGTTGTGCTCCCAGAGGTTGCTAAAGGTCCCCCATCGGGAGTGGCCGTCTGGCACGGGGTTGGCTTTGACCCAGCCGCCGCAGGCGTAGCTGAAGAAGTCCTGGCAGGGGTCCACCGTGGGGTCCATGGAGTTCAGGATGGAGCTGGTCACCGAGACGCAGGCCTCACTCAGGCACATCGAGGGGGACCCTGCCAGGGACCAGGGGTAAGAGGCTAGTTAGTGAAGGGCGGGCAGGGAGAGAGAGCCCAGTGTAGCTCTTCTGGGCCCAGGGATGACTAGTCTCTCCCGTCCCTTGCGTAGAAATGACTTTAATAGATCTGTAACCTCCTGGCTTGTAAAATCAGACCTGTTGAATTGACTCCTGATTGACATTGAAGATCCTTTCTGTACATTCAAAAACCATCCAGATTCAAAGGGATTCGCTTAGTCTTTCATCCCCCGCTACTTCCCGTATTTCCACAAATACTCGTTGAATTTTAAAACACTGCCTCTGGCATTCAGCAAATCTATCCACTCATTCACCCATCTGTTTCTTCAACAAAGTGGCTATTGAGTACCCTTGCTGGGCATGGGCCACGCGTGCGCATGCACTCTAAGAGCCAGCGTCCTTCCTTCAAGAGCTGTTAACTTAGTTGGGATACAAACATTAGGTAAGAAAAGTCGAGAGAGCTGCAGGAGAAGATCCTTCATTCTAAAAGGGCTGACTTTGTGACGATGAGATGGCACAGGTCGTAGGGAGGACACTCAGGATTCGGAACGGGCACTCCGAATCATCCACAGGCCAGAAGAGTGACCTCACTGAATCTCAGAAACCCAACCAGCCTGGGAGCCCTGTACACACGAGGAGTCCCGTACACACGAGGAGCCCTGTATACACGAGGAGCCCCGTACACACGAGGAGCCCTGTACACACGAGGAGAGGAAGGCAGAGAACCTGGCTGTGGCCAGCGAGGGAGGCCAGTCCTGCTCTTCTTCATGGTGCCGCCTCCTCCCCCGCATGACAGACAGGTAGGGCAAAGGTCCTTTGGGGGCACCTGCCATCTTCTCCTGTGATGACTGCCCACATTACCAGTGGCAGGCCAGCCGCCTCCTAGCTAGGGCCTAAGCAGGACAGTAGTCAGCCCGGCTGGGCAGGGGACAGGGCTATCCCCCTATATATGCTCCCATGAGCATATGAAATCATTTATGTCATAATTTTCAAAACATTCTCCCTCTACTTGAGCTTCTCATTTTTCTCTCCCCCTCCCTCCCCCATGAACCCTTGATAATTTATAAATTATTACTTTCATGTCTCATTGGTATTATAAAACACCGGTGAGCAGAGGGCAGCT
>NW_022111357.1:23917727-23950403 GCF_000313985.2 Echinops telfairi | reverse complement strand
CTTCATTTGGGTTTCAGAAATTCCTCTCCATTACATTGCCCTTGATCAAGCCTACCAGACCTCCTACACCTTCCTCGCCATCAATTTTAGATCACTTGTTGTTCCCTTGTCCCTGGGTTTGTTAATACCCACTTCCTTTCCCCTGTCTCCCCTCTCCCATGTCCCGCCACAACCCTGAACCCTGGGTCCCATTGTTTTCTCCTGTAGATTTATCCTATCTAGATAGACATGCAGAGACATGGGAAGGGTTACCAGCTCAGAAACCCACGCGGGCAGTTCTATCCTGTCCGACAGGGTTGCTATGCGTTAGAATCGACTTGATGGCCGTGAGCTGAGGGCTGAACACTGTTTACGAGACACTTCACACACAGCCAGGGTCTCATTCAAGCCTCACAACAGGCAGCAGGCATGGGCACGAGAGCCCTGTTCTTAGACAAGGAAATGGAGACTGCGAGAATGAATGGAACCCGGGCACAAAGCAACATGGGAGTCGAGGTCTGGTCCCAGGTGGGTCAGCTCCAATGGGCTAGTCTGCTGTCCCACAGGGACCAGTGTGGCCTGACTAGCTGGTGGGGTGTCCTCACTGTGTAGGAACACGGACATGGGGGGTGGGGATGTTAGACCTGGGTTCAAACCCCAGCTTTCAGCTGCCTGCTGTACGTGACCTCATCTCTTTGTGCCTCAGTTTCTCCATGTAGGAAACAGAACAGTGGCACCTATTGCACACGGTTGCTGTGAGGATGAATTACTCAGAGCTGAGACTCGGGGAACGGTGGCTGGTGCTCCCTACACGCGGCCTCTCCTCTGCTCTTTCTGTCCCCTTGGGCAGGGATCCAGGCAGTCGTGCCTGGAGCAATGCCTGAGGTTTGGGCCCCCGGTGCCCTCTTCCTTTACTGCCTTTCCCTTTCTGCGCCGACTACCCCTGGGGCCACAGGGTTGGGTGTGGGGACGCAGTGTCCTCATCTTAGGGTCTGGTGATGACCACAGAAACCTTCATCTGCTCTTCTTCTCTCTCCGTGTGCATGCGCAGCCCCCCAGCCCACATGCGCACACAGATTGGTTCTGATGGGCCCGCTCCCTGACAAATCACTCTCTTCTAGACCTCGTTCTGGGTAGTCTCAGCAGCCGAACTCTTGTCAGGTTTTCCTTCCTGTAGCTTGAGTAGAAACAATAGGTGCTCCCAGGGGCCAATCTTGAGAGACTGCTGGAGACGGTCACTCAGAACACACAGACCACTGGTGAACGTGGGGCTTGTTAACATCCGATGACAACGCAAGGTCCTGCAGGCTGGCTGAGGGCTCAGAGGAGCTACACAGCGGTGGGAACACCAGGGTTTCTTACTTTGAGGAAAATCTCTGTCTTGCGGTGACTGTGCAATTGAAAAGGAGCCCTGCTGGTGCAGTGGTTACACACTGGCCTTCGACCTGCCAGGCCAGCAGTCCAAAGCCACTGGCCACTCTGCTGGAGAAAGACAGGGCTTTCTACTCCCGTAAAGAGTTATAGTCTCCATTATTGTGATGAATGCTTTTTAAACTGCATAACCTCCTCACTGCCATCGAGTGGACGCGGACTCAGAGCAACCCTATAGGACAGGGTAGAACTGTCCCTGTGAGTTACCGAGACTATAACCCATTCTATCCTGGGCCATCTCTTGTGGCCCCCATGAGCAGGCTCAGTGGTGGAGCTGGGCACCATCCAAGATTTCTGGTCTCAGGGTAGATGAGGTCATGGTTTGTGCAGTCTTACGACTGCAGTTGTTCCACACAGGTTTGCTGGATCAACGAATCAATGGTTGAATGATGAGTGAACGGGTGAAAGAACTTTGTCCAGCACTCAGTCACCACCCTGGAGGTAGAAAGTCTTCCTTTTCTTCACGCAGCTGGGGGTGACCAGTAGAGAAGGCAGGGCCATGTGCCGGATGGAATTCACAGACACTTACCTAGACGCCCCTGGCCTTGACACTCTGAAAGACACTTCAGAGGATCTCCTGGGAGGATTAGCTGCTTGCTTTCCTGCCAGTGCTTGCGAAGCACCGGCGGTGTCTGGAGAGGAGGGTGCAGCAGCAAGGTGGATAGATACGACCAGGGTCCAGACATTCACTTGCAGGTGGGCCTTGCGGGGTCATCAGCGGATTGGTCTTGACAGGCCTAGGGTCTACTTAGACATGGTCTGTGCCAGCGCCTGCTGTTGAGATCTGGGGTGGCTACTGTTTTCCCAGGTCATCCTAGTCCATGCGGTCAAACTGGGCCCCCATCCTCTGCTATGGACAGACAGGTTGACCCTCTCACTCTGTTCCAGGCCTGGGAAAGATCCTTGGACAGTCTCGAGGTGGGTGACCGGTGGGTGCCACCTGGGAAGAACAGCAGGTCTCTCTTGTTTGGGCCTGATCTCTAGGAGCTGGTCCCCAGGGGCTCTTTGCTGGCTCGGGGAAGTAGGCCCTGGGAAGACCTAAGGGCCACCACTGGCTGCTGGAGTCTGATCTGCTCACACCCAGGGCCGAGAACTGGGCAGGGGGGCTCCCGGGGTCCAGACGGACAGGACAGACAGGGTGTTCTGAATGGAAGCTGACTTGAGGGGGAGGGACACGAGTGGGGAAATGCTGGCCCAGACCCAGTCCTCTCCCAGTTCCTCCGTCCCTCCAATCAATCATTTTGCAGATTATTTGCATACCCATGGTACTACAAGCTTAGGCCAAGCACACATGGCTGCGGGCCAGGAAACCATTAACCAGTCGATCAAATGTTGTCAAGTGCTCGTGGGGCTAGGCACAGTAATGGTACATTTTGTAAAAATAAAATAAAAACAAACTACAAACTGTTAAAGGGTCAGTTACATACTCCATTATTCTTAAGCACCACTTTACACGCTCAGCCCAGTTCCTGGTGCAGAGTAAGCGCTCACTAAGTGATTAGGGAACAAACGAAGGTTTGAATGAATGGCTGTGCACCTGAGCCGGGAGGGAGGCCAGGATAAGTCCCCACCCCAGTTCAGCACAGCCACCCATGCAGGACAGCAACCTGACCGAGGGGCAAGGTTTGCCTCAGCCTGGGGAATACGTTTTTCTGACTTGGGAAGGGTCACAGTCTCTTTGAAGCTGGAGGGGTGGGACCCTGAGCAGACCCCTCAGAGGACCCACCGTCAAGAGGTCTATCTGCAATCAGAGCAAGGGGTTTGGTGGGGCCTCCCCAGCCTTGTGCTTTAACTTGGACCTGCTCTTTCTTGTCCCAGAAATGAGCATCCAACCTGAGGAAGGCACTTGGCGAGAGGCCAGGAAGACCAGCCTCAGGGCCCTGGCAGTGGGGTCAGGCTCAAGTGCTCACTATCAATACAGACGAGCCAGGTAAGTGAGATCTCGCTATTACAGGAGTGGCTCACCAAGGGCAGCTTTTCCAGGCCAGGGCTTTCTCGAGCCCAAAGCACGCAGCATGCAGCACGCACGCACACCAAGCACTCCTGGAGGTCCAGGGGCTTCCTGAGGAGGAGGAACCTCTCCCTCCCTCCCTCCCTCCCTCCCAGCCCTGTGACCTCCAGCAAGTCCAAAGTCGGAGTGCCTTCACTTCACAGATGTAACATGGGGCTGTGGTGACTGTACCTCACAGGGCTACTGTGAGGAGGAAATGAGGTCACACCTAGAGAGCAGCGGTGTGGCTGCCCGGAAAATCACCAGGAAACAGAAGCCGTTTGATTGCACCGAAGACTCCTAACCAGTGTGTCTAATTAGCCCACCTCCTACCGAGAGCACCCACTGCAAAAGGGAAAGAAGCCAGGCATGTCACCTCTGAGGATGGGATCACAAAGTCATCCTCAGCCTGGGCGCTGCTGCCTCCACCCCCACCCCCCCTTCAAGTAAAGATACAGGTGGGCAGGCCAGGTGACTTGACCAAGGTCATGCCACCAAGAAGTCGCTGGACCAGGATCTGGGTTCATGTCCTTTTCACAACCCCAGACCTGCCTCCCAGTCCCTGCTCAGTCTGCCTCAGCTACCTTAG
This sequence comes from Echinops telfairi, assembly GCF_000313985.2. Classification (NCBI taxonomy): domain Eukaryota; kingdom Metazoa; phylum Chordata; class Mammalia; order Afrosoricida; family Tenrecidae; genus Echinops; species Echinops telfairi. The sequence continues at coordinate 23,946,414 of NW_022111357.1, read as the reverse complement.
CCTTCCAGGCCAGCTCCACTTCTTGGGCTTGGGGGCCAGTGCCAGCACGAACCGAACCGGGGACAGGCATGAACTACGCCTGGACCTCAGCATGGAGGCACCTACCTGTCCGGTACTGGACGGCCAGTGCCGCCACACAGGCCACCAGCCCCACCGCCAGCAGCGCCACCAGCACCAGCAGCCGCTTCTCCACCTGGGTCCTTGCCGCCCAGCACCTCTGGCCGCTCCGAGGGCTGCGGAAGTTCACCTGCAGGGAAGGAGGCAGGAGAGGTGGGGAGAGCATGAGCCCAGGGCCCCTCCTCCCCAGGAGGAAGGGGCTCCGTTGCAGGCCCAGGCCCCGGGGAGCCATCAGGGTCACCCTGCGGTCTCAGAGGTGGTCTGGTTCCCACAGACTCAGCCTTAATCCAGGAAAGACAGGGCCACCCTGCCCGGCAGCTCAGATTCACTCCCAAACATCAGCGAGTCGGTAGTTCAACCCAGCTGGGCCGGTGTTTTTCGTGTCACCCGATATGGGTGGAAGGAACAGAAACAAAGCCACGTTTCCCCTGTAAGGAATTCAAAAAAGAGCAGGATGTTTGGACTTGCAGGCATTCAGGGAGTGTCTAACTGGGCTCCCCTTACAGTCCCCCGTGGCCCTCATGTGGTGGCACTGCCTAGGAGCACAGGCAGGCCTGGCCCATTAACCCTTCACAGGCCCACGGGGCCTGCATTCTCATTTCTTGCCGTCCTCATTTAATTTCTTCATCTCCAATTCAGGTGAGGATGCAGGTCCAAAGAGCCGTGTCCCAGTCTCACGGCTGAATGAACTGGGAGTTGATCCCAAGCCAGTCGCCTTGGGAGCCCTCCAGTGGGTCAGAGATACCGGTCTTAGGAACTGGTTGGGGGAGATGGAGATGTCAGGAGAAATATTGCTCCATTCTGGCAAGTCCTTAAAGGGAGGGAAAATGCCCCCAGCTGAACAGGCTAGCTAAACAGGAAGGGAGGCACAATGAGCGGAAGCAGAGGGTGTGACGGGGCCTCCCAAGTTCGAGGGGGTGACATGCCAGTCACCAGGACTCAGAGGCCGTAGCGCAGGTGCTTCACACCTGAGGCCAGTGCAGGGTTTCCCTGTGTTCCTTGAGGTGTCCCCACCAAAGCTGGAGCTCCACACAGGAAGGTCCTTCTAGAGGCGGGGCTTGGCCCAGGGACTCAGGGCCACAATGGAAATGCTCCAGGTCTGCTCCAGCTGCTCACAGCCCAGCCAGGGGACAGAGAAACAGGGACCACATCCACATGCATGGGTGGGTTTAGCCAAGGCGATTTCTGCATATGTATAGGAGCCCAGGAGGTGCAGTGGTCACGTGTTGGGCTGCAGCCCACATGGTCTGCTGGCAGTTTAAAACCACCAGCCGCTCCACAGGAGAAAGACTGGGTTTAGGACTCCCGTAAACAGTTACGGTCTTGGAAACCCACAGGGGGGATCGCTATGAGTCAGCCTTGACTCGATGGCACTGGGTTTGGTTTGGTTTATGGGGGGTGCTTCAAAGAGCTGGCAGGAAAATTCCACTCACTTATATTCTATTTTTATACAAACTCTTTGAAGCCCCCACCTATTTATGTGTGCTACAAATATACCCATGAATACAGTAGAGCACACCAGGGCAAAGTTATGAATCCCAGCCATAACCAGAGACCTTGAGGGAATGAGTCATTGGGAGCTTAGGGACCACAGTTCGGGAAGGTCTAGGGTGGTGTTTCCCCGAGGTGGGAGATATTGCCCCCAGGGGCTGCTGGAACAATGCTGGGGGGAGGGGTTGCAAAAGCAGATATCTACCATCATCATGGGCTATAGAACAAAAGCTTTTCATTGCCAAGTGGATGCTGAGTAATTTTTTTTTCCTGGAGAGCAGTAGGCCAAGTTTAGGAACTTAGGCTCTAAGTTAAGTGGCACAACAAAGTTCTATATTCTCCTTTGGAATCAACTGGGGTCTTAAAGACTGGGGAGTGGCCATCTGTGACGCGATACTTGGCCTCTCTCCATCCAGAGCCTAGAAGAGCGAAGGGAAAACCATAACAAAACGAAACTCAAGGAAACGCTTAGTCCCAAGGAGTAGTGAACCCAATGAACTACCTACAGTCTCTACCAGCTGGAGAATCAGAAGCGCTAGATGGTGCCCTGCTGCGACTGCCCACCACGCTGTTCTGGATCATAACGGAAGGCTCTGGACAAAGTGGGAGAAAAATGTAGAACAAAATGCAAAATCATCAAAAAGACTAGACTTGCTGGTTTGAGTGACAGTGGTGGAACCCCTAAGCTGTGGCCCTTCACCCTGGATCTGAATCCACCCTCAGGATGTAAACAGTAGACAGGCCTATAAAGCGAACAATAGTGTTGCGGGGAAGGGGCACCTGGGAACAACGATCAGGGACTGGAAAAGCAGCATTTGCTCAGAAACAAAGCTCAACAGGCAGGCAGGCAAGAGATGAAGAGAACCAGGGAACCCGGGGCGGAATCGGAAAACATGCTCTTCCACTGACTGGACGGCACCAATGCCACAAAACGGAAACGTGGACGCTGCCACATGGAAACTCAATTTCCTCTCCACACGTCAAACCAAACCCAAATGAGGAACCAGCGGGGGTTCAATCAAAGAAGACTGCTTGTAGGGGCGATGCCTGTGGGCTGCTATGAATCAGCACCCACTCCACAGCAGGGACACGGGCTTTGGGTTTTATGTAGCAGCGAAGTGAAGCCAGGTGGGGTTGGAGGGCATAGGGGTGAGGTGAGGAGGCCCAGCCCAGCCCCTCGCCCTGGCCAGAAGCCAGCTTAACAAGTTGGCACTTTTTGCCCAAGGGCTAGAGTGGCAAGTTTAGAATCACCTTTTGGAAAGGTCAAGGTGAGGGAGAGCCAGGCTTGGAGGGGAGTGCATACAAGGGGACTCCTAAGGAGGCGGTGCCGGGGGCAGCTGAAGAAGAGACCCAGATCTCAGGCTGCAAAGTGCCCACCAGCAGCTGGAGGGGTGCTTGCTCCTGGGATGCAGGGCCTGGGCGGGAGGGAGCCTGGCCCAGGAGGTGTGCGGCAAGGCCCCTCAGGGAAGGGCATGGAAGCACCAGGTTGACCATCCATGGGTGTGTTCTGGGCAGGAAATGAGCGGGACTGGAGAGAACAGTGAACTTTCTGAGGAAGAAATGGAAATGAAATGGAGAAAAAGAACTGCGGCCTGAGGTCTTTTCTGAAGAAATCCCGCCAGGCGGGGTCCTGAGACCCAGAGAAGGAACGGAAGGTCTGATGTTCCTTCCAAAGAGGTCCAGGCTGACCAATCCCTGCGCTCACCTCCTCAGAGCCCAGGCCTAAGGCAGTGGCATCAGATGGCAGGAGGAGGGGATCCTGTAAGACACTTGTTTTAAAACGTGAGAAATGGAGACGTCTGATAAGTGAGAGACTCTAGGCTGCAAGGGCCTGGAGCAGAGAGAACTTGGGACAATTGAATGTGATCACCATGCTCACAGGTGACCGAGCGCTCTTCCAGAGACACCGGAGCTCGTGGGTCTACCCTGGGCACCAGGCGCGTGAGACAGATGCTGCCTCGCGTGGGGGTGCTGACATTTCTTGTACACTTCCTTACTGCCATTCTGTGTTTGGATTTGTTGCCTGCCTCCCCCTTCCTTCACCTCAAGCTCACTCGGTGCCCCCATCATCATGACTCAGCTTGGGGCTGGGGATGGCAAGGATGCAGAAAGGGGAAGGGGACATGGAGGAAGACGAATGAACTACATGGAACGGTGGCACAGTAGTGAAGCACACAGCCGCCCTGCCTCGGGAGGCAGACATGGCCGACTGTTCCTGGAGAGATTCACAGTCTCTGGGACCCCATGGGGCAGTTTGACTCTGTCCACTAGAGTTGCTATCAGTTGGATTCGACTCCAAGGAGATGGGTGACATTGGTGTGTGTTTGTGGCATGGTGTTAATTCTCTTTTCTACCTTCACCAGATCACCAGGAATATGTGTTAGTATTAGCTGTCCCAGTGTTAACTCCAGAGGAAACACAGGAAGTGTGAGGAGGGAGGGAGGGAAGGAAGAGAGTGGGGCAGCCCAGCTCTCCAGAACTGGTGGCCTCAGCCCAAATTAGCCAGCATGATCCCCAGAGGGGCCTTTTTGTTTGATGTCAAGCAAAGTGCGGAATCTAAACAGATGGTGTTCACTGTGAAATTAAATTAGAATTAAGTCAGAATTAAATTAAAGATTCAAAGGCCCAGGCAAGAGGAGCCAACGGAATCCAAGAATCAAGCTTTTAGTTTTTGCAATGTGCTTCCCTCAACTTACACTGCTGGACCAAGGGCCTCTTGGTTTCTAGGTAAGCTTTTGTCTTATCCAGAGACATCCTTGGGGAAGGGAGAAGAGGGACGAAGTCAGCTGAAGGCACTGCTTTGGGGAATTAGGGCCTCTTCAGAAGAGGCTGTCCACTCCTGAGCCAGCTCACACCTGCCTGGCATCCATGACAGGATGGAGCAGAGGAGCCTGGGAGATGAGGTCCCAGCTGGGGGTTGCTAGTGCTTTCTCACTTGCCCTCTGGAAGTGGGGGTATGTCAATCATGAGAAACTGGTCTGCTGCAGATTGGTGGCTTAGGAGGGTTGACGGTAAGTTCCCCAATCCGTTTCAGGAGAGGTAACTGGGAAAGTGGCCATCAGCCAAGGAGCAGCTGCTGAGAACCACTGGCAGGTTCCATTTCCTGTATCTTGTCCTGTGAGGCACAGAAAGGAACGCCCTGGAGAGACGGGATAGGAGGGAAGAGAGGCAGAGAGGGAAGGGAGCCGGGCTGGGAGGCCCAGGGGCTCCCTGTGTCTCACAGCCAAGGAAACAAAGCCCTGGTGTGGGATAAATATTTGGTTACAGAAGTGAGTGCTTGGCTCACTTAGGCTTAGAGTAAGAACAAGTTCTGCAGGCGCAGATGGAGGATGGGCCACAGCCTTGGGCCTAGGAGGCAAGCCAGCCACAGAGGGGGTGAGGACGCTGGGCAGAGCCCAATTTATTTGGGGAGGAAGCAGGGGAATTGGAGAGGAGGCTGCTCCTCAGGAGCCACAGCGGGGGACCTTGAGACCTGGGCTGCATATGGAGCAGCAAACAGAGCAGTTTGGTCAGGGGCTTGGTGGGGAGCTGACCTGTGGCCCAGGAGCCAGGCTGCTGCAGTGAAAGCTGGCAGGGGGGCCAGGCTGCCTGCCCCGGAGTCAGCTTTTCAGGGCAGGCAGACCTTGACAGTTTGCTCAATGGAGTGCCTGGCCTCTTGGAGGGAGTCTGTTTGGGGAAGTATCTTCCAGTACAGTTTCCATGAGGTGGACTTCCGGCTGAGGTCACTGGGGCCAGCTGAGAGCAAAACTATAATGTTCTCTGGTCCTCTGGCCTGGGCCCTATTTGCCCTCTGCCTCCACACCCAAACTTTCTTCCAACTACTGATATCAGCTTAGAGTTTTGCCTGCCTCTCTGGCCTCGGTCCCTGTCTCTGATGAGGAAGCCAGGCAAGGCTTCAGGTCTGACCATTCCTGATTCTAGAAGGGCTTTCAGTCACTAGTATCTAACAAGTAGGGTGGTATTGAAGAACCTCCTGGTAAGCAGAGAGGTCTTTTTAAAGTGCTGAAGGGGACTGTCCCTGAAACTACCCCCGAGAAACAGCCCCGTGCATGCAGAGAAAAAGTCCTAATAAGAATTAATGTCTCAGCTTTCCTTGTTTCTTGAGAGGGAGAGAAAGTGACTGGGCGAATGGTAGAGATTTCAGAGAGCAGTACCTGAGTTTCGGGTTTGAGTGCAACAATTTTGGTTACTTCCCTTCAAGCCACTGACGTGGTGCATGCTGGGGGCAGAGAGGTCGGGCTTAGCCAAGCAGAAGTTGGCTGAAAAAGCTATTTAGGGAATCCCTGGTAGGCCATGCCTGGTAGGTTTCAATAATAAGGCTGGAGCTGGGCTAGTTAGCTCTCTGGCTTTGTGAGCCACACTCTTAACCTAAGTTCCTTTCCCGATATAAACGTCTCTCTCTTAATCATGATCACCACCATCCCGGTAACAAGTACGCCCGTTTTGTGCACTCGACACAGAAAGCTTCCATTTATTTTGTCTTAGTACCAGCTTTGAAAGGCAGGCTAATAGTATGAGCTCCACTAGACAAAGTGAACTCTTCCCTGGAGGTGCTCTTAGGCCCCATAACCTCGGAGAGACAGAGAGCTGGGGGTCCATGCTCCCTGGCTTTGAGTTCTGCCCTTGACCTTCAAGGGACTCATTTCAGTGGGTGGCCAAGAATGAGAACCAGGCAAGAAGAAGAGCTCTTTCAGGTCAGTGACACAGCTGTAAATTCCCTCTAACTTTTGGGTCTCTAGCTAAATCTGACACTCTTTGCTAGCACGTCCCATCATAGAAGTGGCAAGTCTGGGGGGAAATGGAGAGTTGTTCCTGGATAAGATTCTTCGTGTCACTCGGGTATGGCAACCTGGAGGTTCTAGAACCAAAGGGTTTCAAAATCTTAAAAATCAAATTGTCTTATTTTTATAGCTGCTTGTGAAGAGCAAGTGGTTTGGGGGAATGAGGCCAATTTTTAAAAAGCCTAAAATTGAGGGAACAATGATGTCTCTGGCAGCCATTCCGTAGGAAATGACCTGGAAAACTAGCACATATGGTCACCTAGGATTCCTCAGGGGCTCCTTGGGTGTCCCTGGCATTCCTACCTCTCTGGCTCCCACCCAGCCTCTGTAGGGAGAGTAGAGCAAAAGTGGTGAGACATATGAGACACCCACGGGGGCACACCCTGGGGAAGGGGAGAAGAAATTCAGGAAATCCAGGTAGAGTCTAGCCGTTTGTCCAAGGACAACAGATTAGATAAACACATTTTGTACATTTGTACTCTAAGGTGCTATGATCTTTGATGGTAGCAAAGTTTTCAACCACAAAGGGCAATCCTTAGGAAGTGGCATTGAAAGAGAGAGAGAGAGAGAGAGAGAGAGAGAGAGAGAGAGAGAAAAGGCCCAACACCATATATTAGAGCATGCACCACTATATGCCTATAAAGATGTGCACACATAGAAAATACTAGGAACAAACTACCTAAAATGCTAAGTGGGTGTCTCCCAAGGGTGGGATTACTGTTTTCCATTTAAAATCCCTCCCTTTCACAAATGAGCATGCAACACTCTTAGATTCCGGCAGGGTGGGGGTGGGATGAAAAACGCAGTGAACAGAAAGCAGCTTTGTATGTTGAGGTGGGTGAGTTTTTTGATTCTTGAGCTGGTTCAAGGTAAGAGCTATTCTGACTTTGTTGTGAAGGGTTAGGGTACCTGCAGAAATAGCCCAAATCATTGGGACAATTGTGTGTGTGTGTGTGTGTGTGTGGGTGTGGCTTTTTCTGCATGAAAAACTGAAGATGTGCCCAGTTCTGACGCTCAGTATAGGGCAATCCACTCGAGATTCCAACCCACACAATAACTGTGTGGCCACAGGAATGCTCCTCTCTCTGCGACCCAGCTTCATCATCTGTAATGTGGGAACAGCCACCCTTACCTCATAAGTCAGAAAAACAACAGCCGTCATCCCAGCAGGCCCCCCGCTGTGTGCTCTGTATCCACTTTCTCCAGCCTCCATTTCACAGATGAGGAAATTGCGGCTTAAAGGAGGATTAAGGGGCACGCCCAGTCATGAGTGGAGTCAGGACTCAAACCCAGGTCCCCAGCTTCAGAGACAGGACTCTTCTGGCCTCAGGTGGACGGGCGGGGCGCACTCTGTGATCTGATAAGCAGGTGGGCTGCTAGGATGATGACCGCAACAACCTAGCCTATTATCTTTGTTGTGAATGCCAAAATGCTTTTGCGCTGATATTTTTAGAACCTCCTGTGGAAGAGGAGACTGAAAAAGATCGCTGATGAGATTTGTGAAGGGAAAGTGCCTGCCACACAAATCCGCTTTCCTGCTGGGCTCAGCCTCTTGAGGAGGGCCCACAGGGAGGAGGTCCTCGCCCACCTGGGTTTGAGTTCTCACACCTGGTTTTTTACTCTTGGCCCTACAGGAAGTCGTTTCTGCTCTAAATCTGCAAGTGGGGCGGGTCAGCCCCACAGCTCAGCGGGCTGCTCCTGACAAGCACATGAGATGCTGTAGGGCAGGTGATGGTGGTTGCTGCTGTGACCGCATCCATAGGGCAGAACTGCCCCATATGGTTTCCTAGGTGAATCTTTATGGGGGCAGATTGCCAGTTTTTTTCTGCTGTGGGCCTTGAACAGACTCTGACTTTGCTGACAGGGTGACTAACCGTCCCTATCTGCCCATGAATTCGGGGGTGGGGTCGGGGAGGAGGGTTCCAGAGATGTAAGATTTTCCTCACTAAAACTGGGAACCTTTTAGACTCCACCAGTAACTGGTCCGGTGACCCTGGCCAAGTCCTAGGTCACTCGAACTGCCTCTGTAGTGAAAAGAGAATTGGATTAAGTTCAGGTTTGGGGGATCCTTCAACTCTGGGCTGTGGCCCCAGGGCAGGGGGTTAGAGGACTTAGTGACAGGCAGAGCTGGCTGGTCCGTGGAGGCCGGTGGGCATTCTGGCTCTAGAAAGTATTCTGGATTCTCCCTGATGAGCCTGGGCATGTGTTACGGAGCTGCCAGTCAGTGGGACTGGCAGGGAGGGCTCCTGCCTGAATGCCAGGCCTGTGGCTGGGGCGCCATGCAGTGCAGAGGGTCAGGGCAGGTGAGCTCTTACCTGTAGGCCGTTGGGGTACACGTCGCCCTCGGAGACAGAGTCCAAGAGGTCCTCCTCATCCAGCGTGGCTCGCTTGTAGGTCGACATCTGCAAGGCCAAGTGCAGCACGGACTCCCTCAGTGTCTCCATGGCTCTTGCTCGCCAATGGGGAAGCGACCAGCGCGCCCCGGCCAGGACACCCGAGAGGAGCCCACAGGCCGGCCCACCGCGGAAGAGGGGGGGGTCTACGTCCCCCCCGCCCCCTCCACGCTTATGCAACGCCACGCCTCACCCTCAGCGCCGACAGCGCGGCGGCCACCGGGTGGGGCAGCCACAGGTTCCGCATGCTGCGCCCGGTGACACTCGGGTCCCTGCCGCCACTGCTGGGCGCCCGGCGGGAGGGAGGGCCAGGCCACCGGGGCGGAGCGGGGCGGGACTAATGGGCGGAGCGTACTCGGCGCCGGGCTCCGGTTCCCACTCTAGGCCCCTCCCTCACTGGAAAAGACCCTCCCCACCGCTTCCCCGCCAGCTCGCTGATGTCCCAGCGCAGGGGAGAGGGAAGGGGTGCTCCTTTCTCCCGAGGTACTCCACAAACAAGTGCCTAGCGGGCAGGAAGAAGTCTTGGGGGGCGATCCTCTTTTCTACAAAGAAACTTTAAGTCCCACCTCCCGAGGGGGTCCCCAATAGCAGATCCAAAGAAGCATGATGCCCACTCCCTGATCCCGCTGGACCCGAAAGGTAAAAGAGTTCTCCCATCCTTCGGCGAGGTGGGGCTGGGAGCTTCCCCCATCAGAGCTAGAATGATTAGTGAAAAAAGAGTTAAATGTTAAAGGCAAGGAGAGCAGAGGACTCCCCAGTCATTTCCCCTTCTTCTAGCCCAGGGGTCTCTGAGTCAGAGTTTACCAAGGAATTTCAAGAAGTTCCGGGGAACCCCCTTGACAAATGATGAAAACTGGGTGTGCATGCTTTGGGGTGGGGTGGGAGGTGTGGCCTCTATGCTCGAAAGTATTATGAACCACTGCTTTGGGGCAAGTAAAAAACCAACCTAACCAGACAGATCACCTTCCCTCCCACTGTCCCTCAGCAGGTGCCCCCTCCCCAGCCCATGCACGGTCTTTTGAAAACACATACAATTTATTTTCGATTTGTTGCTGTTGAGACTACAGCAGAACACACGGCGGGGACGGAGTCAACAGAGCTTAACCCAGTGACTCGGAGGGTGCCCCTTCAGTTCTGCAGGGGTTCCCACCTTCCTTTGCCAGATGTTCCTCACCTCTTCATACACATGCGCTACCCTTTGCGTTGCTGTTGACAATTTGATCCCATATAGATAGACCGTAAAAGAGCACAGTGCTCAAGGCAGACATTCTTCAGCAGTTAAACTGGATTGCCGCTTGGTTTTAAGATTTTGGGGGGTAGTGGTTATGTTTTTGGTTTGAGGTTCAAAGATTATTTCAGAGTACTAGTTTCTGGGGTTGGTCAAGCTCCAGAAAAATATGGATTCCATGAGCATTTGAGATTCTGTTCCGCATTTCCCACCTTTTGATCAGGATTTTCCGAAATTATCTTTGATCAAACTGTTCAGAAGTGGCAGCGAAGCACCACTTAGTTCTGGCTTCATGGCAAAGAGCTGGCCCGTGGTCTTAATGAACTGCAAACATGGCTTCGATCTACCAGGTATTCCTTCCCATCACCACAGCCCATCTTTAGCTAGGGCGCTAGCCCTAGCCCATCTCTAGCACAGACTCAGCCCAATGGCTCCTTCCCAAATTCCTAAAAATGTCTAAAGGCTCTTGCTGCCTTTCAGACAGCAGAGGTTTCAAGGCAACCCCATCTAACAGGCCTCCCTAGGCCCACATAGGGAGGGGACAGACCAGTCTCCACATTGATGGAAGGCAAAGGTACCTCTATCTGGGAATGAAGGGCATTTGAGCAGCCTTCTGGAAGATGGGGGGCCTGAGCCTCGGGCTGATGGTGGTCCAAAGGCCTCTGGGGCAGCATGTCATGAGTAGAAACTCAGGTCTCCTCAACCCTAGGTATGGAACCCAGTGGAGAAGGTGTGGGCCTTCAGGTGCATGTCCTCCCATGACTGAGGAAGCCCAGGGCGAGCCTGGGGTTTCAATTCCAGTGCCCAGTTAAAGCACTGTGTGCCTGGGGTGAAGGAATCTCTCTGAGCCCAGGTGTCCACCTCTCTCAGTGGGGAAATTACTCGAAGTTACTAGATGTCAATTTTTTTAAAGAGAAAAGACCTGTTTTGAACTGAACTGTGCCCTCCCTAGATCATCAAATAGGTATCAGTGTGTCCACTTGGCTGGGTAATGACTCAGCATTATAGAATGATCCTCCATTGGGTGACCTGATGGAACTGCCCTGGATTATGAATCCTCACCTCTATGATGCTACCGGGGCAGAACTAGAGGCAGTTGTGTTCTTGAGTCAGGCTGCCATCAACAGGGTTAGGGGGTGTCTTCAGTCAATCTCTTTTGAGATATAAAAAGGATTAAACAAGGAAGCAGAGATCAGAGGAATCTACTATCACCAAGGAAGATCCAGGAAGAGAGTGATCCATTGAACCCAGGGTCCCTGTGCTGAGAAAGTCCCAGGACCAGGGGAAGATGGAAGATGACAAGGCCCTTCCCTGGGAGCCAATGCAGAGAAAAAGTTGGCTCCTACCCTATGCCCTGAATGGGAACTTCTAGCCTCTCATCTCATTGTGAGAGAAAGAATTTGTTCCCTGTGGTATTTCTGCTATAGCAACACTAGCTCACTAAGATGAGACCCTTGAAAAAGAAATTCCATTCGCCAAACAGCTTCCCGGGCAGGCACAAACCCAATGCTGTCAAGTTCATGCCAATTCATAGTAGCCCTACAGAGAGCAATGGCCCCGTTGGGTTTCCGAGGCTGTGATCTGCACCGAAGCTGACGGCTGGCCGTTATCTTCCCCAGAGGGGCTGGTGGGTTCGAAGGTCGGCAGCTGCATGCTGAGCCACAGTGCCCCAGAGCTCCTGCAGTCCGGCATAAAGCCATGAACCAAACCCATCGCGTGCTTCTTGGGGATGTAGCTGGCGTGAGGTCATGCTGGTTCCTTTACATTCATCAGGAGTCCACCTGTGTTTAAAAGCAGTGACTGTGCTTGCCTGCTAACCTAAAGGTTGGCCGTTCAAGTCTATGTCAAGGTGCATCTTCCGAAGAGCAGCTACTGGAAACTCCGCAGGGCACAGTTCTCTTCGGATACACAAGGGGTCGCCAATGAGTTGGACTCGGCTGAGGGTGATTGGTTTTCACCCAGCACCTGAGGGAACCTCAGGCACTTCCCCAGAAGGGGATGCAATCAGGCCGCCTCTCACAGAGGAAAACAAGGCTCAGGGAAGTTCACTTGGCCAGGTGCAGATAAGCAACGGTTCCTCCTGCTTGCCTCTCGGTTCTGAGACCATCTTTCAGAGAAGCTCTCCTCTGCATCCCATCCCTAGCCCCCACCCCTTGCAGGCAGCGCCTCCCCCACCCCCTCCCTCATCGCTTGGTTCTGTGGTGCACTCAGGGCTGGGTCGACTCAGATCCTGCAGACCCCCCTCTCCCGGGCGTCCCTCCAGGTGGCGGGGGCCAGGCCATCCACTAGTCTGGGAATGAATGACACACCAGGCCGCTGCTCATAATCTTCCCAAGGATGGAGCCCTCCTCCTAATGCAGCTCTCAGACTGAAGGAAGGGGAACCACAGGCCCCAACATTGCACCAATAGCAGCACTACTCCCAGGGGCCGGGACCTTCCGGGCATAGTCCCTGGGGATCCCCAGGCCCACCAGAGCCTTAGCTTCTGCAGGCCTCACTCCCATGTTACAGAGTAAGTATGGGAGGGGGCTGGGCAGACGGAACCTCCAATTCGGACTCCCTGACACAACCTTTCGGAGGTGGGCAACCCAGGGAAGGCTCTTGAACCTTGTGTCCTATAAGTAATTGTGTAACAAGTGCGAATAACTTATACCGCGTGGGTGCTTGCAGTGGTTCACCTGAATCCATTCATTTCAGTATTACAACAGCCCGACAAGGGTGGGACTAGCTTTGTCAGCCCCATTCTACAGATGAGACAACTGAGGGACAGGGAGGTTGAGCCACTTGCCCACAATCACAGGGCTGATAAGTGGCAGCGTGGAAACCGGAACTGAGGTTTAGCTCCAGGATATTCTTCCACCTGTTAAAACACATACTCGGCTGGCCACCTCCTCCACTTTATACCTAAGGTGATCAGGGGCTAGCCAGGAGGGTGTGTTGGCTGGCCAGAGTGAGAGATGTATTAGATGTGGCTTCTCACCTGCCTGACTCCAAACCCCGAGTGTCCTGACTTCATTACACTGTCTCCAGAGAACCGGGCCACAGAGTTACTGAGTGGCAGAGCTGAGCCTAGACCCTGCCTCCCAGACTTCTAGTCTAAGCCGGAGCTGCTCCATCAGGCAGGGGCCTCGTGCGGCAGACAGCATGGCCTCGCTCATTCTCCTGAATTGCTTCCTTTGTGGCTGTGGGTGCCACACCCAGCACCCTGAGCTTCAGGGAAAGGGGAAGAACTTCCGAGGCTTTGTGAGGAGCCTCTTCTGTGGATTGCTTGGTTCTGCTCTCAGCCCCCTCGAGGAGAAATCTGGACTGAATCTGGGCCTGGTGTTCTTGGGACAGGCTTGGCTCCCAGCAGACTGGACTGGCGGTCTGGTCCTCCCCAGTCCTGACCCCCAGCTCAGAGTGAAAGTGATGAAAATCAGGCGAGACGGAGGGGCGCCAAGCTCTGGAAACCCCACCCCATGGAGAACAAAGGCCCAGAGTGAACAGAAGTGGAGAGGCTAGAAACGCAGTGTCTGACAACAGAGGCGGATGGGCCCTCAAGGCCCAGTCGCACTGGGCATGATCCCATCCGCCCCACTGCATTACTCACTCCTGTGTTTGGTTTGCCAAAGGCGGGGGATCTTCATGGAATCTGGGAGCATGTCAGAGGAGAGTGAAATTCAGAGGCCTGGGACTCATCAGCCACACCCTCCTAGCTGCTTTCACATTTTATTTTGAAGCCTCAGCTCCTTGGGTACTTTGTCCTTTCTGGACAACCCCCCCCCCCCCAAAAAAAGAAAAAAACACAAAAACAAACCCAAACCAACAACAACACACCACCAAGACCACCCCCAACCTGGAAACCACACAGAGTTGCCACCAAGTCAGTTCTGACTCGTGATGGTCCCATGTGTTGCAAAGTAGAACCGTGCTCCTGAGTGTTTTCAAGGCTGGGACCTTTGGGAAGAACATCACCAGGCCTTTCTTCCACGGTGCCTCTGTATGGGTCCACACCACCAACCTGTATTAGCAATTGAGAGCTTAATCATTTGTGACGCCTACCAGTTCCTGCATCTGGTGCTGCTAATTGTCTTGGATCAGTTAACTTCTTGCATGTTATCTAATACACACTCGTGTTAACCAAATGCTTCTATTTGACAGGCACGAGGATATAGATCCAAGCCTCGGTTCCAGTTCCCACTCTGCCACTTTCCAGCTCTGTGATGTTGGGCAGCAGACTCAGGCTTTCTGTGCCTCAGTTGCCACATCCATAGAATGAAGATGGTTTGTAGTGCCCCCCTCATGCAAAAACCACACTCATTGCCACTGAGTCAATTCTGACTCATAGCGACCCTATAGGAAAGGATAGAACTGCCCCCGTGAGTTTCTGAGACTGTAACCCTTTACGGGAGTGGAAAGCCCCATCTTTCTGCCGTGGAGCGGCTGGTGGCTTCGAACTGCTGATCTTGTCATTAGCAGCTCAATGTGTAACCACTACGCCACAAGGACTCCTCCAGCACCTTCATAGGGCTGTTGTAATACTGAAATAAGTGGATATAGGTGAACCACGTAGAACAGAACTGGGCACAGAGCAAGTACCCATGCAGTGTTAGTTGTCCTTTCTACAAGGTGGCTTCAAAATGTTTGTGGGGCAAATCTCTTTTCATTCCATTTCTCCATGAACTTTCTGAAGCCCAGATGTATTAGAACTACTTAGAAGTCACACGGTACAAACACCGGTAACGGATCCCCAATGCCTAAAAATCAAAGTCCAAACGCCTTAGCCTGGCCTTGGAGGACTCCTCAGTCTGGCTAACATCTACCTGTCCCGGCTCATCCCGAACACCCTCTTCCACAATGGTGCGGCCATCACTCTGACCCCTCACCTGCCAGGAACTCACGAAGCCCCTGATACTGGGCAGACCCTGCGCTGCAAGCTGATAGGGAGCTCCGAGAAGGCCATGGTCCTCACTTGAAGGCAAGGGCACGGTGCACACGTGAGAAGTTCAGGCTGCTAACAGTCTCCTCCGAGAAGACAGCTGCCCTGCCAGCCTGTTGAATGGATCACCTGCTCTGCACCAGAGTCCCAGGGCTGAGCTTCCCACGTGCTGGCCAAGTGGGCAACCCGCCCACACAGCCGGGAGCTGGCTCACACCCCTTGGCTGGGCCCTGACTCACCTGCCTCAGGGCCCGGGAGGTGCTGAGAGCCTTATCTAGTGCTGCCACCCACTCCCTCTGGACCCACTGTGGGGGCCACTCCCACCTCAACTCCCGAATCTGGCCAGTAACCTCTCCATCACTCCTGGGCCCAGGCTGCTCACTGTGCCCTGAGCCTCCTACTCCCACTCCCTCTACCATGCCTGGCCCCTGTCTTGGCTCTCCTCCCAGCCCAGGAAGCTTCCCCTGGCTCGACCTCTGCCCCTTTGCCCTCCAGTTATAACACCCTCCAGTCTCTCATCTCCTGTCAGGCTCTAAACAGAACTTTCTAGATGAATTATATGATCCATCCACTCCTCCACTCTTATGCCGACTCTTTGGAGCGGGCTGACTAAAGACCACAAACCTTGGCCTAGTTTCCAAGCTCTCCCTCCCTCCCTGCTCCACTAGGAGCTGGCTCCCCTCTAGCCTCCCCTCAGTGCTCCGCCCCCATGTGCTGGAACCCCAAAGAAACATGCTGGGCTTCCCTCCTCACAGCATGCTTCCAGCTCCCAGGCGCCTGCATGTCCACTGCCTGCATGTCCACTGCCTCCCCGTCTGTCAAGCCGATCCTCATCTCCTGGCCCTGACCCCTCCTCAGCCCAGGGGCATCTTCCTCCAGGCAGCCTTCTCTGATTGCCCTATGACCTTTCCTCTGCTCCAATCTCAGCATTGTGACCCAGCAGCAAAGTATAGTTGTACGACCTTGACAAAGTCACCTCACCTGCTTTCTGGGCTTCAGTTTTCTCATCTGTCAAATGGAAATGATGACGAGATCCACCCCAGAGGGTCTTTGTATTAAACAAAGCAAGACTCCAGAAGCTCCTAGCCCAGGGCCTGGTGAAGACGCCCCACTGAGCCAGTGCTAGCACAGGTGGTGGTGGGCTCAGAAAGGACCAGTGTACAACATCGCACGGAGGGTGATGGGAGAAGGCCGGGGAGGAATGGTGGGAGGGCCTGACTGGGGCTATAGGTGAGCACTCACTCAGCTGCTAACAAAATGACTGGCAGTTTGAGCCCATCTAGCAGCTTTGAGGAAGAAAGACCTGGCCATCCTCTTCCATCAAATCACAGCCTAGAAAGCAGGTGTGTGTGTGGTGGTGGTGGTGGTGGTGTTTGTCCTGTTACTTGGCTGGGGCTGGGGGGAGTTGTGTCTGAGCTGGAATGGACTCTGCAGCTTCTCAAAACAAGAGCATTACAGGCCCAGAGGCCCCAGGGTTGCAGTGAACACCCTCGGCTGCTCACCACAATGTCGGGAGTGTAAGCCCACCTTGGAAGAAAGGCCTGGCGATCCGCTTCTGTAAACTCGCTCCCTGAAAGCCCTGTGGAGGACAGTTCCACTCCAACACACACGGGTCATCATGAGCCAGAGCTGACTTGATGACAATAAGGTGCCGGGCACTGGGATTGACCCTGGTTGGCCCATTCATCTCCTTCATGCTCCTTCACTGCAGAGAGCAGAATAACTGAGGGGCAGGGAGGGTTAGTAACTCGTCCCAAGTGAGATATCTGTAACTAGCAAGGCCTGGATGTGAATCCAGGTGCATCTAACCCAAAGCTTGTGGCTTTGCCGCTCTGTTCCCCACCTGACCCCTCGTTTCCAATTCAGCTGACACCTCCTAGCCAGAAGACATCTGCTGCGTTCTCTACTCTGACCTCACAGCACTGAGTTTTGAGGCAGGTAACTGGTCTCCAGGGCCACCTCTCCAAGCCCCTGACCTTCCTGTGCCCTGGCATCCCTGGTGTGGTTTCCTAAGAGCGGGACACCCAGGACACGGGTATGTCCAAAGCTGGAGAGGCTGCGCAATCTGCTGATCTCATCACACAAAACAGAGGCAAAGTTAATGGGTCTCATTCGATGATATTTATCACTGAGATGACGGAACTGCCTGGCTGAGCTGTAATTAGGCTCATCCAGGAAGCAGCTTGTGGAAATGGCTGTAATTAGTATTTATGTTACCTATGTGGGTGGGTGGGGACTGGGAAGAGGGAACAGGAAGTAGGTGGGGCAGGCAGCTTTTGGGGACTCCTGAGACCAAGGGTGCCTGGGGTCCTCACCTCTGTTAGTGCTGGGCCCTGTGCCAAGCAACTCTTCTCCCCCCACCCCCAGGTGACGTTTTATTTATTTATTTCCTAGACTGTAAACTTAAAAAAAAATCATTTTATTAGGGGCTCCTACAGCTCTTATCACAAGCCATACATACATCAATTGTGTAAAGCACATTTGTACATTCATTGCCCTCATCATTCTCAAAACATTTGCTCTCCACTTAAGTAAGCCCCTGGCATCAGCTCCTCATTTTTCCCCTCCCTCCCCGCTCCCCCTTCCCTTATGAACCCTTGATAATTTATAAATGATTATTTTGTCATATCTTGCACTGTCCAATGTCTCCCTTCACCCACTTTTCTGTTGTCTGTCCCCCAGGGAGGAGGTTATATGTAGATCCTTGTAATTGGTTCCCCCTTTCTAATTCACCCTCCCTTCACCCTCCCGTTATCGCCACTCACACCACTGGTCCTGAAGGGATCATCCACTCTGGATTCCGTGTTTCCAGTTCCTATCTGTACCGGTGTACATCCTCTGGTCTAACCAGATTTGTAAGGTAGAATTGGGATCATGATAGTGGGGGGTAGGGTGGGAGAGAGGAAGTGTTTAGGAACTAGAGGAAAGTTGTATGTTTCATCATTGCTACATTGTACCCTGGCTGGCTAGTCTCCTCCCTGCGACCCTTCTGTAAGGGGATGTCCAATTGCGTACAGATGGGCTTTGGGTCTCCACTCCGCACTCCCCCTCATCGCATTTGATGTTCATGAGAACCCTGATGGGATTACAGGAGATCAAACAGGCTCAGAAAAGTTCACTCACTTGTGGACAGCCATGCCATCTTTCCTCGCTAGCCCAGGGGATGCCCGAGGACAGCAAAAGGTGATTGGGGCTGGGGTTAGAAGGCAGGAGATCCAAATTCTGGTCCCAGTTCTGACACAGCCATGCCCTGGCCTTAGAAAGTGACTTCTCTCCAGAACAAAGTGAGCCTGTGTCTGACAGCTTAGCGTAGCTGAAAGCTTGGACTTGGGAGTTCCCCTCCTTTTATTCTAACCCTTGGTCAAGCCACTTTGCCGTTTGAGCCTCAATTTCCTCATCTGTGAAATGAAGATTAGCATTGTGTCTCCCCCACAGAATTTCAACGATTAGCAAGTACACCTCCCCCCACCGACTGCCTGCAAAAACAAACAAACAAACAAACAAACAAACAAACAGAAAACCCTTAGGACAACGCCTGAATATCATTTTCATTTATGGGGAAATGGATAGGCTTTAAAGTCAGGTATTGCATAAATAAAATAGGGAGACAGTACGTATTGGCCTAAAACAGTGGTTCACAAACATGGTTAAAAATCCAACAGAGTCCTTTATTTTAAAGCAACCCATGCTCATGAAAGCAGCAATCACGAAATCAGACTAGGTGTTCCATTGAGGAAATGGCTACACAAGACCTCTTTAAAGTCCCAAAGAGCAAGAATGTCACTCTGAAGACTTAGGGGGCACCTGGGCCAGGCTGTGGTATTTTCAGTCGCCTCATCTGCATGGGAAGCTGGAGCACGAATGAGGAGGACCGCAGAAGCATGCCTGCATTTGAATGACGGTCCTGGGCAAGAATACTCGAAGTACCATGGGCGGCCAGAAGAACAAGTGAATCCCTCCGTAGAAATGAGGAGGGTAAGGTCAAGGTCCAGCACAGGCTTTGGACCTGCTATCGGGAGAAACCAGAAAAGGACATCTCGCTTGGCAAAGGAATCAGTCATATATATATATATTTTAAAGGAGGCCGTCAGGCTTGTCTGTGGCTTCAACAATGGGTTCCCACCTAACACTTGTGAGGATGGAGCAGGGTTCCACTCTGTGGCGCACAGGTCACTGCGAGTCGGAGCCCGCTGGACAGTACCTAGCGACAAGGACCTGAAGAAGCATGGTGCATTCGGCCCGGAGAAAGACTCTCGAGCCATCTGCGATGTGCAGCTCACACGACCTTGCTTGCTGAAGGGGAAGTGGACTTGAAGCACTAGCTGACAAGCAACAATGCCCACAGCCTTCAGTGTGGAGCACAGACCCGGACATCTGGACCGCTAAGCGAGATCATGATACACTTAAGGACAATTTGAAATTGTCAAGATTTTCATTCTACTTGGGTCCACAGCCAGTGCTCATGAAACAGCAGCTGTGAAATCAAACACCATTTTGCACTGTGTTTCTCTACTACAAAAGACCTCGTTTAAAGTATTAAAAACAGAGGCAGCACCTTGATGACTCAGGTGCGCCTGACCTATATCATGATATTTTCAATCATCTCCCATGCGTGAGAAAGGTGGACAACGAATAAGGAAGACCCACGAAGCGCTGAAGCCTTTGACTTATGGAGTTGGTGGGGAATATTGGATATACCAGACTACCAGGAAAACCATCTTTTGGAAGAAGTGCAGCCACAATACTCCTTAGAAGAGAGGCTGGGAGAGTGGGGAGTTTTCATCTCACCTACTTTGGACATGTTAGGGGAGGGGCTAGCCTGTGGACAAGGGCATCATGCTTGCTACGGTAGGGGCTCAGAGGGAAAAAGGAAGCCCCTAGACAAAATGGATTGATGCAGTGGCTCCAACAAAGGGCTCAAACGCAGCCTCACTGGTAGGGAAGGCGCAGGACCAGGCAGCATGCCGCTCTGGTCTACAGTCGCTATGAATCAGAATCAACACGCACTCTCATCAGCCCCGGGCAGCAGTCAGAAACCGGCAGGCCACAGGTCAAACAATCTGGCCTACAGATGTGAATTATTTGGCCCACAGTCCTGTAAAACTGTTTGAAATGCCGACATTTAGCAATCAGGAGATTTTGCAAGAGAGCCGGGATTTTCAGCTTTTGTCAAGGGAAATGTTTAAAAAGGCTTGGCAATGTTCATCCACATTCTCGCCTGGCAACAGCCAGCCAGAACTGAAGAACGGAGTGGCGAAGACATCTGACCTCCTCTAACTTCACGGAGAAGAACCATCAACATCAGCTCAAGGCTGTTTCCTATTGGGGGGGTGGGTGGGGGATCAGACATACTTCCACCCTTTAGCCTCTTTACTAGTTGGTACCAATCATCCCCACAGCGCTCTCTACATCTCTGCTGGGCTCCGTGGTTCTGACACAACGACAGCTTGCTCACAGATAAGATGCACAATTATGGGGCTGATTAGGAAGTGCCAAGTTACAGATCAGGATCAGGAGACACTCGATAGACTCGATGCAGTGCTGTGCTCAGGACCGCCTCTTCTCAGCTGTGCCTGCAGCTCCGAAGCCAGCAAGCCTCTTGCCTGAATGTGCTCTGCTTCTGTGCTCTGCAGCCCAAGCCGCCCACTGGGCCATGACCTGCCGCCGCCTCTGAGGCTGCTTCTCGCTGTCGCTTGCGGTCTCTGGTCTACAACTGGTTACAACTCTGTCTCTCGAGTCCAGGTTCCTAGAGCAGGGACCCCAGGTCCAAAGGATGCACCCCGTTCCCATCCCTTCTTCTTGGTTGTAATCCAGACTCCTCCTTTCTGCCTTTGGATTGGCCCAAGTGGCATGGAACTGACCGACCCCCTGTGAGGGTTGGATACACCTTATTTACACAGTCCCACACCCACACGTGGTGGACATGTTATCAGGAGAGACCAGCCCCTGGAGAAGGAAATCATGCTTGGTCAAGTGGAGGGGCAGCAACAAGGAGGAAGGCCGTCGGATGGGCACAGTGGCTCAGGCATAGGAACAATCGTGAAGGCGCAGGACCGGGCAATGTTTCCGGCTATTGTACACAGGGTCACTGTGAGTCAGAACCCACTCAGCGGACCTAACAACAACACACTCACAAAAGTGACATGCAGTTTGTTTATTAGCAAGCTGTCCAATCTCCTGGCAGGCCATAAGCACCTCCTTTGCACGGAGTTACCACTATGGCTTGGAACTGACTCAAGGGTGTTGCAAAGACTAAGGCCAAAAAAGCCACGACAAGTGATGGGCAGCCCGGCCCCGGCTCCACAGCCTCCCCTCCCCCACGCCCCCTGGCCCCAGCTGCCACTTCTCATCCAGCAGCAGCTCTGTTTCTCAGAGAAAAATGAAATATTCCGTGCACCCTTGTTGCTGCCAAAAGTGGCAACAAGATTTATGTGACGCTTAAAGCCAGGCGAGACTAATCTGTGGTGACAGCCCTCAAACAGCAGTCGCCTCGGGGGACAGGACTTAGTGGAGAGGGGCACGAAAGACCCTTCTGGGGCTGAGACTGCTGTGCGTCTTGATTTCAGTGTGGTTGCACGGGTGTCTTCCTTTGTCAGACGTTGGGAACATTTGTGCATCTTTCACAGGCCTCTGTACGTCACAGGCTGCGTGGTGGTGCCATCAGTTTACACTGAGTTCTAGCGAAAGCGACCGTTGGTGTAGTGGTTACAGCTTGGGCTGCTGAAACACCAGCCGCTCTGCAGAAGAAAGATGGGGGGATTCCACCCCCGTGAAGAGTTAACAGTCTTGGAAACCCACACAGGGGCCGTTCTACTCTGTCCTATAGGGTCACTGATAGGGTCACTGTGAGTCGGAATGAACTCGAGGGCAGTGAGTGAGAGTTTTTGAGTAGTACTAACCAAGCTGGTAGTTAGAACCTACCCAATGGCCTATGGAAGAAAGGCCTGGCAATCCGACACTGACAATGATCCATTCTGCCACTCCCTGCCACCGAGTCCACGCCGACTCACAGCAACCCTACAGGACAGGGTAGAACTGTCCCTGTGGGTTTCTAAGACTGTACCTCCTGACGGGTAGAAAGCCCCATCTTTCTCCTGTGGAGTGACTGGTGGTTTGGAACGTATGACCTTTCAGATCGCAGCCCCGTGCGTTACCACTACGCCACCAGAGCTCCTCTCAGGTGACTACAACCCAGAAAGCCCATGTGCTCTGCAACACGTGGGGCTGCTGTGAACCGGCATCCACATGATGTTGATTTCATACGTATGCTATGCCTTCCCCCATAAAAGCAGGAGAAAGGAATGATGGCTTGGGGAAGTTTCATGTGTCCAGGAAAATGGGGGCTGATTCCTTTGGGGAATGTGAGAGCAGACTCAGTTGAAGGTGCCCCTGGAAATCCACCCAGCCCTGTGATGTGGCCCCTGCTCCCATTCGTCTAAGGCTCTGAATGTCCCTCCTCCAAGACCTGTGGAGACCCGCATGGCCCAACACAATCGCCGTGGGCCACAGGTGGCTATTTTAATTAAAATTAAATGCAGACAAAAATTCAACCACTCATTCGCACCAGGCACATTCCACGTGTGCAAGTCACACTTGGTTAATGAACGGGACACACAGAGCATTCCCACCATCACCGGACGTTGTACTGGACAATGCTGGCGTGGAAGCTGATGTCTAGGGGGGCAGGCGGGCACCACAGTCATTGTAGTGCTGTGCCTGACACACAGGTGCTCAACGCACAAGGAAGGGTCGAACAAATGAACTGATGAAGGGACCAGAGGCCAATAGTCAGTCCTGGGTTTGAATCCTGGCTCTGGTCCTTGCTAATGTGTGCCCCCAACCCCCACTCCCACCTTGCACACCTGCCCTGTGAGCCTAGTGTCCTCAATGTAGGAGATGGTGTGACAATCTCACCCTCCTTTTCAGAACTGAGCACATAAGATTGATGCCCTCAGGAGCACTCAGAGCACCTTGCTTGCAAAAGATCTCTGCCACCGAGTCAATTCTGACTCATCATGACCCTACAGAACAGGGTAGAAATGCCCCTTTGAGACTGTAACTCTTAATGGAAGTAGAAAGCACCGTCTTGACTGTAACTGCCCTTTTTTGAGGCTGTACCTCTTAATGGGAGTAGAAAGCGGCATCTTTCTCCCGAGGAGCCAGCTGGTGGTACTAGGCTGCCAGGACTCCTTTGAGAGCACCGGGGGGCCCCAAACAAAAGCCTGCGGGAGAACCAATGTGCCAGCACACCCGCCCTGAAATTCTAGTACGGGAGAGAGGCCTGGGAGGGGTGTGAGGGGCAGCTGGGTCTTTTCTGTGCATGGGAGCAGCCTTTGGGAATGAGAGGTGGGTAGAGATAAGCAGGCCGGGTCCCACTCTACGGGTTAGGAAGGGAGGGCTGCTGAGCACAAGGGAAAATCGACATTGGCCCCTGGGCCCAGGGCCGGAGCTGCGCTGGCAAGGAGGAGGAAGCCCGCAAACACTGCAACAGTGGGGAGGGGCCCAGGGGCAGGAAGAGTGGCATCCCACCACGGCAGGGTGGGAGGGGCCCAGAGCGGCTGTTGCTGGGAGCGGGAATGGCTGGGCCCCAGGGCTGCATTTCAGCATCTGTCCTCTCTATGCTTGGCCTCACGGCAGTGAGGAAGGTCAGCACCCATCTTCATTCATTCAACCATCGTTTAGTAGGCACCTACTAGGTGCCAAGGAGCCCTGGTGGTATGGTGGTTATGCTCTGGGCAGAAATCCACAAGGTCAGCAGTTGTTCAAGACCACCAGCCAGTCGCATGGGAGAAAGACGGGGCTTTCCCGCCTATAAAGAGTTACCGTCTCGGAAACTCACAGCGGCAGTTCGGCAGTTCGATCCTGCCCTCTAGGGTCGCCATGAATCAGCTTCGACTGGACAGCAGTGGGTTGGGGTTTGGTTTACCCTGTGCCAAGCAGGACAACCAGTTACCGCCCAACTACCAACTACCCTCCCAGAGAGAAGCCCCTCGGAGGGAAGGCCTGAGACCTGCTTCCAGGCCACAGCCCGAAGACCCTATGGAGCACGGCTGGATCGGCCTACCGAAGGCTGCCCGAGGGGTTTTTGCTTCCTCTGCCAGGAAATGGGGTTGGCGCTGGGAATGCGTCACTGAACAAGACAAGTCCTTGCTCTCTGGGAGTCTGAATTCTAACGGGAGAACAACAATAGACAATGTTGCTAACAGAGATACCCAAAATAGCATTCATTGAGGGCTTTGGGTTTTGTTTTTGTTTCTGTTATTGCCACCATTTTTTTTAAGGTGCATAGTACTTCATGGGTAATAGTCATTATTTTTTTCAGCCATTATTTTCTGTAGTTATTTTGCTACAAAGTGAGACCTCAGGGGTTGGTTTCTGTTCGGGTTTGAAGAGCACCTCCGGGCAGTAGTCTACATGAGTCCTTCAGCCTCAACCAGTCAGTATGTCTGTCTGTTTTGGGAATTTGAGGTTTTGCTGCATGCTATTCTTCCATCCTACCAGAACCCCTCTAGTCCTCTACTGTGGCCCTGGCGGAACAGTCAGCAGTGGTGGTGGGGCACCAGCTAGTTCCTCTGGTTCCCGGGGAAGTGAGGCCATGGTTCACGTAAAGAGGCATACCTCGGTGGTACTGCGGGTTGGTTCCAGACCACTGCTCTAAAGCGAGTGTCGCAAGGAAGCAAATGTTGGGGATTCCCAGGGCCTATGAACCTTAAACTCACACTAGCCTGTGGTCTGTTAAGTGTGTAAGAATATGAAGGACTGTGAGAATCACCAAAATGCGACACAGAGACACAAAGCGAGCACATGCCTCTGGGAAAACAACGTGGGTGGACTTGCCGCAAACCTTCACTTTGAAGGAAAAATGCAGTCTCTGAGGCATCACGATAAAGCAGAGCACAACAGAGTGAGCTGAGTCTATTAATACACACGTGCTCTTTAGCACATTAGCTCGTTCTGTGTTTATGCAGATATTCTATCTCTTATTGACCCCCATTTTATAGGTGAGCAAACAGACGGAGAGGAGCTAAGGTCAAGATCCCCCAGCTGTGAGTGGTGGAAGCTGGCCTCTGAACCCAGACCCTGCAGACTGGAGTCTCTGCCCTTAACCGATGCACTAACTGTCTCACTGCAGAGTGACTGGTGCCTTCAGTGAGCCCAGCCAGGCGGTGTGACAGGAGCCAGTGTTTAAGGAGAAGGAAGGTCAGGATGGTTGAAGGGGAGGGACCCCTGTCTGACCTCCATGCTACACCCCCTGCTACAGATGAACTCACGGAGGTTCTGAGAGTACCAGCCCGAGGAAGGGCAACCGGAGACACGACCAGGACACGCCACCAGGGCTCTCCGAGGCTCAGTGCTCCTTCCGGATCCTCACCCTGGACCTTGAAGGCTTGGTGCCCAAGGCTGAGCCAGCTCAGAGTGGCCCCTTTTCTCCTTGCACCCACCATCCTCTGGGTTCAGTGTGAGCCCAGACTCCACACTGCTCCCTGTGGTGACCTTCTGTCCACAGGGTCCCAAGGCCGTGCTACACTGGCCATTCATTTAACTTGCTGTTGCTCTTCACGGCAATCCTGCGGGGCTGATACCAAGTCTCCGCCCCCTGGAAGAGAGGGCAGACTGTGGAGTCAAAATGCAAGGGTGTGTGACCATGGGCAGGTCACGTCACCTCTCAGCCTGTTTCCTCCCTCTCCACAATGAGGGCACAACAGGGGCTCAACAGGCAGGGCTCTGCTGAGTGTGCAACGAGACTCGGTGTATAAAGGTACACGGTGCGTGTTCCAAAAGAACACGCCTTTAGACACATGCTGGTGCTTGTTGGGAGAAAGGCAGGCACATGGGCCCCTATGAGGCAGTTCTCCCACTCAGAGGGCACTGAAGTCATCTGTCCATGCCCCCTCCCCAGGTCTGGGGGACCAGCTTCCAGTGCAAAGGGTTTGGGTTTCTTTGTTCCTCTAAGGCAGTGGTTCTCAACCTTCCTAACGCTGTGACCCTTTAATACTGTTTCTCATGTTATGGTGACTCCCCAACCATAAAATTTTCGTTGCTACTTCATAACTGTAATGTTGCTACTGTTATGAATCGGGAGACCCCTGGGAAAGGGTCGTTTGACCCCCTAAAGGGGTTGCGACCCACAGGTTGAGAACTGCTGGGTTAGCAGCTGAGCACCTTAACCACTAAGCCACCAGGGCTCCCTAGTGGGCTGTTAGGCAGATAGAATCATTTCTTCACGCGTGTGTAGAGGAGGGCCCGGGACAGTGAGTACCGATGAGTTGGTTGCATGCACAGATGAACAGACAAGCCCATGAATGTGAGCTCTGTTCCATGGCCCACAGACCTTTAGGCTCTGCCTCCAAGCACCCACATGTCACTACCTGTCATTCCTTCCACGCAGGCCAAGATCGTCTTTCTCCCACCAACTCCTGTTGCCTGATGCAGCCTTGCTTGGCTCAAAAATTCCCTCAATACCTGGTTAGAACGCCACCTGCTCCAGGAGGCCTCCTCAGTCAGGATCCTCAGGGTTCTAGGGATGGAAATCCAGTCCTACATGGGTTTAGAAGCAAGCACCTAGGCTTGCACTGTCTGAGAAGGGGAGGGAGGAGCAGGCATCCGGTGACACTGCTGGGCTTCTCTCTCTCTCCCCTTAGCCCCACTCTCTCCCGCCCTCTGTGTGTTACCCTCACTCTCTCAGAGTGGATAAGCTTCATGGACAGAGAACTAGGCCTGGCTGCCCTCATGGCAGCTGGGAACCCCAGAGACAAGAAACCTCTTTCTCTCTCTGTTAAATGCTAAAGTCCTAGGGAAGAACTCTGATTGGCCAGGTCTGTTTCATGTGACATGATGGAGGTGGAACTAATACAGTGATTGGCAGCCCACTCAATACCACAAGGAGAAGGAGGAGGAGGAGGAGGAGGAGGAGGCCCCTCTCTCAAAAAGGGAGCTGCTGTTAGGGAGGTGCCTTAAGTCAGAAACAGCCTATGCCCATGTCCCCTCCCCTGAAGCCCCTAGACCAGGGGTCCTCAAACTTTTTAAACGGGGCCAGCTCACTGTCCCTCAGACCCATTGGAGGGCCGGACTATAGTTAAAAACAAACAAACTGTGAACAAATTCCTGTGCACACTGCACATATCTTATTTTGAAGTTAAAAAAAACAAACGGGGCAAAAGCACCTGGTGTGGCAGATAAATGTCCTCGGTGGGCTGCATGTGGCCCGTGGGCTGTAGTTTGAGGACGCCTGCCCTAGACCCATGAGCTCTCCTTGCTCTGTGCTCCCCTGGCACACTGTTGTTCTGTGCTCCCCTGGCACACTGTACACCCCCTTCCCACAGCTCTGCTAAGGAGGACGAGTATATGTGGCTCTCCCTCCCTACCAGCCTTCAAGTCTTACAGGACCAAGTCCTGATCATCTTGGCGCCCTCAACTTTGCCCCCTGATGAGAAACCACGTGTGACAAATGAGGAAAGTGAGGGTTCAAGAAAAGGAAAGGCCAACAAGGGGCCAACCTCAGTCTAGACTTTTCCGACCCCATACTGCAGCCCCCTCCCCTGTCCGCAATCATCCAAGAGCACCCTGACCGGAAGCAGGGGCTAGTCCCCAGGCCAGTGCCCCTCTGAACAAAAGCCCTGGCTTTGAGTCAGCACGAGCCTCAAAACCAGCTTCTTCCAACACACATGATGGCCGTGGGCCACTGGGGCGGCTGCGACCATGAGGTGGGGGACTGTTGGTAGGCGTGTGACACACAGTAGGGAGGTGGTAAATGGAAATCGCTATCTTCCGAGCTGGCCTTCTTGGGACAACCAATGGCCTGGCTGGCTGCCCAGACCGTGGGGCAGGAGGGTTACAGCCCAGTGCCTCCCCTTCGCCCAATGTGCAGGAATGTTCACAACACTCGTCTACTCCTCTGTCTGTCCATTTATAAATTCAACGGGTCCATCCCACACGCCGTCATCAGCACAGGCCTCTGGCTCGGATGAGAACAAGCATGCTGGCATTCCACCGAGAGGCAGGACAGCAGGTGGCAGGAATGTGGATGCTGGACCTAGCCGGCGAGGGTTCAATGCCAGCCTTGCCTCCTACTCCTCATCGCTTCTGGGACAAGTGATATGGCCTCTTTCTCCCTCAGTTTCCTTTTTTCTGAGAGTTGAGAATATTTATTTATTTTTGTATTTAAGGTTCTTTTTACATATATAAATCATTTTATAGGGGGCTCTTATAACAATCCATACATCCATTGTATCAAGCACATTTGTACATATGCTGCCATCATCCTTTTCAAAACACTTTCTTTCTACTCGAGCCTTTGGTATCGGTCTGCCTCAGTTTCTTCATCAGTGAAGTGGGGAGAGTAAGCGGACCACTCTCTCGATGGCTACGAGGCTCACATGAGCTACAGCAGGAAAAGCAATCTGAACCCCCGCACGGTGACTTGGTTGTTTAGTTGGTCCTCTCTGGCATCGGTGAGCTAAGTGTTTTCGCAGCAGCTCTGAGAGGCAGTGACCTGCTGGGGTTACCCAGCAGGCAAGTGACGACGAGGGAGCCAGGACTGGGCACCAGACTTGTCTGACTCCTAACACTCTGCCTCTCTCTGCCCCTCCCTGTACTGCGGAATCACATCTCAGCACAAAGCGCAGGTCCCTACCTGCCAACTCCACCCCACCCCCCACTGAACCCCCTCCCACATTGGGGGTGAACCCTCAGCCAAACCAGATACTAGGAGCTAGTGTTGCCTCAGGGACCAGGAATATCTGCCTAATAAAAGCCAACC
>NW_022111357.1:23912240-23917469 GCF_000313985.2 Echinops telfairi | reverse complement strand
AGAACCAAGGAGCGAATACACGAGAGCCCACAGGGGGATTCTAGCTCTTCCTCCTCCTCAGAGGGGTGCTGCCAAGATAGGAGATCCTGGCGGTGCGGCCCCAGGCTCGCGTGCTGACACATCTCAGAAAGATGGCCTGGGCACCTGGCAAGAGCCTGGGGTTCCACCTGGGTCTCAGTGCAGCCTGGGGTCTGGAGGGCAGGACAGTGGAGATGATGGCAGTGGTACAGAGCAATCACTGCAACAACTCTTTAGAGCAGTGGCCACATATTCGAATTCAACCAGCACGTGGGCTCGGGGATACAGAGAGGTTAAGCAACCAGTCCAAAGTTGCACAGCTGCAATGATGATGAGCTGTATTTGGAGCCCAGGACTCATGGAGACACCAGGATCCTGCAGATGGAGTGGGAGTTGTGGGACATGCACACAGCACCACTCCCAAGTCTGCCTCTTGCAGGTCCCCCAACTCCTGGCTCCATAACCATCCAGCCCTGGGCTGCCGCCTCCCTGCTCTGAGGCTTGGAGCCTGCTCAGCCAGGGCTAAGGAGCCAATTTGCAATTGCACAATTAGGAACAACTTCTCTCCTCTTTCGGAGAGACAAGGCAGGAGGCCCCGTGTCAGGGACACAGCTGGGCTTCAGACAGTCCCTGCAGGCTGGGGTGGCCCTTTCCCTGACCTAGCTTTGCTAGGAGATCAAGGTCGGGATATCTCTCCCCTTCACTTCCTTTTTCATCTGAACTCTACTGCTCACCCTCCTCCAGTGCAGCTTCCCGACCACCCTGGCCCACAGCTCTGGGGCCCTGACACCACGGGGCCCCTGCTTCACCAGCTCTGCTGATAGTGTCTTCACCTGGGAGCGTGTCTCCAGCTAGCTGTGCATCCCTGCAGAGACTGTATAGCACTCTGCCCGCACCTCCCAGCTCCCAATCTGGTCCAGGGCACAGACATTGCTGGATGTCTGGTCTCCTCCTTAGCTGAGGACTTCCTATTCACCCTCCAGAATCTGACTCACATCGCATCTCCTCCGTGAAGTTCTCATCTGCGTCCCAAGCCACCTGTCTACGTGAGCCCCTAGTAATGGCAAAGCACTCCTCCCCATGCTGTAGCTAATGACAACGTGGCAGTGGTGGTTTGGGGGCAGGATTCTTTGCCTCCCATAAGAAGGACCCAGTACTCATCACCTCAAACACAGTCCCCACCCCAACCCCCCAACCCTAATATTGCTGTCCTGCTGAGCAGGCAGGGCTAGAGTGGATGAGGAGGAAAGGTCTGGCTATCTACTGCCAGAAATCACCCAGTGAAAAGCTGACAAATCAAAACAGATCGATTCCCACACAGGGATAGCACAGGACCGGGCGGCGTTTTAATCTGTTGTGCATGGGGTCATAGGCCAAATGGGCGGCAGTTGACAATAACGGCAATGCCTGCAATGACCATCACCCGCCGTGCGCTGCCCTTGGGGTAACAGTCACCAATTCTAAATCTGACCGTAGTCGTGCAAAGTACAGTGCACAGTCCCATTTCACAGATGGGGGGTTGGCTCCTCAGGTTCATCGAGGTGGGGAGACTTGCCTAAGGAAAGCAGCAGGGCTGCCCAGCTCCTGCTTGCTGACCCAGGCCGTCTTTGTCGTGATCTGTCACTGCTGTCTGACGACATCGGAAAGTTTCCGATGGAGCAGGGATGAGATGTCATTCTCTCACGGCTCACTTCGAACCACCCCCGGTGGCATCCTCAGCCAAAGGTGACCAACCAGTGGAACCTGCCTCACTCTGACAGGAGAACCTAAGGGTTTGTATCTTGGCAGCTAGGCATTCCAAGCAGCTCCCCTGCCCGATAATCCAGGTGTCTATGAATCCACTCCCTCTGTCTACAGCGGACGACTTCAGGCCAGCTGGCAAAAGAGCAGAGGCATGGTGCTCTCAGCACCAAGTCCAGCACGGGACACACAGATGTGGCCTGACCCACCGTCGACCTGGGTAATGACTGGCTGTGGGCCGAGTACACAGTGCCCCGGGGCATGTCTGCTCATTAGCATCTGAGCACCTGAGATGGACTGGACACTGCACTGGGCACTTGTTCTGGCGGCAAGCAAAACGGGGCTATGGGGGTTAATCTCCAGAGCAGGGATCCCTGACATTGTTAGCTTGGCCAATTCTTTCAGCCAGGAGACCTGTGACATGACGGGCCTACCCAGTTTCACTCCTTACCATACAGAACACACGTGACCAGGAATGGTTGTAGCCACCAGGAGACACGAGCAGGGAAGCCCCACATCATTTCTATAGTGAATCGAGAGAGGGTGGCGGATGGGCTCCAGCGTAAGAACAAGGACCGGGCGGTGTTTCCTTCTATTGCAGTGGTTCGCGACCCTTTCACACAGTTCCTCATGTCGTGGTGACCCCCAACCATAACATTATTCTCGTTGCTACTTCATCACTGTCATTTTGCTACTGTGATGAATCGTGTGACCCCTGTGAAAGGGTCATTCGACCCCCAAAGGGGTCGCGACCCACAGGTTGAGAACCGCTGACTTTCTACATGTGGTCAGGAGGATCCAATCCCCAGAGGAGGGCATCTTGCTTGGTAAAGCGAAGGGTCCACCGAAAAAGGGGAAGGTCCTCAACGAGACGGACTGGCACGGAGGCCGCAACGACAAACTCAGACAGAGGAACGGTGAGGAGGGCGCAGGGCCGGGCGGTGACTCCTTCTGTTGCACCTAGGGTCACTGTGCGCCGGCGTCTGACGACAAGGAGAAACCACTCCAAGCCCACCTATTGTGGCATGGACCCTGCAGGGGCAGTGGCTCTTTCAGCCAACGTTGTAATCTCCCACTAAATGACGGTTTCTGGTAGGAGCAGATTCACCTGTGAGTGAACAGGATTTCTGGAAGTGTCGCCCTGCTGTATAATATGAGCCCCGTGACAAGCAGCAGGAGAGAGCTCATTACCAGCAAGAGCCAGGGGTAGAGCACATCCTGGGGACCTGAGAGTCCTGTGCAGCGAACCTCATCTGGATCCAGAAGGCAGCGGGAACAGCGGGAAGCAGCAGCAGAACTAGGAGCCAGCGCAGGAACAGAGTGGTGGACTTCGCAGCCCACCGGACAAGCTGAGTGCCTTTGTGCAGGGGGCTGGCTTGTGGAGTTGGGTGCTCGGTGCACTTAATTGGGGAAGATGAGCTTGCTGACCCACGAATCAGAGCCGAGTGCCTTGGGCCGAGGCTTACTGGAATGAGGTTCTCTGGAGCTGGGTGTGCTGGTTCGTGGAGCTTGCGCGGAATGCCTTCAGGCTGAGGCTTACAGCAGAGTGGTTGGCGCCTTTGGGTATTTATTAACAGACCTGAAAGAACTCGGTAACATGTCCTGATAAACAACTGTATCCTGAGCATTTCTCACTTACATTACAACCTGTCACCTTCCTTAATAAACCCTCTAAGCATTAAATTTTGTCTGTGAGCTCTGTAGCCACTGCAATGGAGATTAGAACCTAGAAGTAAAATGGAGACTGCGAAAAGGCAACTCTGATACACTGAGCTGGAGCCATACCGGGAAATAGCCAAGTGCTGGAAATGAACTTGATGCATGGCAGACACACTGTGGGGGAGAGACAAGCAGCTGCAGAAACAAACGAGAAACATCCTACTAGTGATTTTAAGGTTAAGAACACAAGAAGGATACGATGTAGCATTTGGGGAAGTAACAACAGCTAGTAAAAGTATCAAAGCGGTCATGCGAGAGAGTGGTTTCTCCTGGGAGATGGGGTGGCAGGGAGTGGGGCCAGTGAGGAGCACACAGTAGGGCTTCCATTTTCCTTGAAATGTCCTATTGCTACAGGAGGCTGGCTCACGTTTCTACTGAGCTCTGTGCTGTTTATCAAAGGAGTACTGGTGGCAGAAGTCTTGCCCTCCATGCAGATCTGGGTTTGATTGCTGGCCAACGCACCTTAATAACAGTCACCTCCTTTCTGCTAGTGGGTGGGGGGTGGGGGGGTGTCTGTATAGTGCTGTGATGCTCCACAGGTTTCAAAGGTGTTTCCAGACGAAACAGACTAGGAAGAAAGGCCTGGTGTCATCTCCCTAAACATCAGCCAATAAAAAACCTAGTAAAGATCCCATTGTGCCTGGGGTCGCCAGGAGTCAGGGACCAACCCAACAGCAGCTAACAATGGTTTGTTGTATATCTGCAATACATTTCTCCACATGACAAAAGCCATGGGCTTGGGAATCTGACCGGACGCAAGGCCAGAGCTGTGCTTGGCGGCTGGGTCCTCGGATGGTCCCCTGTGCAGAAGGCATCAGAATGCCTATCTCTCTGGCTTGCGGCCCTTCTGAGAATTATGAACAGGTTCGTAAGGGATCTGGTGCACAGTAGGTGCTCAGCACACATTGGCTGCTACTGTGTGTGGCCTTTGCTGTGGGGAGATGGGTGGAGGGCACAGGCCCAGGGCAGGGACTTCGGACAAAGGGGAGAAGCGAGTACTTGTCCCTAGGAGAAGGACCAAGCTGGCCGGAGGCGAGACTCAGCTGGGATCTGGGCGTTGGGCATGGGCTGAGTGGATAGTCTCTGAGCAAGGCAGGAAAACCAGACTCCTTCCCTGGCTGATTCTCCTTAGTCTCCTGAGCCTGCAGAAACTCGCTCTCAAGTCTCATCTCACCCACCCTGGACCCAAGTGAACCTCTAGACTCATTCCTGCAGGTCCCTGCATCGAGCAGATGTGACCGAGAGTGTGGGGCCCAGGTGCACTCTCCTTGATCAACTGCAGGCTCAGGGGTGACCCTCAAGGTCCTTAACCTTAAAGGGGGCTGGCCCCCCTTCTCCCTCAGAGTGGTGGTGAAGAGTGAGAACAGCAGGGTCTGTACCTCGGGGCGTCGGGTGGCCTGGTCAGGCCCAGGCGCTGGCTGCTCCCGTTCTGAAGCAAGCCCTCCCGGCTCAGGGACAGCCCAAACAGCAACCCTGCCAGAGTCCAGGGGCAGCAGGTGGTGAGGGAGTGACTTTGGGAGAGGGCAGAAGACCTGAGCTGTGAAGTGGCAGAAAGTGGGGGGCGGGGAGACCTCCACAGGCTCTCAGCTCTGCCAACCCAACCACAGAACTACCTCTGGCACAAGCACAAGAATTTGTCAGCATTCCCGGGGCCCAAGGGCATATCTGAGGCACAGCTCGGAGATGATAGTAAAGAGGAGGAGGAGTGGCTATCAAGGCTGGTTTCTGGGTGATGCATGCATGGGGGGTGGG
>NW_022111357.1:23908140-23910565 GCF_000313985.2 Echinops telfairi | reverse complement strand
GGCACCATAACCAGAAATAGAGCAATTGTAGGTGGAAGCCCCGCTAGAAGCTTAATCTCTCTCTTAGGAACAAGGGCAGCCTACATGTTGCATAGCAACCACATCTCTCCCCCGTTGGGGAGATTCTGAGCAGTCAGGGACAACAGTATCCTGTTTAAGTGTGGTGGCCCACAGGCCTGCTAAAAAAATCTCCTGCCTCAGGCTCCTGAAAGGGCCCGCCACGCCTCTCCCAAATCTCCCATTCTAAGGACTTTGTTTGACACACACATCCCTTTTCCAATTCTGGGTATCATTTCTCAGCTGCATTTTAAAAAACCTGCATCTGTTTTCCTTCTGCTTTGTTAGCCACGATTTTACTGGGTTGAAGTCCTGGTATAAACAGCTTGATGCCTACTGAAAATCAAGTTCATTGCCACTGAGTCGATTCCAATGAGAGCAGCTGTGAGAACGAGTAGAAGGGTCTCCAAGCCCGCACACTTCTGTGGCACATTGCTACAGTTTTCCCCTATGGAAGGGCTGGGGGGCTGGAACCATGGACCTTGGGGTTAGCAGTTGAGGGCCTAACCATTGTGCCACAAGGGCTCCTAGGTGCACAGTACTAGGTGCCCAGTAGATGCTGGCTTCAGCCGCCTTCCTCCCCACACGTGGTACTGCAGGCACCGGTGGCTGGCTCCCTCCAGCTTGCCTCAGCCCCCGACTGGGCCAACAAGCAATGCGGATGTTTACACTGGCCGATTGGGGCCCTGGGACAGGCTGAATAAACACACGTTCACGGCTTCTGCCTCCAGCTTCCCACAGACCACTGCCTCCCAGGCACTCCGCCCACGCCAGATCCTCGGTTTACAGATTCTGCCCCAGATTACAATCGAGGTTGGCTGCTTCCAGCTGACACCTGGCAAGATAACCTAACCCACTCCAGGGCTGTTTCCAGACGGGGACAAGAGAGGGAGGGGCCAGGATCCCCAAAGCCAAGAGCTGGGTGAGTTTGGGCAACTCAGCTTCCTCGGCTGAACAATGAGATGATAACACGAGAGGCTGTGATCATGGAAATGAGTACGGTACCTGGCTCGTGGAAGGTGCTGGAGACATCTGTTTTCTAAGTTTTGTTCTATTTTACTGTTGGGAACATACCCAGCACATCACACACCAATCCAACGGCTTACCCATGTCCCATTTGGTGGCATGGGCTCCAGCCCTAGAGCCATGCCGCTCTGCTCACCTGGCCTTTCTGAGTGGCTCCTCCCTCATTCACATGAACTCACTGACCCCTAAACTTCTGACCTCACCTGTTGAGTTGCTGTTGCCAATTGTCTGTTTGATCCCATATAGGTAGTTCTTTAAAGAGCCTAAGACAAGGGGTATCCCCCAATGCCAGAATCCCCCTGCCCCCAAACTAGGCATTTAATTTTTTTTTTTTACAAAACAACCATATCACCTTCAAAGTCCTCTCCATTACACTGCGATTCCATTCTTGGAAACATTTTTCAAACTCATCTGTTTGGCTGGCTGACGGTGCCGCCCTCATTTTTTCCTTGACCTCTTCCATGCCGTCGAATCGCTGTTCTGTCATATCTCACTTCATTCATGGAAACAAAAAGAAGTCACACAGAGTGAGGTCAGGCAAGAAAGGTGTGTGGGACAAGAGAGGCATGCTGCTTTTGTCAAAAACTGGCGCACTGAGATGGCATTGTGGAGGTGGCAACACCAGTCCCATGTGCCACGAACCAGGCCTTTTTTGTGGCACACTGCTATGGTATCTTTTCAGAAGCTCTAAGTAGAAAGCTTGATGAATAGTCTGGCCTCGTGGAAAAAAACTACAAATGCACGGAGTCAACATTTTCATCCGTTCAAGAGCTAATGGCTGTCTGGAATGAGGTTTGTCATCAATTGACATTTCATCTTTTTTGAAATGAGAAAACCCCTTGTACATTTGAGTTTTTCCCAGAGTGCTGTCCTTATAAGCTGTGGTCAACATCACAATAGTTTCTGTGGCGTTTTGCCCCCGCTCCCCAGCAGAAAACAAAATCTCACAGCTGCACGCTGTTCTCTTAAATTAGCCATCACAAAAAATGAGGTTCGAGTAAAACTGCTTTTATGAAAAATATTCACTGTGACCAGAGAGAACTTTCCTAGGCGACACCACTGGGTGCACTAACTCAGAGTGAGTTCGATGCCTGCCTAGCGGGAAAAATGAGTATACAACAAAAACCCTGCTCTACCCAGCGCAATTCTGGTTTTAGGGGGGTACCCCCTTGTACTCAAGACAGACACACACACCCCATTACTCTCATTGCCAACAAGTCGATGTCGACTCATAGTGGCCCGATAGGCCAGAGTAGAACTGCCCCTGTGGGCTTCTGAGACTGTTCCTCTTTGTGCAAGTAGAAAGTCCCAGCTTTGTCCTGTTTTAAGATAACTTCAGGGG
>NW_022111357.1:23903043-23907175 GCF_000313985.2 Echinops telfairi | reverse complement strand
GAATCCAGGGGGCTCCCGGCAGCCAGGTCCAAAGGAGGGAGGGCCAGTGGGGGACCATGCTAACCACAGGAAATGCCGCACCTCCCCAGCCCCGTGCATTTGTGGCTGGTCACCTCTGGCCTTCACAGGAAATCCACATTTCATGAGTACCTACTGAGCCAAGGCGTGCTGGGCCAGGCTGGGGAGAATACACACTATCTCAGTCCTTCTGTCATGAGAAGGATTAGAGAAGGGGACACTGAGGCCCAGAGAGGGAAAGGGGCTTCTTCAAGATCACACTGCTTGAAAGGGACAGTTTTGTCTGCTTCCCATGCCCGCCATCTCTCACGGCTCTGGCCCTGCTTCCAGCTCCACTCCCTACCAGCTGGTGCCCCCGAGTGGCTCCCCTGGGCAGTCAGGACAGTCTCTGTGGCTGGCATGAAGCCCCATTTTACAGATGGGGAAACTAAGGTTCAGAGAGAGGTCATAGCACGTTTCCAGTGGGATGGACAGGAAGAGGGGTGTGACCAGGGGGTACTCCGTGAGGAATTTGTGATGACCTTCTCCAAACAGAAGCCAAAGGAGCCTGGCTGCATGGTTGCCATGGAAACACTAGAGGATGCTCTGAGGACAAGAGGTCAGCCCCACTTTCTTACCAGACCAGTGTAAAGAGCAGCTCAAGGGCACCACCCTGGGCAGTGCCAGGGCTACTCCCTCATGCCTGGGGCCTTGCGACGAAAATGGTAATGACCCTGTTGGGAGAGGGGACACAGACATCAGGGGGCTGGTACCACTTTGGCCCCATGGTGGGAAGATGGACTAAACACCTGGCTATGTGACAAAAAAAGAGGAAAACAGAGATGGAAAAAGAGGGAGCGAGGAAGAGGGACAGTCTGAGCATTATCAGGTAGGACAAGGGGCTCTGATGTGGCAAACATTTCCTGAGCCTAGACGATGGCTTGGCATCAACCTAGCACTTTCTTCACCCTCCTGTTGTCACCTGCCCCTCTAAACGACCCTGTGCCACAAGAGAGATGGATAACATAGCCCAATAATAATTTGTTTTTCTTGGTGTCTTGGTTTTAAAGCTTTTTCCTGGAGTTATTGGGGTCGGGGGGCGCTGATACAGAAAACTGCATTGGATAGACCGCATCAGCTCTAGTTTCTCAGATATGGTTGAATTTATAAAAATCTAGCCTGCTCTTTAAAAGATCTCTTCTGCAGAACTGGGATGTCATAACAAGCTTTGTTATTGGAATGGAAAATTTATGTATTTAAATTACCCACATTTCTTGGTGCATGTCTAATAACCTTTGCTTCACCACTACTCATCCGCCTGCTTTCCTGTAAGACACACTGTTCTGCACTTGGGTCTTGTAGCTGTTTCACCTGACCCTGGACTACCACAGCTCAGAAGACGGGTCCAGCATGTCTGATGTCGCACAAGGTAGAGAAAGTGGGGGCAGCGACAGTGATTTCCAAACCATGTCACACAGTGAACCTTTCGACCAGAATGAACTGAGTGATCCTATCAGGGACCTCTATCTTTCCAAGGAATCTTCTGAGTGGCTTGCCTCCAGCCCAAAGGAAAAGAATGTCCTTCAGCCTGGAACAGAATGACACTTCATCAAAGCAGATAAAAGGATCTGCTGCCATTCTTTACCGAAGATAACGACTTAGCATTCTGCAATGAGGTCGGACATCTTCTGGGGAAGTCTTTCAGAATATAACCTAAGTGAGTGGCATCTTTTCATCGACAGTTGAAAACAAAGTTTAAAATGTGTTCTTTTAAATAAAGACAAATCAGTCACTCCACTAGGATGAAGAAGTGTATAAAGCCATCTCTTTGGTCTTGAAAAAAACGAAATTACCGTGACACGGTTTGTGTAGACTTGAAGGTGGTTAATTTTCTTCTTGGTCAACAAAGTGGCTGCACAAAGTACCCTTGCTTTGTATGTCTTTGGGATAGGAGAGCCGAACATGAACACTGGGCAAGAAGACACTGGCCTTTGTGGGTGCTGGACGACAAAATGTTATTAATGACCTTTGGTACGCAAGATAAAACCATACTGCCACCATTACATTAAAGCTAGGCCCGATGAAATAATTTGTAAAGGCTTTGAAAAAAGATGGTTTTGCATTGGAATACAAAGCATACAAGTTACCTGAACTTAGCATAGAAAAACTGAAGGCAGGCCGTTTCAGTGGTCCACAGATCAGACAGGTCAGAAATGACCGCATTTCACAGCATCAGTGAGTGACAGCGAACGCTGTGCCTGGTCTTCATTTGTTCTTGTTGTGAAAAACTTCCTCGGCAGCACGAAGGCAGACAACTGCACACAATTAGTGGAGGCCGGGCTGTAACCTGAGTGCTCAAGTCCATTATCCGCCCAGTCGCCTT
Source organism: Echinops telfairi (assembly GCF_000313985.2). Taxonomy (NCBI): domain Eukaryota; kingdom Metazoa; phylum Chordata; class Mammalia; order Afrosoricida; family Tenrecidae; genus Echinops; species Echinops telfairi. Next base: position 23,904,795 of record NW_022111357.1, on the reverse strand, counting down.
CCAGAGAACCTTGGTGACTTAAGAGGAGAGCAAGGTGAAAGACCTCACCAAGACATAAAGACAATGGAATCCAGATACCAAGGAAGAGGGGCACACAGGTGCTGGCAGAGCACGTTTGGACGGCCCAAGCAGATCCCACTCTTGGGAGTCTCACGAAAGGAGCTTCTTGTGTTTCAAATAACCGGAGCATTCATATCAGAAATCTGTGCTTTGGAGACGAAACACAGGTAGATTTTCCATGTAGTGCCCTTTTAATTTTTCATATGTTTCCTGCATGCTGAAAAGAAATTAATTTAAACACGACAGGAAAAGATCCTGGTTTTCTTCTGGGTGAGCAGAGTGAAGAGTGGTATAAGGCACATGTTCTATATCTCAAGACCCAGAGCTGACAGAGGAAAACGGATGCCCTTTTTGGAATCAGCAGGTCACATAGATCTAGAACCAAGTCTAACATTGGAGACACCAGAATGTTTGTGGGTCAATGTAATGTCTGGTTTAAAAGCAAGGGAAATTGAGGCTGGGGCAGGGTGGTACCTAGCCCAAGGATGTAACGTTAGGGGTGCTGGAAGGAGAAGAATGGTGACTGAAAGGGGATGCAAACCAACAGAAACTGTGGGAGCAGGCCTGTGAGCCTCCGAGAGAGGAGAGGGCAAAGGCAGGTCCAGAGTTGGGAGAGGTGGCCAGGATGCAACTGTGTTCCATCAGGATTTTGGGCGTTCAAAGACGGCGTCTGGGAGGAGGGGAGGTTAGTGGAGCCAAGGCTTCAAGAAGCCCAAATCCCTTTGACTATGGAGGCAGATATCCCCCTTCAACGTAGGCCAGTGTCATCTCTTGCAGCTGCATGCCGATGGTGCTTGATTCTGCCCTGCCAAGGGAAAAGAGTGTGGTGCGCTGAGAGTCTTGGGTTCAAGAACCATCCCTGATGCTCACTTGCTGTGTGACCTTGGGTACCTTACCTGCCTTCTCTGGGTCTTATGGTGCGCTCCTTTGTAAAAGAGAAGCACAAGTTCAAATCCTGACTCTCTACTAACTAGCTAGATGATCTTAGTCAAGTCACTTAACCTCTCTGACCCTCTGTTTCCTTACGATGGGTTTCTGAGACTGGAACTGTTTATGGGAGTAGAGAGCCCAGTCTTTCTCCTGAGAAGCTGTGGTTTCAAACTGCCAACCGTGAGGATCCTGGCCCCACATGTAACCACTACACCACCTATACTAGCTTATACTAAAGAACATATTCCTAAAGAACATCAACAGGTATTAACATTAAGCCATGTTTTACTTGGTTTTCAGTAGGTTCTCTTGTATATTGGGAGCATTTGGGGTTATAAAGGACTAGAGGGTACATTTATTACTATGGCCAACTGGAGGCAGGGCGGGGTGGTGGATTTCTGAGCCAGTCAGACCAGATCTCAAGTCCTCTCTATCAACACTCGGGATTTGGGGATTATTTGTGTCTGGGCCCCAGTATCCTCATCGGTAGAAAAGGGACAAACGCTGCTTTGTGCATGACTGCTTTGTGGCTTAGCTGAGGGAATGGTCACAGACTCCTGCACAGGTGGATGCCTGGGCCAGTGGCCACCGCTATCACAGGGCTGGACGAATAGTGCTGCAGGGGCAAGGAGTTGGAGGGCAGGGTGGGGCTGCGTGCCTTCCTGGGTTATCATGACAGCTTTTCCACACCAGACTCAATACGGTCGGAAAGCCAAGCCTGCTCTCCAGATGTCGCACAAGGTAGAGAAAGTGGGGGCAGCG
>NW_022111357.1:23899671-23902107 GCF_000313985.2 Echinops telfairi | reverse complement strand
GTCCTTCATATCCCCGTAGAGGCAAGGATGGGGAGACTTAGTCTTACATACTTTGGACATGTCAGCAGAGATCAGTCGTTGGAGAAGGACGGCATGCTTGGTAAAGTAGAGGGGCCGTGAAAAGAGGAAGGCCCTCAATGAGAGAGACTGACACCATGACTGCAACAATGGTCTCGACCACAGGAACAACTGTGAGGCTGGCGCAGGACCAAGCGATGTTCCGTTCTGTGGTGCACAGGGTCTTTATGGGATGGGACCAACTCAATGGCGATTAACAACAACATCCCCTTATATCCCAGGGTCTTCGCACATGCTACTCCCTGTGCTTAGCATGCATGTTCCTTTCCATGTAAGTTAAATATAGATTAATATAGAGTAATGTTCCCTAAGCTTTCTCTGACTTCCTGACTAGGTCAAACCCCAATTATTGGCATGGGTAGCACCAGGACTCTAGACTTATTCATGCTTGTTTGTGATTATGTGGAAAAGTGTTTTCTTAACAGGCATTTACCAAGCCCCTACTATATACCATGTACTGGACAAGGTACTTCAGAGACAACTGAGAACAAGACAGAGAAGGTCTCTACTTCCATAGCATTTGCACTGTAATGACAGGAAACAGACAAAGAGGGTCCAACACACGCAAAGGCGTGGAGGATGGAGGCAGGAGAAAGAGTAAGCTGCTTTGGAGGAATTGCAATTCTGTCTACCTGAAGCAGGCAGGGCAGGGTGGGGAAAGGGCCGAAGAAGCAAGCAAGGGCTAGATCATGAAACATGCCAGAATTCATCTGGGGGAGTGTGACACACTCCCCATTGCAGTGTGTGATGAGGCACTATACATATGTGGCTCAGAGCGACAGCTGGGGGTGGGAAGGTGGGGGTCAAGGCGGAGCCTTTGTCTTCGTACAAATGAGAGGGTGGCCTGAGGCCATCAAGGATAAGGAGTAGAAAGAAGTGGAAGAATGAAAGCTTTGGGGAGACAGAACTGATATAATTTGGTGAAGGATCACAGGGCAATCGGATTTCCATTTGTATAACTATACACAAAGATGCCATCCAACAAGATAAGCTGAACAGAGAGAGCACAGGTATAGGAGTGGGGGGGGGGGGCTGTGTGATATAGAGGTGGCTATCACCAAGGTGAAGTGAGAGGACAGGTGGAGTCTAGGAAAAGCAAGGGGTGAGGGCGTTGGAGACCAGTCTGATGTGCAATTAAGAGAATGGAGTGCAAATGGGCTGAAGTGGAAACCAAACTGAAAGATGTTCTACTAGATTCCTGGCCAGTACTCTCCAAACTGCCGCTGTCATCACAAACAAGGTACCTGAGACACGGCCAAAGACTAGAGGGGCCTAAGAAGAGACTTACAACAAAAGGTACCCTGGGGTCTTGGGACAGGATGTTGTTGTTAGGTGCCGTCTGCTGCCCCCAACCCAGAGTGGCCCTCTGTAAACCAGAACGAAGCTCCGCCCCTGCTCTGTGCGTCCTCCCAATCACTGCTCTCCTCAAGCCTATCACTGCAGGCATCACGTTAACCCTTCCGATCGCGAGTTTTCCTCTTTTGTGTGCAAAAATCATAGAACCCTCTATTAAGCAAAACATATCAAAATATACGGCTATTGTTTCTCAACATATCTCTCCTCTATAGCAGTGGTTCTCAGCCTTCCTAATGCCACTTTCTCAACATCTCTCATCTATAGCAACCTTCCTAATGCCGCGAGCCTTTCATACAGTTCCTCATGTTGCGGTGACCCCCAACCATAAAATTATTCTTGTTGCTACTTCATCACTGTCATTTTGCTACTGTTATGAATTGGGCGACCCCTGTGAAAGGGGTTGGGACCCACAGGTTGAGAACCGCTGATCTATAGTCTGAAATCTCTTTTCTATTGACTCTCTTCGTTGTCAAACGCAATGTCCTTTGCTGATAATATGTCCAAAGTAAATGAGATAAAGTCTCTCTCTTAAGGAACATTCGGGTCTACTTCTTCCAAGAGAGATTTGTTTACTCTTCTGGCAGTCAGTAATCTTCACCAACGTCATAAGTCAAAGGTGTCAACTCTGGTGCCCTCTTCTTTATTCACCGTCCAGCTTTCACTTGCACAGGGGCGACCGACATGCCAGGGCTCGGCTTGGGCCCACCTCAGCCCTCAAAGTGACATCTTTGTTCTTGAACACTGTAAATAGGTCTGCTGCAGCAGACTTGTCCAAGGCAATACATAGCTTGATTTTTTTTCTTTTTTCTTTTTTAAATCATTTTATTAGGGGCTCACACAACTCTTATCACAATCCATACATACATCAATTGTGTAAAGCACATTTGTACATTGTTTGCCCTCATCATTCTCAAAACATTTGCTCCCCACTTAAGCCCCTGGCATCAGGTCCTTATTTTTACCCCTTCTTCTCCACTCCCCCCTCCCTCATGAACCCTTGAT
>NW_022111357.1:23895022-23896081 GCF_000313985.2 Echinops telfairi | reverse complement strand
CTGGTTCCAGAGACTGACTCTCCTGTGAGAAAGACCCAGCAAGATCAGCAAGCCCAGAAGATGATGGCTGGGATCCGGTCCCCGGGGAAAAGCACAAGTGCTGTCGGAAAATTCCTGCCGAGGCTCCGGAGGAAAGGTCTCTGAGATAGTGTCCATTTCCACCGGAGGGCCCTGGGAAGGTTTTACAAAACTGCTGAATGTCTTCTCTTAAGTCGGAAGCATCCTGCCCTAATTCTGTATTCTTCTCCAAGGCAGGTACTTTTTGCATCTCACTATTTTCCCCCGAGGCTATTTCCAACCCTGTTTGAAAAAGCCAGCTGTAAGGAGCAAGCATAAAACCCAGGGAGTGAGCGAGTCAACCCAGAGAGGCGGTAGGAGAAGGGACTGAGTCCCCCAAGACTCACAGTCAGAGAGGAGGAGGAAGACGGAAGGAAACCAAATTGGACGTGGCCCCTCCAATGGACCAGCCGCTCTTCCAGGTGCTTGCGCCACCCACCCACCCACTCGTTCTCACCACCACTACTCTAGGAGGTCATGGCAAAGAAAACCCTCAAACCCGAACTCACGGCCATCGAGTTGATGTAGACTCATAGTGACAGACCCCCTGCCCACCTGGGGCGTTCGGAGACTAACTGTTTACAGGGGTAGAAAAAACATCTTTCTCCTGAGGAGTGGCTGGCGGGTTCAAACTGCCCACCTTGCCGATTGCAGCCCAACACATAGCCACTACCCTTCCAGATCTCCTCCATGGCAAAGAACCAGGCAGACCAAGCTCCTGACCTTCACGAAACTTTATGTTAATAGGAGGTGGCAGAGTCAAATACACTGGTACAATATGCAGTCTGGGAGACTGTATTCAGGGTTGAGAGATGTCACGTGGGGGAAATGGATGGGGCGCCGTTTTTAACTAGAGCAGCCACAGAAGACCTCTCTGGGAAAGTGGGGAGGTCGCTCTCCTTTTGCGTGACCTTCAAGGACTCAAAGGACATGAGGCTGCTTTGCAGATGCTTCATCATCTGGGTCTCACAACTGTGGTGGTGGTACACTCAAAACATCCCC
>NW_022111357.1:23887304-23888236 GCF_000313985.2 Echinops telfairi | reverse complement strand
ATTGTTCCATAGGCAACAATACCTGTTGGACATCTGGCACCGTGCTGGGGCTACATTACAGTGGAAACAAGTTGACAAAGTAGACATGGTTGCTGGCCTCTCGGAGCTTGGAGCCTAGTTCTGAAAGCCACAGGAACGACACACAAAGGACTGTCGAAGGGGGCCTGGGTTTTTTTGTTTTTGTTTTTGTTTTTTTTTGGGGGGGCCTGGGGGTTTTATAGACACTTTATAGACAAGAGAAAATGCCCAGGAAAGACCCTCCCACTCCAGGGTTGCTAAGAACACAGTGAGGCACCTCCCCTTCCCCATCTGATTAGATTGCTCCAAAGTCAGAGGAAGGTCTGGGCTGGAAGCCAGGAGTCCAGGCCAAGTCCCTGCTCGGTTTTTTCTACCTAACAAACAGGTAGGTTGGTGTATAATAATGAGGTTCTTTTCAGCCCTTTGGTTGGTGCTTGTGTTGGAAAGCACATGGTTAGAAGCCAACAAGGACTAGAGTCTACCCCAAAGGCCTCTCTCTCCACTGGGCTGGCCACTCCCTTTCCATTGTGGGCATCTTGTTCGGTTCTTGGGCACAAGGTGATGGGCCAAGTTTTTCTGGCGAGCTCTGTCTCCCTGGTGAGGCGACTCTCGATTGCCCACAATGCAAATCCCCACTGCTGTCATTAGTCGCAGCTGAGTCGGCTGCAAAGCTGCCCGCTCCTACGCCATCCTACACAATCCTTAGTATGCTGATGGAGTCCACTGTTGTAGTTCTGGGTCAAACCATCGCAAGGAGGGTGAGCCTTGTGTTTCCTGACTCTTCCCTGGTCAAACATGACATCCTTTTGCTAATGACGTGTCCACAGTAAGCTACCCAGGTCTCATCATGCTCAAGTCTGACGGGGTCTTCTCATTACACTTCCACGACCGATCCCTTCATTCTCTTCGCAGGC
>NW_022111357.1:23874414-23885947 GCF_000313985.2 Echinops telfairi | reverse complement strand
GGCACTGTGAGAGAAAGATCTGGAACGATGAGAGCCCAGAAAACCCAAAGGGGCAGTTCTACTCCATCGCATGGCGGCGCTGTGAGTCAAAATCCACTCAGCGGAGCCCGGCAGCAACATTATCATAGAAGTCCTTTACCAGGAAGTGGCTGATCCGGGAACGAAACTGAAATTAACCCCAAGGTCCTTCTGTACTAACAGGTGTCAGTAGGGACCATTGGTTGTGTAGACAACACAGCCCCAGCTCAAGGACAGCCATGTGGGCGTGCACATGTGCAGTGTACCTGCTCATGTGGGGGGGGGGTCACAGAGAGGGCATTCAGGGCCCACCAAAGGGTATCCCAACATAAAGAAATGAGGACTTTCATCACCTCCCTGCTCAGCTGTGCTCATCAGAAGTGGAAGCAGCAGGACCAGCACTCAGCCACTCCTTTCAGTGCTTCACAAGCCTAGGAAGGCCACAACACAACAAGCTCCTACAAGATCTTTAAAGGCGCTCATGGCACCACACGGAGGCACTTGGTTGCTTAACCCGCTCAGCGGCACTGTGAGAGACTGGCGGTCTGTTTCTGTAAAGATGACAGGCTAACCCTGAGCCCCAAGCCCAAGGTCACCGAGTCAACCCCAACTCCGAGCTACGCTACAGAGCACAGTAGAATTGCCCTTTTGGGTTTCTGAGGCTATCAGTCTTTGGGGGAGCAGACAGCCTCATTTTTCTCCCAAAAGGCAGCTGGTGGGTTGGAACTCCTGGTCTTGCAGTAAGCCACAATACCCAGGGTTCCTAAATCATTAACTTCAAAGTCACTGCCATCAAGTCAGTGCGACTGCCCCCTGTGGGTGTCCGAGACATATCTATTTACGGGAGCAGAAAGCCCAGGCTTGGAACTGCCAACCATGTGGATCGCAGCCCAAGGACTACAGCACCAGGGCTCCTAAGCAGTGCCCCTTTATAAGCGCCTGTGTACATCGTCCTGCAAGCTTGACACGGGTGATCTTGACGAGGCTTCCTAACAACGCTCTGAGGACGGGCTGTCCCACTCACAGAAGTGAAGCTCCACACCCCAGGTCACACAGCTGAGATGGAGCAGCAGAGCAAAAATGTGACTCCGGCTCAATCTGGTTCTAAAACCACATCTGTTTGTGGTTGTTGAAAATACACATGATGAAACGGCCCCTCCTCCTTTTCATCAATTTCTTCATGTCGAAATGAGGGAAGGTGACTTGTCTTCTCCAAAGTGTACCACGATTCTTCCCTCCTTTTCCAAATGGCCCCACTTCCATTAAAATACACCCAAAGGTCTATGCTTCTCATCGAAGCCTTAGAGATGTTGCTGTCGGTTTGATCCCATAGAGACAGTTCTTTGATCCCAATGAGACAGTTCATTGAACACAATGCCTCAGGCAGACTTTCTTTACTAATTAAGCCCCCCTGTGGGGCGTAGTGGTTACGCATCGGGCTGCTAACCCAAAGGTTAGCGGTTCAAAACCACCAGTTAGTCCAAGAGGGAAAGATGAGACTTTCTACCGCCGTAAAGAGTTACAGTCTCGGAAAGCCACAGGGGCAGTTCTACCCTGTCCTATGGGGTCGCTGAGTTGGAACTGACTTGATGGTAGTGAGTGAGTTGTTTTCGGAAACCCACACCTTAACCAGAAGGAACACTGGAATCGGAGGTGGAGATGGATCCGAATCCTGCCTCTAACTTTCTGTGTGGTGTCAGAGAAGTCTTTCCTTTTTTGAGCCTCTGTCTACCCATGCGAGGAACTCCGGTGGTGTAGTGGTTACTCATTGGGCTGCTAATCGTAAGGTCAGCAGTTCAAAACCACCAGCGGCTCCCTGAAAGAAAGATGAGGCTTTCTGCTCCTGTAAAGATCGACAATCTTGGGAAGTCCACAGAGGCAGTTTTACTCTGTCCTATGGCATTGGAATCAGCTCGGTGGTGAACGAGTGCCTCCCCATGAAGGAGGCGGATCTAGCTGCCATCTGTGCCAGTCCCTCCTCCACTTGGACCTTCTGTGGCCCTGTGACCTGCTCTGTCCTCCCCTCCCTCTCTCCCACCCACCATACCCACAAACCCTACAGGAAGCAGAGGAACCGCCCACTGGGGAAAGAGAAAAGATGAAGTGCCACCTCAAGTTATCTCCCGCCCGCCTGGGCCAGCCTCAGACGCTCAACCACAGGATACCCGGGAGCCTGTCGTGGGAGTGGCTGAGGGCAGAGGGCTGGGCATCCCCTCTGCGTCCTCACTTCCTCAGTGCTCACTTCTCGGCAGGGTGCAGGGAAAGCGGGGAGGCCAGCTCTGGCTCGGTGCCTTCTGGCCCCGTGTCCGTGGGCCCCAGAGCCTGGGGTGGTGGGAACTTGGCCACGTTGCGAAAATCCTAGCTCACACTGGAAGGCCTAGTGTAAACAGCGGTCCTAGTGTAAACAGCGGTTTCACAGGCAGGCCCGCCTGGTGGCTCCAAAGGTCATTTTTACCCACCATCCTCTGCTGTTGCCAGGACCATCACAAAGCATCTGGGATGCCCGTGTGTCTCTTTCTCCCCACAGTGCTTAACTACTTCCTGGAGGATGTCAGACCGAACCCACCCAGAGACACTTTGGAAGAAAGGCTTGGAGACCTAGTTCCACGATGTCACTTTCCTGGAAACCCTACGCAGTGGTCCTTCATGTGTGGGATTGCCGTGACTAGAACAGGCTCGTCAGTGTTCTGGCTCTCCATCCACTGAAGTGGCTCCTAAAGGCCCCAGTCCTGGGGAAACTGAAGAGCCCTTGCTCTCAGGGCATGGTGAGGACACTTGGCTCACTCCACACGGCAGCCAGGGCCTTCCTAGACTTAAGCCACGCGGAGGCCTTCTCTCACTTTATTTCCTTTCCTCCCTCCCTCCCAGCGATGTGGCTGGTGGGCTTGCTGGTCTGTTTCGTCTCTCTCCTGCCCCTGGAACACAGCTCTCTGCTCCTGCAGCGAGAAGGAGCTGGGTCTGGTCCCCTCAACCCTGCAGAGGAGGATGCTGCAGCTCAAGTGCACCGCTGCCAAGCCTCCTTGGTCGGGGGTAGGGGTGGGGTGGGGGTGCTCTCACCCAGAAGGACTGGGCCACAGCAAGGCTCTTAGGGAGGGCATCAAGAGTCTACCCATTTCCAGAATGGTCCTTTGCAGACACATGGCAGCAGGAGCTCACCAGCGGGTGGAACAGCACAGGGCAAATGAATACATGTGGCTCGCATAGAGGGGAGACCACAGAAACTGGGGAACTGGTGGAACCTTTATCCAGAAGAGAAAAGCGATGACCAGGGAAAGGGAGTGACTTGCCTGAAGCCACATAACCAGTCTTTGGTAGAGCCCATGGCCTGTGGTCTCTGGCGCCCATTCCCTGCCCTGAGGACATGAGGGGCGGTCCAAAGCCCAGGGTCTAAGCGGAGAGCCAGCCTGGAGTGGCCAGGCACGGCCAGGCACCTTCAAAGGGGCAGGGCAGGCCATGGGAATCCAAAACCTTATGACAAAGAAAGGCCTCCGATTACTTCCTTCTTTCAAAATGCAGTCATCGAGAGTCTATTCTTAGCTAAGCCTTGGGGTCGGGGCCAAAAGGTGAACAAGGCTCTCTGAGAAGGAAACTCTCCCCCGGGGAACTGAGCTGCAGATCCTACAGAGAGTGAAGCGACCGTTGACCCTCGAGCCCAGCACTTCCACTCCTTGGTGGGATTAGTCTTCAGGTCCTCTCACAGCCGCTTTGCTCACCATGACCCAGCTGGGAACCGGCCGAGCTGACCATCCACAGACGAAGGTGCACCCACCCACTGAAATGCTACTCCGCTCTAAAAGGAGGGGGCGCTCACTGACACTGGCAGCAGTCTGACGGACCTAAACCCACTCTGTGCAGGTGGAGGAAGCTAGACACAGAGTGCATCTGGTCCAAATCCAACCCAGGAAAGACTGCCGAACAAGCCAGAGCACGGGTGCACAGTGGCCTGCTGTAGGGAAGGGGGGAGGGGGCAGGGGGCGTGGGCGGGGGGTGTCTGCTAGTGGAAGGGCCATTGGGAGCTGTGTCAAAAAAACAAACTCACTGCCATCGAGTCAATGCCGACTCCCAGGCCAGGACAGAACTGCCCCTATGGGCTCCCGAGACGGTCACTCTTCCCAGGAGTAGAAAGCCTCGTCTTTCTCCCTGTGGTAAGCAGCCCAGTCTATATCCCCCCATGCCACCAGGGCTCCCTCCGAGCCTTCTGGGGAGGCGGAAGCGGCTGCGTTTGGACCAGGAAGGTGGTCACACCTTCCATTTGTAAGAATGAAACCGGTCGAGGGGTGTGCATCTGACTTGAGTAAGGGATATCCTGATTTTTTAAAACGCACAGTCTGTGCCCTCAGGAAGCTTGGGGATGGGGACTGGCATCCCGCATCATCCAAACACCAGTGGGGACAATGACGCAGCTGAGATCAACGAAGGGCCTCCCTGCCTGTGCCAGCCCTGAGCTGGCTTCTTCTGAAACACCCTCTGATTGAAACTTTCCAACTACTGTCCCGAACAGGCCTCCATGAGGTTGCTGTTGTCGTCCTTGGCTGACGAGTTAGAGGAGGGATGACAAGCTCAGAGGCATGCCCTAACTGTCCAAGTGACAATGGGATGGAGTCCTGTGGTCTCCAAGGCCTGTTTCCACTGTGTTGGTAGCCCCACCTCTCTGGCCCCCCGCCACCCCCGCCTACAGGGGTTTGGCCCCTTCTGCTGGTAACCTGCCCAGGCCCTTGCTCTCTGGGGATGGAGCAAACAGCTCACGTGTGGATTGGACTCAGAGCTTCTGGGCAAGGGCTGCTTAGGAAATGCGTCCTTCCTTCCCTGCTGGTCCTCCCTCACCCTCTCACTGCCACCCCGCTGAGGTCGGGGCAGCCTTGGCCCTCTGCCCACTAGGATGGACCCAGACAGGCTGGGCGTTGACCAGGGCAAACTCGAGGCCTCTCCCTGGGTCCAGCCTGTGGTCCCAGAGTCCTAGCAGGGCTTGAGGTTAGAGTCCCCACCCTTGGCTCTGGTTCCCAAGTGACGCAATGCCATGTCTGGATGTCTGGAGTCAGAGACCCATAAAATGCTTGTCCGGCCCCACAATCACCATCCCCACTCCTTGTTACTTTTTATCTTATGTCAAGAGCGATGCTGAGCTTGACCAGTAGGGGCGCCTTAATGCTCACCAATGACCTTCCAAAAAGGGGACTGGTTGGGTCTCCGTTTTACAGATGAGGGAGCCACGATCCAAGGGTTAAGGGGCTAGCCTGAATTCTCCAGCTGCGGAAGCGGTGGAGCCGAGATTCAAACCCAGTTGGCCTAGATAGATGCTGTGTTCCACGCCACTGCACTCGCATGTTTGTCCCCAAGCCACTGCTGGGAAGGACTTGGAGCCGGCCGCGGCACAGATGCCAGGCCATCAGAATTTCTGAAACATCTGGCTGAGATGGTTGGGCATACACACAGCAGAACATACGGATTCAGCCCGGCCCACGTGCACAGTTCAGTGGCCTTGACAGTGGTCTTCAAGTCGTGCAATCAGTTCTCACCCACCTTTTCGGAATTCCTCCTCCCCAACTCACAGATGCCCTCGCCTTGTGCAGAGGGGGAAACTGAGGCCCAGGAAGGCAGAGTGTCTTGCCCAGGCTCTCAGGAACGTAGCTGAGCCTGGACTAGAAGCCGGGTCTCCCCCATGGCCTAGCTCTCGGTGGTCCGATCAGCAGTGCAGAGCAGGCCACGTGCATCTGGATGGCGCGCACGCGCACACACACACACACACACACACACACACACACCCCAGCACTGGAAGGCAGACAGGGAGGCAGGAGGCCCTGGTTGCCCGCAGGGGTAAATATTGACATGACAGTGTTTACACTGCAACCCTACTCCTCCTGGTGGCTGCCCACTCACGCCTCCAGACTTCCCAGCCAAGGAGGCAAAGGAGCAAGTGGGGAGATGGGGTGGGGGGTGAAGAGGCAGGTTGCTGCAGAACCTGGAGCAGCCCCTCACTCACGGGGTCATGTAGTTTTAGGGAATGAGAAACCATTGTAACCCCCCCCCCACACACACACACACACATAGGGATAGGTAGGAAGAGGCTAGGAGCAGAGGGTGATGTCTGCGCTGGGAGTTACAGGGCCCAAATTCACACCCCAGCTCTGCCGCTCATTGGTAATGAGACTGAAGACCCGTTGTCGAATGAGGAGGAAAGGGCTTTACTGTCAACTGCTGTGCAAAGGTGGGGGATAATCAGCCCCAATCAGTCCCCAAAGCCTCTAGCCACAGCCACACAGTGCCCCTGTCCTGGGGGGCCTGCCCAGGAAGGCAGAGTCTCTGCTATATCAAGGCAGAAGCCAGGATCCTGAGGCTGGAGAGCAGGAGGCTGTCCCCGCATGACCTTTGAGCCTCTACTTTCTCAACTCAAAAATGGGAATAACCCTACACGCTAGGGTGGATACGAGGAACCAAGAGATGGCATTTAAGTGTCTTGATTAAGAACAGCAGTTCCCTTTTGTCCCCGGTTCCCCGGCCACAGACCCTGCAGAACAGGAGTGCTGGATTTGACAGTGACCAATCCTTGTTGAACACCACACTCTAAGAGAGCCCGACAGCCAGACCCAGCTCACTGAAGTTACATCCTCTCTGAACATTCTCTGGAAGCATGTGTCTCTATTTACATGTTTACATCACACTTCAGGAGCCCCCAGGAGCCCTGTGGCAAGAGGGCGCCCTTCTGAAGCATGTCACCAAACAGGTGGCAGAGATGGGTGTCCATTGGGCTGTGAACTACAAGGTCAGAAACATGCGGCTTTGGGCTCCCCTAGGATTTGCAGCTGCGGCAATCCACAGTGGCAGTTCTGGTTCTGGTCTGTCTTTGGGGTCACTGTGAACAAGAATCAGTCGCTGTGGTTCTTCTCCATGTGGACTTCCCGTCTCCAGACCCCAGGCCTGCAGTGCTCCAGAGTACTCTGGCAGGGGAGTTAAATCCGCATGGGCTGTCCATTCGTCTTTGCTCCCCCAGATGGACAAACCCTTCAAGGACAAGAGAGTATCTTGTCGTTGTTTCCCTCTCTCTACAGGCTGATACCTGGGAAGCTTAAATGACACCTCTTCTAGGAAGTCTTCCCTGACACACATCCCCGGGCTAGAACGTATCACTATCCCTCTTTTAGATCAAAGGTCTGTGAGGGCAGAAGCCTCCCTCCCCCTAGTTTTTTACCTGCGAGGGTGAGGGAAGGGGGGAGGGTAATGCCTGAAGTTCGAAACCCACAGGGAAGGAGTCAAAGCCCCCTCCTCTCAGCACTGGCTATTCTGGGTGAAGTGATGGGGTGTCCAGACCACCGTCCTCCCTCACAGGATCCCTCTAGCAGCCTCTTAACTGGTTTCTCAGCCTCCGCCTGGTAGCCTGCGCGACCACCTCAAAATGAAATGAAAATCCAAGCAAGTCACCCCCTCACTCTATAAACTGCTGGGTGGCTCCTGACTGCCTTTAGGAGCAAATCCTTAACATGACCCTCCCTGTGTGTGTGCCCCCCCCTCCCCCGCACAACTCCCCAGTGTGATCTTCTGCCCCTGCAGATGAACTGCTTCCAGTGTACACGGTGCTTAGGTATAGACTGCTCCCTAAGCCACTGTGTAGCATCCTGTCCCTGGGGTGCCTTTTCTAGTTCCCCTATCTGCTCCCACAGCACTGTGTGTCTCCCTGGCAACAGGCATCGCATTTGTCATTTCCTGCACAGCATCTGCTGCCTGCCTGATTGCAGTAGAAGGGAGCTGTGAGTCTGTCCACACCGGCTGAAGTCCCGACAACCTTAACCTGACGTCAGGCCAGCGAGGCCGGTTCAGTGAACCAGTGAATGAGGGAATGAATGAATGAGTGAATGCATGAAGCACTGAGAAGCACTGGCCACCACAAGGGGGCTTACCTAATCACTCTGGCAAAGGAAAAAAATGAAGCAGAAACACACACACACACACACACACACACACATGAAAAAAATTGGCTGGTGTTTTTCTCCCTCACTGCAGACACAAAGTGTGGACTTTAGCCCCACCCCAGAGCCTCCCCTGTTAAGTCTCAGCTAATGCCCAACACTTTAGGCCACGATGATTACTAATGCTGGTTGCGCAACACGATTAATGTAATTGATACCACCGGATTATGCACATGAAAAACAATGAATGGGAAAATGCTGTATGTCTACAGATATATATTTTTATGACAATAAACTGCAAAAAACAAACAAACCAAAAACCTACCCAGCTTTTTGCCAAGCCCACCAGTAAACTCCCTAATTCCTCAAATCCCAGCCCTCCCCTGGCAGGGTCTGGTCTCTCCAGTTAGGTCTGGGAAAAAATGTACTCATTCCATAATGAACACAATTTCCCTGTTTACCCGAAGTCATAGCAATGCAAGGGAACATAAGCAACCCTGTCAGCAGCACTTGCACTGTCCACGGGGGTGGGGGTACTGGCTGTGCTCTGAGCACCCCATTTGGGGTGGTTAGGGAGGCACCTGGCCAGCCTCACGTCTGTACACAATAACACTTTCCTTCGCAAATTGCCAAGCGCTCCTCCATCCATTCTAGCCTCACCTCATCTGGAGAAGCGGGACACAATAGCCCCACTTGACAGGCAAGGAGGAGGCAGAGAGGGGTGCTGGCTGGCCCCAGGTCACAAAGCAAATTGCATCCTGCACTCAAATCTAGGCCCCGGGACCCCATCCTTCATTTGATTCTTACACAGATAAAAGAAGCCTAGCTCTCAGTCAGTATTTTAAACTCAGTGCCTTGCTTGAAATGGGAAGGAATATTCTCACAGTGCCACCACTGCAGACTGGGAACATCGGCTTGGGCCTCCTCCCTCTCCCACAAAGCTGCCTGATTAACCCTCCATGCATTCAGCAGGTTGCTCTGGCTCTGGCTTTCTATTGCTGTGTGACCGTGGCAACCGTCTTCCCCTCTCTGTGCTGGCTGCTGGGTGGTTTGAGGATGACCAGATGTGAGCGATCTGAAAAGCTGGAACTGGCACCCAACAGCTGTGTTGAGGGGTCCACTTGAGGCCTTTGGGAACAGTGCTGACTCCCTGCCAGGGGGTTAGAGACCTGCGTGGAGAGATGGGACCCCTGGGGAGTTCCAGCTAGGACAACAGGAAACAGGCTCTGCAAAGAAGCCCCATTAGGAACCGGGAGTGGGGGTAGGGGGTGGGGGCGGGTAAAGAAACTTGGCCTCACCGGAGGGGAGGGAATGGGGAGCCTTTTTAAAACCCAGTGCGCGGGGAATAAACACTGTGCAGCCCCGAGTCACTCCTGGCTCAGGAAGGGCGGCACAGGGGCCAGCGTTTCAAGGGAACAAAAATGGCAGGGGCCGGCAGCCGTGACGTCAGCCTCCACCCCACCCAGATGTGGCAGCTCCACGACTAATGGGATTTTCAACTCTAGCTGCTTTCAGCCTCTGCCTTTGGGGGCCCAGCAACTTCCGTGCTCGTCCGCCTCTTCTTTCCCAGACGCCAGGCAAACCCCACTCTCGCCTTCCTGTGCGCTGACCCCTCTGCTCCTCTGTTCCCAGGTACGGCTCCCGGACTGGGCTACACCTTCCAATTCAGGTGACTTGTCCTCTCATCTCTCCAGCCAGAAGGGGCCCTCACTTGGTAGGACATCCCTAACTCTCCTAGGACCATTTAGGATGTGGTGGGAGCTCCCTGGCCAGCCTGTATGGCATTCCTTCCTCCTTACCACAGGGTTCCACATACATTGACCGCTCGATCAATCTTGGCTGAATAACAAACAGATCAAAGGCTCCCTTCCTCTCCCTACAGAAAACCCACAGCATGCACTGCCATGCAGGAACTTTGGATTCAAAGTGACCCCACAGGACAGAGTAGAACTGCCCCACAGGGTCTCCAGGGCGGCTGTTTTTACCAGCGCAAGTCTGCTCCATCCTCCCCCCACCTCCCAGCAGCAGCCAAGCTCTAAAACCGCTGCGCCCCCAGCCCTAAACCAGCAGGGTTCCGTGTCTCCCTTCAACACAATACACTAGTCCTTAGTCCAGACTAGCCAATAGGTCAGAGGTCAGGTAGACTTTCCCAACTTGAGTTTAAAGCTATAAAAGAAAGGGAACTCAGCTGCATTTGAGCAAAGTACTCTCGCTTGGATTATCTCACCAAATCCCCACACATATCTGGGAGATAAGGCCTCACCTCTCTCCTCAGGAGGGGAAGCCTGCTGTCAGAGAAGCCAGGGGAGCCTGACTAAAGTCTCAGTAGGGAAGTGGCAGTGAGCACTCAAGCCTAATTCTCTTTGGTGCCCAAACCTTGTCTTCCTGGCCGCCCAGGAGGCTCCATAGGCTATTAGGCTCTGAAAGACGTCACCAAGATTGGGTGGAGACCTCCCTTTCTCTGGTGGTTTTTGAGCAATTCTCTAAGTGACTTAGGGCTGGGCAGGCACCCCTTTTAGCACCTATATAATGAGACCTTCAATCAAAGTTCAGTCCACAGGTTGTAACCTCTTTGCTGGTGAAATTATCCAAGCAGAACGTTCCAAGGGAGAGATTCCTGATCAAGAAGACAGGCTGGATACAAAATGGTCTCTAAGCATCTCCGGGTATAAAGTGAAGCCATAATTCTATTACTACTGACTCTGGAGTGCAGCGGGTGGCTGGGGGAAGGCAAGCAGATACTATATGTGATGAAGAGGAGGGGAGCAGCCAGGGGGATTAGGGGCGTTATAAGGGGACTTCAGTTTTGGGCAGAGATGAGGACCCCTTCAAGACCACATGGGTGTGGGGACCCATGGTGACCCCTCCGAGGTCTCCAGTCAGGCAGCACTGACAGAACTAGGAAAAGCAGAGGGGCTTATCCACAGGAAGGAAGCTAATGAATGAGGTGGCCTCCGCTCTCACAACAGAAAGATGGTTACCAGGCCCTGGGGAGGTATTTGAGGGGGACCTGGCTCCCAGGGTTCAGAGATAGCGCCCCACCCCCTCCACAACAGCGCTCAGCAAATTCAGCCTGCATCGATTGCTTCCCTAGGATGCTGGCTTGGTGAACCCCAGGAAATCTCCCTCCCTTTCCCTGAGCCCCCTGCCCCATACAGACAGCACTGGGCCTCCGAGACCCCTTCTTTTGAGGACTGCTGGAAGATGTTGGGTAGAATGGGGTTGCTGGGCACAGAAAACCAAGTGACCCTTGTACTCTGACAGCAGGGACCTGGCTGCCCAGACCCCCACATTCACGTAGGCCACCACACGACCCTAAGTGCCCCAACCTCACGCCCAGCGCCCTCCGGGGTGCGCTCCTTCCCGCCCGCCACCCACGACGCTCCAAACCATGCCTCAGCCCTACAGCACCTTCAGTGTCCCAGGACGCTCAGGTTCGGCTGGATCTAGCTGCTTCGGAATCGCCTCTCTCTCCGAACTGGACCCAGGGTCTCCACACCCAGCTAGGACGCCCCGAATCAGACAGAAACAACTGTCCGAGAATGGAACCGGCTACCTCGAGTCCTCCAAACCCAGCCGGGTGCAGCTGCCAAGACCCAAGCTCAACGCGGCGG
>NW_022111357.1:23871618-23873747 GCF_000313985.2 Echinops telfairi | reverse complement strand
CTGTGTGTGTGTGTGTGTGTGTGTGTGTGTGTGTGAGCGCGCGCAGCGGGGAGCCTGGGGGAGGCAGAGAGCTGGATTCCTCGTGTCTGACTGTTTAGATAATGCCGGAAAAAGAGACTGCCTATATTTGGGGTTTGTGGCTACATACCAGGGTGTAGTGTGTGTGTAAGAACGTGGAGAGGGGCGAGCGAAAGGGATTGGGGGCGACCAGAGAAGGAAACCTTACCGCAGCATGAGAGAGATCGTCTTTCCGGGTATGTGGTGTAATGTAAGTGCCTGCGTGAAAGGAGGGAACTGAAAAGGCAGGCGTGGGTCTGTGTGTGTGTGGTGACCTGCTGTGCTCGGGAGAGAGACTCTGTGACCCTGTTGTAAATGTGTATGAGTGGTAGGGTACAGATGCGTCTGTGATTTGGTACTATTGCCAAGAAAAAACTGTGTGGGGGGTAAGTGTGTGTGTGTTTTTCTGTGTGTTATCTAGTTTTGTGTTGTGTTCAAGAAGAGAAACTAATTTTAAGGGATCTGAAGCTCTTGGCTGTTAACCGAAAGGTCTGCCGTTTAAATCCACTAGCCACTCCTTGTGTACAATGTGGCAGTCTGCTTGTGTAAAGGTTTACAGCGGTGAAAACCCTGTGGGGCCATTCTCTTCTGCCCCCTGTGGTTATGGTGAATTGGAATCAACGAGTGACTACGGGTTGCACTTTGTTTTGTATGAGTGTTTTGGAGAGACAACGACTTCTCAGAGGAGGTGGGGTTTGGCCTTGGAAGGACAGATTGGAGTTCATGAGGCCAGAAGGACAGATTTGAGGCATCTTGCCGGCTGACAATGGGGGTTGAGTTGGCTGGGGATCGTGGTAGATTCGGAGAAAGAGGTGACGTGGAGCCAGGAGGGAGAGTAGAAACAGCTGGTGGTAGTGTCACACGTAGGAGCTAGTCTAGCCGGCCCTGGTGTGCATGGAGAAAAGGTCACACAGAGCAGGGGCCCCTGGGAAGTGGGCAGAAGGGCTGGAGGATGAGGTGGGGTCTCTGTGGAAGTAGCCCTTCCCCTTCTTCCATTCAGCAATGCTGAAATCTTCATTGAGAGGGGAAAGGCACAGGCAGGGGGATCAGTTGTCCAAAGGCACCCGGCACATGGAGTGCAGCAGAGACACACCGGAAGCGGGGTAGGAAGGAGAGGGCTGGGCCCTGTCCTCAAGGTGCAGACCTCCTGTCCATCCTGGAGGGTGAATAACTCAGAGCCAGGCTCCCAGGCCTGACCCGGTTGGGGTTCCTATCCATTCCTGGAGTGTCTCTCTGGGATTTGCAAGCCTGGGCCTGGAGGTACAACCTGAGATCCGGAAAGATACAAAAGGGGGACCCAGGCATCCTGGCTGTCCAGGATTGTGATTGTGAGGGTTGATGCCCTTCTCTCTGAGCCTCAGTTTTCTCCTCTGTAAAATGAGGTTCAGCACTCTTGGCCACGTCACTGTCCTAATGTGAAGGTTTAATGCGTTAATGTGTGTCAGAAAGTATTGGTACACATTTATAGTTGTTATTAAACCAAAAATGTCAAAATGTGAAACTATCGTCTCTCAGCATACTATCTCTATGCCTTAATAGGTCTAGAGAGGGGTATTTCCAATTCTCTAATACTTTCCCAAAGATTTCTACTGCACTCTGGTTTACCTCACAGCAAACGGGCATTTTGGGCATACTCCGGTGACTCAAATCATGTTCCTTTAAATTTTTTTTTTTTAAGTTTGGGGACCAAAAAGAAGTCTGAAGGGGAAAGATTATAGCTATAGCTACAGGGTGCCCTTCCACCCTCAAGGAACGAGCTGGTGGTGCCTTGTGATGGGAAGAGATTCCTTGACACAACTTTTCTGGTCTTGTTCTTCCCAATGCAGTTTTCAATTTTCTTAAAACTTCTTCCCAGTAGGCTCCTGTTGGTCATCCTGTGTTCTTTGAGAAAATCTATCAAGAGGACCTTTGGGGAACCTCCTTCCCACCCCCATGCCCACCCCAATCCCCCCAATAAAAACAGTTGCCATAATCTGAACTGACCTCCCTGCCTTGAACTGGGCCAGCAGAGCCCCTCTGAAGCCATTGTTTTGCTTGGACTTAAAAAAAAAATTCTTAAGGCACCCTAATGA
>NW_022111357.1:23859278-23871279 GCF_000313985.2 Echinops telfairi | reverse complement strand
CAATAAATATAATACGTTAATTATAAAAATACAATACAGTAAATAAAATTAACTTATAGTTCATTATGTTTGTTGTCTAAAAACTCACGGGTTCAATTTATTACTGAATTGGCATTCTGGCAGGACAAAATGGTTTAAGTTTTTGTTCTGGAGCTGCGAGTGTCTTAGGAATTAGCAATCTTGCATATGCAATCATACCTTTTAATTAAAGAGTGGGCCGTTCTTGGTGTAATTGTGACCTTTTTTTAGCCAGAATGAATGACAAAGTCTATTTAGAGCAGAATAGGAAGTAGGAACTCAACTTTCTTAATCAACATTTATTTTACTTTCACTGAGACAAATGATGTGAAAGACCGTGGTAGGCCTTAGAGCTGATCAGATTTCTTGACGGACTAGACCTTTGGGGCCGTTGTATATATGAAAGTAAATTGCACCTTTGTACCACAGTGTACTGACAAATGATCACTAAGGTTAACTATATATGTACATTAACCTGAGAAGAAATAGAATCTTGTCAGATGCCTAAGATTTGGGATTTTTACCAATTAGACACTGTTACTTATTGAAGACTCACCCTGTGGAATTGTATTATTTCTAACTGAAATAAAAGGGTGCTCTAAACAAAAAACCCCGCCCAAAACGTGGTTTTTCGGAATGGTACACGAACACGGATTCCCCGTGAAGTCCCCACTGGCACTGGCACACAGCAACAGAGGGAAAGCATAGTTGGTGGCCTGACAATGCCTTTTCCTCTTCAGTAATGAAGGTCCTATTGGGCATTGAACACCTGCTGGGGAAGGAACCCCTCAGCCTCCATGTATTCAGCAAATTCAGCCCCGACTGGATGGGCTTCGTCTGTATTTGCCCTCGCCCTGTCCGTGCTCACTGCCCTGCGCAGCACGCTGTTCTCCTTGTGAATGAGCCAACACCCATGGCTGCCTGTGCGCACTTCCAGCTACTCCGCGCTCCCTCCCGCCACGGTTTTCATGAAATCCTGTGGAGGCTTTAGCCTTCTCCCCTACCACTGTCTGCAAGACGAGACGCTATCGCCAGGGAGTTGTTTCTGGTTTATCCAAAGTAACAGTCACTTCCAACCTCTTTGATGTCTGGGTTCTTTGTTTTATGGTTTAACAATTTCACACCTTTTGATACATTAGCTGCTTTAAAAATCACGTTTTCCCAAAAGTATTGATAATGTCGACTTAGCCATGTTGTATCAAACAAGCTGATTCAAATTTTGCAATCTTTTTTTTTTTTTAACTCTATCGTGGTTCTCAGTTTTCCTCTTAGCTTTACTGCTGGTATCACTGACCGTCTTTGGAGGCATGGTTAGGATCTTTTACCCAAATAAAGTTCCAAAAAAGACAAGACAAATGTTTTTTTTAATCATTTTATTGGGGACTCATACAGCTCTTATCACAATCCATACATACATCCATTGTGTCAAGCACATTTGTACATTTGTTGCCAGCATCAATTTCAAAACATTTTCTTTCTACTTGAGCCCTTGGTATCAGCTCCTCATTTTTCCCCTCCCTCCTTCCCTCACCCTTGATAACTTATAAATTGTTCTTATTTTTTCATAGGATAAATGTTTTAATGCACCAACACACTATGTGTTGTCTGAGTAAGAGTGGCGCTTAGACTGAACACCCCTTTTGTGTCTGCAGAGACATGCGACCTCTGACCTGCTCTCAGCCCATACAGGTTTTTGGGTTTTTTTAAGTCGGATATTTGGTTCGACTATTGAGGATATTTATTTATTCTTCTAACTTTTCTATTCAAGTAGTGGAAAGTTTGAGTGTGGAGCCGATGACAGCTGTGGTGTTACTGTGCCTTTTGACTCACCATTGTGCATGCGGGTACTTTATAAGGGCCACAAATGAAACAAACAAACAATACTGCACCATCCCATTTACATGACGTTCAAAAATTACACTAATCTCTGCTGTCAGTCAGGCTCCTTATACCTTTGGGGAGAAAATGACTGGAAGGAGGTCCCAGGGGTGCTAGTAAGGTTGTTTTGTGATTGTGTGTGTGTGTGTGTGTGTGTGTCTACTGAGTAGGTTATACTCCAACAACAAGTTCCGAAAAATAAAAAGAAAGAGAGGTTATCAAGATGGTATTCTATTCACTCAGACAAGGGGCATTCTGGAAGGTTCTGTCAGCAAGGAAGGAACTGGCCTGAGTTTGGGGGATACAGTAGTGAATAAGGTGGCCCTGCTCTATGAAGAAAAAGGCGGAAAGTGTGGCTTTCCTAATCTGGAAGAGCCAGGTGGGAAGGGTGGACGGGAGCTGGTCCCAAACCTCTCACTGGGCTGACATCAGAATTAGGACCCAGGCTGTCCAAGTTTATGCCTGAGGCTTTGCCGTCTCACCAGGATACTGGGAAAGGCAATTTTATGATGCTTTAAAAACAAAACAACAACAACAAAACTCACTGCCATTGAATCGACTTTGAGTCATTGCTACCATATAGGACAGGCTAGAACTGTCCCTGATGATTTCCAAACCTAACTCTT
This sequence comes from Echinops telfairi, assembly GCF_000313985.2. Classification (NCBI taxonomy): domain Eukaryota; kingdom Metazoa; phylum Chordata; class Mammalia; order Afrosoricida; family Tenrecidae; genus Echinops; species Echinops telfairi. The sequence continues at coordinate 23,868,757 of NW_022111357.1, read as the reverse complement.
CATGGGAGTAGAAGGCCTCGTCTTTCTCTCAAGGTGGTTTCGAATTGCTGGCCTTGTAGTCGAACCACTGTGCCACCAGGGCTCTATAATGCTGTTTAGGGGAAAGCAAATGAAAAGGTTTGCAGCTGACTCTGACCCTAGCTCCCAGCTAGCTCCTTAGGGACTGTCCCAGCTCACCTCCTCCAAGTAGCCTATTAGAAAGAGCCAAAACTTGGTACTCACTCATTATGTGCCTGGCACTGTGTTAAGTACGTTTTGGTGTGATCGTAGTTTATGCGGGGCTCCTTCGCTGGCATCATGCCACCCTATTGGCGTTGGTGGGTTCACATTGTCCTCCGACGGGAACTGGGTTGGTGCGTGGTGGAGAACATGTTTCCTTGCAGGGTAGGCCGTGAGGGGCATGTCCTCCAGTGTTCAGACCTCTGGGCACAGAGCTTGCTAAAGAGGAGCATAAGGCTTAAACTGGCAGAAAACCCAACAACCTGGCCAGAAGCAAAGGCAGGAATTTTTTTGGGTTTTTCAACCTGGAAAGTACAGAGGTGGGGCAAGTTTTAGGCAGGGCTGGGTTTAGGAACTCAGGCGATGGCGGCGGGATTCCAGGTCACCCTCTCTGTCTTGTTTGGGGCTGGCCTCACTCTCTGGCAGGCCACCGCCCCATGACAGCAAGACGTCTGTTGACAGTACCAGACATGCATGCGACACCCTCAGAGATGCCAAGAGAAAGAAAACAAAATGGAAAAATAGTGGCTGCCCACTCCATTCTGATGCACGGTGGCCGCATGCACGTCTGAGTAGAGCCATGCCCATAGGGTTGCCACTGACTGGCATTTTGGAAGGAGGGAAATAGGCCTTTCTGGGGTTATTCCACCTCCAACCTTTGGGTTAGCTGCCGAGCTTGGTAAGCATTTGCCCTCCCAGAGACGTCCCTGCTTAAGACTCTCTTTTCTCCACTGTTCCGACAGAGGTCCCCAAGTGAAGCTCCTGAATGGTCAGTGCAAGGCCAGGTAGCTGGCGCCAAGGACAGGAGTGGCTTCACCCATCCTGGTCGCAGGAGTCACCCGTGTCCACGAGGAGACAGGGAGGCTTGGCCCTCAGAGGCCTTCAATAGATGGTGATTCTTCAAGAGATGGTGTCACTTTTCCTCGGTGCTGTCTCTGTTGTCATTTTACACAGAAATGCTGCTCGGGCATGTCCAGTCCAAGGGGCCCCGTGTCGTGCCCCAGGGGTGCTCAAGTGCTAAAGGTCAGTGTGGGACCCTGGGCAGCGTCTCCGCTGGGGCTGTGCTGCCCTATAAAGTTCTGCCCTGGCACACAGGCTTGCTGTGAGTTGGAATCCACTCAATGCCCCCCAACAATGACGACTAACCAATGAAAGGTGCTTCTCAGGGGGGTGTCTCAGACTGGACACGCCCAGGAGCTAACCTAAAGGGTGATGGTTTGGTTCCCACAGAGGCGCCTGAGAAGAAGCCCAGGCAATCTACTTCCAGAAGATCACAGTCATTGGAAAACCCGTGGAGTAAGTATGGATCTAATGGTGGTCCTTTTGGCTAGCAGTGGGGCGCTTTAACCACTGCACCACCAGATGCCATCCAGGAGCCATACCAAACCGAAAAACCAAACCTATTTCTAGGAAGTCGATTTCAACTCATTGTGAGCCTAGATAGGGATTCTGAGACTGAATTTGCACAGGACCACACAGATTCATTTTTGTCCTGTGGAGGGGCTGGTAGGTTTGAATTGCTAAACTTGCTGTTGGTAACCCAACTTCTAACCTACAGCACCAGTAAATACCCACTTCCATTGAATTGATTTCAACTTATAGTGGGCCTGTAGGACAGAGTAGTGGCTGGTGGGTTCAAACAGCTGGCCTTGGGGTATCAGCCAATTGGTAACTCACTACACCATCAGGGCTCTTCCAGTAGAAGTCCAATAAACCCTGATCAGTCACATCCCCCTGCCTACGATCCTGATCAGTGACATCCCCCTACCTGCGATCCTGATCAGTGACATCCCCCTACCTGTGATCCTGATCAGTCACATTCCCCTACCTGCGACCCTGATCAGTCACATCCCCTTACCTACACATTGCTGTCAAGGTGCCTCCATCCCTTGGCAGCCCCACGCGTGAGAGGAAGCACTGTTGAGCTATTCACAGCATCCTTTCCTCCCTGGTTCTTTGAGGAAGGAAACTTTGTAGTCTCGGCAACTGTAGCTTGCGTCTTTATTGGGCATCTCTGGGTAATGGATTAGGAGGCAGAAACATGGTATATGAGAAAGAGCAGAGGGGGTGGGGGGGTGCGGAGGCTAGAAAGGATGAATGGAGAGAAGCTGGAACAGGTATGATAAGTGCAGCCTGAGCTTTGGGGGACCAGAAAACAGTTGGGAATGACTGTGATGCTGTGGTATCTATCTCTATCTGTGTTCTCATATGAGAGAGAGAGAGAGAGAGAAGAAGAGCAACAAGCAGGGAGGGGGCAGCCAGCAGAGAGAGGGAAAGGGAGGGAGGGAAAGGGAATCTCAGGTGTTTGTTTGCTGTTGGCTGCTAACCTGAGGATTGGCCAATGGAACCCGCCCAGCAACTCCTTGTACTGGAAGCCCTGGTGAGCGGCTTCTGGGCACCCACAGCCCAGCAAGCCCTGCAAGCCGATCTGTCCTGGAGCAGAAGGGGATGCCCTGAGTCAGGGGGGTGGGGGCCGGGGGGAAAGGGGGTGAGGTGATTGACTCACCAGGTGCTAACAACAACTACATGAAATTATAAGTGAAAGCTGCTTTAAGATTTTCAAAAGCTAATTTCATCAGTATATGAACGGCTTTTCAATGTTTGGGGGAGAGGAGAAATGTTTCTTTTGAATAGGAGGCTGAGACTGCCCGAAAGGTGGCTCCGATTTTTCTAGAGCAATTTATTGTTTAAAAAAAAAAGAAATTATATCTTTAAAATAACTGCTGAAATGTATGGCCTACTTACCAGACAGTGTGCCAAGTACTCTCCCCTATTAATGGATTCAACTCTACACTACCCGGATGAGCACAGGTGTTCTTATAATTCCATTTTATAGATGGGAAGACAGAGGCTCAGGCAGGGCAATTTGCCCAAGGTCACACAGCCAGCAAATCCAAGAGCTGCGGTGAGACCACCTGTCTACCTGTTGTAATCTGCTGGATGTCGTTGTTTGCCTTTGGAAGCCACGTCAAATTCCCTTTGGGTTTGTGACCCTACCGGGTTCACAAATACATGTTACGGAAGTTCTCATTGAGCCGCTGGACAAGGCTTCGCAGACGTGCCAGCACCGTTGTCTACACTAATTGCTCAGGGAAAGCTGAGCGGGACAGAGCCACTAGCTTGAGCCAAGACAGCTTTCAAGTTATGTCATGACCCAAATCCAACTGTGTTTTCACTGAAGTCCCTGGGTGATGCAAAGCTGCTAACCAGAAAGTTAGAGGTTAAGGGACGAAGTTCGCCCAGAGCTGCTGCCAAAGAAAGACCCGGCGATCTACTTTGAGCAAAGAAAACAGTGCTGGAGACCCTGTGGAGCACCCCTCAACTCATGGGGTTGTCACGAGTCAGAACTGACTCCTAGCAAACACGTGCTGGTCAGCGTTTTCTGTAGGACCACGGGGGAGTCTGGGCTGGGGTGAGAGAGCTTTTGAGTGATGGATGCTCAAATGCAGACCCCGAAAGCTGTATTGGAGAAGATGTGCAAAGTTCAGCCCCCCTCCTCTGCAGTTTTCCCCACAGGGCTACCTGGCCCATTTGGAGCACCTCTGCTGATGGGAGATCAAAGCTGGGCGCCCGGGAAACGTGGCTGAGAGAGGAGCCCAGGCTGGAGCAAGGAAGCAGATAAAGTGCCAGAGAAGGAGCAGGGTTGAGTGCAGAGGGCAGGGAGGGTGCCAGTATGGGCAGGAGGAAAAAGGGGGGGAAGAAACCACCTCCTCAAATGCCAATGCGGCCAGGACAGCTCATTGACACACAGCCCCTCCTGAGAGAGGGAGTAAAGACAAGACGCGCTGGCTTTCAAGGAACCAAGGCATCCCAGAGTCAGACTCCGAGACTCTGTATGTTTCCCTTTTTGCCATGGCTACTAGGAAGCTCTTAAAACCCACCCGCTGCCTTTGAGTTAATTGCAATTCATCTGAGGTTCCCAAGGTTGTCCATACCCACTCTTTCTCCCTGAGGAGTGGTGGGTTTGAACCACCAGCCTTGCAGTTAGCAGTCCAGCACTTACCCGGCAGTGCTACTAGAGAGAAGAGCTTCCTAAGAGCTCCTTAGGAAGCAATCGGTAAGTTGAATATTCAACCTCAATAACCAATTCAGTCTAGGTTCCTGGTTGATTTCTCCCTCTCTCTTCCCAATGACTTCAGATCTCTTTCTTAGATCAATGCACTGTGATGCTTCCGTTAAAACCGAAGAGCTTCCCTGGATCGTACGTGTAAGGGGAGGAGATACTGGTTATAAACAAACATTTTATCACTTGATTTTGTTGGTTGACCGCTGGGGAAGGAGAAAAGGTGGGACAGGTAGGAGGGAGACTTTGTCAAGAGTAGTCTAACGGAAGAAAATCAAAGTCTCAGAGAAAAAATTAGCCTCCAGAGTGAACCACCTACACAAATCCCACCTCACCTACCTTGACACTAGAAGGAGTTGGTGCCCGGCTACCACCACACCTGTTCTGAGCGGGCCGCAGGGAATGGAGCCGAAGGAAGGAGAACATGCGCAGAACAGAACACAAATCCCTCCAAAGTCCAGGCTTACCGGACCCTTGAGACTGAGACTATCTAGATTCTCTTTAAACCTTAAACCCAGACTGTCCCCTGAGGTCACCTTTTAGCGAAATAACAGATGGTCACACCAAATAAAGGATGTTATCTGCAAGTGAAGTGCTCCATTAAAAAGCCATCTGAGACCAAAATATGTCTGATAAAAGAGTTACTTTGATAGAGTAAAAAATAGAGACTAAGCCCTCTTATTTCTAAATTGTGGGCTTCAAACCTAAAGAATTCAAGCATCTCTGGGCTACCAACTTACACCGTATTCTAGAGTACCAAAACCCAAACTCGCTGCCATCGAGTCAGTGCTGAATCATGGAGCCCCTTGGGTGTTTTTGAGACTGTCACTATGCAGTGGTTCTCAACCTGTGGGTCGTGACCCCTGTGGAGGTCGAACGACCCTTTCACAGGGGTCAACTGATTCATAACAGTAGTAAAATGACAGTGATGAAGTAGCAATGAAATAATTTTATGGTTGGGGGTCACCACCACATGAGGAACTGTATGAAAGGGTCGAGGCATGAGGAAGGTTGAGAACCACTGGTTTACAGACATAAAGCCCAGTCTTTCTCCGGAGGAGCTGTTGGTGGTTTTGAACTAGCAACCATGAAGATCACAGCCAACACATAACCACTACAACTCCAGGGCTCCTATATTCTATAGTAAGGTTAGCTAAATAAGATATCAGGCCCATACCCTGAAAATATTGGTTTTAATCCTCCTATCTTTCTTATCTAATAGACCTCACTACTGCTTTATAATAGTCTATATTCCACCACCTTCAGCAACACATATCTATAAATTTAATTCCTTCCATCTATGTAAAAACAGTCATGTCCTATGCATTCTTTACCAGTTCTAGTCCAACTAAAATATTCATTTTATCAAATAAAGAAGCTACTCCCTATAATTGATTTACCATTCAGAACTTAACACTAATTCTTAGTTTCAAGCTAGACGGTTTCTCATTGATTTTAAAATAAAACAAAACAAAAAAACAGTTTTATTGGGGCATCATCCACATATCATATAATTCAATAGCTCAATCATATCAAGAAGAGTTGTACAATTATTATGACAAGCAATTCAGAACTTCTCATTGATTTGCATACTGGTAGCACTATTTGTTACATGATCCATTATAGAATTCTCCATAGTATATACATATTCAGATCCATTTATCAATTGATTTTCAACTAATTTCTATTCCTAATTACTGTAATAATTTTCTTACTGCCAACAACTTATTCCAACGATTTATGAGACAGGAAGGTGATGGCACTATATCATGTTTACTAGTTGGTTGGAAGAGTGGATGCACTTGAACTCTCATGTTACCGAAGACTACAGAGAGCACCATGCACCACTTCAAGGACAAGCACGTCTGTCCTGGAAGATGAAGGCAGAGCTCTCCTTAGAGGCAAAAATGGCGAGACTTTGCCTTTCAAACTCTGGACATGTTGTCAAGAGAGACCTGTCCCTAGAGAAGGCGGTCACACTTGGTAAAATAGAGGAGCATCCAAAAAGAGGAAGCCCCTCAAGGAGATGGACTGACACAGGGGCTGCAACAATGGGCTCGACATCGGAGCAATGGTGAGGAGCGGACCGGGCAGTGTTTCCCTCTGTTGTGCACAGGGTCGCTCTGAATGGAACCTGTCTCAGTGGCACCGAACAAGGACATTTGTGCTGTCATGCAAATGTTATTTAAAAAATGGTAGCTTTTCCAACCTCAAGCCAATTAAGATGAATAATCGTTACAATGGGTGTTAAATAACCCCATTTAGCTTTCCTCCATATTTGTCCACACACATTCTTTAAGGCTTTATTATTTATATGCTCTGGATCTGTTCATCGTCTTCACGATGAACAAGATATTTGCAAAGTCTATAGACAGCACTACCCTCTCCTCCAAAGTCAGCAGTAACAATCGGAAGCCGAGCAGGAACTGGCACACGGTTCTCACAGGTTTTTATTCTACAAGCTTAATTATTGAAACCACTCATGTGTCTTATGCCAATTTAGGAGCCATTTTATGAACTTTGACTGCAACCTTCTAGAACAGCTACTTATTATAGCACTCATAGTATTTTCTTTGCCTTTTTTAATCAGCTCCAAGTTCCCCCCTTAATCCTGATTAATGAAAATAACCCTTTTCTTGTTAATGCCTTTACCCGCCTTGCATTAGGAAGTGCGTTTGCAGCCTTTGTCTTTCCACAAGAATCTTTCAAATAACAAAGCCAAGTTATATTAAATTTACAACAATGGTAACCTGGTCAGGGGTCTCCCTCGCCACTGGGGTTTAATCTATTAACTCATAACCTAAAATTTAATGCTCTTATAATCACATAACATTTCAAACACATTAGGGTTTCTCCTTGTTTGTATACATCCACTCTTGCCTTTCTCTCTCCTGACTGCTGGTCAAAACTTAGCTTCTACTCCCCCTTGATTTATTCTGGTTAGAAAAATAGTAGTCACATCTAAAAACCAGCTTTCACGTTTACTTCTAATTAAAAAGGCATAATTAAATTTTACACTCTTTCCTTTTTAATTTCATTAACAACTGACTTTATTTGATAAACCTAATGCCCTCAAAGTAATTTCAACAAAAATAAAAAACACTAACATATAAAGATCACCCATCTATAATCATTATTCAGCTACCATAATTATACAATAAAGATCCGCCTACATAATCCACTTAAACACAGCCAATCTCCTCACCATCATATAACCCTCAACGTTCAAAGCCATTTAAATCATAATCTAAATTACCTACTTTATTCCCATATAATATATAATAAATGATTATACCTTCTATTAATAAACCTATGTATGGCAGTCATAAAATCATAGCATTAGATATTCATCCCTCTGGATAGTCCTAAATCACCACAACTGTTGTATAACCAGATACCACTAATATAATCCTGAAATTATACTAAAATTACTATTAATCCTAAAAAAGACCCACCAACATTTAATACAATTCTGCCTCCTATGCCATTACTAACAATCAAACCCATACCTCCATAAATAGAAGGCTAGAAAAAACCCACAAAATTAATGATAAATATAACACTTCTTACAAAAACAGAATCTATCATAATTTCCTCACAGATTTAAATGGAAACCAATGACATGGAAAATCATCACTGTGCACACGGGTACAGAGAAGACCGGGAAACATGGGGAATCCAGGACAGATAAACCCCTTAGGACCAACAAGGAGAGTGGTGATACCAGGAGGGGAAAAGGAAGGTGGGTGGAAAGGGGGAACCGATCACAATGATCTACCTATAACCCCCTCCCTGGGGGATGGAGAACAGAAAAGTGGGTGAAGGGAAACATGGAACAGTGTCAGACATGAAAAAAATAATAATAATTTATAAATTATCAAGGGTTCATGGGGGAGGGAGTGGAGGGAGGGGGAAAAATGAGGAGCTGATACTAAGGGCTCAAGTAGAAAGAAGATGTATTGAGAATGAGGATGGCAACAAATGTACAAATGTGCTTGACACCATGGATGTATGTATGGATTGTGATAAGAGTTGTATGAGCCCCCCAATAAAATGATTAAATAAAAGAAAAATCATCATTGGAATTCAACTATCAAATCCTTAATGATCAACATTGGCAAGACTCACCCTTTAATTAAAAGTGTTGGCCATTCCCTCAGGGATCTCGCTGCTCCATCAAACACCTCTGCCTGGTGAGACTTGGGTTCTCTATTTAGAGTCTACCGCACGCTCTAACTGGGCTCTTCTCAGCCACCCTTGGACCGCAGACACAATGACTGCATTCCCCACGGTGACTCGCATCTGTCAGGATGGTAATTGTGGTTGGATTATCCACGACCTACACGCAAATGGTGCTGGAAAATCTGGTGTCAATATTTTTATGTGCTCAAGCATTAACTAAAATACACCTACCAGTAAATGAAGTGGAATAATAGTCGTTCAATTTAAGGTCAGCTACAAGTTATTTGACTGAATTAAGTCTTCAGATAGCCTAGTGGGGTCACAGCATCCCCCAACTATAAAAATATTGAAGGTATGACACCACAGTTAGGTGTGAGCATGGGCTGGTAGTCACTAGTCCACTGAGATGTCTTATTGAAGGGGAGTGAGGGACAGATGTGGCTGAGATGGTTCTGAAGGAAGAACCAAATGTCTGATAAGGTTTCTGTATAGAAACCCCCCTAGGACCTGGACCCAGGCGAGAAGAGAGGCATGTCCTGAGAGAGTTGCTGGTTTCTTGAAGGTTGGTGATAGATGAAAGGTAAGGGAGATGATATGTGTGGGATGAGGATTGATTCAGAAATGCTATGTCTGCTTCATAACACATATAATTACATATAAGCTTTATATTATATAGAATACAAGCTATCTAATATACGAGGTGGTATTTGAATATTGTAAGCTTGTAGGAGAATGGCTTAGTGGATGAAGTGTGAAAGTTGTTATACATAAGTGAAAATATGCTAGTTTATAAGCATGGGGGTATACATTTCATGTGGAACATACATGGAATAGTCTATGCAAAATTTTACATGTATGTAAACGTGGAAAGGCATATGATACATGAAGTGCAAATGCAATGGAGAGGGAACATGTACATGCTGAGGAGGTAGTGGGACTAAAGTAATGATAAAATAATATCAGGAAATCAATCAATAAGAATATCAGCTCTGGGAAGGAAGAGAGAGTGGAGCAC
>NW_022111357.1:23855286-23856796 GCF_000313985.2 Echinops telfairi | reverse complement strand
TTACTACAAGGGGTCTTCAGGAGATTTTCAAAGATGCTAATGGCTGGTACGATGAGAAGGGTCATCGGGAGACCCAGGATCGACGTGCTGGTTGACCTTCAGTTCATGTTAGGGTGAGTGTGCTACTAAACTTCAAAACAATGTCTACATGGACAAAATATTAAGCTTCATTGCTTTTAATGAAATAAAGAGAAAATAGCTAAGATAAAGACTAAGCAGATAAGGGCTAGGGTCCTCCACGTTTATTAGGGCTTGATCTTAAGATGGCATCTGCAAATAGGAAATAGGTGTGAGACATGGCAGTGTGTTAAGCAGGTTGGCAGGGATGTAGTTGTCTGAGTCATCTAATTGTCAGGGGCAAAAAGGATTAGTGTTAATGAGGAGGTAATTGGTATGAAAACACCTTTAATAGTATAGGAGGGCTGGAATGGGACTTCATCTGGGTCTGATATTAATCTTGATGCTTATTAGAGCCTGTTTCATGAAGAAGTAGTCAACGGACTCTTGCTAGGACTGTTATTGTGAATGGAAAAACAAAGTGGAAAGGGGAAAATTGACTAAGGGTAGCTTTATCCACAGAGAATCTCCCTTGGATTCTTTGTAGTCAGTCTGCTCCGATGTGGGAGCAGCTGAGATTTGTCATGACAGTGGCGCCCCAGAAGGCCCTCTGTCGTTATGGGAGTACATAGCCGGTGAAGGCTGCTGCAATGCCAATAATTCATAATCCAGAAACAGGTGGGAGCCACAACAAATTCTCCGCCCAACACGAAAAAAACAAAGAAGCCCCGTTTGCATGTCCAAAAAACCCCAAACAAACCCAAACTCACTGTCATGGGGCCAGGTCAGACTCACAGTGACTGTACAGGACAGGCTAGGACGGCCCTATGGGTTTCTGAGACTGGAGCTCTCTAGGAGCGGGGAAAGCCTCATCTTTCTCCCGCGTAGCAGCTGCTGTTTGGAACTGCTGACTCAGCCCATAAGCACTAAGCCCCCAGAGCGTGCATGTGCCTGTACACACACACACCCGCCCAGGTAAAGGCAACTACATGAGCAAACACATATGCAAACAGTATCAGTATTAAAGTACCCTATGGCAAACTGACCCCATCCTATCAAATTTATGCATATGAGGATTATTTTGTCCTGCCAAACCCCCAAACCAAGACCATACTATAAGATTTATGACATGAATATTTATTAAACCCAAGCCTACACGAATACTAACATTTTACTTTATAAAGTTCATTTTCTTCTTAAGACCTAGGTCCCTAGATGTGAAAAACAAACTGTTCATGTAGCTTTATAGATTACAGCAAGGCGCTGAAAATGCCTGGAGGGGTTATGCTCCACTGCACAGACATACGGGTTTGGTCCCAGCTTCTGCCCCCAGTGAGAATGCCTTCCAGCTTCTTCCAAGAAGCAAAAGACGGAACTCGATTCACTTACCCCTTCTAGCACTGGTGAATCTCGTGCCAGCCACCGGGTCACAGGAGTAACCCAAATTAATAAA
>NW_022111357.1:23852268-23854290 GCF_000313985.2 Echinops telfairi | reverse complement strand
AAGATTTAGACTTAAGTTAAAAGAGGTAACTCAGCGCACGGCCATCCAGTCAATGCTGACCCGTGGCAACGCCAATGGAGAGACTAGAACTGCCCCTGTGGTTTCTGAGCCTGAACTGTTGGGAGGAAGAGAGAGCCTGTCACTCTCCCGTTAAAGAGGTACAGCTCTTTCAACACACCATGATGTTCAGTAGAGAGGAAGCCCATAGGTGCTCAGAGTTGGCCTCAAAGCAACCACCAATTAAGAAAGCATTAAAGCTCTACAATTAAATCAGTATGATACCAAAAATATTGTCTAACTCCTAAAGAATCATTGGACCAAGCTATTATTTATGTAGAAGTAATATTGTTATTACAAGTAGTAAGAATATTTATCTCCTTGAATTAGTTTATATCAGAATGAATAGTCACCGATAGTGAAGAATTTAATAAAATGGCTTCTCGCATAAATTTATTATTATTACTAATGTTAATCCAACACAAGTATGCATTTATAAGGAAAGATTTTTTTTTTAAAGCCAAAGGAACTTGGCAGACAATAGGCCCACCTGTTTATAGAAACATCACTTCAAAACAAACAAACAACCCAGCACTTCTACATTGCTGGTGTTAGAGGCACTGTCTGCCCAGTGACAAATGGGCTGAGGTCGGACAGTCATTTGTTCTCTAAATAAAGACTTGTAAAAATGGCTAGGTGAGGCTTTAGCTTGCTTTTTATCAGTGAACTTGACCTCCCCATGAAGAGTCTGGGAAAAACTCTGAAGATAAGACAAACCTGTGGAGCTTTAATTAATTCATTTACTAACCAATAACTGCCCCTAAGGAGCCCCCAAAATAGTTATATGAACCAATAGGTTTGGTTGAGGTAACCTTGGAGAATAAAATAATGTCCGAATGATATACTTAGACAAAGTCGTCGAAGTTTCTAGCCACTTATTGATCCAATTAATTGATCAAAGGGCCAAGTTACCCTAGGAATAACAGTGCAACCTTGCTAGAGTCCCTATGGACAATGGCGTTGAGCACCTCGATGTGGCCGAGGACACCCTGCTGTTGCAGCAGCTATCAAAGGTGTACGTGTGCAACGAGGAAAGCCGACGTGAGCTGAGTTCAGCTGAGTTCAGCCTGGAGTAACCAGGTTGGTTTCTAGCTATACAATTACTTCTTCCAGTGTGAAAGGATAAGAGAGAGAAGGCCAACTTTTCTCAATCACCTTTCCTAGATTAATGGGGGGGAAATTCTTAATTCATAAAATAATTTCCTTGCCCAAGAACAGGGCTTGTTAAGATGGCAGAACCCAGAAATTGCATACAACTTAGGCCTTTATACCCAGACAGTCACCCACTCTCCTGAACGGTGTTTCTAACTAACCTTCTTTCGGGTAGTACCCCAATTCTTTGAGCCATCACATTTCGAACCCTAATTGAACGTAAAGTGTTAGGTTACACCCAACTCTGTAAAGGACCCAATATTGTTGAACCTATGTTCTTCTTCAACCTACCGCAGATACGGTGAAACGTTTTATTAGAGAACCCATTTGTCCCCTTCCTTCCTCATACTCGTATTTACGATTGCCCTGTCTTAGCACAAACTCCACCATGAAGAGGATGAGTCCCCTTCCCACGCTTCTCCCTTTGATGACTGTGAACCTAGGTGTACCATTCATCTTGGCAGTTCCAGTGTAGCCGCATGTCCCATCCTTGCATCAGGTTGAGCATCCAATTCAACATAGGTCCTTATTGGAGCCCTCCAAGCCCCAGCCCAAACCATTTCCTATGAAGAATCACCAACTTCTATTCTCTCATCAGTAACACTGGTGAATAGAGCATTCACATCCTCTGAATTATCAACCACTCAGACCACTCAGGACCCCTTATCCCTTCACGACCTTTAGCTATAATATGGTTTATTTCTGCCTTAGTGGAAACCAGTCGAGCACCATTCCATCTGATGGAAGGTAAAGCTGAGCTCGTATCAGGTTTCAGTGTGGAGTACGCAGCAGGCGCGCTTGCCCTATTTTTTC
>NW_022111357.1:23844396-23846419 GCF_000313985.2 Echinops telfairi | reverse complement strand
CAAGGCAGTCCAAAGCCACACTGCTGGGACATGGCATAGGGTCTGAACACAAGTCTGTCCTCAGGGACTGCAGGGTGCCAGGCAGGGAGCGTGGGGGAAGGTGGGCAGGTCACCTCAGAGCCTGGGCCTCCTCTGGCACCCAGCCTGGGTGGGGCACAGCACAGGGATCCCCCGCCATCCCTGCCCATGACTCATACCATCGGGATGGCAGATGTTGGGGCGACATGAGGTCACCCACACTCAGCCTCCACAGCACTTAGCACGTGCCCAGGCACCTCTACTAAGTGCTGTGCCCCAGGCCTGGGTGGCAGGCAGCAGGCCGGTGTGGACACGCAGACAAGCCTGTGTGGGAAGGCAAGAGCAGACCGGCAGGGAGGCTGACGCCAACCCCACGCACAGCAGACCTGCTTTCCCTTCCAGCCCTGTTGTGCATGCGCTGTGTGCCCTTGGGCAGGTTGCTGGGCCTCTCTGAAACTCAGTATAATGCGTGCAAAATGCGTCTTAATCCTACAGCACCCTCCGGGCAACAGACCTTTGACCTCACAGTTTCCTCCCCTGGACTGTCCTCCCCTTCCGCTCTCCATTTAGGGACCAGCCCAAATGTCAAATCTTCAGGAAGGTGTTTTCTGTCCCCGCTCTCTAAGGGAACAGCAGTGAAGCAGTCACCCTTCAATAGTCTCTGACTTCAGCAGCCCAGGGGTGATCAGAGTAGAACGGAGCTCCCAAGACCAAAGGCTGACTTTTTTCAAAGTTGATTTCTTTGGGGGGCACCTCTGGGGGACCCACTTTCAGATTAGCAACAGAGCACATCATTGGGTGCACCGCAAAGGGACACTTCCTAAAGCAGTTCCCCTTTTACTTTCATCACTGTACCGAACGTAGTTCCTTCACGACATTTCCCAGAAATGCAATTCTCTGCTTAGTTAATTGATCACCTAGCTATCATTTATATCTCCAATTAGATCATAAGGTCCACAAATGGGGGGACCGAAGCTTTTTTGTGGTGTCATACCTCCTTTTGGAGCGATAATTTAAATATCATAACTTCAGTCATTGTGAGTGCACAGTTTGGTTTAGTTTAATAAATGTTACATAACTATGCAGCTACCCCCAGCGTAATCCAGCATTCGAACATGCCCCCGCCCCCAGAAGATCCCTCAGCTTGTTTGCAATTAGTTCCCGCTTGTACCTCATGTCCCAGAGCACTGGTCTGCTTTCTGTCTCTCAAGTTTTGCCTCTTTGCGGTTTTTTACCCCCCTTTGACATTTAGTATACGTGAATCATACACTATGTGAAATGTTGTGTCTGGCTGACTTCTTGGACTGCACTTAGCATGAAGTCTTTGAGTTTCATCCACATTGTTGAATATTGTGATATTTTGTTTCCTTTTTATTACTGAGTAGCATTCTGCCCTATGGGTAGGTACACCACACTTTGCTAACTGGCTACCTTTTGTCTTGGATTGTTTTCCCTTGTTATCTGTATAGTAAGGTTGCCGTGGATATCTGTAAACACTTTCATTTCTCTAGAATAGATGTAAGGTCACTCATGAGGCAGAGTCGACTCGGTGGCAATGGATTGAATATTTTTACAGCAGGTACTTAACCTAGATGTAGCTTTTCTGGGTAATATAGCCAATGTGTAAAGTGTTGAGGAGCAATTATGTCACTTTGATGACTAAGGCATTTTCAATCCCCTCAAATGCTTGTGAAAGGTGGGCAAGGAATAAGGAAGACCGTAGAATAATTGATGTGTTTGAATTATAGTGCTTTCAAAGAATGCTGAAAGTACTGTGGACTGCCAAAAGAAAAAGAAAAAAAACATCTATCTGGGAAGAAGTACAGCCAGAAGGCTCCTTAGAAGCTGGATGGTGAGACTTTGTCTCACGTCTTTTGAGAGAATGCAGCATAGCTTAAAATCAGAAAAGGTGTGCAATGGGGTTGTATCCTCTCACCATACTTACTCCATCTGTATGCTGAGCAAATCATCAGAGAAGCTGGATTATGAAGAAGAATGGGGTATT
>NW_022111357.1:23833814-23843238 GCF_000313985.2 Echinops telfairi | reverse complement strand
ACTTATGTACTCAGATCACAGATACAATTGAAAAGCTGTTCTCGTGGACAACTATCTGGCCTGCTTTCTATGCAAGCAGATGCCGCGGGAATGCTTGTTTGCGTTTTCACTGGTCTGGATCCTACATCTGCTTCTTCTACTTCCAGTTCTTTGGAATTGAGCCAACGGCCTGCCATACTGCCTGCTGATCCTGGGAGCCATCAGCTGCCTGCCATCTGACCTGCCAACCTTGGATTCATTCACCTTTCCAGTCCAAGCCTGATCTGTTGACCTTGGAATGATCTGTTTCTGCAGCTACCATGTGGAGCTCCTGCCCATCTGAGGTTCATTAGTTCCTGAAGCTACTTGAGAAGTTTTAGGAGAAGCCCCCAGCTTAACACGTGACCTAGGGACTTGGAAACAGACTGGATTTGCCTGCTTCTACAGTTGTGTGAGCCATTGTCTTAATATAAATATCTGCCTATTGATTGAGCTAAAAGCAGCACCGGTTAGTTTCTCTAGAGAACCCAGCCTAACACCTGTGCCCATCCCTGGGGATTTGTTGAGAACATTTTGGCAGGATCTCCAGAACTATTTTCAAAGATTTTGATGTAGTGTGTTTATTGAAATGGAAAGTGTTTGTGATTTATAGTTGAATTAAGGGAAAGGAAGGCTATGCTACTGCATGTCACTTATGACACAGCAGTTCTATCTTGGGACTCGATCCCAGAGACGTTTGTGCTTCTGAACATAAGAGAAGAAGACTTGTCCCAGAATGTGCGATGCTGCTGCTTGCAAAAACAAAGAGCAAAGGAAGAAAACCGTGTACATGCCCATCATCCGGAGCATGGGGAACCAGGTCGTGGTCTACTGATGGCACAGAATCCTGTGTGGCAAGACAAAGGAACCAATCAGAGGGACCCCAATCGACAGGAGCGTATCTCAGGAACATGCCGTCTCACCTACAGGCCAGCTGCCGAGGGGTGCACACACGACACCGCTGCCCGTGGGTGGTACGCATGCGTGGAAGGCACATGGAAATAGCCAGCCTAAACTGTGAGAGAGTGACTCTGGGGAGGGGTGCAAAGGGGCATCGGGGGACTCCAGCCCTATCTGTTAGATTTTATTATTATTTTTAAAGAGGTGATCATATTCTTAGTTTGTGTATATGTTCTGCTTACTACAACACTTTATTTGAAAGAGAACACTCCTTACGTTTTGTTGAGACCAGTGGCGGTGTGATAGGAGCACTGTCATTTAAAGCACTAAGAACAGTGGTTGTTCCGTCTCTTCCAAGTCCTGGCAAAGGGGAAAGATGGGGTTTTCTCTTCCCGGAAAGAGTTACGGTCTCGGAAATCCACAGGGGCAGTTCGACCCTGTCTTATAGGGTCACTGTGAGTCAGCACGGACATGATGGCAGTGAGTTTGGTGTAGAGACGCTCTTAGCATCTCTGGGGACCAGACAGGGGAGGGGGTGGCAGAGAAAGGCCACCGGCAAGGGTATTAGCAGCACAGTGTGGAGGCTTTGAGTTCAGGGCCAACGAGCTGACACTTGACCTTTTACTTCCAGGAGCCTGAGACTGGAGCCCAGAGCCCCTGGGGAGCCAGCCACCCATGTTCCCCGGAAGCCGGCTCCACTGGGCCTTTTGGCCTTTCGTTTTCACGATAACCTAACAGCAATGCGTCTAAGAACACTCTGACTCTCAGTCTGGCCCCGGCCTCACCAGCCAGCTGCCAGCCCTGCGCTGCCCTGTGCTTGGGTCAGGGTGGCGCCGGCTGCCCCACTTTCATTGTCTGGAGCTGAGGAGGGAAGAAAGACGCTGGCCTTCTTTCCGACCAGCCTGTTCTCCACCCGCCATTGGCTGAGTCCTGGAGCCTGGGAGGACTCCAGGGACCTAGAAGAAAGTTCAGGCCGGAGGGGAAAAAAGAATTTTAATGTCACTAAAGGGCCAAACCCTACCCCCAAAATACCAAAGCCAAAATGAAGACGCAGAGCCCCTGTGGACCCGAGAGATCATTTCCATAGCAAACATTTCAAAGGATTTCTTTTTGTAGCCGAAAATCGTAGTTTATATGGGACATCTGTGCATTTTAATGTGTTCGATGGGGGTTGGTAAGACCCTGGGAGCCTACGAAGGTACTTCCACAGCCCAGAGCTTAAACAGTGGGCGTGCCCTCCGCGAAGGAGGCCTGAAGGATCAGGCTGTACTTGTAACATGAACAACTGCCGACGACTGCTGTCCTCAGTCTGAGTCCAGGCCACCGCCTAGGTGTCCGCGGAGACCTGTGCTGCGTAGACTTTTCAGTGGCAGATTGAATAAGAGTCACTATGTGCTGTTAGTGGAAGTGTAGGCATCTGACTGGGGGTGGGGGTGGAGGAGTGTGGAATCTGGAGATTCACAGAGTTAAAAGCCCTGTGATGTGGCAGTGTGGCACTGTCCTGCATGGCTGTTGCCTTTGGGTGAACTCGAACCACAATCCTTTTGGCGAACAGCCTCGCACATTAACTGTTTGTGCCACCCAGAGACAGAAGAAGAGGCGAGGCGAGCAGAGTAAGGCAGCGCGTGGCGGTGTAGGAGCCCGCTAGGAAAGACCAAAGGAGAATACACTGGCCCAGGCAGTAAACATTCCTAATGCCGAGGGGTGGTTTTCAGCCTGCAAACCCGCCTCATCTGGCGCATCCAATGCGTGGCGTTCATCTGAACTTTATTGGGCTTGTAGATATGTTTGGGTTTAATTTGTGACTTGGTTGTATGGCTGACTAGAAGCCCCAGGAGCTTGTGCCTCGCTTTATGTTCTAAGGAATATAGGGAAGATCCTATAAGTCAACACTGCCTTGCTGGGAGAAGTGTCTTCCTTTAGAAGAACCTCTTTGTATATTGCTCGTGCTGGGGGAGCGTGCCACTGCAGGGCTCAGGGTGGCGGGTGGTCTGCGTGACCTGGAAGACCAGCTGTAGTGGGGCAAGGTGGACGTGAGGCTTCAGCTACCTGAGGGTGGGCATAGCGGGCAGATCTGGAGCCCTGCCTAGAGCCTTGTAGACAGCGTTCTGATGGCGTCGTGATTAAGCCTTTGGCTACTAACCGAAAGGGTTGGCAGTTTGAATCTACAAGCTGGTCTGTGAATGACAGGTGTGGCAGACTGCTTTCATAAGATTCTCAACCTTGTAAGCACACCGAGGCGGTTCTACCAAGTCCTATAGGGCCATGAGGAGAGGGGATCAATTTGATGGCATTGGGTTTGGGTTTTGCTTTAGGACCAAGAGTGCTGCTAGAGCTTCACCAGGACTGCCGATGGCCTGGGCTTTCCCGTGGGGGGGAGCTCGGGCCTGCAAGGTCTTCAGGTGGGTCTCCAATGGCTCCAGCGGCCAACACAGCACACCGACGCCTTGGCATGTATTTGTGGAGCAAGAGGGACCCGAAGGAAGATGTCTCCTCTTGTCCTTTCATTGCATACATCCAACTTAATGGGAATGTGTTTTGCTCTCCCTCCAAAACATATCCAGCCCCAGGCCCTGCACCCCTATGCCCTGGACCCCGGTGCCAGCGGCCTCCTCATTGCCGCTTACTTCTGCCCTTGCTCCCCAGTAGCTTCTTTTAAAAGAAAGCGCTTTTAAAAGTGTGAAAACTCTGCCCTCCACCCTTGAAGGCTTCTTGCCAGGCTCAGAAGAAAGTGCAGACTCCTCCAAAGGCCAGTGTGAATGACCTCGACCTCCCTCAGCAGCTTCTCTCTTCCCTGTCCTGCCCTCGGGCTCACTCAGCTCCCACCCCATGCTTCTCCTGTGTTCCGGGAAACTGCCAGACTCGTTAGGTGTCAAGGCCGTCTGTCCTTGGTGTCCCTTCTGCCTAGGATGTTCTTCTTCTAGGGCTAAACGTGGTGACAGCTCCTTCTTGCCAGACACATCTTACTGCGGGTGTCACCTTCCCAGAGGGGCTCGCCACCCCCTTTGAGAAGGCAGCTCCACCACTCTCTCGGAGGAGCTTCGCATGTTCCTGAACTTGTGTCATTAAAGTATCGATGAGCGCGTCATAGAACTTCCTTGCACGATGCGGACACAAAGGATTCCATTTTGAAAGAGAAATGGAAGTAAGGAGAAAGTAAAATTTGACCCAGCCTGAATGTTGGGTCTCTGCCAAGAACAAGCAGATGGTCTGAAGAGCCACCCCAGAAAGTCTTGGAACCCCAATAAGACTTGGCCAAAGGCTGCGGGATTTCCAGAATGATGTCAAACGGCCAGCTGAACTGCTTATACAAACCTGGGAGAGAAAAACAAACCCGGGAGAGATTTTCAGAGAGCGAGGAACCAAGGAGACATCATCTCCTGCTCGTTCCAACTCTAGCTGGGGTGAGTCCACCGATGAAGGCAATGCTTATTGGGACTATGATACTGATATAATAATGTGTGTAGTGTGTCGCCCTTATATTTTGATATTAGCCCTTATACTTCTTTACCTAATTAGATTATTACATTGTTTGATGTGTGTTTGCAGTGAATAAACCGAGCATTTGAAAAGGTCCAAGAATGTTAAGTCATTATTGATCATGCCGCTCCTAGCAAAAATTGGTTACTCATTTATCATCTAAGTCTATTGTTGGTCTTGACACTCAGAAGAGTAGGAGCCATGTCTGTCTTGGTCACTCCCTGCTGAACTTCCAGCACCTAGAGCTGGGCTGGAAGCTTAGTGGTGACGAGTTGAGCTGCTACATGCAAGGGCATCTGTCAAACCAGCAGCTGCTCCACACAAGAAGGCTGAGGTTTTCTACTCGGGCAATGCTACCCTGTCCTGTGGGGTCACCATGAGTTGTAATTGACACAAGGGCAGCGAGTTTGGTTGGGGTTTGAGGGACCCTGGTAGGCTCCTAGTAAAAATGTACTGAGTAACAAGGAGCTGTCACTTCCCACCCATTGACTGAGTGTAATAAAAACGACAAGCAATAACAAGTGTTGATGAGGACGCAGAGAAATTAGAAGCCTCCGATGCTAATGATGGGAGTGTAATATAGCGCAGCCATTTTGGAAAATCGTTTGTCAGCTCCCCACAAAGTCAGAAAGTTATTACATGACCCAGAATTCTATTCTTGTGTCTACCCCCAAGATAAGTGAAAAGAGATGTCCACACAAGGATGTGGACAGGTGTCAGGACTCCACTTTTCAGTTGTGAACAGAACTACTGGACAGATGGTCAAGAAAGCAATCGGAGATGTGAACAAAGCCATCATCTAACAACGTCAGGAAGGGGGTCAAGGTCAACATCTACAATCATAAATCACGTTGGTCTTCTTGATAAGACGTGATGAAAATGGAAATTCACTCTGTGGTCTTCCACCCCAAAACACACAATCCCACTCATCTGAGAAGAATATTGGACAAATTGTAATAGACTGACATTCTACACATTATCTAACTAGTTCTCTTCAAAATGGTCAAGATCATTTAAAAAAAAAAAGTCTGAGAAACGGTCACAACCAAGAAACGTCTAAGGAGACATGAGAAGCACATGTGAAGCAGTGTCTGCGAGGGTCCTGGAACGGGTCAAAGGACATTTGGTGAAAACTGCTGGGGAAATCTGAATAAAGTATAGACTCTCATTGACACTAATGTATCAATGTAGGTTCATTAACTGTAACAAATGCTCCTCGCTACTTATGTTAATAATAAGATAAAGGAACGAGACTAAAGAGTTTATCTGGGGACTCTCGGTGCTAATTACATTTTTCTGGAAATCTAAAACTATTCTAAAAATCAAGCTTATCTTCAAGAAAAAAATTGCAAGCAAATTAAAAACAAAAACAAGTGCAAACCAAATTGAGTAATGTATAAAGAGGATCAGTGCTGACAATTGTACCACTCTTCTTGATATGATTGAATTACTGAATTGTATGACATGTGGATGAAAGGCCAATAAAAGTATTAAAGAATAAAAAGGTTTAATCTCTGTGACCAAATGAGATTTAACCCAAGAATTCAAAATCTATCCAATGGATGATCAGTCAATCTGCAGAATAAAAGGTAAAATGTACCCGATGATCTCAACAGACACAGAAGAAGCTTCACCCAATTCACAGCAACCACAAACATTTTTTAAACATTTGATAAGAATCCAACACTGCTTCATGATAAGAACATGAGTAGTCAACTATGAATAGAAGGGTACTTCTTCAATCTGGTAGAGGCCACCCATGAAAAACCCACAGCTGACATCGTAAGAAATGGCAAAGGTCTGATGATTTCCCCTCTAAGACCAGGAACAAGATAAAGAGCTCTACTCTTACTGCTACTATTTACCATTTACTGGAGGCTTTAACCAGAAAAAGTAGGCAAGAGGAAGAAACAAAAGGCACCCAGATTGGAAAAGAAGAAGTAAAATGATCTCTATTTGCAAATGCTAAAGAAAATCCTGAGTAATCCACAGAGAATGTTTATTAGCAGTAATAAATAAGTCCAGTAGTGTCATAGGATAAAAGGCCAATTTAAAAAATAATTGTATTTCTATACAGTAGCAGTGAATAATCTAAAAATAAACTTACAGTTCTGTGCACAGTGTCAGCCAAAAGAATAAAATACACAGACATAAATTTACCCAAAGAAGTATACGACTTGTATACTGAAAACTATAAAACATCATTGAAAGAAATAAATGAAGACCTAGATAAGTAGGAGGACAGCCCATGTTCTTGATTGGAAGTCAATATTGTTAGGACATCGGTACTTCCCCAAATTGATCTACCCTACAGATTTAATCCAATCCCTATCAAACTCCCAGCTGCCATTTGCCCCCAATAAATTGAAACGCAGATCCTAAAATTCACTCAGAAATATCAGAGAACAAAGCAATCTTGAAAAAGAACAACATCAGAGGACTCAACCTTTCTAGTTTCAGAATTTATTCCAGAGCTACAATATTCAAGACTGCGTGGGGACTGGCATGAAGTCAGATAGATAGACTGGCGGAAAAGAATTGAGAGTCCAGAAATCAACCCTTGCCTTCATTGCCAATTGATTTTTAACAAGGGTGCCAACACAGTTCAATGAGAAAAGAGCAGTCTTTTCAATCAATGGTGCAGCTGCAGCGGGATAGTCACATGCAAAATGCTGACGTCAGACCCTATCACTCACTCCGGAATAGACCCAGAGGTAAGATCAGAAAGGCTCAAAGTCTTAGAAACCTTTGTGAGCGGGCATTAAATAATGGCATCTTACATATGATTCAAAAAGTAAAATGACAAAACTATTGATAAATTGAACTTCATCAAAATTAAAAACTTACTAGGTCTTTCAAAGAACACTCTCAAGAAAGCAAAGGAGCCTACAGCCTGGGAGAGGTTATTTGACAATCACACCGTGGGAAACTGAACTGGAGAGAGAGTACATGCGGGCAAATGCTCAATGGCCATATGTTAAGGAGTCTGGGAGGTCAAGGAAACCTTTATGTTCCTGGGTTGGAGATGAGTCCCACTCACATTCTCCTAAGTAAAAGTTATTTTCCAGGTGTTCCTCCATCATAATGCCAATTTTAAGGTGCTGTTTTCAAACACATAGCTGCTACTATACAAAAGCTTGAGGGTCAACTGCTTAAAGGCCATCGTCTAAAGGCTATCTGCCAACAACAATCAGACCCTCTTATCTGCCATCCTGAGTAGGGCCCACTCCCTTCTGATAAGGATCATGGATTGTTCTCCAGGTCAAGCCAAATCAGGGTTAGGCTGTCATCTGCCTTCCTGTCACATGTGTGCCCCTACTACAACCCCTTCCTATTGCGTGTACACCCCTAGCTCATCCCCGTCCTGTTATGTGTCTGCCTATTGTATAACCCCTTCCTGTTACGTATGTGTTTACTGTGGCCTGCGTGCCCAAGCTTATATGAACTCATGAGCTTACCCCTCTCTCTCTCTCTGCTCTGACGTGGCTCCTGAAGTTAAGACTGAGAGGGGAATCCTTGCATGCCTTATCTTGTCTGATGTCTCTTTAATTTACCCCTCCATTACACAATCGCCCCTTAGACCCATTCAGTTGTGGGGAGGCTGGCCCCCGACATCATATATCTGAAAAGCGACGTGTATCCAGAATTTATCCAGATGAAGTCTGACCATCCTTGCCAGAAGGAGCATTCTGGTTGCACATCTTCCAAGACAGATTTCTTTGTTCTTGGCAGCCAGGGTCCTTTCAGTGTTCTTCGCCTGCGCCGTACGGTTCAAATGCGTCAGTTCTTCTTTGGTCTTGCTTACGCAATGTCCAACTCTCACATGCACATGAGGTGGTTGAACACGCCATGGCGGGGATCAGGGACACCTTAACTCCTCAAAGTGTCTCCTTTGCTTTTCAGCACCTTCAAGAGCGCTGGCACAGCAGACTCGCCCAATCCAAAGCTTCCTTTGATTTCTGCACTGCTGCTTCCACGGGCAGAGAGGGGGGATCCAAACAAGGTGAATTCCTTGACAACGTCAGCCTTTCTTCCATTGATCATGATGCTAGTTGTGAGGCTTTGGGTCTTCTTTACATTGCGTTGCCATCCATATAGAAGGCTGCAGTCCTTGAGCTTCATCAGCAAGTGCTCCAGGTGCTTCTACCTCTCAGCGAGCAAGGTTGTCCTCTGCATTTTGAAGGTGGTTAATAAGCCCTCCTCCAGTTCTGATGCCGCGTTCTTCTTCATATCATTCAGCCAGCTCACAGATGGAAGAAGTGCAGTGAGAGGATACACCCTGTTGCATACCTTTCCTGATCTTAAACCATGGAGCAGTCCCTGTTCTGTTGCCACCACTACCTCCTGATCCATACACTCACTCTGATGGAGCACAACGAAGCGTTCTGGAATTCCCAGTCTTCTGAAGGTTATTCGTAGTTATGATCCATACAGTCAAATGCCTTGGCATCGTCAATAAAACACAAGCAAACATTTTCTAATCATGCCTGCGTTCAGCTAAGAAAATGTGCATCTGACATCAGCAAGGATATCCTGTGCTCCACGTCCTCTTCTGAATCTGTCCTGACCCTCTGGCAGCTCCCTGGCAGTGCATTGCCGCAACTGTTGGGTGCTGGTAAGCAAACTCTTACTTGTGTGCGATCTCAATGTTATTGTTCTAGAATCTGAACATTCTGTGGGGTCACCTTTCTTGGGAAGGGGTACAAATATGGATCTCTATTAGTCAGTTGGCCAAGTAGCTATCTTCCAAGTTCCCTGGCATCATCCAGTGCTTCATCAGCTTGGTGAAACATTTCAAGTGGTAGGCCAGCGATTCCTGGAGCCTTGCTGTTGGCTAATGCTTTCAGTGTAGCTTGGACTTCTCCCTTCAGTACTCTTGGTTCTTGCACATGTGCTACTCTTGAAATGGTTCGTTGTTGACTAATTCTTTTGGGTACAGTCACTCTGTGTATTCTTTCCATCTTCTTTGGATGTTTCCTGCATCTTTCAATATTTTTCACAGAGAATTGTTCAATATTATGACTTG
>NW_022111357.1:23822554-23832273 GCF_000313985.2 Echinops telfairi | reverse complement strand
GAGGCACGGCCCCAGCCCCTTGTTCACCTTCCTCATGTGTTCGCAGGCAGCAAGCTCTGCTGAAGCCCTTTCACCAGGGGTGCCACTGCGGGCCTGGGGAAGACGCCTCAGCGCTTCTGGTATCCCAGCTAGGTGCAAGTCACCACAGGATGACAAATGGATCGGACATGTGGTTGATTCCTCGATAACGTTTTAAAATTGCTTATTGAGTAAATGAATGAACGAGAACGTGAGGAAGAGGAGGAGGAGGAGGAGGAGACAAAGTAAGAGAAGGGAGACTGTGGAGGAAAAACAATGGAGAAACCTCCCTAGATCTACCGAAAGCTGATTGCTTAGGACACCATAGCTTGGACTTATTTCTCTTATTTCTCTCCCCTCCCCTGCCTCTCCTTCCTCCCCTTCCTTCTTCCTCTCCTCCCTCCTGGGTCGGGCCTGAGATTCTTTTTCTTTTTTTTCTGTAGTCCTTCTGAATGGACTCAAACTTCCAATTTATTGGTCAGCAGCCGAACACAATGGGTTCCACTTTCCGGGATAAAATTACCTAACATTGTTTCCTCTAAGAGTTACATGAGAAGGATTGATACAACTATTCTACTCTATGCTTGGAATTAACATTCGACCATTACACAATGCTACAGAAAATCACACAACAGAAAAGGTTAAAGATTCTTTTTCAAGCCCTGCCCCCGACCCTGGCGCACCCTCTCCCCAGCAGACAGACATAGAGCACGCCTGACCCCTAGTGGTCAACTGAGGTGAGCACTTGGGAGTGTGGTCTATGGGGTGACCTGTGGGGGTCAATGTTCACACTAGCTAGCTGGGGATGCCCTGGAGAGGCCCTGGGAAAGGCTGGGGGTGGCAGGAATGTCCAGATGCCGGGGATGAAACTCTGTGGTCATTCGCTCCATTTCTAAGGCTCCCGGTCATTGAGTCGATGCCGACTCATAGTGACCCTATAGGCAGGGTAGGACAGCCCCTATGGGTGTCCGAGACTCTTTACGGGAGTGGCAAGCCCTGTCTTTCTCCTGAGGAGCGCTGGTGTTTACAAACTTCAGACCCTGCAGTTAGCAGCCCGATGCATAACCACTCAGAATTTAATGTGATAAATGCACTTGTAGGATTACAATAGCTTGTTTATCAGTTTGTCATACTGTGGTGGCTTACATGGAGCTATGATGCTGGAAGTTGTGTCACCGGTATTTCAAATGGCAGCAGGGTGCCCCAGAGTGAACAGGTTTCAGCAGAGATGAATAGATGACAACAAAGAAGGAGTAAGCTGTCCACTTCTGAGGAATTAGTCACTAAAACCGCAACATGAGAAACAGCAGCTTCAAGCACCTGTTACCGTATATACTCGTGTATAAGCCAAGTGGTTCAGCACACTTTTAATGCAGTTTTTGTGGTAAAATTAGGTGTCTTGGCTGATATTCGGGTTGGCTTATACTCGAGTATATATGGTAATAATCAGAACTTGGAATGTATAAAGTACAAATCTAGGAAAATTGGAAATCATTAAAAATGAAATGTCATGTATAAAGATTGATATCGTAGGCACTCTTGAGCTGAAGGGACTGTTATGGGCCATTTGAATCAGACGATCATTTGGTTTATATGCTGGGAATGACAAATGAAAATGAAATAGTATCAAGTTCATTGTCAAAAGGACATTTCAAGATTTTTCTTGAAATACAATGTCTAGTGTACTGTTTGTGATAGGATGGTATCCATATGCATACAAGGAAATTCAGCTAATACAACGATTATTCAAATCTATGTACCAACCACTAAAGCTAGTAATGAAGAAATTGAAGACTTCTTCCAATGTCTTCAGTCTGTAGTTGACCAAACATGCAATCAATTGATGATTGTTCACAATAGATGATTATTGGTCATTGGAATGAGAAAGTTGGAAACAAAGAAGGAACAGCAGTTGGAAAATATGACTTTCCTTTCATGTCCTTCTTCATTCTCAGAAACAAAAAGAAGGTGCATGGAGCAAGGTCAGGTGATTAAGGTGCGCAGGGCAGGAGAAGTATGCTGGGGTTTTTTTTTGCCAAAAAGTGGTGCACTGAGATAGCTGCATGAGCAGGTGCATTGTCATGGTGGCAAAACCAGCCCCCCTCTGCCACAAATCAGGACTTTTATGTCACCACACACTGTTACGCAATCTTCTCAGAACCTCTAATAGAAGCTTGATGAACAGTCTGACCTGGTGGAACAAACTCCACATGCACTACGATTTGACATTTTCAGCCGTTAGGGAAGTTGATGGACATCCAGAATGAGGTTTGTCATCAATCAACATTTCACCTTTTTTTGAAATGAGAAAACCGCTCGTACACTTGAGTTTTCCCCATAGTGCTTGCTGTCCTTGTAAGCTGTGTTCAACATCACAGCAGTTTCTGCGGCATGTTTTCTGAGCAGGACAGGGCTCATCTTTCCGCCCTCTCTGGGGTAATATTCTGCTCAGATCCATCGGGGAGGCTTCCATTGGCTGTGTTTTTATGAGTTGCTCTCCAAGGCTTGCTTCCTTCGTCTAGAAGCTCCACGGAACACGTCCACCATAGGAACCCTGCGGGTATTTGAAATTCCAGTGTTGGAGCTTCCCATATAGAGCATCATTCAGGACATATAACAAACAGACAAGACAGGCTGTGGAGCCCAAATAGAGCAGTAGCTAAGCCTGTGATTGCCACCCCCGGCGTGTCCATCCAATCTCCAAGCAAAGGTAAAGAAGTGGCCATTCCCAGGACCCACCTCCGTCTCATTGAATCAGAGTCTACCTGGTGGGGGTGCTTGGCCATCTGTATGCTTCAAAGTTTCGTGGTGAATCTGATGCAGCAGGTCTGCTGAGAACCCGGGCTCTTGGCCAGGAGAGCAGGAAACAGCGCTGCTGCCGCTCCTTTGAGCCTTTTCCTAAACAGAAGCTGCAGGATGACCTTTTTCTCCTTTTGCTTCTCTCTGTGTTCTGGTTTCCCTGCAAGAGCGTGGCTCTCTTCTATAACAAGGAAGGAAAGAAGGAAAGGTTCTTCCGGAATGGAGGTGGGGGTGGGGCAAGGGGAGGACTGAAGACTCAGATGCATCTTTTTTTTTTTTTTTTGACTCAGGTGCATCTTCTTGGGGTGGTTTGCCATGGCCAGGGCACCAGGTGGGCCTCACTCACTCCATCCTTCCTGGATTGTACCAAGCCCTCTATGTGCTCTTGCTGCTCTGGGGCTGCTAAGCAAGCCCAGATGTGGTCACCTCCTGGGGGTAGGGGTGGGGCAGAATTCAATACCGGCAGAAATCAAGTCACCACAGCACTGGCCACAGTTGGGCGTCCCAGTGGCTCATGCAGAGCGAGCAGGCTGGAAGGGGAGAAGGAGCTAGGGCAAGTGATGGGGAGTAATCGCCACCCCACCCCACCCGTGGTGGCCAGATAAAATGACAAAACCCCCAAACCAAATAACACTGACACATAGGACAGGGTAGAGCTACCACTATGGGTTTCAGGAGTAGAAAGCCCCATGTTTCTCCCATGGAGCAGCTAATGGTTTCGAACTGCTGACCTTGCTGTTAGCAGCCCAACACGGAACCACTGAGCCACCAGGGCTCATCAAAGGAAGCTGAGAAGGGCAGACCCAGAGGTGGGCGAGAGCCGCAGGCCACGAGGAGGGAGTGTTTCCAGAAGGAAAGGATGGCCCCGGAGGTGTTCAGAGTTACCGAGAGAAGGGGCCAGTGGTCTGAAGTCTGGTGTCATGTGGGCTGGGTGCTGCGGTGGGATGCCGGGCCACCCCTGGGCTGAGGAATGTGCAGGAGAGGAGGCAAGGGAATGAAGGCAGTGAGGGGAGCCAGCTCCCCCGGAAGTCTTGCTGTGAGCAAACACAGGAGGGCAGCTAGATGCAGGCAAGGAGTGGGGTGTGCGCGCCTAGTTTGTAAGGTGAGAAAGAGGCAAGCCTTCTGAATGTCCCAGGACCGGTCTGGCTGAGAGGATGGGGGCAAATATGCTGGCAGTGAGGAATGCCTGCTGAGGATTTGGGGGCAGGCCTGGCAGCTGTCAGGAGGACGCTGAGCAAGGATGTGGTGCTGGGGTTTTGCTGTTTTCTGGGGAGTGTGAGGCGCCCTTCAGTGGTGCCAACAGCTAAGCATTTGGCTGCTAACTGAAAGGCTGGAGATTTGAAGCCACCCAGAGGTCCCGCAGAAGAAAGGCCTGGGCATCAGCATGAAAGGTCACAGCCCTCGACAACTGATGGCGTCCCATCTGGTTCTGCAGCTCACAGGTCAGCAGGAGTCAGGCTCAGCGGGAAAGAGCAGGCGGGTCATGCAGGTATGCCTGGGGCAGGGGCCGTGGAGGTGTGGGAGCAGTGGGGACTATTCCAGGTGGTGGGACATTTCCCAGAGCTGCCCGCTGAACCTAATCATCACTGATGGGAGGGCCCTAAACGACAGACGTGTATTCCCCTCAGCATCCAAAGCCAAGGTGTGAGCAGACCTGCTCTGTCTGATGGAGGCATGTAGACACGTCGCTCCAATCTCTGCTTCCAATGGATCCTGGTCTTCCTCCCAGCGTGCCTGTGTCCCTTCCCCTTTTCTCCGAAAGGCCTCGTTTTAATGACGTTGCATTCCCAAAGACCCAATTTCCATACACATTTCCATTTCGGGATACTAGGGGTTGGGAAGAGCGAATAAGAATCGATCCTCTGAATGACGGTGTTGCGGAACATCGACAGGACCATGGACGGCCAGAAGAACAAACAGATCTGTCTTGGAAGAAGCACAGCCAGCCTGCTCTTGCGGAGCGAGGGTGGTGAGAATTTGTCTTCAGTGCTTTGGACACGTTATCAGGAGAGACCAGGTCCTTCCTGGGAAAGGACATCCTGCTGGGCAAGGTAGGAGGTCATCAACCAAGAGGAAGGTGGATTGGCACAGTGGCTGCAACAGTGGGCCGAACCATGACGTCCACTGTGAAGATGGCACCGGACGGGCTGTGCTGCTTGTGAGCGTGCGTGCGGTGGTGCAAAGGGTTGCAATGACTTGGCAGGGCATTGACAGGCTGAATAACAGCACCCAGGCGTCGGGACTTCAGCATGTCTGTGGTGAGGGGGTGCGGACGGCGGAGGACACGGATCCACCGAGAAAAGCAGTTGTAAGGAGATCGTGCCTGGAATGCGCTGGGCAATGTCCGTTGCTTGGTTTGGATTACCGATCGCACTGGATACAAAACGGCCTCTCCCCCTTAGTTCAATGACTTTGCATCCAGAGCCCCAGCTTCAGCTCTGTGAAAGGAGGGTAACAAGGAAAGCTGCTTTGTAAAGTTGCCCTGAAGATCCGGTCATCGGGTGACACGCGGTGAGTGCTCACAGCTCCTGCGAGGGCAGCTCCGGCTCACGCCTGGGAAATGGCTCCGGCTTGACAACAAATGGACCGGCAGGGGGCAGCGGATGTCCACCCAGGGACAGCACTTGGGGCACGAAAGGCGCAAGCCCAGGCAGTAACCGTGCTTGGTTGCAAGTCAAAATGTGGACTGTTCGAGTCCTCACAGAGACACACCTCAGAAGGAAGGCTTGATAATCTGCTTCTGGAAAATCCGGCAGCGACCACCCTGTGGAGCACAGGGGAGGACTCCTTGGCAAGTTGCTAGGCTTTGGTTAAGTTGGGGAAGAGGGCGGTATGCTGTGATCGAAAGGACAGTTTGGCCTGAGCCGAGAGTGAATGCCCCAGGAGGGCTCTGTGGGCTGGCAGTTGGAGAGCAGAGTAAGCAGCAGGGAGCTGGGACACCAGGAGGGCTTCAGGGAGAGGGAGGGGTGAGCAGTCAAGGGCTCAGGAGAGGCAGGGCTCAGGGGAGCCTCCCCACAGAGTCCCAGGCTCACCAATGGCATTCAAGTTGAGCTGACCCCAGCCCTCCTTTCCCCAGTGTGACTCTCCGAGTCTCTACCAGCAGATGAGGAGGCCGCCTTCCCGGCCCCTCCTCCTTCTCCCAGGCCCTTCCTTCTCTGTGCTGCCAGTTTCCCAAGCGCCCCGTTCTCCAGAGCCTGTTCTCCCAGGCATCAAGGTCCACGCAAGGCTACCACCCCGTGGACGTGCCGGCTTCTGTGGACAGTGCTTCCTCACTAGTTTGTGGCCTTGCAACTTGACCTCATCCCCAAGAAGATGTCTGAGGATCTCAGAGGCCTCGGTTGCCAGGGTTCCAGCACCTCTCCAGGTGGTCTGAGCCCAGGCACCCAGCCTGCGGAGGAGGAAGCCGGTGGTCAGAGGGACCAAGTCCCGTGGCAAAGCAAGGACTCGAACCCAAGACGGAAGTCAGACATCTGTCTGACCAGCAACTTGCCGAGGAGATGACGTCTCCAAAGGGGGTCTTTTTCAGATACCGACTCCACTGGAAGGGAGTTTGTGCTTCGAGGGCAATGAGGTGAAGTGATGGTGGCGGAATAGTTGGGCAGGGCGTGGAGAACGGCAGCAGGACTTGAAGAAGGTCATCTTATCCACGTCACTGAATTGTACTTGCAGAAATTGTGTGGTGTCCATTCTCACTGCAATAAGAACATTGGGAAGAAAGTGTAACTAACCTCTGGGGGTCCCCAGCCTCCGAATATCAATGGGCCCAACTGAAAAGCAGGCACATGACAGAGGAAGGAAATGCTGTCCAGCTCATCCTGTGAGATGGTGCATCCTTTCTCTCAAAAGTGGAAATATAAAACAAGAAAAGAAGATTGCAGGATCATTTCACCCGTGTACGTCAAGATGACGCAAGCCACTGTCATCGAATCCGATAAGACAGCGTGGGGCTGCCTCGGTGGGTTTCTGAGCCTGTAACTCTTTACAGGAGCAGTTAGCCTCATCTTTCTTCCACGGAGTAGCTGGTGGGTTTGAACTGCTGGCCTTTCAGTTAGCAGCCCTACACATAACCCACTCCATCACCAGAGCTCCTCATTTTAAAAATCATGGCCAACTCCACTCAAGTATTCCCCCAATGCAAGAACACTTTGTTCTATTAAACTAGCATTCCATGATGCTCACCTTCCCGACGCAATCGCTGAAGACAAATGTGTGCGTAAGCAAATGTGGTGAAGAAAGCTGATGGTGCCCAACTATCAAAAGATATAGTGTCTGGGGTCTTAAAAGCTTGAAGATTAAACAAGTGGCCTTTTAGCAGGGTAGCAACAAAGCACACATGGAAGAAGCACACCAGCTGTGTGATCACGAGGTGTCAAAGGGATCAGGTATCTGGCATCAAAAGACCCAAACCAAACAATCATATCGAGGGAATGGGGTGGGGGTTAGAGTGGAGACCTAAAGCCCATCTGTAGACAATTGGACATCCCTCACAGAAGAGTCACAAGGAAGGGACGAGCCAACCTGGGTGCAGTATAGCACTGATGAAACATATAACATTCCTCTAGTTCTTTAATATTTCCTCCCGCCCCCCACTATCATGACTCCAATTCTACCTTACAAATCTGGCTAGACCAGAGCATGTACACAGATACAGGTAAGAGCTCTCGCACACAGAATCCAGGACAGATAAACCCCCCAGGAACAGTAATGGGAGTAGTGATACCATACAGGTAGGGGGGAGGTGGGGGGAGAGTAGGGGAACTGATCACAATGATCAACGTATAACCTCCCTGCCCAGGGTGATGAACAACAGAAACATAGGTGAAGGGAGACAGCGGACGGTGTAAGATATGAAAATAATAATCATTTATAATTTTCAAGGGTTCTTGAGGGTGGGAAGGTGGGGGAAGGAGGGGGAAAAAATGAGGATACCAAGGGTTCAAGTAGAAAGAAAATGTTGAGCCAGGCCCCAAACAGGGAGCGTTGAGGATGCCTCTGTGAACAAACGGGTTGCTCCTGAGCCGAGGCAGCAGAGGCAGAAACAGCAGAGTCCGGCCAATGGTGGCGTCCCATCAGCCGCACCAGAAAGCCGGAGTCCGGCAGCCCTGTCGGACAGCGACCGGGAGAACCGCAAGCAAGCATATAGCCGTATCACACCGAGACCCTCCGGCCCCTTGCCCATGGTTGAGAAAACCACTTGTGTTGGAAGGAACTGATTTGGGGCCATGCACAAGCAGATGGACAGTGGACGCCCTAAGCTGCGTAGGAGGGACGACAGAGGTCAAGTTTCATGTGGCTGCTGCTCCACAGATGGACTTCATTAAACATTACCTTTTAACAAAGTGGTCCAGAGGGCAGCAGAAGAAACGCATAAAGAATTCTTTATTTCAGAGGATGAGAAGTACTACTTACGGTCAATTGGGGAAGATCCTAGAAAGGATATTGCAGACATCAGAAGGCAGTTTCCTTGATTAGAAGGAGATTAAATTCCCAGACTTCTTCAGAGAGGAGCCATCCTTTCCAAGTGTTTTTCGTGTTAGCTCACCAGGATTGCAACTCTGGACTCATTATGATGTTATGAATAACTTCTTAATACAAGGGGCAGGAAAAAAGTGTGTTTCAATATTCAGTCCTTGAGATGCCCAGTATTCATATTTATCAGGTACTAAATCAGAAGTCCTGAATATAGGTAAGTCAGACTTGGCAAAGTATCCACTGTTTTCCAAGGCTAGAAGATATGAATGTTCCCTTGAAGCTGGAGATCTATTACATATTCATTCCTGGAAGTGAGCCTTGCCAGCTGAAGCAGGGAACTGGCTAAGGCAGCTGCACCCTGGTCCGACCATCAGAAAGTAAGAGACCGGAGAACTAGAAAAGCGAGGCTCACCGAGCCATTTATCCCTCTGCCTTTCAATTAACCCCACATGTGTTTATCGGCCAGGTTGGCACAATAAACTTTAACTCAAAAAAAAAGAAAGAAAATATTTTGAAAAGGATGATGGCAACATATATACAAATGTGTTTGACACAAGGGATGTATGGATTGTTATAAGAGCTATAAGAGCCCCCAATAAAGTGATTAAAATGTAAAAGAAAGAAAGAAAAGCCAGCATTGCTTATGCGGTGAGACCTACTTGAGCCGAGATGCTCTCATGTTTCCAGGTCTTGCAGGTTTTATGCCTTTAACAGTGCATTCTTACCACCTCCCTCTCACTTGCTTTTAGTAGAAAATATTTGAGATTTCTGCTTTCTGCCTTACACAGGTTCTGGCTTTCAAAGTTTTTACTGCATCAAAAAGTTCTGTTCAGTGACGGATTCCATGGACAACACTCTCTAATGGAAAACTGATTCATAAAAGATGTTTGCAAAATCTAAGGCTGCCAGAATACACCTGGAATTCCTGCAAACCAGTGACAAAGGAACAGAAAAGCTGACGGGGAAATGAGCGGAGGAGAGGAACTGGCAATTCACAGAGGGAAATCTGAATGTCTGAGAGGAGTGGAGATGCGTAGATGCAAACGTCATCGGAGACACTAAGTGAGACAACAGTGAGAAGCCATCTCCATCAGTTTGGCAACACCGAGAGGGCTGGGTGTATAATACTGGGCACAGGTGAGGGTTGGGAATTGCTCATGGGCATGTCCACAGGTATAGCCATTCTAGAGAAAAAGTTGACAGTCTGTAGTGAAAGGACCCCCCACCCCACCCCCATCTGTCTGCCTGCCTTACTAGGATGGCTGAGGCGTTGCACAAATGCTGGAAGGTACGCCACTGATATTTGAAGGTGCAGTGAGGTCACCCAGAGTGGACAGGTGTCCGTATAGCTTCCAGACTAAGACAGACAAAGGAGAGAGGCCTGGTGATCTACTTCCCCAAATCCCCACTTACAACCCTATTGAGCACAG
>NW_022111357.1:23820794-23821809 GCF_000313985.2 Echinops telfairi | reverse complement strand
TGTGACCCTTCTGTGAGGGGATGTTCAATTGTCTACCGAGGGGATTTGGGTCTCCACTTTCCACTCCCCCTCATTCACATTGATATGATTTTTTGTTCTGGGTCACCCCCCCTTTTTTTTTTACTCTATATCCCTTATCTTGGTCTCATGATGGACAAAGAGAATTTCCCCGCCCCCTGTCATGTCTAAGGAGCCTTGGTGGCTATGTGGGTTAAGCATTAGCCTGTTAACTGCAAAGTTGGAGGTTCAAATCCACCAGCTGTTCCTCAAGAGAAAGACTAGACTGTCTGCTTCCTGTTTCATTCTCCAGTGGTGGTATGTGTGTAAAGCCACTGAAAATACCAGGCCTGGCTTGGGTCAGGAACTTCTTACTCAGCAAAGTAATATCTTTGCTCTTTAACACTTTAAAAAGTCTTGTGCAACAGAGCTGTCCATGGAAGTACATTGTTCATTTTCTTGACTGCTGCTTCCATGAGTGTTGACTGGATCCAAGAAAGAGAACATCCTTAACAGCTTCAGTCTTTTCTCTGGTTATCATGAGTTGTCCATTGGGAAGATGTGGACTTTCTGTACAGTGAGTCGTAACCCGTACTACAGGCTGCAGTCTGCTCCTCATCAGGAAACGCAAGCCAGCTTGTGTCACCTGCACATCACAGGTTGTTCATGAGCGTGGTTTGACTTCTTATTTATATAGATCGGCTTCTCAGAAACCACTTATAAGCTGTAAGAGGCCCAAATAAAATGATTTATTAAAAAAAAACCCACTTAGAGAAATTGAAAACACCCACACTAAACATTAATGCAGAATTTAGGAAGCTATGCCCCTGATTCAAAGATACCTATCAGACACAAGACTGTTTTTCTCACTCATCTGAGTATAGCACGATGTATCCTCTAGGCCAGGCGTCCTCAAACTACGGCCCACGGGCCATATGCGGCCCGCTGAGGACATTTATCCGGCCCGCTGGGTGTTTTTGCCCCGTTTGTTTTTTCACTTCAAAATAAGATATGTGCA
>NW_022111357.1:23804434-23820611 GCF_000313985.2 Echinops telfairi | reverse complement strand
TTTTACACAGACATAGATGCGAAGGATAAGACAAAGTTGGACAAAATGAATATATTCCTTCCTGAATTTACTTCCTTTGTTTCTCCCACTCTGAGAACCGGAAAAGGCAGGTGCTATTCAGCATCAGGAGTTCCCGAGTGGTGCAAACAATCAAGCACTCATCTGCTAACTGAAAGGTGAGAGGCTCTAGTCTTCCCAGCAGCCCCACAGAAGGAGGGCCTAGTAGTCCATCCCCCCAAATCAGCCATTGAAAACCCCGTGGAGCAGAGTTCTGTCGTGGCTGGAGCCACGGCAACTGGTCAGTGGGTTGGCTCTCCAGTTATAGGTCTAGGAAGGCTTTAGTTTGGCGAAGCCTCTCATTTTCTATCTAGAACAATGAGCCCCAGAGAAGGGCAGGAACTTGGAAGTCGGTGATTGACTCTCCGCTAGGAATGGGTCTGTGGGCTCTCCAGTGCTGGTCCATAGGCGAGCTGCCATGCACTTGGCCTCGCTGCCCTTTCAGGGTGTGTATTAGAATGACCTGCAGTGGGAGGTGTAGGGGGAGGGAGGATGAGAACAGCAAGCCTGCAGCGTGACGGACGTCTCCTCCTGTGACACAGTCATGCTCTCCCACTCCATCTGCAGGTGCCACCGTGAGCTTCTGCCTGCCCTGTAGCAGCTGCATTCAAATTGTTCATCTTTCTCCTGTTGAGTCTATGCAATTCCGACACACTGGGGGAGGGCATGTGACTCAGGCCTGCCAGTCAGAGCAAAGCCTGCAGCGACTAGGAAAAGGTCCTCCTCTATTGGCTACCTCTCCTAGCAGAATCCCTGGTGGGCCTGTGAATTCCAGGGTGGGTTGCTGACCACAAAGCTGATGATTCCAGCCTACTGACTCTTCCATAGGAGAAAGATGAGGCTGGTTGTTCCCGTGAAGGTTTCCCATCTCAGGCACTCCCTGCCGGGTCTAACAGTGAGTCAGAATTCGCTCTCTGGCAGTGAGCACCCCTTACCCCTTTGGTTGCTGGTGGCTAACTTGGCTTCCACTTGGGTGAGCCTGCTTGAGAATGAAGCCGGTTCAGAAAGGAGAAAGAATGTGGAGAGCCCCTGCAAGGGCCAGTAGAAACCCTGGTGCTCCCGTGGTGAAGTGCTGGGTTGCTAACACACAGTTGGAGCTGAAACCCCCGGTTTTTCTCTCCGTGGGTGCCAGCCTGCTTCTGTAGAGGTTTATAGCCGTGGATTTATAACCCCTTGAGGAAGTTCTATTCAGTCCTATAAGGTCACGATACATCACAATCGATTCAGCAGCAATGAATTTGCTGTGGCTATTTTCCCGGGCAACATCGTTTAAACAACCAGAGCCAACTGTGGCTGAAGGCGGAATTCCAGACTTTTCAGCTATCCCAACTGAAAAAAGTCCCTTTTTGTTTAAGTCCATTTGAGTTGGGCTTCTATTATTTACTTAAAAAAAAAATCATTTTATTGGGGCCTCATACAACTCTTATTACAATCCATACATACATCAATTGTGTAAAGCACATTTGTACATTCCTTACCCTCATCATTCTCAAAACATTTGCTCTCCACGTAAGGTTTCTCTTATTTTCAAGAGCACCCTGAGTCATACATCTCTACTACTGTACGTCTCAACTCCAACCTAGATCACCTGCCATCCCTTAAGCACGCCTTAAGCCTCTCTGCCCCTGCTTAAATTCAGTCTGATACTTTTGTGAGCATGTATGATGTGGTGGTGGTTTTGAATAATAAGGTCCACCTGGCACATGTGCCTTCTCATTCTTCCTAATGTCTTGCCTACAGCAAATAGCATTTATTCAAGTGTATCAATATTTTCAAATAACCAACTTCTGAAGTTGTTGATTTTCATTTCTTCTGTTTGCTATTTTTTCCTTGGGTTAGATTTGCTGTTGTTTGTGTAGCTCCTGGATACATGGAAGCAGGGTCCACTGATGGTCAAGCTTCCATGTTTTCCACATATTTGCTTTAAGGCATTACATTTTCCTGTAAGTACTGCTTTAGGTACATACTGCAAATTTTGATGTGTCACATTTTCATTATCATTCAATCCAAAATGTCTTCAAATGTTCATTTTTATCTCCTCTCAGGGCTATTTAGAAGTGCAATGTTTAATTTTCAGGCTGTTAGGGATTTTCTGGATATCTTTTTGCTAATTGATTTCTACTTCAGCTCTCTGTGGTCAGAGACCATTGGTCGTTTGAAAGGAAATCGTTTTCGTAGGGCTGCTCTGGACACATGTTCACTTTGGGGAGAAAACTGGACTCTGAGTTCTCAGGTCAGGTTCAGTAAGAAGACATCATAGTCCTTTGTTGGTTTCATCCCGGAGACCACCTCTGGGTCCCCAGCACAGATACCCCGCGTTCACTGGTAGGAGCGGACACTCAATCAGAAGCATAAGGATGATGGGCCAAGCATCCAACTACCTGTGTTCAGATCCATCCTCCACCCTCCGCCTTCTACCTGTCTGACCTCGAGCTTGTTTTTTTTTTTTTTTTTGGCTCTCACATATGTATTTTATTTTATGCATCTCTATAAATTAATCTGTAAAATGGAGAAAGTAACACAAATTTTATAAAACAATGTTGAGGTTTAAAAAAAATTTTAGCTCTGAAAAATTTTTTTTTTTTAGCTCTCAAGGCAGTATTTGACCACAGATAAAGTCTCCAGGTTTAGGCAGGGAGGAGGAATGCAAACAGGAAACACTGGGGGGAAGTAGGAGATATTATGGTATAAGGATTGCAAAGAAAGAGCTGAAGTAAAATGTGTTTGAATCGCTGAATGTAAAACTGATTATCTGCTCTGTAAATCTTTACTTACATCACAATTAACCCCCTCCCTCTTTTTTTAAGTTCTGAATTCTTTGGGAATGCCTTTCTTGGCCACGCCTATCTGGCAAGTTTGACCAAGGCATCCCGCTTGCATGCCGCCATTACTGAGGTCAGACTAGTCGAGCTTGTTTACATAGCCTCTGTGATCCTCAGGTTCCTTGTCTGAAGAAAATGCTTCAAATAACACAACCCTGCTTTCTACGATTGTTGGGAGGTTTCAGTGAGACTGAAGGGCTTAGCTTAGTGACTGGCATCCAGTAAGCACCTTCTGCAGCCGGGTAGGCCCTTGTGCTGGTCTGAGCTCCTTCACCTTGCGCCGGCCCTCCCTTCCTCCGCCTGATCCTCCGTTCTCCCAGGCCCAGGTGGAATCTCACTCTCCTCAGGGAAGCCTTTGTTTTGGCTCCTTTTCAGTCAGATTGTAGGGGAAGCCCCACCTTTCACTTTAGGAGCAAAAGTCTCTGGATATTTGTTTTCCCAGATGCCCTTCGTGGCTTGGCCATGGTCATGTGACCTCAGTTCTACCAATCAGATGCTCCCACCCCAGACTTGGAATTTGAAGCAGGGGCAGAGCATATACCCTGGTGGGCAGCAATGAATGGGACAAGAGTGACCTGTCATGTCTGATGCCAGTTGTGGGTCAGGGCCGGCAGCATAGGCTATGGCTTTGGGACACAAGTGTTCCTCCACCAGCTAGTCCTGTTGGTGGCGATGATGCTGACTTGTCAGCCCGGTGGCCTCCGAGCCTGTTTTCCCGCCCTCCCAGGGACTCAGGAGTAACGCAATACCCTGCCAACAAATTCCCTGTCTGCCGAAACCAGCCCAGGTCAGTTTCTGTTGTAACCAGGAGCCACTTCAGCAGGTCCCCTTGGCCGTGGCCTCTGCGGCTCCCACGTCATCAAAGAGCTCCTCCGACTCATCCCTACTCTCCTCCCCAGCACTCAGTCAGCCCTGGCTGTGGCCACAGCAGTGGCATTTTGACTCTACTGGGTCTCTCGCCAGACTCCTAACCTTAGGGAGCGAAGTTCTACCCTGACCGTCACGGGACTGTTGTGAGTCCTAGTCTACTCCCCGGCCACTGCTGCACGGCTCATAGCTCGAATTCAAAACGGAACTCTGAGTCATCTGTCCGGGTGACTTGGAGCACACCCTGGGTCCACACTCAGGGGGTAGCCTAAGGTTATGTGTAGCTCGCTATCAGTTCAGGTCAGGTTTTGCCATCAACGTTTGGGGGGGGCTAAACTTACAAAAAATACTTTTAGGTTTCAGGACATTTTGGATTTTAGATTGTAGGTCTGTAATAAACGCTAACGGCCAGCATTAAACCCAAACCCAACCCACTGCCGTCGAGGCAGTTTTCAAAGTACAGTGATCGCATCGGTGTTTTGCAGCAGCGCTGGTGCTGAACGCCGGGTCAGTAAGCTGACCGGGTCAGTAAGCTGACCGTGTCAGCGGCTCCTCAGGAGAAGGGCTCCTCGGGACAGTGTCCGCGGCCCCTCTCTCCGGTAGAGAGTGACGGTCTCGGATGCCCACAGGACGCTACCCTTTCCTGTGAGTCAGCATCGAGTCAATGGCGGTAAGTTTGGTTTTTGCGGGGTTTTTTGGTATAAGTGTTTCAGGATACAAAAGAGACCCCAAACGCAAATGTAGTTTAAAGAGAACAGTTGTTACGTCTTAAAAGGGGCAACGACAACACAAATATATCATCCAGATGAGGAGGCCCTTAGCAGGAGATCCACATGACATCTGAGGATTCACAGTCAGGAAGCTGGACAAATAAGGCCCGGGTCAGAGGAAACGGTCACAAATTCATGATTGATGGCAGATCAATACGGTCACAAATTCATGATTGATGGCAGATCAATACGTCACAGTTAGAACAGAACCAGGAGCATGATTGGGACAGGTACACTATAGAATCACTTACAGAAGCGGTCCAGGGTCTTCTGACCGAGGCCATCAGGGAAGGATGGACAGGACATAAGGAGGGACTTTGCAATCCCCAGTGCTGTCCCCAGTCAGATGACCTCCGTCAAGGACACACCCAGGCAAGCCCCTGTGGGACACTGCTCCTCCTGCACTCTGCCTGGGGGCAAGACGGTCCACTTCCTTGGTTAATGATCAGAAGGGACTTGACGGAGGCTGAATCTGTGAGGAGCTCCCTCACTGTCTTTGAGTCAAGCGGACTCAGGGCAACCCTGCAGGATGGGGGAGAACTGCCCCTACAGGTAACCTTCGACGGGAGTAGAGCTACCCCAGCTTTCTCCCAAGGAGTGGCTGGTGGTTTGGAACTGCTGACCTGGCAGTTAGCCGCCCAACGCATAACCACTACACCACCAGGGCTCCTACACGGGGACCCTGCAAATGGACTTTGAGCTGGTACTGTCTTCCATAACTCATTCCCTTCGAGTCTATTCTGGCTCAGAGTGGCCCTATGGGACACGCTAGAGCTGCCCCTGTGGGTTGCCAGGACTGTAACTCTTTATGGGAGTGGAAGATCTCGTTTTTCTTCTGAGGAGTGTCTGGAAGATTTGAATGTTGATCGTGTGGCGAGCAGCCCAACTTACAACCACTGTGCCTGCAGGGCTCCTTGTCTGTCACCCATCGCCTTCGGCAAACAGGGTGCTCAGAAATAGAGCTCTAACACATAGGACAGAGTAGAGCTCTGTCCCTCTGAGTTTCTGAGACTATCAGTCTGCAGGGGAGCAGACAGCCTCGTGTTTTCTCCTGCAGAGCGGCTGGTGTGTTAACCTTTAGCAGCCTAACAAGTAACCCACGGGGCACCTCAAGATCAATATCAGCTACCATTGTTTGGCACTTACCGTGTGCCAGGAACGCTGCAAAAGGCTAATCCTCCCAGCCAGGTTATCAAATAGGCATGATCTCTGTGCTCATTTGACAGCTCAGGAAAGTGAGCATGAAACTTGAACAGAGGAAGAGAAGCTATCTGACTCTGGAAGTGATTGTCATCATAGAGGAGGAGCAAAGAAAGGCCCATGGTCACTCAGCAAGAAGGTGCTAGGATAGGACCCTCTCTTCTGTGGGGCTGCCCACCCACCTCCTGCTGTCCAGAGGGCCACACGAACCTTGGGGCCAAGCCTGGGTTACAAAGAGCAGGAAACACTGTGAGGAAATACCATTCTCTGAGAAACAACTGTTGAGTAAACAGGCAGAGACTGATGCAAATGTCTTCTCAGAACTCCCACAGACAAATGTCTGCTGGGCACTGGCTGCTGCTTTCTACACATGCAAATGCCCGGGGAATTGAATGTCGTGACTCCTGGATGTGGATTCCTCCTCTGAGGGCAGCAGCTACCACATGTCAGGTTTCATGAACATACACAATTCCAAACAAAAAACCCTGAGGATTGACTGAAGGTTGCTACCTGATAGCTTTTCACTACCTAGTGCCACCTTTTCTTGAAACTAAGGACATTTTGAGGCGCCCTGGTGGCATAGTGTTTATGTGTTGGTCTGATAATCACAAGGTCAGCAGTTCAGAACCACCAGTGGCTTTGAGGAAGAAAGATGAGGCTTTCTATTCCTGTAAAGAGTTACAGTTATATAATAATAATTTATAAATTATCAAGGGTTCATGAGGGAGGGAGGGTGGGGTATGAAGGGGCAAAAAATGAGGAGCTGATACCAGGGGCTCAAGTAGAAAGAAAATGTTTTGAAAATGATGATGGCAACATATGTACAAATGTGTTTGACACAATGGATGGATGGATGGATGGATTGTGATAAGAGCTATATGAGCCCGCAATAAAATGATTTTTAAATAAAAGATCACAGTGAAAATTAAAAGTTAGTTCTGGAAACCCACAGGGGCAGTCAGGTCACTGTGAGTCAGCATCGACTTGCGGGGAGTGAGTTTGTTTGTTTGTTTGTTTGTTTGTTTGTTGTGTGTGCTTAGTGGTTACGCACTGGGCTGTTGACCACAAGATTCAGCAATCTTGATCAAAAACCAGTTCAAAACCAGCAGCCACTCCACGGGTGACCAGTGAGGCTTTCTACTCCTGTACAGTCACAGTCTTGGAAAACCACAGGGCCCGTTCTCCCGGTCCTGGAGGGTCGCTGTGAGTGAGTCCACTCAACGGCAGTGAGGCGAGGTATGTTCACACCAGCATGCGGGGAAGAAGGAGCCCTTCCATCCAGGCCTCTGTGTGATTGTTCGTTGCTGTGGAGGGGATTCTGATCCTGGCGAACCAAAGTGTGCCTGTGCTGTTATGCACCGCTGCGTTGCTCTGACTCGGACAGACCCCTATGGACAGGAGCCGGAGCCCTGCCCGGCCCCCTCCTGTGCCAGCTTCCTGTTGCAGTTGGAAGCCCACTGCTGTGCTCTTAGCAGTGTGAAACCCTCACGGTGTTGTTATTTTCCTTTCTATTGTTGACACAACTAAGCCGGCATAAATAATCTGGTCCCTCAGGAGGTAGCTGACCTTTTTTTGTTTTCCCCCCAACAGTTTTATTGGCATATAATTCACACGCCATACAATTCAGCAGTTCATTCACGTCAGGAAGAGTCTAGGATCGTCACTACAATCAGTTTTAGAGCATGTTCTTCATTCTTGTACTCATTTTAGCTCCCCATTTTTCCCAACCCCCCCCTGCCATGCCCCAGGGAGCCATTAATCTCATTACTGACTCTGTAGATTTACCTAGCCTGGATTCCATATACAGGAAAACATTAAAAAACAAGTAAACACCCAACAAAAACAGCAAAGTAAAACATGAAACTGTTAGGTAGGCCAGCATAGGACTGGGGGATGTCTGTTAATGGGTGCCCAGAGGGTCAAGCAAGCTAGGGAAACAAAGGAGTAGCACACCGCACATGTTCAGGGTTCCCACCAGTAGGCAGGGGTGGGTGTGAACTTGAACTGGATCACCTAGCCAGGTAAATTCAATTCAGCCAATGGGGTCGATCAGGGGTCTTCCACCACGCCTCCCCGTGGAATCCTTGAAAGGGCAGAAGCCCGGAGGGGAGAGAGAGAGAACTTAGAACAGAGGAGAAAGAGCCTAGATGGGAGAAGAGGAAGAAGAACTTAGATGAGAGGAGAGAGAACTTAGGCGCAGAGAGCTTTGGCAGGGCTTTGGGACACGCTTTGCAGGACGCAGAGCCGCTTCCAGCGAGGCCGCATGTCCGGGAGGAGCCCCTTGGGTGCCGTGTAAACCTGAAACTTCTTCTAACTTTCATAAAACTCACTTCGATCATGAACCAGGCTTCGGCGTGAATTCTTTCTTGTGCGCGGAGCCAAGGACCGAGGTATAAATCTAGCTCCAGAGAGATCTAACAAAACTTCAATAGAAAGATTGCAAAACATATTAAAAATTAGGATAAATTTAAATGGATCATAAGGGAGATCACTTAGGGTGCTAACTTTGACCCCAACCACATCTGCAGCTGTCCATTCCCAATGCAAACAGCATGTTAGCAAGGTTGTTCACATCTCTGGTCCAGGCTGACCTTCATTTTAGACTGAAAACTCACCAAGGTCAGAAGCTTGACCTTCACTTTAGACATTCAAGGTCAGACACTTGGCAAGTGTTAGCCTGAGGCCGCAGTCCATCCACGGCTCTTCTTTTGCTCTCTCTCCAGGTCTCAACCATCCTGGTGTTGCTGTTCTTGCCATTGGCCTTGTACAGACTCCATGACCTTCCATAGAGCAGCGCAGTGCGGTTAATGAGCGAATCCCCAGGAGGCTTGCTGTGTGTGAGCACATTGTGATGCCATCCGTTGGGGTGGGGTGGGGGGGCGGCCTTGTTTTCGCTCACCCTGCACTTGACCAAGCACCGGCCTCCTTTCCAGCAGTTGGTCTTCTCTGGCGCCAGTGTCCAAGGTAAGCAAGATGAAGTCTTGCCACCTTCCCCTCACAGGAGTGTTCTTGTTGTTTTTCTTCTCACCGAGACTTGTCCTTATTCTGGTGGTCAATATTCTCACCAGAGCACCATCCAAACACAGTGAGTCTATTCCGGAATCGCTCCTTCTCACTGATCGGCTTTTACATGCACATCAGGCAACGGAAAAGATCCTGGCTTGGCTAGGTGCTCCTTATTCACCAAAGTGACATCTTTGCTTCTAAAGAAAAAAGAGAGAGAAATCTTTTGCTGCAAATTGCCCAACGCATCATATCGTTTGATTTCCTGATGGCTGCTTCCCTAGGCCTTGCTGATCCAAGAAGAATGAGATTCGAAACCAGTTCCGTTCCCTCGCCACTAATCATGATGTTGGATTTGATCCAGTTGCAAGGACTTCTCTCCTCCTCCTCACCTTCAGGTGTTATCCATGCACTCAAAGCTACAGCGCCTTCAATCTTCTCCCGGAAGTGTTTCAGGTTGTCTTCATTTTTGACAAGCAAGGGTGTGTCATCAGTGTATCTCAAGTCTTTCACGAGCCGT
This sequence comes from Echinops telfairi, assembly GCF_000313985.2. Taxonomy (NCBI): domain Eukaryota; kingdom Metazoa; phylum Chordata; class Mammalia; order Afrosoricida; family Tenrecidae; genus Echinops; species Echinops telfairi. The sequence continues at coordinate 23,811,372 of NW_022111357.1, read as the reverse complement.
CTTCCAAACCTGATGCTGCATTCTTCACATTGTGCAGTCGCTCAGATTATTTGCTCAGGCTGAATAAGTACGGTGAAAGGAAAACCCCTGCTGTATCACACCTTTTCTACTTCTGAACCACACCATATCCCCTTGCGTTGTTCAGATGATCTGTGTGCAGCTTCCACTCATGCACAGTGAAGAACAATCCTAGCTCCTTGTTTTAAACACTTGCTTTGGGCTTGGAGCAGGACTAAGTAGTCTCTTGAAACCCTGAGAAGGAAGCACTGTTCTCAGGCTCACGTTACAGTACAGTGCCAGGCCCCTGGCTCAGACAGATTAAGTAACACGTTCAAGCTTACGTAGCCGTCATTGGTCGGTTTATTGTGCCAACCTGGCCATTCGAAACATGTGGGATTAATCAGGTGGTCATTTGATTGGAGGGCAAAGAGATAAATGGCTCAGTGAAGTCCACCCCTCTCTCTCTCTCTTGGTCTCTGGTGATTGGACCAGTGTGTGGTTGCTTTAGCTAGTTCTCTGCCTCAACTTATGAGCGTCACTACCTGTGGGACAGTCAACCTGTGGATCATGTTGCTAGAGCCTGAGGTTCCTTTGAGACCTGTTTTGCAATGCTGCTGATGTGTACATCTCTTGAGCCTGAAGCTGGTGGATCCTTTTGTCTTGCATTGCTTGAGTTCGATATATCCCATCCGGGCCTAATTCACTAAGCTCTTGAGCTGTGACTGTTGCTGATGCGCCCTGCTGTTTGCTGCCTGTGGACGAACTCTGCCTGCATTGCCCAAGGGAAAACTCAGTTGTCTGCTTCCTTGACCTTGGACCTGGCAGCCCTCGTGAGTTGAAGGACTTTCACTATGTTAACTGTTCCACAGAAGTGAGTTGAACTGAGCCCTCTGTACTGCTGTGTGGACTAATTAGCTGTTATATTCCTTCATGCTCTGTCTATCTTTCTATCTATCTATCTAATCAGACATGTCCTTGTTGTGTTTCTCTAGAGAACCCTGCCTAACACACGCACATAACATACAATTAAGTCATCTAAAGTATACAAGTTGATGTTTTAAGTATATTTACAGGGCTGTGCAAGCAGTACCACAATCAACTTCAGACCTTTCTCATTATCCTAAAAAGAAATCATATACCTATTAGCTGTCACGCTCCACTTTCCCCAAACCCCTTAGCCTCTCAACTCTGGCAATCACTAATTACTGGCTTTATAGGGTTGCCTATTCTGGGCATTTCTTTAAAGTGAAAACATAGACTATATGACTTTGGGTGTCTGGCTTCTTTCTGTTAGTAAACTGTTTTCGAGGTTTAGCACATGCGAGGACATCCATCCTTTTTATGTTCCATGGAGATGGACTGGCCATTCATCAATTGAAGTGCACTTAGGTAGCTTCTACTCTTAGCTGTATGAACAGCGCTGAGAACGCTCGTTTTTGCTTGGACACCTGCTCTCAGTTCTCTTGAGCATCTATCTGCCTTGGAGTGGAATGACTAGGTCACACTCATAGGATAATTATACACGTTTCCTGCTTTGAGGAACCATCCAGTTGTTTTCCACAATGGCTGCACCATTTTCTATATCAAGCAGCAAAGTCTAAGGATACAGGCGTTCCAGTCTCTTCATATCCTCACCGAACACTTATGGTCCATCTTGTTGATGAATCAGTAGGACATGGGATCTTGTGATTTTGATTTGCATTTCTCTAAGGACCAAAAGATGTTTTCTTTGCTTCTGATGGGAAGAAGGAGCCCTGATGGTGTAATGATTACGAGTTGGGCTGTGATCTGTAGTCAGCAATTCAAAGCCACTGGCCGCTCTGTGTTAGAAAGACGATCTTTCTACTCCTGTACAGAGTTAGTCTTGGAAACTCACAGGGGCAGTCCCTCTCTGTCCTATCGAGTCACCGTGAGTGGGCATGGACTCGATGGAGTGAGGGCTTGTTTGTTTGTTTGTTTGTTTGTTTGTTTGAGATGGGAAGACACCAGTAATCATATCTTGGCCGCTGACTGAGGTGTGATGATCTCTGTTGCTGTTTTGATTTATGTCTCTTTAATATCTAATGATCCTGAATAGCTCTTTATGTATTTGTTGGCTGTTTATGTCCATTGTTCATTTTTTTTAAATCATTATTTTTATTGTTGTTGTTGAAGTGTTGATATTTTCTATACATTTTAGTGATTAGTCCCTTGCCAGAGATATCATCTGGTCCTTGCCTGTTCTTTGTGGGATTTTTGCCCAACACTAAATTATGGATTCAATCTCTTTACTTAATATGGATCTTTCTGAACCTTCTATTTTTCTTTACTCAGTTTTGGTAGTTTGTGTCTTTCTAGGAATTTGTCCATTTCATCTTGGTGATTGTCTTCGGCTGAGTTCACGACAGAAGCAAGACCGGTGGCACTTGATAGATGCATATGTGGAGAGAACTTTATGACAAACCAAACAACCACAAGCTCCCACAGTTGTCAAATCAGGCAAGTCCACCTTCAGGCAGCTTCCAAGACTATGGGTCTGATGGTAGGCTGGGGTCCCTCATGACTTACTTAGCTGTGAGAGTGATGAACTCAAGATTGGCAGGAGACCACGACTGGCGGTTGCAGAGGTGGATGGATCCAAGATCAGCGGTTCAGGCTTGTGGTTAGAGGTGAGGGAATCCCAGATTGGGAGGTCAGATGACAGGTTGAAGATTATTATTCCCAGTTGGCAGACCATGGGCTCAAATCCAAAGAACTGGAGGTCAATGAGCTACAGGCAAGAACCAGACCCAGCGAAAACCAGAGCAAGCTTTCCCACAGCATCTACTTATGGTGGAAGGAGGCTATACCCCCAAAGAAATGTCCTTTCAATTTCATTGGGGCTGTGACCTAAGTAAGGTTGTGGCACCTCACTAATCTTCTTACAACTGATTGGCTGCTCATAGCACATCTGATTATATTGTGTCAGGTCCTATCTCGGGGGATCACTAGGTTTTAACTTCCAAACCTCTGAGAATCCTGGTCCAGTTAAGTTGACACAGAACCTAACTATCACAGTTATCTAATTTGTTGGTATATAAGTGTTCATAGTCTTCTCTTATAATTCTGTAAGGTCTGTAGTGATGTCCCAATCATCAGGGCCTTAACATGGTGTATTCAAGCAATGAAAAGAATGCCCCGGGGTGAAGTGTAGCCGAGGGAGGCAGGGGCCAGATCTCGTTGGACTCAGTGGGCCATGGTTAGAAATCAGATCTTCAGCGCAAGAACAAGGAGGCGCCGTCGACAGCTTTGCAGTATTGGGTGGAGACATGACATGATCGGTGTTCTTTCTGAAAGCAGAGTGATGTGACAAACTGAGGACACCTTTGGGATCATCGCGGTGAGGAGCGGTATTTGCTCAGACCAGGAGGGCGGCGGTGGAGATGGAGAGGCTCTCAACTGGCAGAGTCGGGCATTTATCAGGTAAAACAAACAGGACTTGGACATGGTCTGGATATGTGGAGAGAGGGCAAAAATGACTCTCAAATTCCTGGAATGGGGTATGAGTCATGATGGAAGATGATACCAGTGGGATGGGGACCTTGGGAGGGGTCAGGCCTCAGGACTGAGCGGTGAGGGTGAGGTTGGATACTATCATATTCTTGTTGGTGGTTCAGCTACAGAATCCTTACCTTCCATCAGGGAAACGGGGTTGGATTCCCAGTCAATGTGCCTCCTGTGCAGCCACCACCTGGCTGGCAGTGGAGGTTTCTGGGCTGTAGGGTGCTGCGCAGGCTGCAGCAGAGCCTCCTCCCCACGACAGTCTAGGAAGAAAGGTCTGGCAGTCTCTGCTGACAACCAGCCAATGACAACCTATGGATTACAATGGTCCAACCTGCCACTGATCACAGGGCGGCTTTGTTCCACCACACATGCAGTCATCATGAGCGGGGCGGGTGTGGTGATGCTAACAATTCGGTCCTTAGTTTGAGTTGAAGAAGCCAACCTTCCGTGAGGTAGAGAGATTGGTCAAGACCAGACCTCTAGACAGGGGATGTGATGCTGTTCTGAACACCTACCTGCTGCGCCCGAGGCAACTTCCAGCTGGCCTGTGGGGGCGTGTGTGTTGAGCTCGAGGACTCTTAGAAAGGCTTCGTTGCGTAAGGCCCGGAGCACCCCTGGCCTGTGCATTCTGGAAACCACTTCACACCCCAGATGGAAAGCAGAACCATTCGGCAAGGATGAGGCCAGGAAACGGTTTTTCTAAGAGCCCAAAACTACCCTAGGTAGCAGTGCGTGATGGCTGGCACACAGTAGGCACACAGTAACCACTGTCACTTTCAAGACTTGAAGCCACTGCTTCTCGCCGACCTCTCAGCCACCTCTGACTCAGAGGCCAAATTAGGAATGGGAACCATTTCCTTCTCCCCAGAAATCCTAAGTGCTGAGACAAGAAAGAAAAAGGACGGGGGAGCTTGTGTGTGTGTGGGGGGGACCCACTACGTGTCAAAACAAACCAAAAACAGGCCGCCCTCTAGTCTGATTCAGTGTGCGTCCAAGGAGCTCTATGCTGCAAAGGACTCCATGGCTGTCACCCCTAAGACACAAATCACCAGTCCTTCCTTCTTAGGCACCTTTGGGTGGGTTTGAACTACCAACCTGTAGGTTAATAGCTGAGCGTTTAACCTAAGGTGACCAGATTGTAACATTGGTAAAGCGGGACACCAGTGGGACACCATTGACAAAACTCATATCCTGGCGAAATAGCCACATGGCAGCCGAAAACCGTATACCCTAGCTTGTTGTACATTCTTTCCAAATATCGGGACTTTTAAAAAACGCCGTGGGACATGGGACAGAGTGTTAAAAATCGGGACTGTCCCACCAGAAGCGGGACGTCTGGTCACCTTAGTTTACCGTTTGTTTGCACCACGCAAGGACTCACAGGGAGCCCATGAGGAGCCACGGGCTGCGTGACATGTTTGCCTGTACTGTGAGGATTTAATGGCGAGATTGACTTAAAAACAAAAAAGCAAAGGAAGTTGCATATTTGTCGATAGGGTGACGGAGGTTCAGAGAGGGAGTGCTTCAGTTCCAGGACACACAGCTTCCAGGTGGCAGAGCTGAGGCTCCGCCTCGGCCTGGCGGAAAGCGGGCAGCAAGAGGAAGAGCAAGGCTGACCGGGAAGCACCCAGGGCTCAGGAATCTGATGATCTGGGAGGGCCACTAACTGCAGAGTCAGCAGTGAGAACCCACCTGCTGTTCCGCGTGAGAACAGTAAGGCTTCTTCTGCTCCTGCAAAGATTCACAGGGCCCTCTGAGTCTGAATCTACTGGACGGCAGGGACGTTTGTGGGTTTTCCCTCTTCTTCTTCTTAATACTTTCAAAAGACAAATCAAGCTCACTGCCATCGAATCCACCTGACACACGGAGACACCACACTAGAACAGAGCAGCACTGCCCCTGTGTGCTTCTGAGACTGTAACTCTTGGTGGGGATGAGAAAGCCTCGTCTTTCTCCTGCGGAGCGGCTGGTGGTTTTGAACTGCTGACCTTGTGGTTGGCAGCCCAGCGTGTCACCACGGCAGCACCAGGGCTCCTGGAATGTTCATTTCCACGGCACCTCTTCTTCCTCTCCCTGGGATGAGAGCACACAGCATTCCCAAGCTAGGGGGGAAAAGTACACAGAATACACACTCTTGGCAACCTGCCCCCCCCCCAGAGTCCCTGAATGCAGAGAGTGGGAAGAAGCAAATGACAAATCCTCCTTGTTCTTTGAGAAGGACAGATATCACCCCTTGGTAATGTCACCAGAAAGAGGTCTGTCACACCCACTTTCCAGAGCCCTCTTGGCCAGAGGATGGAGAGGCAAACACGATGCCCCAGAGCCCAACAGTAGTACCAGGCAGTGAGCCTCCACTCTTCACCCCAACACTCTTATCCACAGGCGTCCCTTCACTGTCATTAGAAATCAGGGCGGTGTCTGCTGGTCCCTGGCTATGCCTATCACAGGCCTGGCCGATTGCCACTGTACCCGGAACACCCAAGATGCAGTAAATAGTTACCGAGCCCTTAAACAGGTAAGATAATTAGCTGGATGCTTTGGGGTAACAAAGAGCACTGGCCCATCTCCCTGCCCTCCCCTCCCCCTGGACCCCACAGCCACCTTGCCCAGAGTAGGCAATGCCGTGGAGTGGTGCCCAGATGTAGTCTTCAGTACATCACATCCCATACTGAGAAGGTTCTTCCCTTTTTCATTTTATTTCCAACTATCCAGGCCAATACATTGTCAACACGTCCCGGCCACTTGCTAACAGCCTTTGGCAGGGAGCAGATTCCAGCGTGCGTTTTCACAGGATGACGGTCGGGGCCACCTGCTATTTATGGCAAGATTGGTTTTTCATTTATGAAAGCGATGCAAAATTTCTTCTGAAAATAAAGGCGTTGGAATGAAAACGGAAAGAAAAGTTGCCGCCTTTTGAAAAAGCATGTCAACCACGTCATCGTGCAGTTCCACATGGACACAGACAGGGGGAGCTGTCTGGGGTCTGGAGAAACAGTGCCATTTGCCTGGGACCATGAATTCACAATTGTCCTACAGAATCCCTGACCCACCTATTTCCCAAACACCCTAGAGAAGAGAGCTTTCTTTTGGCGCAGAATCCATTGGCAAAGGTTTTTCTTGGAATAAAAGCAATAATTAGCAGCCTTAATATTGTTTTCCTTGGGGACTGTCTCCCTCTTTCCCACCGAACCCCCTGGGGGACAGAGGGGTGGGGGGACTTAATATGAATAAAAACACTTAGACTAGGCTAACACCGAGTGAGCTGGATGTGGTTTTGCAACCAGACCCTAAGACATTTTAAGGGACAGAGATAGGAAAACAGACAGGGCTTTGCATGGCTCGGTCTTCTGTGAAGGGAGAGAGGCCACCAATAATGGGAAACCCAACCCCAGCACCAGGGCCTCATGGAGACCCCC
>NW_022111357.1:23802655-23803699 GCF_000313985.2 Echinops telfairi | reverse complement strand
CTCTCTCTCTCTCTCTCTCTCTCTCTCCTTCCCCTGCCTCGTTCTGCCTCAGAAACCCTCTGTAGAGTCGGGTGATTAAATACAAAAGCTCCTTGTCTGTTTCGAGGCATGGTACTCCCACGAGGACCGTGAACTGACCAATCCCTTTCAGTTAGGCCACAGACACGGTGTTGGCACAGTGGCTGCAATTCACTTATTTGCAGGGTCTGTTGTCCATTCCCTGCAGCGTGCGCCCCAACCTCAGGGCAGGCGGTAGCCCAGGTCCAACGAAGTACAAAATTATCCTTGTTTAGTGCTTACCCAGGGAAGGTCACTCAATCTGGGCAACATAACAAACCCCCTGGTGTAGAAAACTAGGGCAAAGGGACTGCCTCGGACAGTTTAGGGGGTGCTAACTCTCAAGCTGTTGTTTCAAAGAGTCCAGACAAAAGGCCACATAAAAGAATTCAGTTCACCACAGTATGCAATCCAAAATATAAACAATATTAAACCGCAAACGCATACGTCGCAGACATGTAAGAATGTCTAAGACTGTTGAAGTGAGCTTTCTTTGTTCTTGGTTTTGTTTGTATTTGGGGGTGAGGGAGAGAGATCGTGGGGGTTCTCCGGCTTCCTCATGCCCTGGGCACTTGTTTTAAACCACTGGTTGCTAAATAAACATGGAGGGAGACCCAGGGACCCGGCCCGGGCCCCCGTAATGTCGCTGAGCCCAGCTGATAACATGTTAGTTGGAGACTCAGAATGTAGGAGCCAGTCCTGTCAATCCCCTGTAGCCGGTTAGGGACATCTTGGGGGAAGGCAGGGACTGTCCTCACTAGTGGAGGGCCTGTCCACTTGCCGAATGGCATCTGGGCTCTGTGGCCAGCAATGATGAACAAGGACTCCACAGAGTCCAGAGTCCTGCACTGGGGCCGTGAGGAGATGAGGAAACACAGTTATCTGGAAAACAGCCCGAGACCAGGGAGTAAAACCATCTACCGTCCATTGTCACCACACACAATAGCCAGGGGACATCGCATTCTTGGACTGTGAGAGTAGGGTGGG
>NW_022111357.1:23794392-23801578 GCF_000313985.2 Echinops telfairi | reverse complement strand
AGTTTGTATTATTTTCTGATTTCTTTGGGGTTGAAAGTTTTCTGTTTTGTTGTTGCTTTTTAAGATTTTCTTTTATATAAAATTCAGGATAGATATAGCTATAGAGGCAGTAACTAGATTAATAGTTTCTTAGAATTATGGCAAGGGATGTTGGATTGGGGGGTGGGGGGAAATGGAGAGCTAATACTAAGAAAATGTCCTAAAATTGATTGGGGTAATGATGGCACAACTCTTTTTATCATATTTAAACCATTGATTCACATGGACATGAATTATATGTCAATAATACTATTAAAAACTTTTTAAAATGCGTTCTAAATCCTAACCCCAATTCCTGTCAATGCAATCCCATTTGGGAACAGAGTTCCTTGTGTGAATGAGTCAGACCAGTGTCTTCAGGACAGGAATAGCCGTGAGGCCGGCGCAGGACCGGGCAGCGTTTTGTTCAGTGTGCACCGGGTCGGAACCGGCTCCAGGGCCCTAACAAAAACAACAAGAAGAAGCAAGAACAGAAGCAAGCAGGTGTGAAATGGAGTGAGGAGAGCTCTCCAGGGAGCAGAAGTGGGAAAGAGGCCAGGAGCTTGTTCCAGAGCCAACAGAAGGAGGAAGCCTTCCTAAGCCGGTGTCCTAAATGCAGCTTCCTAAACTTGAAGAAAATGAACCCCTGTTCATGAAAGCCACCCCCTTATGGTATTTCTCTTATCACAGTACATGCAAACGGAGACACCCTGTACTCAAGCAAGTGCAGATGCCCCACGATGGTCCCTGCAGATGAAGTCTTCTCCTACTGGGCCAGATGTGCCCTGCCGTGACCAGGCAAGCTTGGAGGCCTGCAGAAGGTATTCTGTGGACCCTCCCCTGCTGTCCTTGGGGGACACAGTGCCCACATTCTAGGATTGGCAGCCCTTTTCTGTACCCACCCTCGTGGAGGAGGGCAGGTGATCTGGGGACAAGGAGGGCATTGTGGCGTGAACTGGCATCTGAGGTGTCCTTAAAAGGCGGTGGTTCTGGTGCACGCCCTAGGCACAGACGGGCACATGCCCACAGCAATGCGCACAGCTCTGAAGGCAGAGAAATGAGCGAGCAGGCTAATCGCGTCCCTTCTCTCTAAAGAAATGAGGAAGTTAGATGATTTGAAACTCGTTTTAGGGAGAAATGAGGAAGTAGATTTTTCTGGCCAGGACATTTTTGGTAACACAAAACATAAAAAATGTGGGTGGGCGGAGGGGGGAGTGGGCTGTGAGACTGTAACGGAATTCCACCATCCAGGAGAAAAACATCTAGTGAGGCCGCCCAGGTCCTAGAAGTGGGAACGGGCAAGTCAGAGACGGAAGCTCAGTGTCGTGGCTGTAAGTTTCTTACCTCGTTCTCTCCCTGGGCAACTGCTCCCTTCTCCTGTCCCCACTCAAGATTATTGTCAGTGAGTGTGTGTGTGTGTGTGTGTGTGTGTGTGTGTGTGTGTGTGTGTGTGTGTGTGTGTGATGTGAAGGCTACTTGGAACAATAGGGGTTGGAGGTGGGGCTCCCCCAGGATGAAGGTGACTGTTGGCAGACCACGCGCAGTAAGACTGGTAGAGTGAGAATGTAAAGCCGATCCTTCCCGTCAGAGAACCAAGGAGAAAACCGTGGTTTGTGCCAAAGGACTAAATGGGTTAAACATTTCATCATCTGAGTTGACCCGCTCAGCTCAACTCTCCTTTGGGAGTCGCCATGTTGGTTGGCCTCGGTGTGGACAGGTGACCGCGCTGGTCCAATCCAGCCCTGTCTCCCGGCTATTGGAAAGGCCATGCTTGGATGGACTTGCCTGGGGAGTCCTGGGGAGGCTAGAACCTGGAGAAAGGATGGAGCAAGGGAGAGAGCAGGTCTGCAGTAGCAGTGGAACGAAGCAAGGGCAGGGAGGGCAACTCTGAGGCAGACAATGATGCAGCCTGGAGACTGAGCAAACCTCCTTCACGTCTCTCCTGGGGCCTTGCTGCTTTCTCTGGGGCTGTCATGGACAAACTCCCTTTCCATAAGTCCCCTTTGCTATTAATCTAGCAGGAATGGCTTTCTATTCCCTGCCATTCAAATCCAGAGGATCCAGATGTCCGGTACCATAGCAATAAGCCAAAAGCAAACTCAGATCACGTCTATAGGAGAGAGTAGAACTGCTCCTTGGGCTTTTGAGATTGCACATTTTTTAAAATTAATTTTTTGGAGACGGTACATTTTTATAGAGCAGAAAGCTTCATCTTTCTCCCTCAGAGCCACCAGTGGGTTTGAACTGCTGACCTTGCAGGTTAACAGCCCAATGCTTAACCCACTGTACCATCAGGGCTCCTTAACAAGAGCCAGTGCTGAGATTTATTGAGTGGGTAATATGTACCACACACTCTTTCGATGGATTTAGGTACATCATCTTATTTAAACCTTTTGAAAACCATCCAACATTATTATCATTCCCATTTCACAGATGGAAAAACGGAGGCAGCGTGAGGCTCACATATGCAAGCTAGTGAGTGGTAGAGCCAGGTTTGCACCCAGGCAGCCTGACGCCAGAGCCCAGGTCATTGTCCAGCATTCTCTTTTCAGCCGAGACTCCTGGGAGGGTGAGGGAAGTGGTGGGGACTCATGCCTCTGAGCCTGCCCCTCTTCTGGGCCTGCCCCATCATCACGTGCTCTTCCCCCACCCCCCAGTCGTGGCCCCACAAGGAAAGCTGGAGCTGGAGACAGTGGTGGAGTGCTTACCTTCTGTCCTGACCACCTCTGCCCTGACCACCACCCCAACCCCTGGAGGGAGAGGGGGAGTCCAGAGTTCCTGGCTTTTCATGACACTGCACTTCGGGTGGTAAACATTAAACCCATCGGCCTTATTCTGAGTACCCAGCAGGCTCTGGGACCGCATAGGAGCATGCTGGCATGGGGACTAGATGGCCCTGGGGTGCAGGACACAATCACTCCCAGCCTCCAGAAGCCCTCACTGCTCCGCCCTCTCCCAGAGACCCATGGTCAGGGGCACGGGCTGGGACCCCATTGGCTGGCTCCCTGCTCTGGATGCACTCTCCGAGCCTCCATCCCATCTGTGGAATGGGAATCGCAATGAGCCCTGTCAGGGGAGCGCATGAGACAATGGGTCTAAAGGGCTTGAAAACCCGGGGAGGCAATGGAAAGATGTAGAAAGCAGGGGCCTCTCAAAATGACTCTCGCGGTCCCATCCTTTCCAGATTGGTTAGTTTGCTTAAAGCTGGAAACATACCCAAAATAGCAAGCTATAAAATGGATGGCTCCATATGATAAGATGAGGGCATTTTAATTTACTTTTTATATCTAAGCGATCATGAGCATAGATGGTTTCTGTATTGAAAACACAGATTAAACTTATGAAACCTTTTTATTTTCTGTACTTCAAAGTACCTTGGCAATATAGAGCCTTCCACAAAGGGCGCGTTGTGAGGGCTTGCCTGAGCCCTTAAGCCAAGGTACGAGGTGCATTTGGAAATTGCCTCCCACGTCTCTTTATAGAAGCCCAGGTGGCATAGTGGTTATGCATTGGCTATCACCCAAAAGTCAGCTGTTCGAAATCACCAGTCAGCTCCTTGGGAGCAAAAATGAGGCTTTCTACTCCCATAAAGAGTTACTTTTGGAAACTCACAGGGACAGTTCCGCCCTGCCCTATAGGGTCGCTGTGGGTCGGAGCTGACTGGATGGCAGTGAGTTAGGATTTCTTTGAGTTCTACTCTTTATGGGGCACGTTGGGTGGGCTGAGCGCTCATCTCTAGGGTGGGCCTTGATTGCGTAAGCCAGTCATTGTGGTGACTGGATTAGCGATCCCATGATGGAAATTGAATCCACCAAGCGCAGTTCCAAGACTTTCGTTTATCTGAGGAAATAGATTTCCATTCACTTGGGCACTTCCAGCTCGTGAGAACAAGCCCATGACGGAGGAAGAGGAACTGAGAAACAGAGGAAGAGTAAACCAGTCTGGGTTACATCTTTTAGACCTTTTCATTTCAACAAACCAGAACATTCCTTCTCTTTTCAAAACCAGTTTGCAAAGTTGGACTTTCTGTTCCTTACAACTTCCTAACTGATGGTGAAACTGGGACCAGAAAGGGGTGTTGCAAGTTCTAGACCCTACATCGGGGAAGCGGCTGATCTGAGGAGGCAGGTGGAAGAGGGGGACTTGTGGCCCCTGCCTGGCAAGTTTGCCCTGCTAAAGTAGCTGGTAGCAGACTGGTTGGAATCCCTGTTGGTTCTTGGGATTCAATGCATTTGTCAGGCTTTCTTGTAGGAGACTGCTGGGAAATCTTCAGGGTGTGGGCATAGTTGGCTGCTTCTTGTCAACATTAAATAAGTGACTACGAGAGATTTTCATTAAGCTCTTACAAGAAAGAGACATGCAGGTTTTGAAATGGGTCTGTTTGAAACGAAAAAGGGTAGAATTGGGGCTTTGAGAGGTCTTTTTTTTTTTTTTTAAGAGTGAGAGATCCTTTATATATGGGACCTGCAATCCAAATTAACCATGAGTTCAGGATTCTACCCCCCAAACCAGGGGTTCAGACTGGCTCAAACCAGTTTATTCATGGCCAATGCCGGGAAATTGGAACAGGCTTGAATCTGCCAAATCTGAGTGTCTGGGAAGGAAACCCAGGACAGGGAGAATGACCAGTCTGCGTTTTGGAACGGGAGACCCAGAAGAGGGAGAGTGGGCCCTGTCAGGAGCCCAAGGCAGGAGATTGGATTAGTGCCAGGATTGCCAAGAGGGATACAAAGTCAAAGGGCTGTGGCTGGCCAAGTCTTTGAGCTGGGCACTATTGTTTCCAACTCAGCAGTTCAAGAGGTGTGGCTGCTGTGCAGTATGCAAACTGCCCTTGTTTTCTAAGAGGGTGATTACATTTCTAGCATGGTCTTGGCCTATGGGGTTTTCTTATTTTGTGTAATCCACAAACCATGTTATTCAATGGCTTCTGTATATGAAAAAGAGTTGTACAGTTACCACAATTTTAGAACATTTTCCTTCATTCTTGTACTCATTACTGTGACTTCCCCATTTCCCTCCAAACTTCCCCTGCCATAACCCTAAGGAACTATTAATCCAGTTACTGTTGCTCTAGATTTACCTATCCCGGATTCCGTATAAAGAAAATCATACAACACCCTCCAACAACAATAACAAAATAAAGCACAGAAAAGCCTCAGTCCAAAAGAAGCAGAAAATAACAAAAGCTGGGATGAATTTTAAGCAAATCAAAGGATAAATGATATTAAAATCAACTGGACTATAGCTGCACTAATCTACTTTCTGATGCACTCTGTCTGAGAGCAAGACTATTCACACCCCGGGTGGGTGGGTTGAGTTAAATCAATGGAGGCTTTATCCCCATGGGAATTCTGCATATGCATTTTGGTCTGTCACTGTCATACATAGCCTTCTGCAAGGTGGGTGCTCAGAATTTAAACTCTGACACAATGCCCTCCTCTGGTCTTGGATTTTATTATTTATAATCCTGCATCACACAGGTTGCTATACTTCTTCCATGTGGGCTTAGCTGTCACCTCACTTAGATGGCTGCTTGCTTAAGACAAGTTTTAAAGACCTCAGATGTTATTCTTTCATACAGCGTGGCACCATCTGCTTTCTTTATCACATTACTATAGCACCCATATCTTGAGTGATCCCTTCATGAGCATTAAGTATGGATCGGAGCTGCATCATAAGATATTCTCAGGTTAGGGTTTATGGTTAAATGTGAGTTTAAAATCTATTCATACATCTAAGGTTTATATATATATTCCTGTTCCACTTTCGCCAAGAACATTCTATTAAGCATTCTTTGCCTGGAAAAGAGACCCAGTTCCTGTTCTTAGATTTCTGCTGGGATCCAGACTCTGGACACGAGGATAGTTGGTAGTACCTCTTCACCTCTGCCCATGACTTTGACTTACCAAGGGAGAGTCCATGCATTAAACCAGGGCTTGGGGAATTCAGAGTTCAAGACCAGGTGTCAGCAGACACATGTTCCCAGGTCAGGTTCCAGATACGAAGATGTGATAAGGTCTGTGACTTGGACTGTAATTGGAGGACAACAGAACCGATACTTACTAGGTCTGTGAGAACATTGCTAAAGAAAGTTCCAGTATGGTCATTCTTAGCCTGCTGTTTCCCAAGCATCCTCGGGTCCTTGAACTTGCATCCAACAGGAAGTCAGTAGTTAACATGGTGCAGCCTTCCCACTCCCCCTGGGATGGTGTCTCCAAGGCCCATCTCAGAGGGGTCCATGGAAGATGGGGAGATGAATAGACAAATCAATGGACAGGCTAAGTCTTCTGGAAGAGTTTATCAGAGATCATGGCAGTTCCGGAGGGGGTGGGGGTGGGAGCGGGGCTGGGCGGGAGTGGCCCAGTCAGACTCTTCTGTTTATTAGGAATGACTTCTCTCCTGCCTTCCTTCTGGAAAGTGCCATGTGGCCACTAAGGGTGGGTGACTGGGCCTGCCTGAATCTGTTCGAGCCTCTGGAATCCATTCCCCAAGAGACATCCCTGACCCTTCTGCTTGGCCTGCAGCCTCCTCTGGGACTGAGAATAGGAACCAACCTGCCCCCTCATAGAGTTTGGAGCTACTCACAGCTCCCTGTAGACACAAAGGATAAAATAGGGACATTGTTCCCTGGACAATTGGGGTTTTCGCACAGGGCAGCCTCTCTGGGCCTTTGTAAGGACAGCTTCCTTTAAGGGCAGCTGGGGCTGGAGGTTAGCAGCCAACCAAGTGCTTTAGCCAATGAAAATATCAGTGGTTCATGGCCAGCCCCACTATGAGACATGATGCCCCTCACTGGCTCATGGCCCTGTGGGGGACAGCACCGGAGACACAGTGTGGGAATTGTGCCTGATCTGATCCCGCCACACCGAGGAAAAGCACTGGGGGAGTGCAGTGGAACAGCAAGAGAATGGAGCAGCAAGGTCCCCAGGGAATGCTGAAGGTGGACTTTGGGGCCAGGGCATGGTGCCCCAACAGATTGGACTGGAAAACATTCCCAAAGGCCAACAAACAGTCCTTGAACTAACTACAAGCCTTTCTTTCTTGTTGTGTTTTCTTTTGTTTTTTTGTCAGTGGTTGTTGTTGTCTTGTTGTATATTGTTGCTTGGTTTTGCTCTGTCTTGTTTTTGTGCATGTTATTATCTCCGCAGGTCTGTCTAAATAAGATAGG
>NW_022111357.1:23790990-23792030 GCF_000313985.2 Echinops telfairi | reverse complement strand
GCCAGGTTGGCACAATAAACTAACTACCTCACTTGGGCTGATTCTCTCTGTGTGAGAGGATTAAGATAGAGAGGGTCAGTCTGAACAAGAGCTAGACTTCCCATGGGATTAAGGGGTTAAGCCCAGGAGGAAGGCTGAGGCCAGGGGTGAAGCTCGCGTGGGGTCAGGCCTGGTCCTCCCAGTGCCCGGGAACCCAGGCATTGTGTTCACGAGTGTGTTCAATCCTGGCTCTCCCCTGACTGGCTGAGTGGGTCTTGAGCAGGGTCCCTCGCTTCTTCCCAATCTTTATGTCAGTCTCCCCTCCTCAGTGAGGTTTTCCCTGAGCGCCCGACCCCATACCATAATCTGCTCCCTACTTACCACACCCTTACTGGCTTCTGACCAACGGTGTGATTTCCTTGTTGAAATGACTTTTGCTTGTTGTTTGCCTTTCCCCACTAGAAGGCAGCCCCGCAGGAACAAGTCTCCATTGGGTTCCCTGGTTCCTAGGACAGCGCTTGGCGGTGGATGTTGTGAGTTGCTATTCTGACTCACAGTGGCCTTATGACACCTGACAAGACGCAGCATCGCCTGATCCTGTGCCAAGGACCCACGGACTGGTTGTTAAACAAGTGACTAAAGTTACCGAGCCTCTCTGAGCTGAGAGAGATCTCATTTGAAAAGTGAGGATGGTCTTAGGGATGCTGCCCCTGTCCAGAGCGTCACACCAGGCTCCGAAAAAGCATTCAGCGAGTGACAGCTCCGGTTACCCATCGACAAAGTGGGGATTAAAGCATTCTGTCGGGTTTTGCTGAAGAGTCTTCGGGTTAAGTCAGACGAAGCATGCAGGACAGCCATTGCTCGGTACCTTTGGCCACCATCCGTGTGAGTTAAATTATATGGTCTTAGCTGATCCCTTTTGGATTTATCTTTTTACTGAGTTCAAGGTGGAGCTGAACGTGACATTGGGGTCAAATGACTGGATCTTTGGCTAGGTCTGTCTGATCCCTGAAGCCCAAAGATGTAAGCAGACAAAAATCTGCCTTGATTTCAAGCTTTCC
>NW_022111357.1:23788032-23790780 GCF_000313985.2 Echinops telfairi | reverse complement strand
CAGGCTTCGGACTCTGAGGCCCCTGGCTCTGTCCTTTCTCCTTAATTCCTGATCACTAAGGTGCTGGCATGCTCTCCGCTGCAGCATCCTTTCCCTAAAGAAGGGTCCTCAGTGGCCATTGGATGTGAGAATTAAAACCCTCAAGCTCCTGTCTCCTAATTTGCTGTGGAGTGCCTGAAGTCTTAAAGACTTGTAAGTGGCCACCTAAGACACAGCAACGGGTCTCTATTTCCCAGGAGCATCAAAGGGAGAAGGAGGAGGAGGAGGAAGTAAAGTGTGTGGCTAGTTGTCTCCTTGGACCATGAGGCCAGGAGAACTGGAACCAGTCATTAAGGAGAATCCTCTGATCAAAGATAAGGCAGATCAAAGGGGGGGGGGCAGAACATTTCAAATTCTCATTAGAGTCATGAAAACTGGACAACTCCCCTCCCCCAAGCTATCGTTCTGAGACCATCTTTAAACCTTAAACCCCACACATCCCAGATTGCCTCTTGCAATCACAATGGATGACTTCAGTAGTACAGCGGGTCTGCTCTGAGCATTGCACTCTCTTAAAGAACTAGCTATCTGAAGTCCAGTCAACAGCAGTAGCTCTAAAGATTACACAGGAAACTTAGGGAGGGCAGTGAGCTCATGTGAACAGGAGAGAAAAGTGCTGACATGTTTGCATACGTTGAAGCCACGTCATCAGTGTCACTGATCATACGTGTAGAAATGATTGACCGGGGCGTCTGCCCTCAGCAACAGCAAACCCAGCAATTCTTGGGGTCTCTGCCTCCACATCGCTAACAGCTTGTAATGCCTCATGAACTTCAGGTCTTGTATAAGGCAGTAGTCCATGAATAAATGTAGAGTAGTGGAATAAGTAGAAAAGCCCTGGGCTGGGCTGGAAGCTCTGCCTTCCCACCCCAGCTCTGACCCTGACTTTTCCGTAAATACTCTGTCTGACCCTCAGCTGTCTCATCTCTGATGGGGATTATACATGCCAGCCCTGCCCACTTTACAAACTATTGCGAGGTTCAAATAAGATGATCAGCTCTCTAAGCAGAGGGAGCGTGGAGGCCAAGCAGTCCAATTTGTTTCTCTCCACGAGGGAAGGGAACCCCGCAACAAGGGAAATACGCTAACGCAATGAACCACTTTCTACCTTTGAGGGGTCCTGTGATTGGGGCTGGGTTTGGAGACGGGTTAGTCTAATCACCAAGGAGCACCTGGCCCCAGACGGGACAACTATCTTGCCCTGCTCTCCAGGCTCCTAATTTTTGTAGACCTCCCTCCTCTGCTGAGTGCACCAGGAGGGGTGACACTTAGGGACCAGGGGAGGTGCCGGCCCCTCCATCTCCACTGAACTCTCCTTGGGAGGCAGTGCCTAGGAGCAGACAGGGGAAGGGGAGCAAGCAGTGGTCCTTCTTCCTGATAACTCCCAAGGTGAGGCTACCTAGGGGACAGTTGTCCGGAAACAGTGGGGCTAAGGACCAACCCAAAGGACCCATTCTCCATGGCATTAAAGAGATCAGAAGTCAGGGACAGGTGCTAGGGGCCCCTGGTAGGTGGAGTGAGGTGCCCAACAGCCTGCTGGCCCAGCTTCCCAGCCTTTGCCCAGGCTACAGCAGGCAGCCACTCTGCGCCTGGGACTCAACCCTGCCTCATCAATGGTGACATATCGCAGGCCTTCTCCTGTCCCTAAACCCTTCCTTGTGAGCTTGCACATGGCCCCTCCCGTGTTTCGGGCCCTGAGCTGGGTGCTTTCCCACACAACTTCCTATAGTGCAAGGTACTTCCTGAACTTCATTCATTCACCACCTCCACCGACATTGTCATATAATCGCCCAACACACGAAGGGGGGGGGGGCGCGGGTGGGTAAAAAAAAAAGAATATGTATCTGATATTTTCAATGCACTTTCTAAAAACACAGACTTAATTTCAAAAAGGAAATTTTATATCACTCCTGTAAACAGAGAAATCATACCCGGTTGGCAAAAATACAAGCAGAAATCAAAATAAATAGACAGACATTCTTGGCTTCTGGTAAGAGATCTCAGTTCTGACTCCAGCCTCACTGATAACCACGTGCTCTCTCTGGGCCTCCGTGTTCTCTCCTGTACCATGGCTTTGTTGAGAGATAATATAGGCAAGATGCTGGCCTACAGTCTGTTCTGGAGCAAGTAAGAGAATTCTAGGCTGGAATTGGATTGGTTGACATCAGCTCTCTGCTCTGCTCTTCCACCGATCCTCCTGCCTTCAGGGCCAGCTGGCTGCTGGAAGAGAGATGCTGGCGAAGGGAGGGCGCGCCAGGTGAGCTGTGGGCCTGGCTTTCAAATCTCGGACCAACTTGTCCTGGTGGGAGACACGAACCATTCCAGGCAGCCCCAAGAGTCCCTTTCTTGGGAGGTAGTGACCTCTGCCACAGGACACATTCAAATGTAATTAGGGATTTCTTGGCATGGAATTGTCAGGAGATCCTGGTCCAACCCCCACTCCCAGGTACCCAGCACGTTAGGGCTTCCTGTGCACTTCTCAGCCCCTCTCTCATTGGGCTGTCCTGCTGTGTTTGCTAGCTTGAGGCAGGTGCCAGGGCCCTTGGAAAGTACACGGGTCAGCAAAACCTGCCGGTTTGGTTCTGTTCTGACTCCCTCCCTGGCCCACCCTCCAGGTGCCCGCTCTGGCCACCGTCTGGCCTGGCTGGGGAAGAAGCAACAGAGACAGGGGTGGGCAGAGACAGAGGAATCAGAGATGCATGGGCAGAG
>NW_022111357.1:23782372-23787404 GCF_000313985.2 Echinops telfairi | reverse complement strand
TTACGCCAGGACAGATCCTCACCCGCGAACTCTGCGCAAGTAAGAACCTGGCGGGCCCCTGGGTGTGTGGTGGCCTCCTGGGCCCTCTCGGGTTAGCGGCGAGGTTGGGTACAAATGGCAGAGCGGGGGGCCTCCGCGCCCTCATTCCCGCGCAGGGCCCCTGCCACTTGTCCGGCGTCCCTCCACGTGCGCATCCCAGGCCCCCGGCGGGCGCGCTAGGCCAAGATAAAGGTTGGACGTGACGTTCGCGAAGCCGGCGAGCTAAGGGACAGCGCTCGGGACCTCCTACAGCCCTGGGTCTCCTCTCCAAGGTCGCTGCCTGGGACCCCCGACCTTGGCCTCCGTCCTCCGCATGGGGCTCTGCGGCATAGTAACCCCCTCTCGTCCCTCCGGGGTCTCAGACCTCCAGGCGCAACTCCTGCGTCCCTCCTCGCTGCCAGGGGAGGGGGCTGGCCCGTGTGCAGGGGAAGTTTGGGCTGCAGCTGGGGAGAGTTGAGGGGGGGATGCCCTGGGATCCGGGGAGCCGTGGGGGGAGAGGAAAAGGGGAGATCCGGTGTGTCTGTCCCCTAAGCACACCGGCCCTCATGGTGTGCACCACTTATTGTGAGATCGGCTGCCCAGCGCTCGTTCCCGTCCCAGGCCTGGAAAGAATGGGTTAAAGGCGTGTTCACAGGAATAAGGCGGGAAGCTGAGAAAAGCCTCCGCTTCACCGCCACCCTGTCCCTTCTGAGCCCCTTTCTACGCAGAACGGGACTGGGGGAAGGGCTCAGCACAAAGACCTCCTGGGTGCAGGGATGGACTCTTGAGATAAAGAAGGGGCGATTCTCCCATTGGAATTCCCCCATTGGACTCTGGGAAAGGCGGGGGGGAAAGCCCCCCGTGGGTGGGCTTCCAACCCATCCACCCAGCAGGGAGAGGGATGGGCTCCCCCTCTCAGACTGCCATGCCTGCGGGGTGCCACCTGCTCCAACACCTGACTTGCACCCTCTCAGGGACACAGGCTTCTCATAGCCACCCTGTAGACAGGGTCCTGTGAGAACTACCCCTGTGAGTTTCCCACACTGTCACTCTCTTCCACGTCTTTTCTGACAGGAGCCGCTGGTGGTTTCAAACTGCTGACCTTATGGTTAGCAACCCAAGTGTGAGCACGACGCCACCAGGGTTCCTTTGGGCTTTCCAGGACACTGCTATTCTGTGGCTTTTTCCTTCTGGCCCTTCCCTGGCTTCAGTGCTACTTCCCTCCACCCTCCAGACCTGCCCTCCAGTCCCCATTCCTCCAGAGAACACTGACCACACCTGATCTTGCCCCCCCAACACCCCCCCCCACCCCATCCCTGCTCCCTCCTGCCCCTGCCCATCTTATCCCTTGGCCTTCTCTGTCCTTCTGGAATGCAACCCCACACAATTCTCAAAGCAGAAGAGCAAGCGAGGGCCCTCGGTCCAGCTTCTCAACTTCTGTACCCTCTTTGTATCCATTGTGCTGCCTGTAAAATGGGAGGACGCCTCTGCTGTAGAACTATCATGAAGAATCTACTGCACGAAGGCCAGAAAGACAGAACGTCATTTCATTCAACAAATATTTGAACACCAACTTTGTGCCAAGCCTGTTCGAGGTGTGGAAATGCAGCAGTAAATCAAGCAGGCGGAAACTCTCTTCATGGACCTGGTGGTATTCCTAATACAGTTGTTTTTCCAGCTTTGATGTCGACGGTCAAATATTGGCATTTTAAGATTGAAATCAAGCAATTCACAAGGCAGGTGATAAAAAAAAAAGGCACCAACATAAACAATTGACCAGCTAACATTTGCTCTTGGTGGTGCTCAACTGATAACAGGTTTCAATCCAGCAGCTGCTCTGCAGGAGAGAGAGGTGGCCGTCTGTTCTTCTGTATAGATTAGCCTTGAAACTATGGGCAGTTCTACTCTGCCATAGAGGTCGCTATGAGTCCCACTGGACTTCATGGCAGTGGGTTTTCAAATGAACTCTCCACGGTTGAGTCCACCCTGACTCTTAGCGACCCTACGGACAAGGTAGAACTACCGGAAGCCTCCTCTTTCTCTCACAGGGAGGCTGGTGGATTCACACTGCTGAGCTTGCAATTAGCAGTCCAACGCATAACCCATTCCACCACCAGGGATCCTGGGTTTTTTAAGTAGAGACAGCAAATCAAAGGTGCCCCGGTGGTACAACTGTTAAGCACCTGGCTGGTAACTGAAAGGTTGGAGGTTCAAACCCACCCAGAGGTTCCATGGGCGAAAACCTGGTGATCTGCTGCCATAAAGCCACCTCTATGGGCTGGCCCATTTTGTTCGGCAGGGTCGCTAGGAGCCGGCATCAAGAAGACAGCATAGGTTCCCTCTCGGTACCTCCATCGCCTTGTGTTTAGCTGTAGAGATCAATCTTGGGGCTAAAGTCTAGATGTAATTGATACCTGCAAAACATCGAATGCCTCTGCTTCGGAAAACACTGGTACAATCATCTCTAATCTAAGTAGACAATGCAAAAGCCAGCCTAGGATTGACTGAGTGTTAAGTCACTGCCTTTGAGGCCTGTGATCCCAGCACCCACCTTGGCCCAGATCCTGCCTGTTCCCTGATGTGCCCAGCAGGGTGAATGGCACAGCCGAGGCCAGGAGCCCGGAACTGGGTGCCTGGACCACCCCTGAGGCAGTTCCCTCTGCAGTGACTCCTGCACTCGGCTTGTCCTTGTGCTTCAACGTGTCCCAGCTTGGGCCATGGCAAACTCGGACCCTGTGTGTGCCCCTGGCCTCTGCCAGCAAGAAGCAAGTCTCTCTCATTTTATCCGTAAAGGAATTCATCTTGCAGATGGAGAGTGGCTTGCCAAGGACACACAGATGCTGTCTGGGGGGGCTGGGGCTGGAAGCCAGCTGTCTAGAATTCCAGGTCCGGTTTGGATCCCGCCTCCAGGCCTCTTAACTCGAGGCGAAGCATCCAGGGGTATAGCCTGGAGGTCTCACCTTGAACTAAGTCCAACTGGAGCTGTTAATACAAAACCCAGAGTTTGAAGAGAGCATTGGGGGAGAGAGCAGGCTAGGCTGGGGACCAGCGCTCCGAAACCTCTGTGTGGCCACAGGAATGCTGACTCGGCTTCCCAGGCCGCACTGGCCTCGGATGGTGTTCTTTTTCCCTTCTGGACGTGTCCTCACTTGTAGAGGGCAGCTGGGGGCGGTCGACTGCTGAGTGCTCTGGATAAGATAAGTCATTTCTCTTCTCTGGGGGCTCAGTTTCCACATCTGTCATGCGGGTTAAAATATGGACTTTGCAAGGTTGCTACCGGGGGCCAGCCGGCGCACACAAGGCCCTCTGACATTGGGCTGACCCGGGTTATGATTGCTATTGAGAAGTTAGGATTCCCAGGGGGCAGTGCAGGTGGTGCCGTGGGTTATGTGTTGGGCTGGGGTGCATAGGGTGGGCTGTTTGGCACCATCGGCAGCTGTGAGGGAGAAGGAGGAGGCAACCAGCTTCCATAATGATGTCCATCTTCAGAAACCCCATGGAGCCAGCCAGTAGGGTCTCTGAGAGTTGTAATCAACTCACCGACAGTGGGTTTGGGTGGCAATTTTCTTCATCAATACCAACCTTCTAGAAGGACCAGAGGGGACTCCCTCTTAAGGGAATGAAAGCCAAGCCATCAGGAAAAACACTGCTTTGGGGTCAGCATCTGGGGTTCCAATCCTTAGCTCTGTGACCTGAGGCAAGTCCCTTAACCTCTCTGAACCTCCCTGAAAGGAAAATAGCCCCGCCTGTCTTACAGACCCGTTCACGTAAAGGGCCACGCACATAGTCCGTGCTCACCAACTGTGAGCTGATGCTCCACGTCCAAACAACAGGCAAGATCATTCTCCATGGTTTTCCACTTGCCCGTGCCACCCCCAAGCCCCAACATTTCATAATTGCTCCCAGAAAAACTCAAGTTTTCCATGCTCAAAGTCCCAACCTCACTGCGGCATGATATCAATTGTTTGCATTTAAGTTGACTTCTCAAGTGAAGGGGTGGCATTTGAGATGGGGATGGGAGCAGGGGGCGGAGGGGAGGGAAGCAGAGTTAAACCAGATGTGTTTTTGTTAACTGTAGGATGGTGGTTAAACTGCCCAAGCATTACCGTGATTCTTTTTTGAATTCCAGTAACCAGGGCTCAGGTTTCACTAAAAATTGTAGTGTTCCTTGTTCTTTCCCAGCTGGTGTAGACTCGCCCTCCCCATTATTATTATTATTACTATTTTATATTCATCTGAGGCCACAAAATACTAGCCAGAGAGGAGAGCTTGGCGATGCCTGTAATTTCAGAGCTGGAAAGTGGTTAGAAGCTGCTTTTCTTGTAGATTTGCTTCTTTGCAAGTGAAACAGGCCTGGGAGCACAAGGGCTTCCCCAGGGTCACCTGACACTTTCGGAAAGCTACCCTCAGATTTAGGGTTTCCTGCCTCTCCGTTCTCATAGCAACCCTACAGGACAGAGCAGAACTGCCCCTGTGGGTTTCCAAGACTGTTTATCTTTATGGGAGTAGAAAGCCTCGTCTTTCTCCCATGGGGGTCTGGTGGTTTTGAACTGCTGACCTTGCAGTTAGCAGCCCAACGAGCATCGACTCTGTGTCAGTAAGTATGGGGTTTCTCAGCATTCCGTTCCTTGACCTTTCCAGAGATTACCACGCGCCCGAAATGGGAGTGCATCATTTCCATATGTTTCTTCAGCATCTTTTTTTTTTAAAGAGAAACATTTGTTCAAGGGAGGACCCATGTGGTATGAGAGGTCTTAACTTTAGGAGTTCTTGTGCTGTTGATAAACTACCTGTGTGACACAGGCAAGCCACGCGCCCGAAATGGGAGTGCATCATTTCCATATGTTTCTTCAGCATCTTTTTTTTTTAAAGAGAAACATTTGTTCAAGGGAGGACCCATGTAGTATGAGAGGTCTTAACTTTAGGAGTTCTTGTGCTGTTGATAAACTACCTGTGTGACACAGGCAAGCCATTTCTCCTCCTCTGGGTCTCAGTTTCCTCATCTGTAAACCAA
>NW_022111357.1:23780423-23782272 GCF_000313985.2 Echinops telfairi | reverse complement strand
CCCTACCACAGGGGAGGGATATGATTTCTCAACTACGTGTGCCCTGAATTAGCTAGATTAGGAATCCCTGGGGGTGAAGTGCTAGCCTGTGAGCTGAAAAGCTGCCGGTTCAACTCCCCTGCGGTGCCCGAGAAGGTGGAAGAAAGGTCCCAGCCTTGGAAACCGCAAGGAGCGCCGCTTGATTTCGCAATACTCGGGTCACCGTGAGTCGGAATTGACTTGCAACAACTGGTCTGGGTTTAACTTTTTAATTTTTGGTGTGCTGGATAATGGTAGGTCAGCCAGGAATTGCCGGGCGGGGGGCGGGGGATGGAGGCAAGGCTTGGGGCAAGGGCGGGATGATCGACTTTAGGTCCAGGGGTTGCTTAGCCAGGTGATTGCATGTTCAGGAAAGCATGGGTTTGCAGCGCCTCTGGACAGGTCAGAAGGTGGGGCCATACTGGGTCTGCTTCTGCCGGGGCTAACCCACAGCTGCCCGCTCCACTTTGCCCCGCTGCCTCACACCCAGACCACATGACAGGACCTGACTGGCTCTCGAGATTGCAGATTCAGTGAGGCCATCCGGGAGGTGCCCAAGACTCATTGGCTGGCATGGGCCAGCTCTGGTAGGGGACAGACCCAGGGTGGGGCTCCTGGATGCCAAGCCCCTCTCCTGAGGCCTGGCAGCATCTCTGGCACGTGTTGGCTAGGTGGAGGGCGGGTGGAGGAGGTTCCCTTCCTGGTCCAGTAGTCCCCAAGGAGAGGAGTCTGAGGCCTGTCCAGGCTCACAGGGTTGAGCCTGGAACCTACCCCTCAGGAGCAGGAGCCCTGGGCGCTTCATTCCAGAAAGGGCCCTGCCCCCTCTGGCCAGGGTCCTCTCCACGACTGCCACCCACCTGATGCTCCCAGTGACCTGTGCACTGGTCCCACCCAGCTCACAGACAAGAAAATCCCACCTTAGGCTCTGCTCGGGGAGCTGCAGGCTGGCCCCAACCCATAGGCGCTGCGGCTGCAGCTCAGAATCTCAGCCTTAGCCTTCTCACGGAGAAGAACTTCTAAAAGGGCCCCCATACAAGCTGCGCATGTGTGGGGCTACATGGTGAACAAGGGGATCCCTGGTTTCTGATAGTGAATCACTACCAGAATGGTGCAGGGGGCCCCATTCAGGGTGGGCCCGATGTGGAGCCCTCTGGGTACCAAGCACTTGCACACAGGGCCTTGGGATCTTCATGCTCCTTCCTCCACTTACCCCTCCCTCCCTCCCCGCTTGTCCACTGAGGAGACTGAGGCTCAGAAGGACTACACCTTGAGATCAAACCCCACCCCTAGGTGCCCCTTGGTGAGTGGGGAGAGTGCCTGGGAGATGACTCCTGGCACTAAGTCCAGGGGGCTCTTGGAGACACTGGGGTGAGGTCTGGACCCACCCCGGGTTTGTTTCCTATCCTCTAGGCCCAGCCTTGGGGTGCTTAGCCTGATTCAGCCTCCCACCCACCCCCTCACTCCACCCCCAGACCGCGGCAGACGAGGGAGGCGATGACAGTAAGGACTCAGCCAGCATTTTGTGTTTGTTTTATAAAATTTTCAGTTCGCTAAAGCAAATGGCTTTGTATTTGAAAAAAAACAAAACAAAACATCAAATGGCCTTTGAAAGGGTGCACAGGTGACTGCTAAGGTCAACCTCTTGCCTCCTCTGATCGGCCGTTTACTTTGTCCCTAAAACAGGAGGGTGGGGCCCTTCCAGAGCTGCGCTAGAGCATCCTCAGCCCTCTGTTCTGCAATGTTCTGGGTTCTTGTCGGCTGCCACTGACCTGTATCTGCCTCCTCCGTGTGTGTGTGTGTGTGTGTGTGTGTGTGTGTGTGTGTGTGTGTG
>NW_022111357.1:23776983-23780323 GCF_000313985.2 Echinops telfairi | reverse complement strand
TTCCTGTGTGTGTGTGTGTGTGTCTCCCCTACACGCTGACTTCCTCTGTGTGTGTGTGTGTGTCTCCTACATGCTGACTTCCTGTGTGTGTGTGTGTGTCTCCCCTACATGCTGACTTCCTGTGTGTGTGTGTGTCTCCCCTACATGCTGACTTCCTGTGTGTGTGTGTGTGTCTCCTACATGCTGACTTCCTGTGTGTGTGTGTGTGTGTGTCTTTCTCCCTCCACCTGTCTCCCCTTTATTCACCTGCCTCTTCCCACACGTGAGTTCGTGACCGGCTCTCTGCCTCGCTCTCGGTAGAAGGCTCAGCTCCTGCTGAGCACACCTGGGGCGGCTGTGTCTTCTCTACCTGCTGCTAAACCACTAACATTGATGTGCAAGGCGAGATGCTCAGGGCCTCCCTGAACTGGCTCATCTGGTCCTGCAGCAGCCCTCTGAGCCAGGTGCCGGTATTGTCCCCACACTACAGATGGGGACACACGGCTGGCATACCAAGTCAACCGCCTACACCCAAGATGTGGGAAATGTACTTGTGTGTCCCCCTCATTGCTGCAGGATGCAGCCTCCCTGTGGTAGGAGTGGTCACCAGGTTTCCTGGAAGAGTCTGTGTTCCTTATTTGTCTCCAGATCATCAAATCGGATCATTCCTGGTTTGACTTCATCTAGTCTAGTGTGTCTCAAAGTGAGTGAGATTGCCCACTGGTGTGTGTGTGTGGTGTGTGTGTGTGTGTGTGTGTGTGTGTGTGTGTGTGTGTGCTGGGACAATCCGGGGGGCTGCAAAAGCAGACTTCTACACTTTATCTCAGATTATGGGCTACAGTGCAAAAGTCTTTCAGTGCCTGGGGCTCTGAGTAATTTCTTTTTTTCTGCAAAGGGCAGTTGGCCAAATCAGTTTGAGAACCTATGATTTAGCCTATCAAGATAAAAAGACCTCCTTTCAATAGTACATCCAAACCCTGGCTGTAATAACCTGAGTCTTTTCCGTGAAAACGCTGTGGGTTTTCTGGTTTGTTTTGTTTTGTTTCTGCCTTGACTTAATCCTTATCATTAACATCACAGAGATGACTGTGTGTCAGGAACTGGGCTAATCACTTTCAATGACCTTATCATATTTATTTACAACCGCAGCTTGTTACTGTCTCCATTTTGCAGAGAAAGAAATGGAAACTCAGAAAATTGACTAACTTTCCCAAGGTCCCACTGCTGGAAAGTGGGGGTGAGATCCAAATCGTGCCCTCCGCCCCATCAGGTTGACGGCTGAATTCAAATGTTCATGCTACCATGTAAGCTCTCAGGGACTTTGCCCTGTGGCACCATCTGCCTCTGGGCTCGCAAGGGGACAAGAAGGTCAGGTTATATCACAGGGAGTGGGCCAGGCATAGGCATAGGCACTTCTGGTTGGACAGAAGTGTCTCTTTTGCCAGATACACACACACACACACACACACACACACACACACACACACACACACACCCATGTCAAGAAGCAAGATACAACAGGATCCTGGGGGAAAGCAGCCTCAGAAACCCAGAGGGGCCTGAGTTTGAATCCCAGCCCTGCTATTTCAAGCTGTGTGACCTTGGGAAAGTCCCTTGGCCTCTCTTGGCTTCTAGTTCCCTTCCCAAACACAGCATGAGTGAGGACGCATGGCCTAAGGACTTTTGCAGATCCGGATGGCAAATAATTGCCATGCGTGTCGCCACTCCCCTGTCCCACATCCATGTCAGACGTCAGTCATCAATCCTTCCTCTCTTTTAAAAACCCCAGGTTTCTTCTAAATACCATGCCCTAGGCAGCCGTTATCAAGTAATTAGAATCGGTACACAAGCTGAAAGGACATCCTAGAACTAAATTAGATCAGTCCCTGTGTGCAGGGAAGGGACCATCGCTGGGAACACAGAAGGGACAAGCCCAGGGTGGCACCCAGTTTGCTTGTCTTGAGAGAAACCCTCAAGTAGCTTGTACCAGAATGCATCCTGTGGCGTGGGGACTTCGGGCGGGGGGGCTGCGCCCATGCTCAGTCCTTCAAGGGGGAGGCAGGCTCCTCGGTCTGCGTGCAGTTCAGGAGTCAGGAGGAGGCTGATGCAGACACTATCCTGGAAGCCTTCCTCGTGCCGCGACCCTTTCATACAGCTCCTCATGTGGTGGGGACCCCCCCCAGCCATACAATTATTTTCCTTGCTACTTCATCACTGTAGTTTTGCTACTGTTAGGAATCATCATGTAAATAGCTGATAAGCAGGATGTATTTTCATTGTTACAAACTGAACATAATTAAGGCATAGTGATGAATCACAAAAACAATATACACTTCTATATTGTGAAGTATTTATTTCTAATGACAAATAAATGAAATGTTGTCTTGAAGCATGGTGGAGCATGAGTAACAGTCTTCACGCCGCGTTCTCGTGGGCGGGCGTATCTGCCTGTGGGCGGACCGCCTGGAGAGGGCTTGAAGTGCGGGGTCTCGGTTCCTAAGACCACCAGAAAGATGTGTTTTCACATGGTCTTAGGCGACCCCTGGGAAAGGGTCATTCGACTCGACCCCCAAAGGGGTTGAGACCCACCGGTTGAGATCCACTGCTCTATAATACTGATAGTAGTAATGATAATAACAAATTCAGGGTTATTAGCTTATCCTGAATATTCATTATGCACCGAACCATTCTGTTAAATGTTTTCTCTCCACACATGCATTTAATCCTCATTACATAACATTTTTCAAGTGAAGAAAATGACTCAGAAGAATTTGCCCCTGCTCCCCCTCGCTGCTAAGTGGACATGCTGGGATCTGAATTCTCATCTGCCTGACTCTTCCTCCTCAGCTCAGTCTGGGGACTGGAGTGGCTCTCCCTTGGAGCCGTCTCGGTCATTTGTCATGAATGACTATGCCACCGCCGGGCCCGTGGTCAGGGATCTCCAGCCACCAGAACCTTCCTTCCACACACATGCCCTCCGTAAGAGCTGTACTGGGAATGGCATCTATTTTATAGATTCAAAAACTGAGACTCCGAGGGGAGGTGGCGGGTCCTGGATCACACAGCCAGTCAATTGTAAAGCCTGAACTAGGGTCACTGTGCGCTGGGATTGGCTCGATGGCAGTGAGGGCACGAGGGAGTGAAGTGCCTGATTTGGGCCTTGGGCCTCGCTGGGCAGGTTATGAAAGACAGCTGTGGGCATGTAGGAGTCCGAAGGGGTGTTAACTCCGGGGGCATTTGGCTCAGTTCCTGTTTTAACCTGCCCACACCGTTGTAAGCAAAATGCGCTACCATGCCTACCCTCAGTTTCCCAGTTCCTATGATACAATCCATTTTTTTCCCCATGTCTTTTTTTTTTTTT
>NW_022111357.1:23774527-23775909 GCF_000313985.2 Echinops telfairi | reverse complement strand
CTATATCTTTTTATAGCCGGGCACCATCAGCTTTCTTCACCACATTTGCTTATTCACCCGCTTTGTCTTCAGCGGTTGATACAATCCATTTTTAAAGGCCATTTTTATTCATAAAGTCTCTGGATCCTTACGATCACCCTTTGAAAGGAATATTATCCTCATTTTTCAAAAGGAGAAACTAAGGCTCAGAGAGGCCAGGCAATTTACCCATGGTCAAATCAATAGCCCTCAACCTCAGATCAGGGGCTCAGGCTAAAAGGGCTCCCCCCAGAAGTGTCCCCCAGCTTTGTGCCTTGTTGCACCTGCCACCCCCTCCCCTGCAGCGGCCGCTCCAGTTGGCAAGCGTCATGGCGATTTTCTAGATCTTGCTAGGAAATCTGGAGCCCTTCCGTATTCGGATGATCTTCCGGATACGTGCCTCTGACGGTGACTTCCTGGAGGGCATGATGATTCCTGTCTGAATCGTCATGGTGCCAGCACTGAACACGCCCGAGCTCAGCCAGCGCGTAATGGCTTCAGAGCTAAGTTGGGGCTGTTGCACCTGCTGGCTCTCCCCAGCCCAGTGGGCTTGGTTGCCCTGGGGAAACCCTCTGGCTGGCTGGGCTGTCCATCCCCCAGGTATCTCACTTCATCTCTGCTGACAGCAGCCCGCAAATGACTCGTCAGTGATTGGCAGCAGGACAAGCCAGTTTGCCCGGCTGAAGCCTTCAGCCCAGTGCCACGCCTCTGAACGAGCTTCATGTTAATTTGTTTGCCGATATACCATCGCCTCAGACCACACGGATTTCTTTCCTAATCGCATAAGTAGTCGCCACCTGCCGAATCCATGTGTGTACCGCGCTGCCTGACACATTGTTGCATCAAAACCCCAAACTCACTGCCACTGAGTCGATGACAAGGTGGCTGTTAGGTGCTGAATGTCAGTTCTAACTCACAGCAGCCTTGTGGACAACAGAAGGAACCACTGCCTGGTCCTGCCTCTTTCCCTACTCTCATAGTTGGTCCTGGGGGGTTGGTGTGTGAATTATATGCTAATAGAACCCCCAAAACAAATTCAAAGGCATCAGTTCTTCTTTACTCTTTCTTATTCATTGTCCAGTTTTCATACACATATGAGGCCATTGAAAATGCCATGTCAGGCATACCTTGTTCTTCAACATGGCATCTTGGCTTTTGAACAGTTTTAAAGAGCAATTTTGCAGCAGATTTGTCCAATTCAGTACATGGATTTCCTGACTGCTGCTTCCATATATGTTGCTTGTGAATCCAGATAAAATGAAATCCTTGACAACGTCAATCTTTCCCTTTTTTATCATGGTGTGAGTCCCGTTCATCATGGTGTGAGTCCAGTTCATCATAGTGTGAGTCTCGTTCATCATGGT
>NW_022111357.1:23766266-23772587 GCF_000313985.2 Echinops telfairi | reverse complement strand
CAGTTCATCATGGTGTGAGTCCAGTTCATCATGGTGTTCCTTATGAGTCCAGTTGTGAGGATTTTTCTTTTGCTTATGTTCCGGTGTAACTCATACTGAAGGCTGTCATCTTAATCCTCTTTGTATCCGGCAAACAAGATGTGTCATCTGCAGGCTGTTAATGAGTCTTTATAGATATATGATGGCTTCAAACACTTTGTGGAATAAATGGAAAGAAAAGATAATGAACGAAAGTTAGTGGGAAAATCACACTATCTTTTCATTCCATTTTCCAGCAACTTTTCAAAGGCCCCTTGTGTGTGCGTGTGTATGTGTGTGTGTGCGTGCATGTATATATATGTGTGCGTGTATGCGTGTGTGTGTGTGCGTGTGTGGTGTGTGTGTATGTGCGTGTGTGTGTATCCCATTGCCCTCAAGTTGATACATAGGACAGAATAGAACTGCCCCATAAGTCTTCCTGGGTTATAAGTCTTTATGAAAGCAGCTTCATCTTCCTCCTGGTGGTTTTGAACTGCTGACCTTTTGGTTAGCAGCTAAGTAGTTAACCCCTCTACCACCAGGGCTCACATATATGGTTAAGTTCTATGTATATTATGAACCAGGCTCTTTTACTTATACTAATTTATTTATCTTTACAACTATGGGCCAGTGGGGTAAGCCGGGACCCCGGCTGGTGAAGGGAATATACACGGTTGCCCCCGACCTGCCTGACTTACCCACTCACGGTATTTTCTTCTGTTGAATGACATGGTGGGAGCAAGACAGGCTTGGCCCCTGCCCATGAGCTGAGTGAAGATAAGCAAGACGGAGTACCAAGTAGAGACCTTTTGCTGTCTTCTAGGACACGTGTTCCAAGGAAGCCAGTCCCCAGCCAGCCTCTTCCCACAACCCAGAACCCGCTGTCCCAGATCTGAAGATCAGAACCAATAGAAACACGAACAGATGAGTCACGTGGTCTTTGGGCCTCAGTGATGAACCTTCCCCATAACAAATCTTCCTAAAACGAGCCACGAGAAACCCATGGGGCTCACTCAGCGGGGCGGGCACGGCTAGGTAGGGTTTCTTTCCCGTGTGCCTGGGGCCCATGAGTCAGGGCAGATTGCATGGTGGTGACCAGCATGTAGTAGTTCTCTCAGCTGACAGCAGTCTCACGGGAGAAGCCTGGGGGGAGGACACGCTGGCTGCCGGGGAAAGCCAGGGCAGCCGTCAGAGAGGAGATGGGAGCCATCATCGCTTGCTGCCATGGAACAGCTCCTGTTTGCTGAGGGGCAGGCACTGCTCCAAGCGCTCTGGGTGTATTTATGAACTCACTTAATCCTCAGAACAACCTTGGCCAGCCACTATGTCCTGTGAGCCTCATCCACAAGGTGGGGAAGTGGCCCCGGCCCAGCATGTGGTTAGTGATTGCTGGCTGCTGGCTGCGGCTCCAGCAATCGGCGAGGCCGTATGGCCTCTATGTAAGGATTCATTGACATTTCTCATTTGTGGGTCCCTGGTACCTCTCCCAAGGGCTGGTGCAAGGGTACACCCTGAGTGGAGGAGAAGGTGTCCCCATCTCTCCAGAGACTCGCCCATGTCACACCTTGAGGAGCCCCGAGAGATTTCTAGGAAGGGAAACTGACCTGTCATCTCCTACCTGCCTGGGGAAGCCCCGTGTGTGTCAGCTGCCTAGTTTCCTGGCACTGCCCAGGGCTGGCAGGGACTACTGCCCTTCCAGATTCACAATAACGCTGAGGGGCACACTACTGCCATCCACATTTCATAGCAGCAGAAATGAGGCTCAGAGACGTTAAGTAACTTGTCCAGGGTCACAGAGCTGGTAGATGGTAGAGACGAGATCTTTCTCCTCTGCCCCCAGGTCATCTCTGAGCCAACAAGTAGTTGGGGCTCCGGTGAGGGGGAGGGGTCTTGGGGATATCTGGCCCAGAGACCCAGGCTTGGGCCCCAACTAACGTTCATTTGTTTAACGATGATAATAATGGTTCATACTACTAGTAGTGGTTAGGTGCTATCGAGGTGGTTCCGACCCACAACAAATGCGCAACAGACCTAAACCTCATTTGGGCTGGCGCCCTCCTCACAATTGTTCCTGTGCTTGAGCCCACTGCTGCAGCCTGTGGGTCGGCCCCCCTTGTTGAAGGCCTTCCCCCTTCTCGCTGCCCCTCTATTTTAACAGGCATCCTGTCCTTCGCCAGGGACTGGTCTCTCCTGACAACATGTCTAAAGTATGTAAGACAGTGCCTCTAAGGAGCGTTCTGCGCTTTATCTTAGCCAAAAGGCCGAGAAGCCATTCTAAGGAGCATTCTGGCTGCACGTCTTCCAAGGCAGATGTGTTTGTCTTTTTGGCAGTCTATGGTACTTTCCATTTTGTTCACCAACACCGTAGTTCAAATGCACCAATTCTTCTCCCGTCTTCTTTACCCAGAGTCCAAACTTTCACATGCATAGGAGACAACGACAAAGCCGATGACTTGGGTCAGGGGCACCTTAGTCCTCAAAGTAACCTTCTTCCTTTTCAGCACTCTAAAGACGTCTTGTGCACTAGATTTACCCAGCGCAATGGGTCATTTGATCTTTTGCCTGCTGCTTCCATGAGCAGGTTGGTGTTTGCTGAGTCTCTTTGTACTGTGTGGCCTGCTAGTTAAGCGTCTTACGTGCCTCCTCTGGTTTAGTTCTCCTAACGTCCCACAGGGTAAGGACTCCATCCCTGTTTTCCAGGAGGAGAACAGGGGCTCAGAGAGAGGAAGAGACTCACTCAGAGCCACGCAGCTCATAGGAAGTTAAGCCAGAATCTGAATCCAGGCAAGCTGGCTTCAGAGCCAGAGCTCTGAGTCATGATAAATATTAGCTTCCTCCCTGCAGGCCGGAATCAGACGGCTCTTCCAGAGTCAGGCTCGTTGGGACAGCGGGCCCAGGGCAGGACTTGAGAAAATGGCAGGAAAGACACTATGTGACCCTCCAGGGGAGTCACCGGGTATCCTGTGGCTCCAGCCCCCTGAGTAGAGTTCACGTTCTCTGCCTTCCGCCTGTTCTGGGGGCGGGGATGGGGCAGGGCAACCCTGCGGGCTCCACTCTCAGGGTCAGGGTGAGGCTGAAACAATTAGTCTGGCTGGGGCTACTGCTCCCTCAGAAACCCCAGTGGGAGATTGGCTGCAGTTCCAGGGTTCAAGCCTGACCCTCCCAGTGTTCCAGAGGCTTCCTGGGGTGTGGCATTTCGGTAATGGCTCAGCTAGAACTTGGTCTGAAATTTCCTTTTTCAACCCAAACCCCTGGACTGGCCCTCTGCCCCACTTCGCTCTCTGATAAGTAGATTATTTCCTTTTGCATGCTTCTGTGACTCGAATAATCGAGTGTTTTCCAATTGACCCACAGCCAGGCTGACCTTGGCTGTGGGAGGCCTCTGGTTGAGGCTCCAGGAAGGTTTGCCAATTCTTCATTCTGACACCCAGTGGGCCAGGCCTATGACAGAGGCAGCACTTGGGCTCTGTCCCCTCACTGCCTGGGTGGGGGAGAGAAACGAGGCACCCGCTTCAGGAAATTCCTGCAGAGTGACCTTGCTTGTCAGTCAGCTCACCTGGGAGAGCTGTCTTATTGGCAAATGTCTGGGCCGAGTCAGGAGGAAGCAGGAAGCGGGAAAGATGGGGCAAGAGATCACTCGTTTATTCACTTGACCAGCATGTCTTTAGCCCAACTGCTTGCCGGGCCTGGGACTCGGGACTGGAGTGTACAGATGAATCCGACCCAGTCTTTGCCTTTAGAGAGGTTCCCACTACAAATAACAGTGGGGTTTGCTTTTCTGTTTTCTCGCCATATTGTAGTAGGTAGGACATGGTTCAGTGAAAACAGTTGTAGACCTCACCTACGAAACCACGGGGACCAGTAGTTTTCTTTGTGGGAAGATTTCTGACTGCTTTTCAAGTTTTTTATTTCTTCTTGAGTCAGTTTTGGTAGGTTATACTTTTAGGAATGTACATTTTTAGGATCTTCTACATCAAAGGGCTTGCCAGATGGAAGTGTAAGCATGTGAGGTGTATCTGGATGCCAGCCTCTGGATATGAGTCCCTCAGAGAGAAAGAGAAATTAAAGGAGGATATAGTTGAAGAAATAATGAGTGTGATCTCAGAACTAAAGAAAGATGGGGAAAAAATCTCAGTTTTAAAGTAAGGTGACCAGATTTTAACATTGGTAAAGCGGGACAAAAGCGGGACACCATTGATAAAACTCATATCCTGGCGAAATAGCCACATGGCAGCCGAAAACCGTATACCCTAGCTTATCGTACATTCTTTCCAAAAATCAGGACTTTTTAAAACCGCTGCGGGACGTGGGAAAAATAGTTAAAAATCGGGACTGTCCCGCCAAAAGCGGGACGTCTGGTCACCTTACTCTAAAGGGTCTCAAATATACTAAACAGGAGACATGAGGAAGAACCTGCTCTGCATTATAGGCAATATCAAAAGACAATGGAAAAACTGAAAGTCTGGATAAAGACAGAGTATTTACAAAAGGAATAAATATGAAAGGAAAAGAGTTTTACACTGAGAGTTTTATATCTAGCTAAACTGTCCTTCAAATAGCAAAGGCTACTGAAAATAACAGTTTCAATGCCTCAGTCTTGTACAAAAAGACCCTTACTGAGCACAACTTGGGAAGAACTGCCTAAGCCATAGAGACAAATCCAGCAGATGGTATTGGAGAGGTGTGAAACAGGGTGAACGGGCAACTTAGTAAAGTTTCATTATTTTAGAAATCCCAGATCAAAGAAAAGAACAAGAAGATCATAGAGCTATGCTCAAAACAAAAATGAAATCTAGATAGTTTTAATATTGTGTCAGTGAGGGAATTGGGAGGTTGTCCAAACTGCTTTCCAAAGTGGCTGTACTATTTTTCTATACCTATGAGCAATATATGAGACTTTCAAGTTTTTCGTTCTTCTTCCCAATGTTTGGTTTTTCATGTGTTTTTTATTTGATTTCAGTCACCCTGCTGGGGGTGGAATGGGTTTAATTTTCATCCACCTGATAAGTAATGAAGTTGAATACCTTTCCATCAATTTATCAATCATTTGACTATGTTCTTTTTGGAGTAACTGAGTCTTTTGTCCATATGGGGATGTAGGTTACTTATAATTTTATTTTCAATTTTAAGAGTGGTTTTTTTTTTGTATCCTGAGAGGAGTCCTTTGTCAGATACAGATACTGAGGATATTTTGTCTCAGTGTGCGTCTTTCCTGTTCTTCTTAGTGGTAAATTTCAAAGAGCAGAAGCATTTTTTCTTTTTTTAAAATCCTGTTATTGGGCACTCTTACAGATGCCATCACATTCCATGGTTCAACCACAGCAAGCAGTATTGTACAATTGCTACCACAGTCAGTTTCAAAGCATTTTCTTTCTTCTTGAACTCTTTGATATCCGCTCTCTTTGTGTCCTCCCTCCCCCACCATACCCCTAGGCACCATATTCTTTTTTTCCCTATAATAGTATAACAATCATCAATGCTATCAGCCCCCCACCCCCACCCCCCAGTTCCTGTACCCTCAGGAAACCATTACTCCTTTTACTGTTTCTGAAGGGTTATCTATCTTTGGTACTTTCATGTATGGAATTATCTCAAATATGCAGATGAGCATACACAAATCTAACATGATTAATGAGGTAAAACAAATAAAAACCATAACAGTAAGGGGAGGAAACATTAAAGAACTAGAGGATAGTTATGTAGTTCATCAGTGCCATACAGCACCCAGGATTTATCATCCCTTCCTTGTGGCCCTTCTGTGAGGGACTGAACAATTTTCTTCCAAGTGGGTTTGGGGTCTCTACTGCACCCATACCTCTTCACCTCAATTTGGTTGCTTGTTTTTGAACTTCTGATACTTCTTTCTGTGGACACTTCATGATCACACAGGCTGCTGTGCTTCCTCCACGTGGGCTTTGTTGCTTCCCTGCTAGATGAACACTTGTTTAACTACAAGCCTTTTAGACCCCAGATACTTCATCTTTTAATGCCCGGGCACCATCAGCTTTCTTTACCACATTTTCTTATGCACCTATTTTGTCCTCAAGAGCAGAAACATTTAAGGTTTTTCATTTTTTACCCCTTTCATGTAGTTAGTACTCTTTGCCTCCCCCAAGACACACACACACACACACACACACACACACACACACACACACACAAAGAGCTACAAGAACCAGTGACATTTCACTGAAGTATTAAAACAGACGTCCTGGCTTTATAATTAGATTTATTTATGATCTATCCCAAAAGAATGGAATAAAATTATGGTTGATGTTCTTTTCTTTCATGTTTTCAGTTTGG
>NW_022111357.1:23743402-23766166 GCF_000313985.2 Echinops telfairi | reverse complement strand
CACACACACACACACACACACACACACACACACACACACACACACACACAAAGAGCTTCTAATGTTTTCTTTTAGAAACTTTGTGGTCCTGGCTTTATAATTAGATTTATTTATGATCTATCCCAAAAGAATGGAATAAAATTATGGTTGATGTTCTTTTCTTTCATGTTTTCAGTTTGGTAATCCTTCCTTGTTTCCTCCTGGGAGAGTTTTGTGAGCCGATGTCCCAGTTCACTGTTTCCTTCTTCCACTGATGCATCATCCTGCCTGTGTGTTCATTTCTTTCAGCCAGCTTTCTCACTTAAATGTTTTCACATGGGCCTTTTATTTTTAATTCATTCTGCTTGCTTCCTCCCCTCCTTTTTTCTTCCTTTTCTTATTTTACAAGCTCCTAGAAGCTTATTGGTAGCAAGGCGGTTACATGTTGGGCCGCTAACCACAAGGTCAGAAGTTTGAATCCACCAGTCTCTCTAAAGAAGAAAGATGAGACTTTCTACTCCTGAACAGAATTACAGTCACAGAAACCCACAGGGGCAGTTCTATGCTGTCTTTTAGGGTTGCTATGAGTCAGGATCGACTCAATGGCAATGACTTTTGAGATGGTGTAACGGGTTAAGCATTGGGCTGCTAACTGAAAAGTTGATGGTTCAAACTCAGCAGCTGCTCTGTGGGAGAAATTTGCCGATCTGCTCCTGTGAAAGGTTATAGGTTTGGAAGCCCTAGAGAGCCATTCTGCTCTGTCCTATAGTGTCACTATGTGTTGGATTGACTCAATGGTGCTGTGTAACTTTATTTAAAGATGCTTTATATAAAAAGGAGTTTCAAAAAGTTTATGGGAGAATTTCATTATCTTTCCATTCCATTTTTTCCACAAAGTTTTTGAAACCTCCTCTTCTGAAAAAGAACTTTGCATCAGGATTGGAGAAAAACTCATCACTAGCCTGCAATATGCAGATAACTCAACCTTGCGCGGTAGGTAAAGGTGAAGAGGACGTGGAGTCCTCAGCGGCAAACATGAAAGACTAAGCTTTCTACTTGAGTAACACCTCAACGTAAAGAAAACAAAGAGCCTCACAGATGCCGATAAACAACACGGTAAGCAAAAGCCTTCAGAAGGATTCCATTGTCCTTGGGTCCACAATCAACACTCACGGAAGCAACAGCCAGAATCAAACTGTGTCTTGCACTGGGCAACTCTGTTGCAAAAGACCTCTTTCAAAGGTTGAAACACCACCAACAAAAACCAAAGACCTCGCTTCGAGGACCAAGACACACCTGACTCCAGTTGTGGTATTTCCACGGCCTCATGGGCATGCAAAGGCTGGACAATGAGTAGAGCAGCCTGATGCCTTTGCGTTATGGTATTGGAGAAGAATGTTAAATATACCATAGACTGCCAGGAGCATGAAGACATTTTTCTTGCAAGAAGTATAGCCAGAATGTGCCTTAGAAGTGAGAGGGGCCTCCAGGCTGCTGCCCAGTGCCCAGCCAGCCTCAGCCACCGTTGCCCAAGAGAGGCTTGGAGCGGGGATCTCAGCACTGGACGTGCTGCACAGGTGCCGTGCCAGCAGGGCCCGGCCACTGCCCCTGCCGCTGCCCCAGCCGATGAAGACATGAGACACGAGGAGGTTAAGTTGCATGTCCATAGCCACACAACTTTTGGTGGCAAAGTTGGGATTCAAAGATGTCTGTCCAGAAGTCTCAGCTGGATGAGCTCAGGGAGGAGAAGACTAGGGAGAGAGATGAGGGGGGAAACCCTTGGATGACAGACAGAGCACTAGATTGGTCAAGTATTTTGAAGATACTTTTTCAAACTCAGATGGTGCTACTGGTGCTCACAGGGATTGTGCTTTATTTTTAAGTCTGTGATTCAGTGCTCTGATGAGTAGAGAGCTTGGGCCAGCTGTCTTCAGCTCACTCTGCCTCGAAGATCAATACAACCCCAAAGAAGAAAATGTTATTGACCTTTAAATGGTGTTTCTGATGGCTGGGTCTCATTGATATTCGTGATAGTCTTCTCTGCCTCGCCCCCCCTCCCCCGCCCCCTCCCAAAAAGAAGTGAGAAGGGTGAGACTTTATCTCAGGTGCTTTGGGCATGTCATGCTGAGAAGGTCATCATCCTTGCTAATGGCTAGAAGGCCCCTCCATGTGATGGACTGACATGGTAGCAGTGACAATGGGCTCAAAGGTAGGAGTGAGGGGGGTGAGGTAGGGCCTGGCAGTGTTATGTTCTGTTGTGCAGACGGTTGCTTGGGGAGTGATTCCATGGCGTCTCACAAAAACAACAATAAACTTATTTAAAATTCTTGGTCCGCT
Organism: Echinops telfairi; assembly: GCF_000313985.2. Lineage (NCBI taxonomy): Eukaryota > Metazoa > Chordata > Mammalia > Afrosoricida > Tenrecidae > Echinops > Echinops telfairi. The sequence continues at coordinate 23,763,850 of NW_022111357.1, read as the reverse complement.
TGTTCTAATACCAATGATTTCAGTGGTATCTCTAGCAAGTTTGTTTTTCTTTTGAAATCCTTGTGCTCCCTGGCTACCGTGTTCTTTTAGCCCATGAGCTCATAGCCTTTGCGTGAGTTTCAGCTATTTGTTTGGTGCGGCTTTGGATTAAGAATCTGATCCTGAACCTCGCCTCTGTCAGAATCAATGAGCTCAAAGAGAAGGCAGTCCCAGGGTGAGGATCCCCAAACTCTGAAACACATGGTTTGTCTCTGAGTTTGTCACCACCTCCCCAAGGAACTAACTCCACAGGATTGGGGCTCCCTTTCAATACCCCAGGGGAAGGCGGAGAGGGGAGGGCCTGTCTTCCCAGATCTACTTCCACCAGCAGGAGGGTTGGGGGGTGGGGGCCAGTTGGGAAGGATGTCAGAGTGATCCTAGAGGCTTGTTGGTCCCCATTTGATTCCTACCACCTTGCATTACCTCTAGCGGGTGCCCCCCACCCTCCACCAGGTACATGTGTACCCTGGTCTGGGCTGCCTGCCGATTTCCCAGAAGTCCCTGGTGTAGTAAATTCGGCCTGGGGGTATCAGTGTAGAAGTGTGGGAAGGACTTGATGCAGAGGGCAAGAGCAGAATTCAAACTTGATTTCTATAATATTCTTCACCACCTTAACAAGGACCACACCCTCCCCCGCTCCCCTGACTGCAACAACCCTCCTTCCACTCCCCTTCCTGCCCTCCCTCCCTGCTGCCCAGTTTACAACCATCTCCCATCTGCCCAGAAGAATCCCAGCTTTCCCCATAATTTTTAGGTTTGGTGGCATTATTGTTCCTTGGAGGAACAAGATGAGAAAGCAGGGGCTACATGTCTTTCCTCGCTGTTGGTTTAAGGGCAAGGCGTTTCCCCTTCATCCCCCAACCGCTAGCCCCTCCAGGCTGAGCACAATCCCTTCCTCGATGGAATATTACTCAGCCGTAAAGAGTGATGAAGCTCGGATACAAGCTATGGCGTGGAGAAACCTTGAAAGCACCTTGCTGAGTAATATAAGTCAGATACAAAAGGACAAATCTTGTATGATCTCACTTGACGACATATCTAGGGTTACAGAGACCAAAGAGTCTCGTGGGGTCCCTGAGGGGAGGGTAGGGGAGGGGGCACTGAGTTTCTGCTAAGGGCCATGAGGAGCTTTGGCGACCAACAGGAGTGGTGGCTGCACAACCTGGTGAGCCTCCTGGACGTCACTGAATTTCCCACATGATAAATGTTGACAAACCCAATGCTTTGTTTTAGATATCTGTACATTGGACTTGGATCATCTGGGTTCAAATCCCAGCTTTGCCTCTTGCCTGCTGTGTGACCTTGGGCTACTTACTTAACCTTTCTGTGCTTGGGTTTGCTCGTCCGTACCAAGGGTCCTGGTCTCAGTGAACGCAGTATTGTTCTGGGGCTGGCTTCACCATTCCCCGAATGTCTCCCTTTGGTTCAGCAAACTCTTGCCTGCTCTTCCAGGCCCTGCAAGGTTCCTTGCAAATACACGCTCAGATTTTATCTTTCCAGAGATTCTCATTCCTGCTTCTTATTTTCACCACGGGGATAATGAACCCTCTTTTACGGATGAGGAACTCCACGTTCTCGACAGAGTCACTTTCGAGGCCAGATGACCAAGACTTGACCCTAGATCCACCGCTTCTGAATCCAAGCTCTTTCCACTCAGCCACAGAGCTCCAAAAGGATCCCCTGGGCCACTTGACACGACCAAGGACATGCAGACAGCTTTGATGAGACGCAGACGAGCCATCTGCTCCCCTCACTCGTGGGCCCCAGCTGGCCACCTTTGCCCCTCCGCAAGATGTCTTTCAGAGGTTGCATGCAAAGACGGGTTTAGTGATGGGCCAGAAGTTAATTGAGGCAGAACTAAATTGGGACAGACCCTTTGAGGCTAATATGACCTGGGCCGGAGAGCACGAGAGGCTCTGGGAAGAGGAGGAGGAGGCCTAGAGAGCAAGGAGGCGCAGGGAGGGGGCTTGAGGTTCGACTAGCCCAGAGCTGGAGCAGCTGCCACAGAGCAGGCCCAGGAGGCAGCCCCAGCCCTGCCATGCACCTCTGTGGGCATGGGCACCTCTGCGGGCATGGACACAGGCTCCTATGCTCAGAGCCGTCAAATTTCCTCATCTGCTCAAACCCTCTGATAGACCGTGAGGAATCTGGGCACTATCAAATGGCGTGCGAACGAACGGGCTCCAGATTTCATCCTGAAGCCTGGGATCTGGGAGCCTCACTGGCTGCTGCATGGGATCACGGCAGGAGGACAGTGGGGTCTTCTCCTGATGAGCGCTTCTCTGCCCCCTGTTTCAGACCACAGCAGCCTCTTCCTTCTCCCTTTCCCTGCCTCCTGCTTTATTCTCCAGAGCACTCACCTACCGACCGCTGACAGACAGCCTGTGGGGTTTGCTTATTTACGTCTCTGTCTGTCTCACCCCACCAGCAGTGTTTTATTCAGCGCCCAGACAGTCCCTGGCGTACGCAGAGTCTAACCAAACCAAACTAGTTGCCTTTACAGCGACTCTTAACACTTGGCGAGCCCATGTCAGAGTAAAGCTATGGCTGACTTTGGGGGGAGATCCGTCACCATGGCTTCCTTCTGAGACACCAGCGTGGATTTAAATCAGCAACCTTCGATTTATAGTTGGGCACGCAGCTGTTTAGGCCACCTCTGCCGAGGATAAGTAAATGGTGGTTGGATGGCTATTGGGTGAATATCGGCTGAGCATGGCATGGAGAAGGGCCTGACGTGCACAGGACGCTACATCAAGGTCAGCTGAATCTTAGAAATGTCGGCAGAGGCACGAGGGAGGTTGGGGTGGCAAGGATGACCCATGAGACCATTTGGGATCAGGATTTCAAGATGGTGCTGAGTTTCCTCTCTGGCCAGAGCCCTGAGAGGTGAGCCCCACCTGACAGTACAGCTGGATGAACCTCAGGGCACCAACAAGGCCCTGGAGCAAGCAGGAGGTCCAGGAGACTTGACTTTCCTGGTTTCTGTCCATTTCTAAGCCACTCTACCTTCCTTTATTGGTGTTTCGGTAGAATTCTTACACTCGCTTCCAGGACTTTCTTGTAAAGCTCAGTCAAACCATGAATCATCACTAATCATGATGAGACGGAAGGGCTTAGAAGGCTGACCTTGTGCTAGGAAGGCCTGTCCTTGTGGACCAGGCACACAGTAAGCACTCAGAACATGTGGTCAAAGAGTGTTTAACTCAGGTGTCTGCTAAGTCAGCACAGAAGGAGCATACCAGCCAGTGTGATCAAAGAATTATTAACAATAAAATCTAAGATCAGAGGGGGAGACTGTATTAGAACTCAAACACACCCCGTTAGCAGAAGGCTATGGATGACAGTGAAAGCCCCAAACCCATTTACAGAGCCCCACAGGGACAAAGCCTCCACTGAACTCCTTCAGTCCATTGACACAGTGCCTTGTAAAGGGAATTACTGAAGAGATACTTAGGTTAAAATTTAACAGCTTACAATTTGTTTTCCCTTTTGACCCATTTTTAACGTGTTCTAGTTTTTAATACTTTCTGCTTTCTTTTGGATTGAGGTTTTTCCATGTTATTTTTTTGTTGTTGTTTGTTGGTTGGTTTTCTGTTGTACTTGGTTTGTTTTAAACCACTGAATTGTAAAACCAAAAATGAATGTTACCCCGAACTGATGACAACCTTCTGGACAGCGAGGGCCGAATCCCACAGAGAGTAGGGCTGCGAGGCAGATCGTGCCCGAGAACCTCCTGTAAGCTGCTGTTCTTTCTCATTGACAGCCTCCCTCTGTACAACAGAAGGAAGCACGGCCCCTCCTCACAAGCACTGCTGGCCTTCAGCTCTTTGTTGCAGCCACTTTGTCCGTCCCTCCGGCTGAGGGTCTTCCTCTTGCTTCCGGACCCTTGGCGTTACCAAGCATGATTTCCTTCTCTGGGTTCTACTCAGTCCTGATGGCATGCTCAAAAGCATCTGAGACAACGTCTCACCACCCTTATTTCTAAGAAGCATTCTGACCCTATTTCTCCCAAGACAGATTTGTTCATTTTCCAGCCATCCATGGTAAATGCAATATTCTTACCCAAAACAAAAGAAACTCACTGCCATCGAGCTGACTTGGACTCCCAGTGACTTTTAGGACAGGGTAGAACTGCCCCTGTGAGTTTCCAAGACTGCACCTGTGTGTGAGAGTAGAAAGCCTGTCGTTCTCCTGAGGAGCAGTTGGTGGTTTCAAACTGCTGATTTTGAGGATGGCAGCCTAACTCCTGGCTACTACATCGCTAGGGCTCTGTAGTGGGTACAAGTTGAGCTGCTAATTGCAAGGCCAGCAGTTCTAAACCACCAGGAGAAAGATAGATAGGGCTTTCTACTCCCATAAAGACTTAGAGCTGCAGACACCCACAGGGGCAGTTCTCCTCTGTCCTATAGGATGACTACGAGTGGGAATTAACGCCACAGCAGTGAGTTTGGTTTAAGATGTTTTACAGAACACCATAATTCAAATGTATGATTTTTTCCTCTGGTTTTCTCAATTTGTTGTACAGTGTTCATGCAGATGAGGTGATTGAAAAAGACACCTGGCTTGGATCGGGTGGACCTTAGTTTTCAAAATGACTTCTTTGCTCTTGAATACTTTAAAGAGCTCCTTTTGTAGCAGACTTGCCCAATGTAAGCCATTTCTTGACGGCTGCTTCATTGAGTTTTTTTGTGGACCTAGGTAAAAGGAAACCCTGGACAACCTCAGTCTTTTCTCCGTGCATCATGATGCTTCATTGGTCCCGGTGTGAGAAGTTTTGTTTTCTTTCTGTTGAGGTGTAATCCATACTGAAGGCTGCGTAGTCTTAGAGCTTCGTCTTTGAGTGGTTCAAGTCCGCTTCCCTTACAGCAAGCAGTACTTTGTTGTCTGCCTACCTCTGCCCATTGCTGAATCTTCCTCCGGTCCAGAGACCACAGTCTTCTCTGTATAGTCCAGCTTCTCGGATGATTCAGAGAATCTTTATTGAAGATTGCATGAGTGTGGTGAAAGGAGACCCCCTGACACACACCTTTCCTGATGTCATATCACTCAGTACCTCCTTTCTCTCTTCCAATGACTTCTTTATGGTCTGTGTGCAGAATCTGCACCAACACCATGAAGTGTTCTGGAATCACCAGTCTTCACAATCTTATCCATAGTGTGTTATGATCCACACAGTGGAATGCCTTTACATGGTCAACAAAATACAGGTCAACATCTCTATGGTATTAATTTGCTTTTAACCAAGATCCATCTGATGTGAGCAGTGGTATCCCTTGTTCCACATCCTCTTCTGAATCTCCCTTGAATTTCTGGCATCTCCCTGTTGATGTAGTTCTTGCCACCATGTGTAATTATCTTTACATGTGATAGTAAGGCTATTGTTTGATAGTTTCTAAATTCTCTTGAATTGTCTCTTTTAAAATAGACACAAATACGGATCTCTCTTCCAGTTACTTGGCCAGGTGGCTGTCTACCAAATTCCTTGTATGTGTGAATGAGGATTGCCAGTGCTGCATCAACTGATTGAAACATTTCTATTGGTATTCCATCAATTCCTGGAGTCTTGTTTTCCATGAATGCTTTCAGTGTAGCTTGGACTTCTTCTTTCAGTACCATTGGTTCCTAATCATATTATATCTCTTAAAATGGTTGAATGTCAACTGATTTTTTTTCTTACGGTGACTCTATATTCTTTTCATTCTCTTTAAATGCTTTCTGCATTGTTTAATATCTTGCTCATGGAATCCTTCTGTATGAGAACTTGAGACTTGAATTTTGTCTTAAGTTCTTTAAGCTCCATCGATCCTGTGAGTATTCTTCCCTTTGGATTTTCTGGCTCCAAACCTTTACACATTTGAATGTAATCTTTTGTCTTCTCAAGCTGCCCTTTGGAATCCTCTGTTCAGCTTTTTAACGACCTCATTTCTTGCATTCACTTTAGCTGCTCTGCATTCAAAAACAAATTCCGGTGTCTCTTTTGACATCCTCGTGGGTCTTCTCTTTCTTGTCTTTTTAATGACCCTTTGCTTTCCCATATATGAGCTTCTTGCAGTCATCCCACAACTCATCTAGTCTTCAGTTATTAATACCTCAAATCTATTCTTGAGGTCATCCTGGAATTCAGGTGGGATCTGCTCATGGTCAGACTTTGACTCTTGTGGTCTTGTTTCATTTTCTTGAGTCTCCAGTTGTACTTGAGCAATTGGCAGTCTGTTTGGTAGACCCAGGGCCTTACTCTGACTGATGGGATTCTTTCTCAATCATCTCTTTCCACAGATGTCGTTGCTTTGATTCTTGTGTGTTTGATTTGGTGAGATTCACATGTTTAATCACTGTTTATGTTGCTGAAAAGAGATTTTTGCAATGCATAACTCACTGTTCTTGCAAAATTGTATCACGTCATCTCTGGCATTGTTTCTATCATGAAGGCCATAATTTTCAGCTACTGATCCTACTTCTTTCTGCCTCACTTTGCATCCTAATCACCAGTAATTTTCAATGCATCCTGATTGTGTGTTTGCTTAACTTCAGACTGCTAAAATCTTCAGTGTCTTCATCTCTGGCATTAGTAGTTGGTGCATAAGTTTGAAGAGCAGTCATATTAGCTGGTCTTCCTTTTAGGGCCCTGCATATCATCTTCTCACTGACAGTGTTGTCATTCAAGATAGATCTCGAAATGCTCTTTTGGATGGGGACTGTTGCACTGTTCCTATTCAGTTTGCCTTTCTTGGCCTAGTAGACCATCTGACTGTCCCATTCAAAATGGCTGATCCCAGGTCATTTCAGCACAGTAATACCTGAGATATCAGTCTATCTGTGTTCCATTTAATTCCTGATAACTGCCAACTTTCCTAGGTGCAAATCCTGATTATTAATAATGTTTGCAGCTGTTCATTCTTGTTTCGAGTCATGCCACATCTGCGAACGGACGTCCTGGAAGCTTTACTCCTTGTCTGTCAGATGGCTGCACTTTGGTGGCCTGTGTGATGCTGGAAGCTATGGCACCTGAATTTCAAATACTAGCAGGGTCACCCATGATGAACAGGTTTCGGCGAAGCTTCTGGACTAAGACCAACTGGGAGGAAAAAGCCTGGGAATCGACTTTTGGGGAAATCCTTATGTGCAGCTGCGGAACCTTATCGGATGTAGCGAGGGCAGATGAGCCCCTGGGGTTGAAATGTGTGAAGACCTGGAATCAGAAAATCAGTGGAAAGAACATGCTCAGGTTGGGAGGCCCTCACAATCAGGACGAGTCAAACATTGCCTCTTCCAAGGAGTGACAGGGACAGGGCGAGGCTTCCCATTTGCTGGTCATGGCACGAGTCAAACGTAGACGCAGCAGCTGCACACGCTGTACAACGCTGACAAATCCTGAGAAGAAATGCTGGGCTCTTCGCTCGCCATGTGCCTGGAGCTTGTCATCCCGGCTTTAGTTTGTTTGTTCCCAGAGTTTGTCCTCAGGCGGGAACAGCTGTTCCTCGGCCGAAAGGCACGCAGAGTGACTGATGTGGGGAGAGCTTACAGTGTGAGGAGGATCGGAGAAAGCCTGGCAGGACTGCAGACTGGGGAGGAGCGCTGTTGCCAAGTAACAGGGGATCCCAGTTCGACGATGAAGGTGATTGGCTGGTTCGTGAGACTAAGATGTGGCTGCTTCCACGGCTGGCTACAGGCATGGCTGCATTGGGGGCTCAAGCAACGTCACCAGAGACTCAGCTTCTCGGCACCTGCCTGTCCTGCCTCCCGAGAGGGTCCCTCCCGCCACCTGACACCTGCCCGCCAGCCTGTCCAGGTAGAGGGAGTCCGCCAGCAGGAGCCAATCAGGGCCCACCTGACACTGGGCTTGGAGCCAATCCTCTGGCTGATGCGGAGGTGGTCAAGTTAGGAAGAGGGGATGGATGCTGGGTGGCCGCAAACCCCAGCCAGTGCCCCGACCGTGCCGGAGGGGGAGGGGCGGGAAAGCAGAGAAGCCACGTAGCTTTGCCGTTTGCAAAAGCCCCTTCGCTCCCACGCAGCGGATCCCAGAGGCAGCGTGGAGTTTATGAGGGTGCTTTACCGAGGAAGAAAGAGCCCTGGAGTCTTTGACCAGGATCCTGACTCGTCACCGCAGCCTCTCCCCACGGATTCAGGAGAATTACAACCCCCACCCCCACCCCCACCCCCCGGGGAGCCTGGCCTTTCGGGAGAAAGCAGCCTGATAAGGACGGTGGCCAGGGGCGGAGCTGAGTGCCCAGTGACGTCACTCGGCCGCCCTGACTGACACTTGCTCCCAGTAGCTGGGTGGCCCACGCCTCGGGACAGAGGTGCTGGTGAATGAATGACTGGGAGGGGCTGGCCAAGCCGACAGGCCTGGCCTCAATTCCAGCTCTCCCACTTCCTGGCCTCAGTTTCTCCTCTGACCCGGGCTGATCATCCCCACCTCACAGCTCCCAGCACGCGGCAGGGTGCCATTCGATTCCTGCTGATAGCTGTGTGACAGCCTCTTACGGCCCGGTCCGGTTGAGAGGGCGAGATGCATGACTGTGTTGAACCAGTTAATGCAGGTAAACTCTTAAGACAGTGCCTGCACCTTAGTTATTATCAGGATTACTGCTAGCGAAGAGCTGCTGGGAGGCCCTAGGTGGTGTAAGAAGTTCATATGAGGGGGTACTCTCCCCCCAAAAAAACAAACAAACTGGAATTGTGCTGGGCAGAGCGGAACTTCCATAGCTCGCATTTTTCCTGCTAGGCTAGCATAGAGCAACGGGCTCTGAGTTAGTGTGCCCAGTGGGCGCTTCTCTCTGGTCGCGGTGAATGTTTTCGTGAAAGCAGTTTCACTTGAACCTTGTTTTTTGTGATGGCCGAGAACAGCGAGCGGCTGTGAAATTGTGTTTCCTGCTCAGGAAAAATGACGCAGAAACTGTTGTGACGTTGAACCCAGCTTACAATGATGGCGCTATGGGAAAAACTCTAGTGTTTGTCTCATTTCAAAAAAGGTGAAATGTCAATTGATGACAAACCTCATTCTGGACGTCCGTCAACTTCCTGAACAAATGAAAATGTTGACTCATAGTGTATTAGGAGTTCATTCCACCACGTTAGAGCGTTAATCAAGCTTTCTATTTAGAGGTTCTGAAAAGATTGTGTAACTGTGCAACCAACAAAGGCCTGATTTGTGGCACTCGGGGGACTGGTTTTGTCACCACGACAATGCACCTGCTCATGCAGCCATCTCAGTGAGCCACTTTTTGACCAAAAAAATACCTCTCTTGCCCCAGACACCTGACTCACCTGACCTCTTTCTGTGTGACTTCTTTTGTTTCCACGAAGAGGGACATGAAAGGACAGTGATGTGACCACGTAGAAGACATGAAGGAAAAAAACGAAGGAGGTGCTGTCAGCCATTCAATGAGCTTGAAAAATGTTTCCAAGAATGGAATCACAGATTTGACAAATGAATTAAGTGTAATGGAGAGTACTTTTAAGGTGATAAGGTTATTTTGTAAAAAGCATTATAATATAAGTACATAGCTTTGGGGGGATCCGTTTGCGGGGGTATCCCCTAGTACGTTTAGCTGCTAACTCAAAAAGCTGGAAGTCCATGTCCACCTAGGGGTGCCTTGGAAGAAAGACCTAGAGATCTATGTCAGAAGTACCAGCCACTGAAACACCTGTGGAGCATGGTTGGACCCCGCCAGGAATGAGTATGGTGCAAAGGCTCAGGTTTTGGTGACCCGCAGTGAGTGCCTAGTGCCTGCCAGACACGGGCTTATCTCTCACCGCTGACGTCTCCCTGGATTCTCACAGTGACACAATGATGCAGGCATTCCCACGGTGACTCCCATTTGACACATGGGGAGACTGAGACAAAAGGAGGGTCATGTGACCATGGCCATGCAGCCAGTAAACCCTGGGGGCCCGGCTGAGCTTCCAGCCTGGGCGTCAGGCATCCTCCCTGCCCTGTGCCCTCCCAAGGCTGCAACACTTGTTCTCCTTCTCCAGGGATGCGAGGAGCGCTGCCTCGGGAGCCCGGCTGCCGCTTGGGAACATCAGTGGACTCCCTACCCCAAACTAAGTGGGAGGGTGGGCGTGGTGTTTGACAGCCCCCTGCTCCTGCCATCCAGGGGACTGCTTGTGTTGGTATCAGGTTCATGCTCCATCTTCCTGCCTCTGCCGCCTCTGCCAGGCCCGTGCGAGGCCTTCTGGGGAATGGGTGCGTCCTTTCTCAGGGGAGGGAGGCCAGGAGTCTCTTGGGTGGAGAGTGGGGAGAGGCAAGGCCTGGGGCCTGCCGTGAGGTCGAGCATACTCAGGGAATGTGGGAGGGAAGGGGTTGTCTAGGGTCCCTTAGCTGATGGGGAGTGTGTTCGTCTGGGTAGACTAGAGAAACAAATCCATGGACACACATATGTGTATAAGAAAGAGATTTTCATGCAAGAGCAATTGAACATGGAGAAGACAGTCCAGTCCAGACCAAGTCCATAAGTCTGATATTAGCCCATATGTCTGATACCAATCTATAAAGTCCTCTTCAGAAATACATGCAATGATGCTGAATGCAGGATGATCACAGGCCAGTGGGTAGAAAGTCTTTGGATCCAGTGGCGTTGTAAGCATCCAGCACTGACAGGGGTCTCTATGTGGCTTCTCCGGCTCCAGAGGTCTGGTTGCATCAGGTTAGGTCCATGTGGCTTCTCCAACTTAGGGCACTAGAGTAGTTCCATGTGTCTCGTCAGCTGCAATGTCTCCCAGTGAGTGAAGCAATGAGTGAGGGTCTCTCCTGCCTCCAAGGAGAAAAATCCTGGAGTTCCCAGAATTGTCAGGAGAAGGCCATGCCCACACAGAGGTCTCACTGGCCAGGATCTGATTGACAAGCTAGACTCCATCTCTACACTCTTAATCCTCAAATTGACAAATGATTACATATCTACCACAGGGAGCCTGGCCTGAGGTCTTGACCACAAGTCCCAGGTGCCGTGCTTGGTTCAGGGCCAAGATCTCAGGGGCCCTGAGTGACCCTCTCTGCTACTCTACTCTCTGGCAAGTCACCCCACCTCCCTGAAGATGGCTGCAGACTACCTTGTCCATCCAAAAAGAGCCCCTAAATCCTTAGCTGGCTCATGTGCTGTGTGACTCTGAGGCGGTCGGGAGCCTTCTCTGGGCTTTCTTTTTCTTCCTTTCTTTCTTTGGCTGTGAGAAGAGACTGGGTCCTCTTAGAGGAGAGCCCTCCTCACTGTCAAAAATGTATACTGTTAGTCTTCCTTCCAGCCGTTCCTGAAGGGAGCTGTAGCTCGGGGACAGAGACATTGGCGGTATGTTCAGCAGGGCGGGCCACTGGCTTGGGATTGACAATAATTCCAGAGACCCCATACATGACTGTGGTCCACCAGACATAGGAGGGGTGTGTGGAGGTCAGGTTATTAATGGCGTCTCAGCTCAAGTTTGGGTCTAGTGATTTCCTAAGTTCTAGAATGCCCATCTAGGACAGACATGCTCAGCAACGAGCAGAGCTGCCACACTGGCCACCTACACGTGAAGCCAGGGCGATGCCTGTAGGAAAAGGCAAGCAGAGCCATTGGGATGGTCCCTATCCAGGAGAGTAGGCACCCCAAAGCAGTGCCGCAGGCCTGGAGGGATTGCAGTGATGAGCACTCATCACGGACTGGAGGGAGCCACGGGTGGGGTGGTGATTCCTCACTCCTCCCCCTCCCCCTCTAACTTACCTTTTGACCTGCGCAGAAGCCATCTTGGAGAATGACAGTGGGTCCCCCCCACAAACCGAGCCAGCCAGGGACTCCAATGACAACTGCTATGGTTTCGTTACTTAAGCCAATGCCTTCATCTCCTGGTGCCTGGTGTACAGCTATGGGTCTCAGTCCTGTCAGGAAGAGCCTCAGCCTGACATCTAACCCGCAGGCATAAGACTCACCGGCCTCTATAGCTGCCTGAGCCCTTGCTTCTGTGAGTTCTCTTTATACGTATTTCACTGGTTTTGCCTGAAAGGAGCCCTGGTGGACCGTGGTTTGGGCGTTGGGCTGCTAACCCCAACGTCGGTGACTCAAACTCACCAGCTGCCCCAAAGGAGAAAGATGAGGCTGTCTGCTCCTACACAAGTTTGCTCTGCGTCAGAATGGACCGGATGTCAGTGGGCGGCTTTTGCTTGAGAAGCCAGCGGAAGACACTGTCTTCCTCCCACCCGCCCGCTGACAGTCCACGACGTGTACCACTCTCAGCAGTGTGGCCCCCCGCTCTCTGGGAGCTCTTGCCACGGGGAGGGGATGACACCGATGGCTATTTAAGACTCTGAGAAACAATAGCGCTACCATGCGGGCTCAGGCCCCTAGGAGCTTGAGGAGCTGGGGCCGGCAGAGCTGAGGTCAAGGTGGGAAGATCACGGGAGGAGGGCCTCAGGGAGACAATAGGGGCTATTCCAGACCCAGGAATGCAGTGTGCAAAGGTGTCGAGGCAGGGGGTGGTGGGGTGGACGGGGATAGCTGGCATCTGGTCCAGATGTCCTGGCTCTTTCAGGAGGGAGAAGAGGCACTGGAGCACTCCCCACCCAGCCCCCCTGGGGAGATGATTTTCTGCTGGGATTGAAGTGCTGACCCCAAATAGAGGTGTCTTGACCCCACTCTCTACGAAACACCTGGCTCTCCACCCTCAGTGGAAGTCCCTCTCTGAGCCTTCTACCCAGAGGCTGCTCCCTGGCAGCCATAAACCACTTCTGTGGGTGAATGAATAAGGCCCCAGCCGGCGGGCGGGGCCTGCCAGAGACACTGGACTTGGCTGAGAGCAGAATTCCATGGCCCCTCCCTCTGCCCCATACAGCTGGAACATTCCTGGCTAGTCTTGAATTCAAGTAATTGAAATATCACTTGAGCTGCTGCCCAAGTAGATGTTGCCAGAGCTCTCCAGCCCCACCTCGCCACCCCCAATCCCACCAGGAACCCAGGGCCGCCTCCAGCCCAGAGCTTGAGCAGCGTCAAGAAATCCAGCTCCCTGACAGCCCGGGGGGAACCAGCTTATGGCTATCCTGAGGCTCTGATTGTCCCCTGGCCTCGAGAGACTCTAAGCGTCTGCCCTCGCCTGCCTTGCATGCCTACCAGTAGCTAAGGCGCACCGGAAGTCCTCCAGGAGGTGGGAAGCTGGCCCGTCTGTCTGTCTGGAAGGTGCAGGGCCGGTGTTGTTTCCAGGCTCGCAGGGTCTCACCTGTCTGAACCTCGGCATGTGGATCTGCGCATGGTGACCAGAGCCATCATCCTGGCTCATACCTGGGACCCCAGAGAGACCAGAAGTGGGGTGCTCTGGAAGCAGAAAGGGCCGCTGCGGAAACTGGGTCACATCAGTCTGTCTGGGTACAGCCTCTCAGGAAGACGCTCGCTTTGGAGCCGAGCCACCCCTGGCGGAGAGCTGCCCGAAGCCTCTGCGCCGCCTGGCAGGCCTGGTGCTGTCTCTGTGGCAAGGTAGCGCTAGCCGTAGGGCTGGCAGATCTGGGCTCAGACCCTGGCCCCACCCCTGCATCTTGGGCCCCCATCTGTAAATGGGGATCCTACCCCCTTACCTCCAATGGGGCCTGGTGCTCGGGAAGAGCACGTCTTGTTCTGGACACCTAGGGATTTGTGCAAATGGGGGAGAGCAGCGGTTGCGATTTCGGGGGAAATTCATTGTGGGTGCTGCACATGCCAGTCTCCACTGCCGTCAAGTCGGCTCCGACTCGTGGCTCCATGGCAGTCAGGGCAGAACTGTGCTCCACAGGGATTTTAGGGGCGAATGTGTCAGAAGTAGATCACCAGGCCTTTCTTCTGAGGCACCTCAATCTTTTGCTTAGCAACCGAGGGCCTAACCGTTTGTGCCCCCCAAAGACTATGTGGCCAGCACATAGTAGTAGGGACTTAGTCTACACAGGTCGGTCAGTATGAGAACAGGGACTGGGTCTGCCCCATCGCCGCTGCTTCCTTGGTGGCTAGAACTGAGCTGGGTACTCAGTAGGTGCTTGGGAAATGTGACTGATAAGCATGAGAGGGAAGGACTGGGCTGGGGGTGTGAGGCCTCACGGACTGCCTACAACTCCATCTCACCTCTGTGGACTTAATCCCCGTGGATTAAGGTCACAGCCTTTGATCCAGGGCACCCGAGGCTAGTGTGAGACCAGGCTCTGAAGGCCAGGCAGGCACCGGGTGTGGGGTAGCCCCTGAGGATACTCTAGCCAGAGATGGCCTTCCTGTCTCCCACCCTGGACATGGTCCTCATGGTGGTCTTCAGCCTCCTGGTCCTCATGCCAGTCCTAGCCCTGCTGTGCTTCTTCACCTGCCGCTTGGCCAGGCCGCTCAGGTAGGACTCTGTCATCTGGTCTCAAGAGAGATGGGGCAGCTGGGCACTGCCCTCTTGCCTCTTTCATGGTGGGAAACTGAGCTGAGACCCTCTATACCCGTTCTCTAAACTGTAAGATCAGGAGTAGTAGGGGGGGCGGGCGGGATGAAGTGAGATTGGGGGACTGAACAGCCAGCACAGGGCTGAGTACCACACGGACACCCCAAACGGTCATGATTTTTATCAGTCCTGTCATTGCCATTCGCCCTGGATCTGTCGTGTCCCAGCCCAGAGCTGGCTTTCTGCCCGCCTCCAAGGGGCGCCCGTGCCCTCAGCCTGGCATGCTGAGTCAGTCCTTAGCCAGAAAGCCCAGCCCCTCCACCCCCTCCCCTGCCCTGCCAAGTAGCTGCTCCTTCCGCAGGGCCAGGGGACAGCCAGCCAGGGCTTTTGCACATTCCTTATAAGTAATCAGGGCACGTAGCTGGGAGGTTGGCAGAGAAGGCCCGCTGCAGGGAGAGGGCCACAGGAAGGCCGACACCCAGAATCCTGAGACTCCGTTCCGGCCTGGTGGAGCACTGGCGGGGGCTGAGGGAGGCTGCCAGGCCCCCACACCCCCAGGCAGCGCCCTGAGGAGTCTGCCCCACAAGACCACAGCTGTGGAGCTGTGAGGGAGGCAGCCAGGAGGCTGAACCTGGAGGCAGCAGGGAGGCGCTGGCTTCTGAGGGTCGCCCAGATCACCACCCCTGCTCTGTCCTGGGAAAGGCAATGGGACGTGGCACCTGTCTCTCAGACAGGCCATCTTGGTGCCAGGTGGAAAAGCCAAGGTTGGGTGCATCTGTGGCCGCAAAGGCAGGCCTTTCACGGTATTGGCATCTACAGAGCCACAGCGTCCCTGGGCAGTGCAAGCAGCTCAACATCGAGCCACAGCTCACACGCTGGTGGTTTAACCCCACTTGGAGGCACCTCAGAAGAAAGGCCTGGTGACCTGCTTCTCAAAGGTCACAGCCGTGGAAACCGTAGGGACCCCATGCGGGGTCCCCAGGAGTCAGAATGACTTGGTAGGAGCTGGTTTGGTTTGGGTTCACGACCTGCGTAATGCTGGGGACACAGCGAGGGGTAAGTGGGTCTTCACTCTTGCCAAGCACGTGGTCTAGCGGTGCAGAGAGACAGACACGGGAAGAAAAACCGCACGGGATGGAAGGGACTTAGAGTCCCGGGACCACCCTTCACTAGCATTTTCCTTATATATTCATTTCATTCAGACCAAGGCGCTGAGCAGGTCCATCAGCCCTATTCCTAGTGCTCGTCTAGCACTGTCGGTTCAGCTTTGGTTTGCTTTGTCCTCTCCCCCACAAAGGCCTCCAGGCTAATGCATTTGCTACCACCCGGTGTGTGTGTGTGTCCTCCAGGGCCCTGCATTTTATTCCTTACATTTTCCACAGTCAGACCTTAACGGCTTTTTCTTAACGCCTGAAGACTCTTATTTCGAAAGTACGAGGATACGTTCTAGCCCATACACAAACATCGGGCAGAGAACCAGCATTCAGATTCAACCATCTTCAAGACTTGCTCACGTTTGCTGTACCTATCTATATACTCGTGTTGAGCCAAGGTTTCAGCACATTTTAATGCGTTTTGTGGTAAAATTAGGTGCCTCGGCTGATATTCGAGTCAGTTTATACTCGAGTACATACGGTAACTCACTCTCCCCTTCTCTTGCCCTCTTCCCTTCCTCTGCCCTACCCTTCCCTCCTTCCTTTACCCTCCCTGCCCCTCTATCCTTCCCTCTCTTCATTCATAGTAAAGTACATATTATAACAACGTTGCTGTCATAATCCATCTCAAACCATTTAGTGACATTAATCACGTTCATGATTCAGTGCCATTGTTGCCTTATCTATTTTAGAGAATGCACTTGGTTTTTGAGGTGTGGTTTTGTTTTTTTTTTTAAAAAAGCATTTGTATCACCCCAAACAAACATCTGCGCCTCTTAGGCATTGATTAAGCATTCATTCTCCACTCGCCCACCCTTCCTCCACGGGTAAGCAGTGATAAAGGCTTGTCTCTGTGCATTTCCTGGTCTTGATAGCTCCCGTAAGTCGAGTCGGGCCCTGTCTGCTTTTCAGTCTGACTGATGGCACGTATCGCTTGCTGTCACTGAATTGGCTGCCGCTCACGTCCCTCCCATGTGCAGCAGAAGTAAATGTTCCCGTAAACTTTCCAAGCCCCCTCCACATTGTAGCAAGGATCATTTCTCCTCATGGCTGAATCATGTGGGTGCTGTTTGTTTATCCATTCATCTGTTGAACATGGGGGTGGTGTCTACCCTTTGGCTATTGTATATAATGCTGCAAGGAACATTAGTAAGCAAGTATCTATTTGAGTCCCTGCTTGCAGTTCCTTTGGGTGTATACCGAGGAGTAGAATTGATGGGTTACCTGAAGAGCTGCTAACAGCCACAGGTCAGCAGTTCAAAACCACCAGCCACTCCTTGGGAGAAACGGGAGGGTTTTTACTCATAAAGAATTGGTCTCAGAAACCCAGTGAGCCAGTGGGGAAGGAAGGGGAAAAAATGAGGAGCTGATACCAAGGACCCAAGTAGAAAGCAAATGTTTTGAGAATGATGATGGCAACAAATGTACAAATGTGCTCGACACATGGCTGGCTGGATGGTGATGAGCTGTCTGAGCCCCCAATAAAATGATCTAAAAAGAGAAAAAGAAACCCAGGGGAGCCAGTTCTACGCTGTCCCATGGGGTTACTGTAAGTCTGAACTCACCCAACGCCAGTGAGCCCGTGATGTTTAAGTTTCTGAGGAGTTGCCCAACAGCCACAGCAGCAGCATTTTCAAATCGAGCAACACACAGGGTTCAGTTTCTCCGCTTCTTCCCCAACTCGTGCTGTTTTCCATGTTTCGGATGAGAGCCGTCCTCGGGGCGTGACCGGCGCCCTGGTGGCAGAGTGGGTGGCACGTTGGCCTGGGAACCCCAGTCCAGATGCGGGCGCTCTACTCTGCCCTGTAGGGCCACAGGGATCCGGTGGACACAGGTTACCCCTGGAATCACACGTACGTGTGTTCTCTTGAGCCTGATTCCCTTAGCTCCCCCGGGGGCCATGCACCCACCTGTGGCATGGCATGAGGGATGCTATCAGTTTTCGTGCTGGGCATGCACACAGGTGGACTTAGCCATTCTGCCCGCAGGCAGACAGAGTATTGATGCTCTGAGTCTTCCTGTTCATGTCTTTCAGGGACCGTGTGTCCACGTTTCTGTTGGGGGATAAGGGCCACAGGGGCGATGTGTGATATTCGGCTTTGGTTGACACAGCCCAGCTGTTTAGCAAGGTGGTTGTACCAATCGGCATCCACCAGGCAGTGAGGGAGTCTGCTGCTTGCTCCGCCTCCTGACCCATCCTTTCACTTTTCTGTACACCCCGTGGAAATGGAGATTTGGGAGTGAATCTTCCCACTGCCTTGGCCTCCAACTGGTGTTCAAGGCCCTAGATTATTATCTGACAAATAAGGCCAAGGCCCTGCTCTCGGAAGCTCCCATGTGGCCAGGGAGCCGGTAAAGGCAGAGATCAAGCAAACGGTCGTCTCCATGCATTTCCCGTCCTAGAGGGTTCAGAGATAAGTCCTCTCCAGCCGGTCCTGACCCTTCTCAGACTCGGGAAGTTTATAGGTGACCCTAAAGGAACGAGTGACCCTCTTAGAATTTTCCTGTGGGAAGTGACTTCCGTTTTTTAAATGCCTTGAATAATGTTTTCCATGTATTAATACTGTAACCCACTTATTGAGGTTTTTTTTAATTGTTTATAAATCATTCTATTGGGGGCTTATACAACTCTTATCATCATCCATCCATCCATTGTGGCAAGCACATTTGTACATTTGTTGCCATCATCATTCTCAAAACATTTGCTTTCTACTTGGCTCTTGGTATCAGCTCCTCATTTTTCCCCTCCCTCCTTGTTCCCCCCTCCCTCAGGAACCCTTGATAATTTATAAATTATTATTATTTTGCCATATCTTACACTGTCCAATGTCTCTCTTCACCCACTTTTCTGTTGTCTGTCCCCAGGGAGGAGGTTATATGTAGATCCTTGTAATCGGTTCCCCCTTTCTACCCCACCTTCCCTCCACCCTCCCGGTATCGCCACTCTCACCACTGGTCCTGAAGGGATCATCTGCCCTGGATTCCCTGTGTTTCCAGTTCCTATCTGTACCAGTGTACATCCTCTGGTCTAGCGGAATTTGTAAGGTAGAATTGGGATCATGATAGTGGGGTGGGGCGGGGGGGCGGAGGGAGCATTTCTTATTAAGGTTTTCATGGAAGGTTTTTCCTGAGTTTTAGGATGCACTTTGGAACAGTATACAACAAATAAGAAAAGTTGAGGCATTGTCTGGAAATAGCACTCAGAGTTAAGTGCTGTTAGATATAGGATATCTATTCTGCTGCTCTCCTTCCCTGCTTCTAAGTTGGGCTTTGAGGGAGCCTAGTGGATGAGGATGGGCCACAGGGGAGGTGCAGTTTGGGGGCATGTTTGGAGAACACTGAGTGTTTGGGGGATGGGCATTTTGGTGAGTGCTCATCTTGGGCACTGCATGCTTTAAAGGTTCCATCAAGATCCCCTTTTCTGGTGTTGGTGCTGGCCTAGTGGATACACATTGGGCTGCTAACTTCAAAGTCAGCAGTTCAAAACCCCCAGCCCCTTGAGGGATAGAGATGAGGCTCTGTTCCCATAAAGAGTGACAGACTCGGAAACCCAAGGGGTGGTTCTACTCTGTCCTATAGGGTTGCTCAGAACTAAAATAGCTCACTGCCATTGAGTCAATGACGACTCGTAGTGACCCCATAAGGCTGGGTAGAACTGCCCCCTTAGGGTGTCCGAGACTAACTGTTTATGGAAGCAGAAAGCCTGTCTTTCTCTCGACCTGCCGACCCTGTGGATTGCAGCCCCACTCATAACCGCTCCCCCACCAGGGCTCCGACAGGGTGGCTGCAAGTCGGAAGTGACTTGAGGCAACTAGTGTTGTTGGGGGCTGTTGAGCCTATCCGAACACCTGGTGACCCCGTAGGACAGAGTAGAACTGCCCCATAAGGCTTCCTCGGCTCAAGTCTTTCCCAGAACAGGCTGCCTGGATTGCTCCTTCGGAGCCTCTGGGTGAACTCGAATTGCCTGTTGGCGCCACCTTTTTCTGGTGAAAGAGGGGTCCTGATATTTCAATAGCAGGTACTCCTGAAAGGAATGACCACCATTGCCCACAACACATGAAATCATCACTGGTCCTTGCTTTGGGGTGTAGTCATACTGAGTTGTGCCAGAGAAACCCTAACCAATGAAAATCTACCATCTTCCAGTCACATCCACCGGCAACGCCGGGCTCGGCCATGGCTCAGCTGCCAACGGGGCTTGTCTCTTATGACCCCAGCAGGATGACCACACTTTAAAAACATTCTTCTGCCATTAATACATGCTCATTTCAGGCAATTTGGAAAATTCAGCAAAATAAGAAGAGGAAAGAATCATTCCCAGTCCTGCCACCCAGGGAAGGCCACAGTGAACATTGTGGTATCTTTCCTTCCAGTTTTTTTTAGTAACATTTTAAAATTGTAGCAGTCACATCTCAACCCTAAGGGAAGTGTTGGGAATGCAGAAAAAATAAGGAGGGAAAAAAATGGTCACAGGAATGGCCACCCTTCACGTTTAATCTTTTCCTATGTAAGCACTCTTGCCGTGTTTCTCCCGCTCGACATGAAGGACCAGCTGCAAGATTCTAGAGCAGCGGTTCTCAACCTGTGGGCCCAGACCCCTTTGGAGGTCGAACGACCCTTTCACAGGGGTCGCCCAATTCATCACAGTAGCAAAATGACAGTGATGAAGTAGCAACGAAAATAATTTTATGGTTGGGGTTACCACGCATGAGGAACTGTATGAAAGGGTCGAGGCCTTAGGAAGATTGAGAGCCAATTAATTGTTCTAGAGCAGGCGTCCTCAAACTATGGCCGTGCGCTCGGGCCACATGTGGCCCGCCGAGGACCTTTATCCGGCTCGCCGGGTGTTTTTGCCCCGTTTGTTTTTTTACTTCAGAATAAGATATGTGCAGTGTGCATAGGAATTTGTTCA
>NW_022111357.1:23718862-23743302 GCF_000313985.2 Echinops telfairi | reverse complement strand
TCCTATAGGGCTCATCCGTCCTGGATTCCCTGTATTTTCAGTTCCTATCTGTACCAGTGTACCTCCTCTGGTCTAGCCAGTCTTGCAAAATAGAATTCGAGTCATGGTAGTGGGGGTCCCTGATATTTTAAAACTGAAGGTGTGTAAATCTTTCCTTAGTCTATTATTGATTAAACACGCCCAATGGGAACCATCAGACTTGCTTGAACCCACTCAGGATGTTAGTTTAAAAGAGTATAGGCGTACCTCAGAGATACTGCTGCAGTGACGTGGGTCACCGAATTTTGTTTTGTTTGTTTGTTTTCCAATATAAAAAAAGTTATTTTTACACTTACAGGAGTCTATTTTTAAGGAGCCCCGGTAGTGTAGTGATTATTCATATGACTGCTAACCTCAAGGTCAGCAGTTTGAAACCACCAGCCACTCAGAGAAAGACAGGACTTTCTCCCCGCAGAGAGAGTCACCGCCTTGGGAGCTCACAGGGGTAGTTCTACCTTGTCTTTTTTTTTTTTTTTGACGTTACAATTATCATTTATTATATTATTTATGGCATCAAGCGTGTACAGTATGAGCCAATCAGTGGCAGTAATGACAGAGCGTGCGCTGTTACACAAAAACCGCGATAGAGTGAAGCCGCGGAAGTTGAAGCGCGAAGTGGCGAGGGTTCACTGTACCTCAGTCTTTGGCTCCGCGCGAGAAAGAATTCACACCGAAGCCTTGTTCTTGATCAAACTGAGTTTTATGAAAGTTAGAAGTTTCAGGTTTACACGGCACCCAAGGGACTCCTCCCCAGCATGCGGCCTGGCTGGAAACGGCTCGGCATCCCGCAAAAGTGTCCCCTCTACCTTGTCTTATAGGGTCGCTATGAGTCAGCATCCGCTTGATGGTCGTGAGTTAGTTTTTTTTTGTAGTCTATTTATGGGCATTGGTGGTGTACACACTGGTCTGCTAACTGTAATGTCAGCTATTCAAGACCACTAGCCACTTTGTGGGAGACAGACGAGGCTCTCTGCTCCCGTAGAGATTTATAACCTGAGAAACCCTAGGGCAGGGCTCCTCAAGCTACGGCCCTGCGGGCCACGTACTGCCTGCCGAGGACATTTATCAGGCCCGTTGGGTGTTTTTCCCCCTTTTGTTTTTTTACTTCAAAATAAGATATGTGCAGTGTGCATAGGAATTTGTCCATAGTTTTTTTTAAACTATAGTCCGCCCTCCAACGGGTCTGACGGACAGTGAACTGGCCCCCGGTTTTAAAAGTTGGAGGATCCCTGTTCTGGAGCTTGAGTGGAACCTGGGGACATGTAAGGGGGAGTCTGGATTCTTGAGGGTGCAGGTGACAGACATGCATAGCTAACCAGCTCATGCGCAGCACACTAGCAAAACCACAGCAGGATTTCCTCTGGCTAGGATGTTTGGGGCTAGAATGGGATGAACAGACCATCACGCAGGCAGCCACGAGCCCCGTGCGGCTGGTGAGCACTTGAGATGGGAGCCGGGCGGGTTGAAGTGTGCGGAGAGCCAAGTACGCGTGGCTTTCAAAGACTCAGAATGAGATAGCCCAGAATGATCCCCTGGGCCGATCGCAGGCTGAAGGCACAGCGTTCCGAATGCTCTTGCTGGCAGGTGCTGTCACGTCTACTCCAACACATACGCCCCGTGTGAATCTCGGCAGGAGACACGTGCGGGCCTGCGCCATCCGCACCCGCGGTTCGGTTTGAGCCATTGGGGCTGCCACGGTGTCCCTTCATCTCATTGGGGGTCTTCCTCCTCTTCACGGACCCTCTACTTTACCACGATGGCACCTGATAACTGCAAGGCTGGCTGTCCGAAACCGCAGTCCCTCTGAGGGAGAAAGAGGAGGCTGTCGACTCCCGTACTGAGTCACTGTCTCAGAAACGCACAGGGGCGGTTCTACTCTGTCCTATGGGGCCGCCACGAGTCAGAATGGAGTCGGCGGCAGTGAGCTTGGTGTTTGGGTTCTGCTTGAACCCAGCACGATGTACTTTACCTGTGTTCGTCAGGGCCGGTGTTAGCAGACAGGACCAATGCCCCCTGAGGCCATGTCCAAAGTATGTGGGACAAAGTCTCATCATCCTGACACACCTAAGGCTCTTCAAGACTCGCATTTGGCTTTTCGTCATTTTACTAGGAGTCAGTAATGGAAAATTCTATCGGGGTTTCCAGACTACCTTTTTGAGAATTCGATCCGTGCCATTTTATGTGACCGTGAGCCACCACTACACTGTGCAGTTTTCAAAGGGATCATGAAGCTGTTTTTGTTTTTCACTTCTGTATCCTCAGAAGCAATCACATACCCAGTATGAATGCGTTCTCAACAAGCTTGCCTGCCATTACATTTTGTACAAGGAGGCCAGGGCCCGGGGTGATGGAGCGGGGCCGGGCGAGGGAAGACAGGCTATGGAAGAAGGAGGGGAGGGCGGGCTGGGGAGGCAAGAAGCACATGCACGGAGGGTTTGATGGGATGTTGTTGTTGACTGCATTTCTTGCGACGAGCTGTGTAGCTACAGACAGCGTGCTGCTTTAAAACCAAGAAAAAAATTTAATTGCCTCCAGATTCCTTATCTTTCAAACCTAATATTAGTCTGAGGGCTAAAAAAAAAAACATCGAAGAGGAGGGGAAAAGGTCGCCTCATCCTCACTTCGAAGCAACTATCTATATTGAGTTAAATAAACCATAGTATGACAAAATATGTTTAAGAAAATTACAAGCTGTACCAGAGAATGAAGCAAGGGTGTTGGCCCTCTAAGTGGGGGTCTTCATCTCTGACGAGCTCGGCTGACATTCTGGAACAGGACTTCTCAAGGGGAGGGCCACGCTGGCAGCATCAGCTTCGCTGGGAACTTAACCAGACCAGCATCCCAGTCTCTGGAGGTGGGGCCCGGGAATCTGTTTTAACAAACCTTCCAGATGATCCTAATGCACACTGAATTCGGAAAAGCACTGCCAGAAGAGTGGGACTCCCCCGTGGGGGGCCGCAGGTGGGCTGAGAGTGGGAGGTGACATGGAGCTATATTGCACCAGGGCCTCAACAGTTGATGAGCTTAAGCTTCCTGGGAGAAGGACCGTCTGCTTTCGTCACCGCTGTATTCCCACTGCCTAGCCCCACCCGTGGTGCACAGCAGATGCTCAACAAATACGTGTTGAATGAATGAAGGAACACACAATCTGGAGCTGGGGCCCACATGTCTCTTCTTCTTCTAGGATTGGAACGTCCATTAACATCTGACCCTTGCCCGCCCACCACATCCGTGGCATCTCTGTGCTCCAGAGAGGAAGCAGGTCTTGGGGTGCATCATGATTTCATCGTTCTTAGTGCTGGCCGTTGGTGCCTGCCTTAGCAACTCCTTAGTGCCAGGTAGGATTGGGGATCCGGGGTGGAGGGATGGGAGAGACCGGGTACAGGGGAAGGGTTGGGGGAGGGGAGCATGTATGTTCAAGGTCATAGAACCCTCTGAAGTACTTTGGAGTGGCAAGAGCCCTTCCACTGTGGGTGTTGTGTTGATGGGTCACTTGCCCTCTTTCTTCAATCCGCTCTTTAATCAACTAAGCTGCAACGAACCCCTATAATGATCCCAAGTCTATAGCTGCTGGGTCACCGTTGGTATTGTCTGCTGACGCTCCCTCGGGGCAGTGTGTCCCTCATGGGCTTTGTCATCCGTGCTCAAGGGCCCATCTTCCGCAGGCACCCTTTCTTCCCGGGTTCGGTGGACTCACCTGCACATGTCTAAACAGAGTTCAGGACCCTGGGAGGTCAACTCATGTTGAGTACATTCTTATGCTAATGTCTCAGTTCGAGGTTCTTACACTGTAAGTACACACCTTCCCAGAGACGTCGGAGGGTCGGAGTCACATTCTCATTGCCGGCTTTGTTTCTCAAACCATTGCTCCAAGGCCAATGTGTCCATGATAATGACTTCGAAACCAGCCCCAATCTGGCCTGACATCCCAAGAGTCCTCACCATCAGCTCCCCTCTGAGTCCCTCCCCATTTCTGTCTCCTGCCCCACCTCCCGCCCCTGCATTTCTTTCAAGCCCTCCTCTGTATTTGATTGTTTATTCCCCACCCCACTCCACCCCCGCATTCCTCTATCTGTCCCTGGAGAAGGGAGCCCTCTGGTACTTCGTCCCCTCTCACGGTCACCGAGCCTCCATCATTCCCATGGGAAGAGTAATTCCTCTCTGAGGGCTGTGAGCCATCTGCTTCCCTGATGACTGAGAGCCTTGGAAAGCGTACGGGGCGGGCAGTTCTACACTGTCCTATGGGGTCAGTCTGAGTTGGAATGAACTGAGTGGCTGTGGGTTTGTTTGGGTTTGGGACGAGTGTGAGGGGTCCGTGGGGCTGTCACTGTCTGGCAGGTAGTCGATGCTCAGAGAATGCCAGCCTTTCCTCTTCCCCAAACTGCTCACTGCCATCCAGTCAAAACCCACTAATAGTGGCCCGTGTGGACAGGGTAGCACTGCCTCTGTGTTTCCGAGACTGTAACTCTTTACGGAAAGAGAAAGCCCCGTCTTTCTCCCAAGGAGCAGCTGGTGGCTTCCAACAGCGGGCCTCGAGTAACCACTGTATCACCGAGCACGTAGCTAAGAGATGAGGAAATGAGGGTGTAGAGGGGAGATTGGCCCTCCTCGGTCTGACAGCCGGGCCGTAGCAGAGCCAGGGATAGAACCCCAGCTGTTGGAGGCCCAGGCTGACTGCTAATCCAGGATGCATTCCTGGGGACTCAGCATTACTCTGGTACAGGGTCTCTGACTTTGTGGTGGTCACACCCACCTGGGTGAAAGATTAGTAGATCAATTTTTTTAAAAAGTAGAAAAGAGGCAAAATGAAAAAAATCTTTCAATATTCAGCAATTCATTTTTTTCCACTTTCATCTTAGGGCATTCTGGTTTATGTGTAATATGATATTGCATTGTGAGTGTTCCCCCACACCCACCCCTTTAATGAACTATAACTTAAAATAATGTGCATGCATTCTGAATGTATCTTATGGTGGGCTTTCACATACATACACCCAGGGGTCGCTGAGTGGCTCAGTTTCCTCTGGACTAGTAACCAGAAGATTGGCAGGTCAAACCCACTCAGCAGTGCCACAGAATAAAGACCTGGTGACCTGCTTCTGTAAAGATAGAGCCAAGAAAATCACATAGAGCAGTCATGCTCTATAACCCAAGGGTCCCTATGAACCAGCGTTGAGGCAACAGCATCGGTCCCCTGCACCCACCCACCCCCACACCACAGTCTCTCTAACCACCCACTGCTTACAACCTCCATCCCGATGTGAGAACATATCATTCCTGGTCACGAGATGGCCCAAGACTTCCCTCTGCCCCTCCCAACCAATACTCCCATCCCCCACGCCAAAAGAAACAGCTAGGCTGGCTTTCTGGTCACCAAAGACTAGTTTTGCCTGTTTTGAACCTCATTTAACTGGAATCAGACTGTATGTACTGACAAGCACTCTTTCCACATAGCATTCTATCACAAGCATTTGCCCGTGCCATTTAATCGTCTGTAAAACAATGGCCTTCTGGGTATTCATGTGTCCAAACAAGCCGCCGCTGCTTAAACCAGTCGGTTGGCACGAGGTCAGTTTGACATCCACTGAACAGCGCCCTCCCCCCCACCCCCACTGGCCAGGCGCTGGGGTAGCCCTGGTGAAAAGACCAGGACTCTGCCCTCCTCAGATTCCCAATGGAGCAGGGAGCAAACACAGCTGTGACCCGGGCACCTGGTGTCGGAGCTCCTGGGCAGACACAGAGAAAGAGCGGCAGGTGCTGACATCAGCCAGCCCTGGCGTTTCGGCCAAGCTGCTAGGGGGCTGGGGGTTCATAGGCGGTCCCCACTCTGATGCACTGAAAGTAGGATGAAGCTGGGTCCAGCGCAGAGCCCATGGGCTCTCTGGCCACCACCAGCAGGCCTTATCTCATACCTTCTCTCCGTTCTCCTGGGCAGAAGCTCCAGGGCAGGAACTTGCTGAAAGGCACACAAAAGCGGAACTGAAGGGCCAGGCTCTCCAAATCCCCAGCTGGGAATGGGGGACGCCTGAGCAGACATGTCTGGACGAAAGAGGACAGCAGGACCCTGCTGGAGTGGAGGCAGGGAGTGAAAGGAGCGGCGGTGGGAGTGCAGGGAGAGGACTCTTGCCCACCACACGTGGCTGTGAAGGAAGGCGACAGGGGTCTCCTGCAGGAACAGCAGCGGGAGTGTGGATGGGCCCCAGGCGTGAGGAGGAGGCAGCTGTCTTGCTTCTCCTCACCTTGAGGCAGGGGCTGGGCTTCCTTCTTGCTGGCCGTAGACGTGTGCGGGAGTTGTGAGTCCTTTGGTTTCTTCTGGCATCGTGTGGAAGGGATCATGATTGTGGCTGTTAGCTGCCCTCACGTCCCTTCTGACCCAGGGCCACCTCTGCACAACGGAACAAAACGCCATCTGGTCCTGGGCCAGCCGCACCTGGGCTGCTAGGCCCAGTCCATTGTGGCGGCCGCTGTCGGTCCATCCGCTTCCTCTTTGATGCTGACCGAACATGGTGTCCTTGGCCAGGACTGGTCCCTCCTGACCACATGTCCACAGTACAGAAGATAAAGTCTCCTCACCCTCAATTCTAAGGAGCATTTCTGGAGGTCCCTCTTCCAAGACAGGCTTACCCGTCTTCTGACAGCCCGTGGTGCTCCCGATCTCCTTTGCCAACACCATAACTCAAATGCCTCCGAGCCTCGGGGTTTGCTTTCTCACCTGCAGTTTTCACACGCATACAAGGTGATGGGAAGTACCGTGGCTCCAGGTGGCCGCACCTTAGTCCTCAAAGTAAGAAAGGGGAACAAAAAGTAAAGCAAAGGAACGTCTTTGTTTTTTGAACTTTTTTAAAAAGAACATTTTATTGGGGGCTCTTACAGCTCTTATAACAATCCATACATCAATTGTACCAAACATATTTGTATATAAGTCGCGATCATTGTTTTCTAAACATTTAGATTCTATTTGAGCCCTTGGTATCAGCTCCTCTTTTTAACATTTTAAAGCGGTCTTTTGCCCGAGGCAATGCACCGTTTGATCTCCTGACTGCTGCTTCCAGGGCACTGACTGAATCCAAGCAAGAACACCTTGACAGTGCCCATCTTTTCTCCATTGCTCATGGTGACGCTTCTGGGTCTGGTTGTGAGGAGTCTTGCTTTCTTTGCATTGAGCTGGATTCAATGCTGAAGACTGTCTCCTTTGATCCGCATCAGTAAGTGCTTCCAGTCCTCTCTGCTGTCAGCAAACCAGGTTACATGGTCAGCATATTGCTGGTTGTTAATGAGCCTTCCTCCAATCCAAGCTCTTCACGCAGTTCCCAGATGGTTTGCGCCGCATATAGACTGAATACAGATGGTGAAACGATGTGATCTGGACTGACATTTTTCCTGATTTAAAACCGGGCCATCTCTGCTTGCTGTGTTCAAATGAGAATGGCCCATGCACTTCGGCCTCTTGGTCTATGTACGAGTTCTGCAGGCCCATGATCGAATGTTCCAGACTATCCATTCTTCACAATGTTATCTATAATCCGTTACAGGCAACACACATCTAATGTCTTTGTATGGTCCATAGAGCACAGGCAAACCTCTCTCTGGCGTTCTCCGCTTTCAGCCAAGATCCACCGGACATCAGCAAAGATAGCCCTTCTTCCACATCCTCTTCTGAAGCTGGCTAGACTTTCGGGCAGCTCCCTGTCAATGTACTGCAGCAGCAGGTTTTTTTGTGTGTGTGTGTGTGTGTTATCATCTTTATTAAAAATTTTAGAAAATATTGGATAATACATTTCAAAATTCCTATATTTTGATGAGGTAGTAAAATAATATTTCTATATAAAAATTATAAAATTTTTGTATAAAGATGTCATCAGAAAATTGAGTAGAAATTAAAGAGCCTAGTACACTATTCATGAGTGATAAAGCTTTTCCATAATTCCTAAGGCTTCTCTGCACTGTGGGTCTCATATACAGTGAAATTTGAGGATTCACCCTACCTGTCCCCAGATTCTTTACATTCACAAGTCTTCTCACCACTGTGCATTCTTGTATGTTTACTGATCTGTGAGGAGGGACTAAATTATTTTCCACATTTGTACTCTCATAAGGCCTCTCTCTACTGTACATGATCATGTCAATTGAAGTTACTAAATTAAGGAAAAGTGTTTCCACACGCCTTACATTCCCAAGACCTCTCTCCATTGTGAATTCTCAGGTCAACGGAGTTGTGAGGATTGCATAAAAGTTTTCCCACATTCCTTACATTCACAAGGCCTCTCTCCACTGTGAAGTCTCATGTTGATTTAAGTCTGAGGACTGACTAAAGGTTTTTCCACAGTCGTTACGTGGATAAGACCGCTCTCCACTGTGAACTTTCATATGTCTACTGAGGTGTGCGGGTTGAATGAAAGTTTTCCTGCAGTCCTTACTTGTGTGAGGCCTCTCTCCACTGTGAATTCTCATACGTTGATTTAAGTGTGAACACTGACTAAAGGTTTTTCTACATCCGTTAACATTCATAAAGCCTCTCTCCGCGATGAATTTTCATATGTAGATTGAGAGCAGAAGATTGAGTAAAAGTTTTCTTACATTCTTTACATTCATAAGGCCTCTCTCCACTGTGACTTAATTCTCCTAGGCTGACTGAGGCTAGCCGAGTGAGTGAAAGGTTTCTAACACTCTCGGATGTTGGTTGCAGCGTGGGAATAAAAGCCTTCCCACGGTACTGACCGTCATTACAGACTTAGCTCCACTGGAGATTCCCATGTCATCTGTGAGTGTTGAAGGATCTCCAAAGACTGTACCACAGTCTTTATATTCACAGCGCTTGTTTCCTGTTAGAAATTTTACTGGAGTGTACATATTGCTTTTTGTTATGTGTGGCAAATCTGCAGCGAGGGCTGCTGGGCCCAAGGTCAAGGAAGCAGAGAGCTGAGTCTTCCCTCAAGCAACGCAGGCAGAATCCTCCACAGGCAGCAAACAGCAGGGTGGGAACCAACAGTCAGCAGCGATGGAACCCAGGTTGAGATAGTTCTCCGACATCACATCCTGATATAGCATCTTCTGAGCGGGGTTCAGGAGCGGCCATTCCTCCCAGGTGAACTTTACAGCCACATGGTTGAATGCCAGTGATTCCCTCGTGGGACGCTCAGCCTGCACCTTCTCAGTCCAGCAGCAGTTTTTTTTTATTGTCTTCAGTCAAACTTGACTTGTGTCGCCCAACATTAACGATATTGTTGGTGATTTCCAGAGTCTTTGGAGCCACCCCCTTCTTGGGAACAGGCAGAAAAAGGGATTCCCTCTAGTCACTTAAACAAGCACTGTCTTCCAAATTCCTTAGCATGGATGAGAGACTGCGCCGAGCGCCACACTCATTTGTTGAAGCAACTCAGTTGGTTTCTCACCAATTTCTTGTTTTCCACCAGGGCCTTCGGTGCAGCTTGGACTTCTTCCTTCAAGGCCATCAATTCTTTTTTTTTTAAATCATTTTATTGGGGACTCGTACAACTCTTATCACCATCCATATACCCATCCATTGTGTCAAGCACATTTGTATATTTATTGCCATCATCATTCTCAAAACATTTGCTTTCTACTTGAGCCCTTGGTATCGGCTCCTCATTTTTTCCCCTCACTCCCCCACACTCCTTCCCTCATGAACCCTAGATAATTTACTTATTTTGTTGTCATCTTACACTGTCCGATGATTCCCTTCACCCACTTTTCTGTTGTCTATCCCCCCTGGGAGGGGATTATAGGTAGATCATTGTGATCGGTTCCCCTTTTCTCCCCCCACCTTCCCCTTCCCCTCCTGGTATTGCTACTCTTATTATTGGTCCCGAGGGGGTTATCTGTCCTGGATTCCCTGTGTTTCCAGTTCCTATCTGTACCCGTGTACATCCTCTGGTCTAGCCAGATTTTTAAGGTAGAATTGGGGTCATGATAGGGGGGAGGAAGAAGTTTTAAAGAACTAGAGGAGAGTTGTATGTTTCATCGTTGCTACACTGCACCCTGACTGGCTCGTCTCCTCCCCGCGGCCCTTCTGTAAGGGGATGTCCTGAAATAGGGGAACGCTGGCCAATTCTTTTTGGTCCTGGGACTGTGTGTTCCTTCCATCTTCCCTTGTTCAATATTTGACCCTGGAATCCTGCCAGATTTCCGCCTGAGGCTCGGAGCGTCCTGTCAGAAGCGCTGGATGGGGTCTTCCCTTGGTTTTCTGAACTCTGCTTACACTTTGCTTGTGCTTCACTCGGTCTTCCGGAACCACCTGTGGCGCCTCTGGTCAGCTCTCCCACTCCACCCACCACGGGGAAGCCGCTCTGCGGGCGCTCTCGGCACCCTGGCTCGCAGCAGGGCGTGCGTGAGGAAGGAGAGCTCCTCCCTGAGCAGGGCCAAGGGGAGGAGCTGTGTCCTCGGCCCACCCACATGCAAAGTGACCTTGGGCAAGACACCTCCCACATCTCCTGGCCTCAGTATTCCCTTCTGTGCAATGGAAGGCCATGGAAAAGCATAGCTCCCCACGTGGCCTCCAGTTCCAGGCTCCCATGGACAGGAATCCCAGGCCTCTGCTAGGAGGGCAGAGCTTCCAGCCCTGAGGGAAGAATTATGGGGAGGCGGGTGTGGAGAGGCTATCCACTCTGCTCCCTTCCTCTGAGCCAGGCATGCTCCTTGCCTGATCCAATTCAGTCCTCACAACAACCGTAACCCCGTTTGACAGGAGAGGAAACTGAGGCTGAGGAGGTAATGTGCCCAGGGTCACACCGCTGGCACTTGGCATGGCCTGGGTCTTCATTTTCATTTTAATCCGCTGGCTCTGTCAGATTCTTTGCACGGGCAGGCTGACTGCTGGGCCTCACATACACGAGTGAGCGAAGGGGGTGTCTCTGGCCCTGGTGTTAGCCTCAGACTGTAAAGTGCTGCCCAGGGGAAGTTTTGATTAGGATGAACGATGGATTCGGAGGCCGGGACATGACATGACCCCCTGCCTATCACTCCTGGCCTATCAGGAGTGAGATCCCAAGTGGCTCAAGTGAGGCAGGGGGGTAAGAATTGCTGAAAATGAGAGGGACTGCTTAAACTCGACACTTCACAGAAAAGGCAAGTCTTGCTTGGCCACACTGCTCGTCACACGGCTCTGTCGAGTTCGTGCTGAACCTGCATTAATGGCTAAGCCGAGCAGAGTTTATAATTGATGGCTGGGTACATCTGGGGATCCCTGCACTTGGAAGGAGTCAGATCCCTCAGAGAGGTTAAATATTACCCTTCTCGGTGTGCTGGCACAAGTCGTCTGCTGCCTTGGCAGAACCTCCCTCTCACCTGAGTCGGAGGAAAGCCCAGCTCCGCCGGTGTCTGCCAGTGCTGTGTGGCCTTGGCCCAGTTGCTTAGTGTCTCTGTTTCTTCAATCTACGATGTGGCTCACAGGCTTGTTTGGAGGAGTTGACCAGTGTAATGTTTGTAAGCCGTCAGATAGGCAACTATGGCGTCTTTCTCCATGTCAAGGGTGCTCAGCCCTCCCCTGTGAGGTGTTGGGGTGTCCCTTAGTCAAAAGAAGGGAAGCCATCCCTACCCTGCCGACTACTCTGCTATTCTCGTGTACAGAGAAAGAGAAAGACCCCAACTACTGGCGCGTCCAGGCTCAGCAGACCCTGAAGAATGCCTTGGAACTCCAGAATCTCAACACCAATGTGGCTAAGAACGTCATCATGTTCTTGGGAGACGGTGAGCCTTGGGGGGCGGAGGGAGGGTCTCGGGTGGTAGGGCCTGGAAGGCATGGGAGGGACCAAAAAGTCTGCTCTTCCTGGGAGTCCCCTGAGCACCACCATTTTCCAGAGCCACCTCTGGTACCCACTACTCAAGCCTGCCTTGGCACCAAACTAACCTCTGTCCCTCAGGGTTATGGGAGCAGGGAGCCATAGAGACAGAGCCCCTCCAATCCCCACTGCAGGCATGGGCGTTTCCACGGTGACAGCCGCCCGCATCCTCAAGGGCCAGCTCCACCACAGGCCTGGGGAGGAGACCAGGCTGGAGATGGACCACTTCCCCTTCGTCGCCCTTTCCAAGGTGAGCCCACCCTGGCCGCAAGCTCACCCCTCAACACGACAGCGTGGGGTGGAAGGCAGAGGCATGGTGTCCTCTAGACGGGGCTCAAACTCTCATATCCTGTCAGCTGCCTGGCTCCCGGGGGCCCTGCTGTCTGCAAGTCCAGCTCATGAACAAACAAAGCCACTTTGCATTACAGTGTGCTATTAACATCCATTGAATCAGCGCCCCCTCCTGGTGACCCCTTGGGCAAAGTGTTACCCAGTCCTGCACAAGCCCCCTCATTGGTTGCAGCTCTGGAATGAGCCAGCATGTTTTCATTGGCTGGTTTTCAGTAGTAGCGTGCCAGACCTTTCTCCCTAGCCTGTCTTAGTCCGAAAGCCGTTCCACATCAGAGCGGCCTGCAAGCCTCCACTGACAGACAGGCGGTGCACTGGCCAGGCATCGAACCCAGGTCTCCCACATGACAGGCGAGCATTCTACCCACGGAGCCACCACTGTCTCATTAAGTAAAAGATGGCATCGTGTACTTAAAAGGGCATAGGTAGTCTATAGTTTGAATTTTCACAAGGTCAACATACCTGTCTACCCATCATCCAGATCAATATACTGAACGTGACAGCAGCTGGGGGTCCCCTCAAGCCCCTCTGGCCTACCCCCTCCCCACCAAGAGTCACTGCCCTCCTGCCTTCTCACAGCAGAGGCGCGCTGGGCCTGCCTCTGTGCACTGTGTAAATGGAAACACCAGCCGGTGCGTTTATACTCGGGATTATTTGTGCGCCAGCCATGGAGCTCCGGTGGCATCGCGGTTACACTTTGGGCTGCTAACTGCAAGGTCAGCAGTTTGAAACCACCAGCCACTCGGAGATGAAGCTTCTACCGCAAAGACGTGCGGACTTGGAAACGGCCCTACAGGGTTCCTGTGAGTCGGAATAGGCTCTATAGCAGTGAGTTTTGGTCGTTGTATTTCGTGCATCTCTCCTGAGGTGGTTCGGGAGAGGAATCAGATCACTGATGTAAAGTGTTGGAGGCAGTACACACGCAGCGGTAGCTCTCGCTTTTGGTGGTGATGGGGTGACAGCAGGTCCCGTAGACACTCAGGGTCTGGCCCCGGCGCACTGCTTGGGAAATAGCAGATGCAGCAGTCATAGTTGTGTGTGTGTGTGTGTGTGTGTGTGCGCGCGCGCCTTCTAGTTGCTCACAGGGGGGTCCTGGTGGCACAATGGGCAAACGCTCAGCTGCTAGCCCGAAGTGGCCAGTGTCAGCGCATCGTGTGCCCCGTGGGAGAAAGCTGTAGTGGCTGCTTCTGTAAAGATACAGCCTCGAGCCCCCGCGGGGCAGCTCGACTCTGTCGTGTCAGGCTGCTGTGAGTCAGAATCGGCTCAGTAGCTGCGAGTTTCAGCAGTTCTCTACCTGTGGAAGTCTTTTCACAGTTCCTCGCCACCACATGGGGAACTGTTTTAAAGGGTCGCGGCATTAGGAAGGCAGAGAACCACTGCTCTATATCCCAACTCCCCTTGCTGCTCCCCCTTTTCCCAGTCCCCTGACTCCTCCCTCTTTATGACTGCCCCCTCCCCAAGAGTGACCTCAACCAACCCAGCTTGCTCCCCACTCCCTTCTCCTCCACCAACCCTCTCTTCTATGCAGATTGGAGAGCCAGGTTCTGGCCCCTTCCTGCCTCCTCATGGCTGCCTGGGCACAGGGCAGGAAGCAGACAGCCTGTTGGTCCTCGGCGGGGGAGGTGGGGAGGCCTCAGAAGGTCGTACCCGTGTAGTGCAGGGGTGGGCAGTAGTGTGGGGGCAAGGCCTGGCCATCTCCTGACTCCTTTGTCGCCTGCAGACATACAACACCAACGCTCAGGTCCCCGACAGCGCAGGCACTGCCACCGCCTACTTGTGTGGGGTGAAGGCCAATGAGGGCACCGTGGGGGTGAGCGCAGCGACTGAGCGCTCCCAGTGCAACACCACTCAGGGGAACGAGGTCACGTCCATCCTGCGCTGGGCCAAGGACGCTGGTGAGTGAGGTTCTCCATAGGTAGCGGGATCCAGCTCTGTGAACTGCCCGGGCCCCAGTCTTTCCAACTGTACAATGGGGAGGCCGTGGAGAAGATGCTCTCCTGGACGCTTCCAGCTCTGATGTTCCGGAAGTCAGTGAACTACTCATCAAACCCCTCCCATGAGGTAGGGAAGTCTAGTGGTAGGGGTAGGTTCTAGTCTTAGCTCAGCCATTGACCAGCTGAGTCCCCAAGCAGACAGCCTTATTTCTCTAAGTCCCTGGGTGGTGAAAATGGTTCACGCACTCAGTTGCTAATCAAAAGGCTGGTGATTCAAGACCCCATAGAGGTACCTTGGAAGAAAGGTACGCCTGGTGATCTGCTTCCAACAACCGGCCTTTGGAAACCCTCCTCTGATACACATGGGTGGCCATGAGCTGGGCTTGACTTAATGGCAACTGGTTAGCTGATGCTTCGTGTGATGGGGCAGGAAATGGGCATGGAAAAGCAGCCCCCTCGAAGGTGGGGTGTGAGGAGGCAATGAGATGTTGTATATAGAGATCCTCACCCCACTCCTGACCCTCCTCCCTAGAGGAGGGTGGACCTGGAATTGGGATGACCTGGCCCTTACCTCAGGAACTGGTGACTCAGGGTGCAAGGCGGATTCACCCAAGCGATCCTACCTGGGGCTCCTTGGGAGGGGCTTGTGGGGGTGGGCTGCTTCCCAGAGGAGTGGGGTTCTGCTGCGTCTAACCCAGGGGCTCACAGCTCTGGGATCCACAGCACAAGAGGGTCACAGGCATTTGGAAGCCACACCCTTTGTCCATAAGGGGAGACTGAGGCCCAGGCACTGGGAATGTTGGGAAGCCAGTCTTTGGCTGGGAGAAGGAGGTAGCTTAGACACCCGCGTGTCCGACATGGTCAACCCCCCTCTGGCCCTCAGGCAAGTCTGTGGGCGTCGTGACCACCACCCGAGTGAACCATGCCACACCCAGCGCTACCTACGCCCACTCCGCCGACCGGGACTGGTACTCGGACAACGAGATGCCCCCGGAGGCCCTGAGCCAGGGCTGCAAAGATATTGCCTACCAGCTCATGCACAACATCAAGGACATTGAGGTGAGGCGGACTGGGGCAGCCCGGGGACAGGGCTCATGAGCGGGTTGCCTCACGCCCGGGCTGGCCTGGGACAAGCTGCTTGGTCTAGCTGCCCACACACCTGGGAGGACTCCCCACCCTGAGGGGATTTGTGGCTGGAGCAGGGAGGCACTGGGGGATTTAGCTGTGGTTGGGCTGGGGGTGAAGGCCCCAGAGCCAGACGCCAAGGGATTATTGCAAGCACTGGAAACTGGTGTGGTGGCCCCCTCAACCCGGGAGCTGTGGGGGGCAGGGGGGATTATAGGGGATTATATTCCCACAGGCAGAGACAGCAGGTGTCTCACACATTCAAATGCACTTGGGAAGGAGGTGATGTGAACGATGGTGAGTGGATGCTCTCGTTGTGAACAGCAAGCCTTGGCGTCGTGGACCTGCTGTTTGCTGGCTGCGGGGGCTTCGGTCGGTGACTTGACCTCTCTGAGCCTCATTTTGCCCCTTTGGGAAATGCGCTCACCTCCATACCCCCATAGCAAGAAGGAAAGAATGTTCCTTCTACAGAGAGTTCAGCACCCTTCAAGGGTGCCCAGACAGTGGTAGTGTTCCTGCGTGAGACGTGTGTCCCTGCTCCAAGACACGCACATTACATACCAAGCACGCCCGGGCACGCAGGCATAGCATGCATCCCGAGGACCTTGTCCCCCTGATGCACAGACAAGTCCCAACTCTGGGCTCTGAACGAGGAACTTCTGGCTTGTTCCCCGCTGCTGGCTGGAATGAGGGTAAATGGCAGGGTGGTAGGGGATGTAGAGCCCCTGAACCTTAAATGGGGGCTCACTGAGGCTCAGAGAAAGCCCCCAAGCCCCAGACACCCGCACCACTGTTTCTCCCCACCACCAGCCCTGCCTTTCCCCTCCTCCTGTGACCTTCCCCCCAATTTCTAAGTGCCATCTAATGCCACCTAGTCCCTCTACCAACCCATGTCTTCCCTCTTCCAAGCTGTGGATCATGGACCACCTTGGAGGACAGAACCCCATCAAACCTGCTCAGCCAGCAACTCTTTGAGGCCAAGTCACCCCATCCTAGAGTGTGCTCCCCTCCCCACCTGTGTGATAAGGCAGAGAGCCCCACCTGCCCCCTCCTCCCCGGGGCCCTTGGAGAGCACTGTGAGGTCATGGATGTGAGAACATGTGTTGGACAAACCCAGGGTGTAATTACGGGGCTGATCCTCAGAGACATTTGGCAGACAGCGCCTGAACTGGGGGACCGGAGCCTGAGGGGGGAGGCTTTCCAGCTGGGGGCAGGTAGGGGGGTCACTCGGGGAGGAGGAGGGAGGGAGGAAGATGTGGGAGGCCTTTCCTCCCCTTGTTCTACGCTCCCTCCTCTCACCCTTTCTGCCCCCACCGCACCTCCCCCTTCACCATCCCTGCCCAAAGCCCCTCAGTCCCCAGGCTGTCCGTTCATGAAACACAAATCCTGGTGTCCGCCCTGAAAATAAATAGCTTCTGCTAAAAAAGAAGAAAGAACGAGAAAAGACACTAACCCAAACCCCAAAGCCAAACAGCCGCTCTGTTATTTGGGAGGTTAATGAGCCCGTGTGAAGGCCCTTTGGGGCCAGAAGCACTGCGGCTCCCGCAAGAAGATTGGGGGCTTCCCTCCCCACCCTGGAAATGCCAAGGGGCCAGGTTCTGTGGGAACAGGGGGTGGGGGCAGGGTGCGGGCAGTGACCTGGGGTCCTCTTCTTCTACACGGCCTCCCCTGGCCCCCAGAGCTCAGGGCTGGAGCTCGAGCAAGGAGCTTGCCCCTCAGGAGTATTTGTGTTTCTACTTCTCCTGGCAGGGAGCCTGGCTCCCAGAGTCCCCTCAGAGCCACCAGTACTGTGTGGAATAGCTCTATGACGGGTCAAGGTGGGGCTTCAAAAATTCGTGGAAAAATTCCATTCTCGTCATTCTGTTTTTTTCCACGAACCTTTCATCCTGAAGGCCCCTCCTCTCTCCTCCCGGTGACTACTTGTGGTAGTAGGGGTGCTTCCACCCCACAGGCATGGAATCTGAGGTTCTGTAATGGGTTCAAGAACTGACATAGCCAGGATTCAAACCCTAGCCCCTGCCCTGCCCTGCACCCCTGGTCTGGCCTCCAGGTCCCCTCTCTGCCATGCAGACCCCAGGTGATGAGGCGGGGAATGGGGCGCAAGGCAGAGAAGAGGCTGTGAAGCACCAGGCCTGGAGACTGTGGTGCTGGGGCCAGCCCAGCTGGGCTCTGCTCTCCCAAGGTGTCGGCCAGGGTCAGTGGCCTGGGCTGGAGCCCACGGTGACAGGAGGACAGCAGTGTGGTGGTCACCGCGGGCGGCAGCTGTTTTGCTCTTGGCCCCCATTTTTAAAATAGCCGGGACTTCAAACATGGGCTCCCAAGGAAAGCAAACAGCCCCACGTCCATCCGCCCGCACACGCCAGCCGGGTGGGTAAAATTAGCCTGGCCCTGATTACACAGACAGGGAGGCCGGCCCCACTGTTTGCCCAGCCTGCGGCAGGCCAGCTCCCAGCTGACTGCCCCAAGACCTCCCTGGCAGAAGAGCCTTGCCCTCAGAGGGCTCCTTCGGCGGGCACCAGGGTCAGAGAAGCCCTGGGTTCGAATTTACTAGCTAGCCTGGGGGATAGAAGCCACTTTCTTGGTTGGTGCCATGATGTGCGGCTGTGCCGTGCAGTGGGCTGTGCACCACCTCAGCACCTAGGACCTGGCCTTCTGTGGACACAGTGGGAGCCGGTTGGAAGTCCAGTTAACGGAGGCTGCTGGGGGGTTGGGGGAT
The DNA here is from genome assembly GCF_000313985.2 of Echinops telfairi. Taxonomy (NCBI): domain Eukaryota; kingdom Metazoa; phylum Chordata; class Mammalia; order Afrosoricida; family Tenrecidae; genus Echinops; species Echinops telfairi. The sequence continues at coordinate 23,725,342 of NW_022111357.1, read as the reverse complement.
CCTGCTGTGGTGCAAACCCTTAACACTCGGCTGCTAATTGAAGGGCTAGGGGTTCAGGTCTGCCAGAAGTGCCTCTGACGAAAGGACTGACAGCCTGTCTCCAAAAACGCGCCCCTGATAGCGGTGGAGTTCAGCTCTAGTGAAGTTCAGCTCTAGTGGAGTTCAGCTCTAGTGGAGTTCAGCTCTAGTCTGACGAGTGAGGTACCTGGAGTGACAATGGCCACAGGTTGGCGGGAGCTTAGGGAGCTCAGGTCAGAGCCCAAGCCACAGCCCTGGGACACTCTTGACTCCATGCTGGGGGTCAGCGGGAAGTTGATTTTCCCTCCCAGGCGGGCAAGGTCAGGGAGGGCAGACGGACTGGACTCACCAGGCGGTCAAATGTTCCCACCACCCCCAGAGCCCAGCTGTCCAGATGCCCTGGGACATCAGGGCACACTGATGGCTCCTGTCCCCTTCAGGTGATCATGGGGGGTGGCCGGAAGTACATGTTCCCCAAGAACAAAACAGACGTGGAGTATGAGATGGACGACAAGGCCAGGGGCACGAGGCTGGATGGCCTGAACCTCATCGACATCTGGAAAAGCTTCAAGCCGAGACACAAGGTACTGCCTCCAGGACCAGAGGGCCACTGCACCAGGCCGTGGGGGTGCTCTCTCCTGGGCCATCGTAGGCAATGGAGCAGCTCCTCCCAGGGCGCTGGGGGGAGGGGGTGGCGGGCAGGTATTAGAGAGGGCTAGGGGGCCGTCAGGGTGGGGAGAGTAACCTGAGCGGCTTTTCTGACTGTCTGAGCACCTACTGTGTGCGGGGCCTTGGCTGGGCAGCAGGACCAAGGGGGAATCAGGTGGGGCTGGGACTTGAGCGTGGATGCCCTGAAGCCCAGGGGAGGCCGGGAGAAGTCCCAGGAGGGCCTCTAGCCCTACACACGCACCAGGAGGGGCTGGAGAACCCCCCGGTGGAGGAGGGAGGCGGTGGGGCGAGGCCGAGGCAGGGGCAGGTAGCTGCAGTGGCAGCAGCTGGACGGCCCAGTGGACTGCTGGGGGGAAGCCTGAGCTAGTGCTCCCTTTAACCAGAGCATAGCGTGGCGGGGGAGTCCGGGGGCGTGGGAATGGCCCTTTAAATCCGTGGCACGGGGCGGCTGGGGTCTGGAAATGACTGTGGTCAGGGCTGAGAACAGTGGGGAGCAGTCTGGCAGCCACTTTGATGTCACTCTGGGGTTGGGTTTCTGAGGGCTTCAGGACTAGCCCTCAGGGAGGCCTTGTGGGATGGGGCTGGGCCAAGAGCCTGGTGCAGACAGGCCTCAGGAATGGCCCCATGGGGTGAGGTGGGGTGGGGTCCTGGGTGGCTTTCAACCCTTTCCCTTTCTTCTGACTCAGCACAGGCTCCCAGGAGCTGCATCTGGCCCACTCCCAGGGGACACTTCCCCTCCCAGCCTCAGTTTCTCCATGTGAAAGTGGGGCAGGGTGCTGTCCCTAGAGTTGTTAGGACAGTGTTGTAGCGTCCCAGATAGGCCACACATCCCGAGAAGCTCATTTCTTAAGAGTGGGTTGAACTTGGACTACTTCCTCACTGCATCCTGTGTGCCTTAGTGCCCTCATTAATGATCATCATAACTGTGTCTCCCTTGTGGTGCTGACGTGAGGCTGAAATGAGACAAGGCAGGAGAGCCTCTTCAGTGATGTAGGGATCCATCCCGAGCCTCACTTTCTAAGGACGCAGAGCTGAGCCTTGACCTTGCCGGGAGCCCGAGGCCGGGCCCTGAATGGTGCCATTACCAGATGTGCCAGCCCACCACTTCCTGTGGTCTCCATGCCCTGTGGAAGCCCCACTTCCTCCCAGCCTCCTTGGCTTCCTCCATGGGTCTCCATGACTCCCAGACACACAATTCATACCCCTTAGCAGGCACCCCAAGCCCCTCATGACCTCATGCCCCTACTTTTGGCTGCGGCCCTCCTCCTCCACTTTGGAACACTTGGGTCCCAGGTAGAACATCACCGCCACCAGGAAGCCCTGAGCCCTGCATCTGGACTCTCCCTACCAAAGCTGTCAGCCGCACCCCGGAGGGTTCGTCCACTGCAGAATCAATTGCCTGCTGACTAGTGATTTCTTGAGATCAGCCAGAGTAGGTCTCCGGAGAGGGATTGTTAACCGAACGAAGAAATAAATGCGCTCCTCCTCCCGGCTCCGCCCCCCCCCGCCCCCCCAGAGTGCTCACCCAGTCCCTTCCTTCTAGCATGCCCACTACATCTGGAACCGCACTGAGCTCCTGGCCCTTGACCCCCGTGCTGTGGACTACCTCTTGGGTAAGTAAGTGGGGTGGGAGCTGTGGAGGACATCCAGTGGAGTCTTCAAGGCCAGGGCTGAGTGAGTCAGATTTGGGGTGAGGCCGCAGCAGCCCCCCAACCCTGTCCTCCCTTTGCCCTTGGGCTCCAGACTGTGGGAAAAGTCAGGACAGAGGCCGGGGATCAGATGGCTGTGCAGTGTGACTCACACCTCAGGCAAACTCGCGAGGAAACCAGAGAGGCAGAGGAAGTCTGGGCACGGCACACAGCTGATCATGGCGTTATGACCCAGGCAAGCCCCACCCCGGGCTGGCAGCTGGGACTGAACTTCTCCTGGGCTGTGGAGAGGGCTCTGGAGTCTATTCTTTGGTGCAACCAGGGCGAGAAGCCAGGATGTTGTCCCTGGCAGTCCTACCAGGGGTCTGCCAGGCTTGAGAGGCCAAGCCCCTGGCACTACCTGCCGTGCAGACACCTAGGTCCTCTCCCCAACTGGCTTGGTGCCCATACGTGGCAGCAAATGCCTCCCTGGGGGCACAGCTCCCTGGTTCTGGGTGTGTCACCGATGATTATGGGCTCAGAGCCCGGTGCCCGGAGGATCCCCAAACAAGCACGTGCGCGTGCACGCGCGCGTGCACACACACACACACACACACCCTTCTGCTTGCCTGGGTCCCGCAGACTGTGGCCCCACCACACACAGAGCCAGGCCCGTCCTGCAGCATACCCAAGCCCACTGACGGAGCTCAAAGCCAGAGCAGCAGGTCTGATCCAGCTCAGCCACCATTGAGAGACTGGCAGTGGCTCAGTGACTTCTCTCTGTGGCTCCGTAAGAATAATGACCCGTCTGTCACAGGAGCACAGACAGGATCCACATCAGGATGGTCGTGAGGATGAAGTAAGCTAATCCACGCTGTAAATGATCTCTTCTTGTGTAACACATTCCCCCCGGTTTCACGATTTGGAGCGAGTGCTGTTAGTTCCGACTCCGTGATATTGCGTTCCACAGAATGAAACCCTGCTCTATCCTGGACCTTCTTCACGACCATCTTCACCATGTCAATCCATTTCATCGCAGTTCTTGGTCTTGCTGACTCTCATGACAATCCTGACGTGGGATCCTGTCTTTGATCCCATGTTACAGATGACATACACGCTTCCAAGACTCTATCCCTTCTGATAAAATGTGTCCAAATCTTGACATCCTCTCCTCTGAGGAGCATTCTGGCTGTACTACTTTGAAGGCCTGGCATCCTGGCCCTATAACGCCGAGCGCGATGTTTTCGTAACATTTAATTAAATGTATATATTAATATATATATTGATAGCTATGAAAGTAAAGAATAAAAACAAAAAAAATTTTCCCCTGAAATTAAAAATTCAGGCATTATAGGGCTAGGACATATGCGATATTTTTGCCAACACCATGATTCAAAGGCATTGATTCTTCTCTGGTCTCCTGTTGCCGTTGTTCAGCGTTCACATGCGTGTGCGACTATGGAAAATCGCATGGTTTAGGTCAGGTGCACCTTAGTCCTCAAAATGACAGCTTTGCCTTTTAACACTTCTAGTAGGTCTTTTACCGTAGATGTATCCGATCCACCCTGGCATTTGATTTCTTGACCCTGCTTCCAAGTCAAACGCAATCCCTGACAACGCCGGTCTTGGCGCTGCTAATTGGCACAGTTGCTGTGGTTTTTGTCTCCCTCGTGCGGAGGCATAATCCACACTGAAGGATGGACGGGCTTCGATTGTCCTCAGTAAACGTTTCAAGTGGTCTTCCTTTTCCGCAAGCAAGAATGCTCGGGGAGTTTGCTCAGTGTACAGATTGAATGAGTCTGGTGGAAGAGTACGACCCTGACACACAGCTTACCTGATCTGATGGCACCCAGTCTCCCTTTCTTCTGCTCAGTCGAATGACTCTTGGTCTATGGACAGCTTCCGTCCAAATGGGCAGAATGAAGTGTTCTGGAATTCTCCATTTTTGCAATGTTATCCATAATACATGCTCCACAGAATCAGATGCACACGGCCAAATGTCTGTGCATAGTCACTAGAGCACAAGTACACATCTTTCAGGGCTTCTAAGCTTTAAGACAAGGTCATCAGCAGGATCTCTCATTCCATGTCCCCTTCTAAGTCCAGCTTGATGTTCTGACCAGTCCCTGTTAATATACCAGTGCAATTGTTTTTTAAACATTTCTTCATGCTTATACTCATTAGTTCCCCGTTTCCCCGCAACCTCCCCTGCCATAACCCTAAGAAACTATTAATCCAGTTACTGTCTTTATAGATTTCATAGACAGAAAATCATATCATAAAAAATGAATATCAAAATAAAACAAAGAAAAACCTCAATCCAAAAGAAAAGGTGGAGGGGACTAGAACAAATTTAAAGTGGAGAACAAATGATAAGATGTTAAACTTTAACCTAACTACATCTACATTAATCAGGAGGCTTAATTCATGTGGTGACTCTGCAAATGAGTTTGGGGTTTTCATTGTCGTTTATTGCCTTCTGCAAACTGGGTGCTCAGAATTTGAGCTCTAATACAATTCCTTCCTCCAGTCTTGGATTATTTTATTATTATTATTTTAGAATTGAATAATCTTTTTAATTACTACTTCTTAAAAATGTTTAGTCATAAAGTGTGTTTTTTTAACATTTTATTGCCGGACATCAATTGTGTCAAGCACAAGATATATGCTGCCATCATCATTTTGTAGGTATTTATTTTCTGTTGAGCCCTTGGTGTCAGCTCCTCTGGATTTTATGATTTACAGTCCTTGGATCACAAAGGCTAGTATACTGCTTCCATATGACCTTAGCTGACACCTCAGGTGGTGGCTTGTTTTAAGACAAGCCTTTAAGACCTCAGAAACTATTCTTTCTGCTAGTTGGGCACCATCTAGTTTCTTCACCACACTTTGCTATAGCACCCATATCGTCAGTGATCTCTTCGTGAGGACAAGTATTGAGAAGGGCCATATGATGAGAACGAATTGTTCTTAGATTAGGGCTTACAGCTAAATGCAAGCTCCAAATCCTTTCATTGTGTGTCAGTTTATATAGATCCCTGATCCACGTTAGAAATATGATTATCATTTTATTGGGGAACATTAATAATCTCCATGGGTAAAATTGCCCTGTTATTGATCATATGCTACCTCCTAAAGAAGGCTGAACATTGGCTAATTCTTCTTTATACAGCGACTGTGCATTCCTTCCATCTTCTTTTGATGTGTCCTGCAGCATTCGGTATTTTGCCTGTAGAATCATTTAATATTGGAACTTGAGACTTCAATTTTTTCAGCTTGGGGGAGCTGAGGGTGTTCTTCGCCTTTGGTTCCTAACTCCGGATCATTGCACATTCCTCGATCCTCTGCTTCTGTGTCTTCTCCAGCGGCCTTTGCAGTCTTCCGTTCAGCCTGCTCAGCTCCTTCACGCCATCATGTCTTTGATTCGCGTTCACTATTTAATGGTCTAGAACCAATATCAGAGTCTCTTCTGACATCCATTTTGGTCTTTTCTTTATTTCCTGCTTTCTGTTTTTTAATGACCTTTCCCTTTCTTCGTGTATGATATCCTTGAAGTCATCCTATAATGAATCTGACCTTTGGTCGTTAGTGTTCAGTGCATCGAATCTATTCTTGAGACGGGCTCTGAATCAGGTGGGGGTATACACAAGGTCATACGTTGGCTCTCACGGACCTGTTTTCATTTCCTCACTTTCCCCTTACACCTGCTTAGGAACAACAGATGTCTGTTCTGGAGTGACGGTGTAAAGCGCCATTGATTCTTCCCACACAGGGAGTCCACTGATTGCTGTATATGACATCTGGTGTTGTCTATGTGTAGAGTCACCGTTTCTGTTGTTGAAAAAAATGCATTCCCAATGAGTAGGCCTTTGAACTTGCAAAATTCTATTATGTAATCACCAGCATAATTTCTATCACCAAAGCCATAGTTTCCAACTACCTAGCCTTCTTCTTTCACACTCAGTTACCAGCAATTAGTGACACATCTTGATGGCATGTTTAATCCATTTCACACGACAATCGTTTAAAAATCTTCCATTTCTTTGTCTTTGTGGTTATTGGTAATGCATAATTCTTAATAGTAGTCATATTGATTGGTCTTGCATGTAAGACTGTGAATATTATCCTATCATTGATGGCATTATATTTCAGGATAGATCTTTTT
>NW_022111357.1:23716077-23717258 GCF_000313985.2 Echinops telfairi | reverse complement strand
AGTCTTGGCTTGAGTGGGCTGGTGAGGATCCACTCGGAAGATGGCTGGCTCTAATGGCCAACAGCTTGGCCTTTCTGCTGGTCCAGGGCCTCAGTTCCTCACCAGGCAGTGGCAGCATCTCTCCACCGCTGCTAAAGAGTCCTCACAACCTAGAGTTCCCATGCGGCAGCCGTAATGTCACCACGCATAGCCATGTCCGTGGTGCTCCACTCCTCACAGCGTGCTGTGGCTTCCCCCTGCTGCTGTAACAGAACTATTACAAGTGGCTGGTTCTGAAGACCAGAGATGGAGTCTCTCAGCCTAGAAGGCTCAGCAAACCGCACTCTCTGCCATGGAGTCAGTTCTGCCTCACAGAGTCCCCGGAGGACAGGGCCTAACTGCCCGTGTGGGTGTCAGAGATGGTGATCCTTTATGGGAGTAGAGAGCCTCATTTTTCTCCCTTGAAGAGGCTGGTGGTTTTGAACCGCTGACTTTGCCATCAACAGCCCAAGAAGGGACCACGGTGCCACTAGAGCTCCTTTTTAGGAGGCTAAAGGTCTCAGGTCAGGGCCTGGGCTCCCAGAGAACTCTCCTCTCTCTCTCTGATCTCTTTCCACTTCTGGACCTTCCTTGATTCCTTGTCAGTCTCCAGGAGGCCTGTGTCTCCCACTCTGGATTCACTGGTCTCTGTGCCTGATCTGTTCACTTGGTGTCTCAAGAACGAGTAGGTTCACAGGGTGAGGGGTCACGATTCCAACCCCTCCCTGGGGTGGGGTGTGTGTGTGCGCAATTCAGTCCACAGTGCACAATTTTGCCCTGCTGAGTGTGGGCATGAATTCTAGGAGACAGGGCTCGCTGGCATCCTCTGGGAGGCTGACCCCAGCATGCTTCTAGGGGTCCAGAGTGAACACTCCCTAACTGGACCTTTGTGAGGCTGTGCACACGCAAGCAGGGTCAAGTCGAAGGCCAACACCACCTTCACGGAGCATCAGAGAGGTCTCATACTTGGGACCCAGGCGATGGCTGACTCTCTTCATTTCACAAGTCAGAAAACCAGCTCTCGAGCAGAAAGGACAGTGACACTCCCACCCCCACCCCGTCCGCCTCCAGTCCTCTGCTGTACTCGGCTAGCCTGCCAGCACACAGACAGGCGTGCCCGCCAAGTCTGGGCACAGTCCTTTGCCTTAGGGCCATGGCCCCCT
>NW_022111357.1:23709104-23714929 GCF_000313985.2 Echinops telfairi | reverse complement strand
AGGTGGGGTCTCGTCCTGGGTCTCGTCACTGGCTGCATGGTCGGGACCTGACCATTTCTATGAAGTGCAGACACCAACGGCTCCCACTCCCAGAGGCTTGTGAGCCTGGGAACCGGGCCTAGCAGAGACCAACCTACATGTTTCCCCCAAGACCCTCAGAAAGGCTAAGTTAATAAGAGTAAGAACTGTGAGGATGTGACTAAGAGTCTGAAATCTATCTTCCCCAACTCTAACAGCATTGTCCTCCGTGGTTCCCGATGCCACCTCATGGGACCCATATGTAAACATACACAGTCACATGCATGTGCACATACAACCTCACACACACACACACACACACACATCCCTCCACCCTCCAGAGGCCTGTGGCTGCCAGCCTGGCTTGGTTGCTTTCTTGCCAAACCCCGGGGTTCCCACTCGAGCTCAGCGATCTCAGCCTGGCCCTGAGCAGGCCTCTGACGCCAGGAGCCGCTGTGGTGAGGCCTGGGCTCCCCGGGGAGTGACTGTCTTTGTAAGCAGGGCCAGGGCTGGGCCCTCCAGGCCAAGGGCTCGGAACCACAACAAAGGGAGGACAGACCCCCCCCTGCCAGGCAGCCAGGCCAGAGTGGTGGAGGCCCAGGCTGGCGGGAGGAGAGGGCACCAGGCAGCTGGCTCCACGACCCTCAGAGCTGGAAGTATCCACCCAGGCTGCCTCCCCACCCAGGGCCACACACACAGCACGTCACCCCCAGAGCGCACCCAGCCAGCAGGCCTGCCCTCATCCAGGGAGCGGGGCAGGCCTTGGCCTGCAGAAAGAAGCTGCCCCAGGGCTTCCCCTGCCCTTTGTGGGGGCAGCTCCTGGTCTTCATGCTTGGAGGAGCGCACTCATGGCAGAGGTAGAAAAACAGGAGCTTGGGCGCGTCCCACCCTGACGCGAACCCTAGCGAATCCCGCCCGGGACATGAGCTCCCTTCCTGGCTCTGGGCCTTGGTGGCTCCCTCTTTCTGTGGGGCAGATGGTACCCACCTCTGCCCAGGACTGTGGTGAAGGAGACATCTGTGTGGCATGCCTGGCACACAGTAGGTGCTCAGGCGTGCCCATTCCCCTCCCCTGTGGCCCTCAAACTGTCCACAGCTCCTCAGGCAGCTGAAGAAGCAGAGCTAGGATAGAAGGGCCTGGGGAAAGTCCCACACTTTTCGGTGGGTGCTGGGGGTCTGCTTCAGATCGTGGCTCGACACGTTCCATATGTGTGACTGTGGTCAAGAGCCTCGTTCTCTGGACACCTGGAAAGGTCCAAGGGTGACAGGAAATGCCGACTGTGGTGTCTGGAGCATAGTAGGTGACTGATGAAGGTGATTGCTTGTCTCTCCCCAAGAAAGGCTACTTGGTCTGGAGAGGGATGAAGGGTAGGGGTACCTACGGATCTTCCCCACCTCTCTCCTCACTGGAAGGCTTTGTCTTAATGTCCCTAGGAGGCAGAATTGACCACGGACATCATGAGGGCAAAGCCAAGCAGGCCCTGCACGAGGCGGTGGAGATGGACCAGGCCATAGGGCTGGCAGGGACCATGACCTCTCTGGAGGACACGCTGACTGTGGTCACGGCTGACCATTCCCATGTCTTCACCTTTGGTGGCTACACCCCCCGTGGCAACTCCATCTTTGGTAGGTAGGCCTCCATTAGCGAGGGCACCGGGCTCACCCACGGTCTCCTGGGTGCCCACCTGGGAGCAGGAGCATGGGGGGAGAGCCAGCAAGCCCAGGGCCCGGCACATGGTGGACATTCCGTGGGCGCTGGGCCAGGAAGAAAGGCTCTTGGTGGCAGGACAGAAGATGAGAGGCTGAGTGGGTTGAATGGATGGACGGGCGGGAAGGTAGAAGGCTCCGTGGAAGATGAATGAAAAAGAGTGGACAGAAGAAGGGGGTAGATGAGGATCACATAAAGAGAAAACCAGAGAGGATGCTGGGAGGGAGGGAGGGAGGGCGGAGGGCAGGGAGGGAGGCTCAGAGGACTGGGGATGGCTGGTTAGAAAGAAATCAGGCTTCAAAGTGGTTTGGGCCAGGGGTGGACTCCTGGTGCTCCCACATGACCCCAGGACTACTCCGTGTCACGCAGGTCTGGCTCCCATGTTGAGTGACACAGACAAGAAGCCCTTCACTTCCATCCTGTATGGCAACGGACCTGGCTACAAAGTGGTGGGCGGGGAGCGAGAGAACGTCTCCATGGTGGACTACGGTGAGGCTGCCAGGCCAGGGCTGGGAGGGGACACAGTTGGCCCCGGGAGGCACTTGGGAGCAGAGATCAGGCTTTGGGGCAAGGCCAGCAGTCTCAGAAGAGCAGAAGCATCAGAATCAGATCCTGGCTCTACAAGTTAACAGCTGTGTGACTTTGGGTGTGTAAACCATCCACCTTCCCCAGCCTCAGTTTCTTCTTTAAAAGGACTCCACCTCCGCATGTTGTCTGGAGCCCGAGACGGGCGTGAACAGCTTAGCTCGGCGCCTGACCTATGCAGAGGTCCTAGATGTTGCTCTACCGGCTTCCCTGGCTGCGTAGTATTCTAAGACCTTGCCCTAATATGCTAAGAGAAGGGCATATTTAGGCGTTCTCACTGCTCTGAGACCCTGGGGGTCTAGTGGTCCAGGCCGCGGTAAGAGGCAAACCCCGATCCTTCCTGTGACCCTGTGCCTGCCCGTCCCAACAAGCTGCCCACCTCCAGAGACCACGGAGGCAATGCCATGTGTGTCAGAGCAGACAGCCCCATGCCCCACAGGGTCTGCAAGGACTGACCTTGGGCAAGTGTATATCCAAACCTTTCTTCTGGGCCGATTGGAGCTGCCAACCTGTCCCTTAGAAGCCTTGGCTCTCTGTGAACCCAAAGAGCCAAGGGGCTCTTCTTTTTTTGGGGGGTGGTGGTGCGGAGTGAGTGCAAGCTTCTGACTTAAGAACCCACTCGGGTTCAAAGCCCATGGCTTTGGACAAAACGAAGCCGATGAGCCTCCGTTCCTGTTCTATGAAACAGAGGCATGGCGGGCACGGGGCTGGAACTGAGCACACAGCGGTGCCAGCCCCCACCCCCACCCCGGCCTCGCACCCCTCAGTCAGTGCTTCTTCTGGCCCACAGCACACAACAACTATCAGGCCCAGTCGGCCGTGCCCCTGCGTCACGAGACCCACGGCGGGGAGGACGTGGCCGTCTTCGCCAAGGGCCCCATGGCCCACCTGCTCCACGGTGTCCACGAGCAGAACTACATCCCCCACGTGATGGCCTACGCGGCCTGCATCGGTGCCAACCGCGACCACTGTGCCCCGGACAGCTCAGCGAGCGGCCCCTCGCCGGGGCCCCTGCTGCTCCTGCTGGCCCTGCTCCCCATGAGCACCTTGTTCTGAGGCCCCAAGGCCTGGGCACACACCAGTCATGAGAGATGGCCACCTCCCTCTCCCTGCACTGCCCTCCTGCTGGCAGCCCACACCTCCAGGGGTGGGGAGGCTTGAGTGGCCTCCACAGCTGCCTCAGAGGGGACCCAGGAAACCAAAGCCTGCCACCGCCTGGCCGGGCTCTGCAATACCAGGCCGGACCGCTCCTGGCTCCCCATCCCACCGCCCGGCTTCTGCTCCCTCCCCATCACCTCTCGGCCAACAGGGTGGGTGGCTCTTGAGCATACAGACAGCAAGTACAGACTGCAGAATTCTCAAAGCATCTTATTTTTCTAGCAAACATACTTCTCCAGACCTGGAGGCCCTAGAGCCTCTATGGAACATTCCAGATCTGACCCTCCTCCCCCACTGCTGTCCTCCTCCCTGGCCCCGGAAGCCACCAATGTCCTACTATGCTTCTGTCACTGCCTTCAAGCCCAGCCCTGCTACAGGGGAGACCAAATCCCTCTCGCAAGAAGAAGTCTGCTCCCTAACTCATTCCAAGGCCATTCAGGTGCCCAGGAAGTCATTCTTGGGACTGGCCCCCAACTCAGGGTGGCCAAGCTGGGAGAGCAGGCCTGGCGGGCTGACACTTCCCGGCTCCCAGCAGCAAGCCAGCCCCTCCCTGAAGCGACTCTCCTGTTTGGAATGGCCACAAAAAAAAATTCTCTTTTTGGTGTTGGTTAAAAGGGAACTCCAAACATTTAAATAAAACTTTCCAAATATTTCTGAGGACAGAGCAGAGTCTTTGTGGTCAGTAAGGAACAGACTGAAATAAGTTCATTTCTCTGGGAAGAGCTGGACGCAGGGCCACGGGTGGGGCTGGGGACCTCTGGCTGGCCTGGGGCCTTTGCCACTGTATCGGTTTGTGTCTCTGCGGCTCCGTTTCCACCAGCGTGTGGGGTGCGATGGGGACTCACGAAGCGTGCTGTGCTCAGAAATCCACAGCAGAGGGCACGGCAGTCCCACAGCACCCCTGTAGCTGAGCACCACCAGGAGACCTGCATGTGGGGCCGGCCCACTGTAGCTTCTTGGCGTATTTTAACTCATGGCGAGCATGGGGCAGCGAGGTGCCTGCTCCTGGAACACTGCGGTCCCCTGCAGGGCTGGCCCTGGCCTTGAAGCTCCGGTTTTATCTTAGCAGCTCCTCCCTAGGAAGCAGACCCTCCCATCCACATTACAGACCGACCAAGGGTGGGTGTGGCTGGGATGCCGCTGCCCAAGTGGCTTCACTGTAGATGAGTGGCGAGGCTGGGGTTTGAATCCAGATCTGTCTTCAGGGCCCTCCGTGACAGTCTTGACTTACTTGCCCAACCACCTGCCAACCAAGTTCTCGGGCAGCCAACACCACGACCAGTTAAATGCGAGCTCAGAAAGTTGAAAATCCAGTAGGAAGTGGGAGAACCTTCAGAAGGGAAAATGCAACCCTGCAGGAACAGTCCTCGGAGTTTCCCAGCAGCCCTGGCAAGAAGGGAAGCACAGCTGGGCTGGGCAAACAGTGAAAGGACTTTAGTGCTAGGACAGGGAGCCAGCCCCCGTCTGGGGCCCTGCACAGCATAGTCTCCCCGCTGCCATTCTCACACCACCTCTGCCACTGATGCGGTACCTCTGCTCTCTTGGTGCCTAGAGGGTTTCTTTAAAGTCACATCGTTAAGCCGGTTTTAAAAACCTCCGAAGTGTCAAACCAACTTCTATTTCTCGGATGAGGAAAGCATCCTGCGTGGAGGAGGTTGGGTTTTCCCCTGGGTCCTGAGGCAGGATTTGAAAGGGACCCAGCGAAGTTGGGGAGTGGGGAAGGGAGACAGGCAAGGGAAGGAAGCTGAAAGAGTGTATTGTTCAAACAGCTGTCAAAGCTGTCGTTGTGTTGCTCTCATTGTGGGCGACTGAGCCTTGACCAGTCTGGGAGGCAGCATAGAAACTGCTCCCTGATGAGTGAGGGAGTGGGGAACAGAGTCCCCAACACGCATGCATCATGGACTAAGGGGGACTGCAGCTGGGGGTATGAAAACCCCAGGTACGTGTTGGAGTATCAAATGCACAGAGAATACAAATGGTCAACAGCATCTAATAAACCTTGGGATACATGGACAGGGTCAAAAAGCATGGGCTGTGAGGTAGGGATTTACATCTCTGTGCCATCCCTTTCTTGGTATCTGTCATTTGAATCAAGCTATTTAGCTTTTCTGACCCTCTGTGTTAGGCCAGGTTGAGTAGAGAAACAAATCCAGAGACACTCATTGTGTTAGTCCGGGTAGACTAGAGAAACAAATCCATGGACACACATATGTGTATAAGAAAGAGATTTATATACGAGAATGTTTGAACATGAGAACACATCCAGTCCAAGGCCATAAGTCTGATATTAGCCCATATGTCTTATACCAATCTATAAAGTCCTTCAGACTCATGAAACACATGCAATGAAGCCAAAT
>NW_022111357.1:23706818-23707779 GCF_000313985.2 Echinops telfairi | reverse complement strand
TTCATACACGTTTGGGCTCACGCCATTGGTTGTAACTCCCTCAATGAACATCAAGGATCCCACTTCAGATTTGAATGCCCTTTCCACTGGCCAGCACTCCATGAGGGAGCAGTCCGCACCGAGGCATATAGCAACTCCATAATGAAGCTCACCTGAAGACATCACTTCCACTCAGATTCCATGGGTGAGAACGCATCACATGATTCTGCCTAGCTGCAAAGGAGGCTGGGAAACGTAGTTTCTGACTGGGCAGCTGCTTCCCACCTCTGCCCATAAGCAGGGTTTTCCAGCCTCCTCAGCAGTATGGCCATTTGGGGCCAACTTGTTCTCTTTTGTAGGATGGCCCTGTGCATTGTAGGATCCTCAGCTGGGTCCCTGCCCCTTCCTACTACCCACCAGTAGCACCACTATTCCTGGTGTGACACCAAAGATGGCTATAGACATTGTCCAATGGCCCCTGGGTGTAAAATCAGTGCATGTCCAGGTTCTAAAGTAAAGAAGGGATGTGGGAAGATGGGGTGGGTAGTCTACTGGCCACCCCTCTCTCAAACACACACACACACACACACACACACACTCCCCAGACACCCTGAGCACCTCACAGGATTTTCTAAAATTAAGAAACTTTCGTCTCCCCACAGGAGAATTTATTTCAAAGGATGGCATTGAATCTGTACCTTCAGGAGAGGGTCATATCTGATCGGAGCACACGGGAGCCGATGAAGAGGGAGGAGGAGAAAGTGGAGCACATCCTGGCCCACTAGGCCGTGAGGACGATGTTCCCGATTAGAGGAGCCAGTCCACAGAGAGGACCACATGGCTAGCCCCACTATGAGACATGACACCCCTCACTGACCCATAGCCCTACAGGGGACAACAGCAGAGACACAGTGTGGGAATTGCAGCCGATATGATCCCGCCACACTGAGGCAAAACACTAAGGGGGTGCAACAGAACAGCA
>NW_022111357.1:23703349-23706157 GCF_000313985.2 Echinops telfairi | reverse complement strand
GCATATATTTATAGGTTTAGTATTAGGGTAGCAGAAGGATATTGGGCCTCCACTCAAGTACTCCCTCAATGCAAGAATACTTTCTTCTATTAAATTGACATTCTATGATGCTCACCTTCCCGACACAACCACTGAAGACAAAGTGGGTGCATAAGCAAATGTGGTGAAGAAAGTTGATGGTGCCCGACTATCAAAAGATATAGCATCTGGGGTCTTAAAAGCTTGCAGGTAAACAAGCAGCCATCTAGCTCAGAGGCTCTGAGGTGGGGCGGGGCAGAAAGGGGCACCCTGAGGGTTATCTGCCCAGGTGTGTGCAGGCAGGGGCTAAGAGCCCGCCCTCTGGGTCTAGAAACAGGGAGGGGTCCCTGTCCTGGCGGGGACAATCCCCTGACTCCCCCTCCATGCCTGGGTCAGCCTGAGGGGCACTTAGCTCCTGACCGCTGGTCCCCTGGTTTCAGAAAACGGCAGCTCTGAGGCTGTGTCCTGAGGCAGCTTGCTGGGTCAGGGCGAGTGGAGGGGCTTGTCCTGAGCCTGGGAGAGCCACAGGATCACCCCTCTTGTCCCCCCGAGCTCTGAGCCAATGCCTGGGAAGCCACCCTTCTCGGGGCATGGGTGAGTGCTTTGCTGGCACCCTCATGAGATGACCACGAGTCAGGTAGACTTCTTGTCCTCCTGAGCCTTCAACTCCTAAGAGGGCCTCCTGGCCATGAGGACCCCTCTGAGCCTTGGGACTGTGGGTGCTGGTGAGAAGGGCGGGCCCCTAGGCGTATCATGCCCGTCTTCTGCTGTGAACTCCATGCCACTACCCCAACTCTCGTCACCCCCCTAAGATTGATCAGTGCATTCATTCTTTAAGAGGAAGACTGGGTGGCCTGAGACTACCCAGAGCTGCCTCAGAAGGAAGCCTGGGCCACCTACTTTTGAAACGTCAGCCACTGAAAACCCCACACAGCACACAGTTCATCTCTGGCACTGGAGGGGTAGCCGGGGGTTGGAATGGATGTGACAAGAGCTGGATTTTACTAACATCGGAGGAAGGGAGGGCCTTGGCCCCACTTCATAGACAGGCAAGCCCAGGCCAGAGCATCCTGTTCCCAGGGCACTGGGCATCTGCGGAGGTGGCCAGCTGGCGAGATGGCCGTCTTGCAGAGGCCTGTAGGGAAGCACATCCCAAACAGAGAATAAAGCAGGTCCCGAGGCTGACCCCAAGCTAAACTCCGTTGCCCAGCACCCCCATCGGGGCAGGTAGTCCTGCCCCTGGGAGTTTCCAAGGTTGTCAGTCTTTTCACATGCCTCTGCCGATTCAGCCAAGCTTTGGGTTGGCAGTTGAGCGCTTAAACCACTGCCCACCGGGGTTGTTTGTCCTGAGGCTGGAAGGCCCCGGGGCAGGAACCCATGGAGAAGTGGGGAGGGGTGCAGCCAGATGGGAGGAATGGGCAGGAAACGCAGGATGGAACTTTGGGGTGGTGGTAAGGTGCTCCTGCTCACAGGGGCAGCCATGTACGGGTGGGGGTGGGGCAGGAGGTTCAAGGCCAGGTAGGCCCTGGGAGGCTCCCCGTGCTGCCGAGCAGCAGGGGGTGGAACCACAGAATGGAGGTCTCCATGATGGTGGCGGCTTTGACCAAGCTGGGGATGGGGTGGTGGGCGCAGTCGGGCCCCAGCTCTGTTCGGAGTTGAAGCCCGCAAGGCGTTTTGGATGGAGCGGACACAGGGAGGGGAGGGGAGGACAGGGCCAAATCAGAGACATCCCCCAAGGTTTGGGGCCAGAGGCCTGAGTGGTAGAGGTGCCATTTAGAGAAAAAGGGGGTTAGATCTGGGATGACCACAGAGCTCTGTAGGCCACTCTAGGTTGGGGTGCCTGGTGGGGACCCCAGTGAAGAAGCTGCTTAGGGAGCTGGGGGGGGGTGGCATTGGGGGTGTGGGCGTGGTGGTGGCAGGGAACGTCTAGCATTCAGAAGTGCAGTCCAGGTTGGCGACCAAAGGGTGTGGGTCTAATGGTAGAGGGACAGGGCAGAGTGGACGTGACTAGCGGTCAGGGCTGGCCCTGGGGTCTGTCAGTCGGTGGGAACTCTCTTGACTAGCAGGCGGCAGCCTTGGGGAGCCTGAAGTATAGCACAGAGCCTGGGACTCCAGGGAGGGGGGCCAAGGAGGAGCCCTGGGCGCCCAAGCCCCAGCCGCAGCCTGGAGAGGCCGTTGTTCAGCACCGAGGCCCATTGTCCAGAGCACAGGGTATGGATCTACCTCTGCCAGCCCTAACTTTTCCACTAGCGACTAAGGTGAGCTCCTGTCTGAGTCAGCTCGCCGGATGGGTTGAAAGCATCCAACAGTGGCTCTCTTGAGGACCAAATGTCTTGCTGGGGGGCCTTAGAGGGATCTGGGACCCTAGGTCTTCCTTCCTGACCCCCCAAGGGGCTGTGTGCCTGCCCCTCCCCCACCAGGTGGTCCTCTGTGGTGTTTGGAACCCCTTGAGGTCCCTGGCGGGGTGACCTTAAGCCTGGCTCTGGTAGAGGCTCCTGCCCCATGGCCAGGATGGAGGCCTCCTGGCTCCCGTCCAGACCACCCAGCGCCAGAGCCTGGCGGAGCCTGGCGGAGCCCAGCGGGGGCTGGTGGGCCACGCTCCCAGGCTGGCCAGCCACAGTCTGGCTCCGCCTGCGGGCCTGCGGCCTGGGAACCACTAGCTGTCTCCTTGGGGAAGCGCTGGGAGCTCCAGAACAAACAGGGAGACCGCAGGCCCCACCGGCTGGGGACAAGGAGCTGCCCCTGGCCTCCGCGCCAACACCCTACTCCCCAGGCATTTCTGAAGGGGAG
>NW_022111357.1:23674493-23703035 GCF_000313985.2 Echinops telfairi | reverse complement strand
CCAGATTCACATCTAGTCTCTGCCACATCCTGGCTGTGGGCAAGTGAGTGCCCCCGTGCCTCAGTTTCCCTCTAAAAAACAGCCCTGTCGTCTCTGCTCCCCAGAGGTGTGGTGAGACAACTGTCAGCGAAGCCAGGCAGGGTGCACAGTGGGGCCACAGGGACATCTGTGGGGGCCAGAGCCCTTGGGGGGGACCCGGGGCCTTGGCAGGGCAGGCCAGGACAACCTACTGATTTAGCCCAGCGGGGGGATGGGCACATCTGACTCCACTAGAAGCCACAATTAGAGCCCAATTTAAAGGAAAGCTGTGTTCGTCCCTCCCCGGACAGAGGTGATTACAGGCTCCAGGCTAAACCGTTACTAACAGGATGACACAGAGGAGAGGGGCCCTTTCCCGTCCTCCAGGGGCACGGCAGGGCAGGGTGTCCAGCCCAGGCCCTGGCTGCACAATGGGGACACTGAGGCCCAGGGCAGGAGGGCACAGGCTCCAGCTCACACTGCAGGTTAAGCTCAGCCTGCCGGCAGCCGCTCCAAGCTCCCTCCGTACCTGTCACTTGTGGTCGCCTGAAGAAGTTATTGCCGAGTCTGGAGGCCAAAGGCACCTGGGAGGATCCGACAGTCCGTGACAAGGAGGCGGGGGGCTGAGATGGATGGGGGCCCCAGAGGAAGTGGAGCCTGCCTGCAGTGGCCAGAAGGCCAGGGCCAGGGGCCAGCCAACCACTCTCCCTGCCCAACCCCCCCACCAAACCAAACCCTTGCTGTTGAGCGGACTCCAGTCCATAATGACCCCAGAGGGCAGTGTAGACTTGTCTGGTGGGGTCTCCAAGTCTGTGAATCTTTACAGAAGCAGATGCTACGTCTTCCTCTGCACAGCGGCCAGCCTCCCATTAGCACTGGGACCCCAGGGTGCCTAGCCTAATCCACAGGGGCCTTAAAATCATACCAGTAACAGCTGCAGCCTCCACTCCTGATAAAGCACTCCTAGGGACAGGCAAGAGCTCCCTAACCCCCACAGTAACCGTGAGGAAGCAGCTAGGGTTCCCCCCATTGTAGGGATGGGGGGACTGAGGCTCGCCTCTGCAGTGCTGGGAGGGGAACAGGAGAGTTCCCCTTGGGATGGGTCTGGCTGCTGGGATCCCCCAGCACAGGCCTGGGGGTGGGGGTGCGCGGGGGGAGGGGGGTGCACACGGAGGGTGGGAGGCAGTAAGTGAGTGAATAAAGAAGGGAACTCTGCCCTTGGGGAGGACGCAGACCCTCCCCCTGGAAGACCCCTAAGACAACAGCCCAAAGTCCACCTCCCTAGCAACACGCATTCTCAGTTTTCCGATCCCTGGGCCCCCTGGCTGATCTGAAGGAGTACTGAGTGGGCACTGCGTTGACCAGTCCTCAGCTCCACGCTGCCTGGGAAGCCAGCGGTTCACTGGCTTCCCCCTAGAATTGTGATCTGGGCAGGGGGTGGGGGCAGGAGGCAGCTGTGCCCACCCCTCTGCCTGCCCCCTCCCTCTGCAGCTCTCCTCAGCCTCCTGGGTGCCCTTCCCCCACACCGGAAGGTTCCTGGAGCAGAGGAACCAGGGAACTGGGGCCCCCTGCTGGCCATATACCCTGAGTGGGCGGGGGGTGGGGTGGGGGGGGGAGCATTCCTCATTCATTCAGAAAATGGAGGAAAAAAAATACTGTGACAGTGCTTTGCAGGCTTTCCAGGCCCTGTGGGGCCCCCCAAGGCATGGTGGTGACACGCCCTGACTAGGGGCTTGCACTTTCTATGAAACTACCCTCCTCCCTCCCAGAACCTCCCTGGGCAGGCTGCCAGCGGCAGGTGAATTGCAGACACACAGTGGATGATGCTTTAGTGCAGTGGTTCTCAACCTTGCTAATGCCGTGACCCTTTACTGCAGTTGAGAACCACTGCCTTAGTGGAAGGGGCTTGGATCTCCAAATCTCCTGGCATGGGGTGATTGACCCTGCGGGTGATGGGTTGTTTACCTGGAATTCGCATTTCTCTGGGCACCTGTGTTTCTGTCTGCTGGGTCTGCCACCCCTGCTGCTCACTCCTGCTGCTGGCACCCAGCCTAACCAGATGGCCCAAGTCCTGCCTGAACTTGGCCCATGCCACCAGAGCCCCTGAAACCCTAGCCCCACACCCGAGGACACCTTTCCCGCCCCCAGCATGTGACCCAGCGTATGAGCCATCAGATGCTGTGCTCAGTGCCCTGTGGGAGGGACCCAGTGTGTCTGAGGCAGAGATGTAAAAACAGAGCAGGTGGAGCCAGGTCACAGTGAAATGGAGAGCTGAAGCCCCCACCCCCCAGAACTGCTTTGGGGAGACTCTGTGTGTGTTGAAGGGCCCTGAGAGGCCTCCAGGGTTCACCCGAGCAGGTCAGGCACAGTGGGGAGGCAGGGTACTGTCTCCCAGGGCACACACAGGGCATTCAGAGCAGCCAGAGTGGCTTTTAAAATTAGCTTCTTCACTGACCAGCTCTGGTTATTCTCGGAGGCTCCGTCCCGGGCTGTCCCCTTGGCAGGGCAGGCCCTGGGAGGGAGGGACCCGCCACATTCCAGGGTCCTGGCTGAGAACCCCCCCACACCCACCCTCAGTGGCCTGAGCAGCACAGAACATCCAAGTCCCAGTCCCCTGGCATGGGGCAGGCCAGGGCCTCTGGCCATCTCTATGACAAAGTGGTCCCCAGGCTGGCAATAGATATCAGGAGACACCCCAGTTAGGGGACAAAGAGGATCCCCTATTGGGCATGGGCTCTGTGCCAAGCACCTGGCTATAACTTCGGCAGGCTTGGTGGTCTTTCCAAAGCCGTAGGTAGGGACACCTGTAACCCAGGTTACAGGTGAGGAGACAGGCTTTGAGAGCCGGGGACTCCCGGGACACGAGCTAGGGAGAGGGGATGCTGTGATAGACAACCAGGCTGCCAGCCCCCAGGTCCCTCCACAGAGGCCTCTGGCCTCAGACAGCAGCGTGTGGGGAGACCTCTGGCTGCATGGCCACCACCAGAGCTATTTCTAAGCAGAGGCCAGCGCTTCCCGGAACCAGTGCCCCCCGCCTGCCCAAGTCCTAATTCCAGCCTCAGGTCAGAGTCCTGGCTCACTCTCCCCACCTCAAAGCCCAGGCCTGGCACTGGCGAGGGCAAAAGAGAAACAGCCCCGGACACTTTGATCCTCAGCCTCCCCAGGTCCCACCGCGGAGCCAGGAGGGACAACACCCAGAGACCTTCCTTTCCCACAGATGGGCAGGGGGGTGGCAGAGGCAGGCCCTTTGCTAAGCCGCCCGCCATGGTCCCCAGCCGGCTCCATCCTCCCCACTATAAGACAGAGCTGGGCAGGAGGGGTGCAGGGGCCACCGGGGTTCTTCCATGAAAGGTCGAGAGCAATTGGCATTTGCTTCTCCCCAAAGCCATGCACCAGGGACTTCTGTGCCCGACACCGGGTGCCTTGTCTGACTCCAAAGGTTGCCTGATGGGGGTTCTTCTGAACTACTACCTAACCATGCTACTTTTTCAGCCCCTCGTGTTCTGTGGCTGCACCCTAAATGGCTACCAGTGTACAGGACGGCTCAAGTGAGGCCCAGATGAATGGCACTGTTAGCAACCCCACTGAACAGATGTAGCAATTGAGGTCCAGAGAGCCAAACGCCCCACATCAAGGCCACAGGGCTGGATGATGAACAAGGATAAGCTTCTGACCTGGGGGCTGGGCTGTGGCTGCTGGGCACCAGTGGGTGGCACTGGGGGGCTGGGACAGGGCACTGAGGGGAGACAGGGGGTGAGGCCCATCAGGGGAGTACAGTGGGGTTAGCTCAGGATCCATGGAGCCTGAGGCCATCTGGAACCAGACCTGGGTGGGTGGGGCTGGGGTATGGGTGAGTCACAGGCACTGGGTGGCCTGAGGCATCTGAGGGTGGCAGGCACTCTGGGAGAGCCCCTCGGGTACACTCACCCTGCCCTGGAGAGGGGGGCATGGAGGGGTGACAGGCCAGAGACATCAGGTCAAGGTGGTCAAGCCTGAGCCCGCCCCCATTGTCCCTAAGTTGCCCTCCAAGCCTGCTCGTCCTCTGGTGGTCCTGCCTCAAAGACAATCCCCTGGCCCAACACCCAGACCAGACCCTCCCTCAGCGCCATCGCCCACTAAGCCCTCCCCTCAGTTACTCATGCACCCACCACCCAATCCTTCTCTTGGCCGAGCATTGTCCCCAACAGCTTCCCCATACTCCTTCCCCTGTCCCCTCCCAGTTGCTCACAGCCCCTCACTGCAGAGCCCAGGGTCTGGCCAGGATGGCCCCATGGTGACGGTCGCCATTCAAAATAGCTGCGGCCCTCCCTCCCCTCCGCCTATGCTGCTCTCCTCCGAGCCTCGCACACCTCAGGTAACCAGGCCTGAGTGACATCCAGCTCTGCTTGCTGCTCCAGGAGGGCCCTGACCCTGGGCCGGCCCCTTAGCTCCCAGATGGCCCTTTACCCTGAGGGTCCAAACCAGGATCGCATTGGAAGCACTTGCTACACCCGCTGCACCCCACAGGTGCTAGGGCGGCCTCCAGTCCTGTACGCGGTCCCTTGGTGCCCCCTTTTGGCCATGCTGGGGAAATTCCTGGGCTTCACTGAGGAGAAGAGACAGATGGATGGACAGACGGAAGCAATTCATTCCACTGGGCACCTCCAGTGTGGCGGACACTGCTGGATGTTTGAGACCCTCAGAGCCAGCCTGTGGGAGGGGTATCACATCCCCATTCAGCAGGCATGGAACTGAAGCTCAGGGAAGCTGCCTAAGCTGTCCAATGCCCCTAAGATCGTTACCAGGGCAACCTGGTTCTAAAATGCTGTCCTTCTCATATGGGAGGGCAGCCGGGGCCAAGAAGGGCAGTGACAAGAGGGAATGCCATGCTGTGATCACGTCACGGGGTCCTAAACTGGTCCCAGAGGTGCCCCTGATCCATGCCACCCCAGGAGTCCCGGCGGAGGTCTGGCAGGGCGGGGATGCTGCAGAGCCAGCCCAACGCAGGATACAATAGCGATAAATAGAATTTATTTTGTACACCTGTTACTGACACACACACATTCACACAGCCATGGGAGCGTCCCAAACGGGTGGTGTTGGGGTTGGAAGGCTGGCCTTTGGCGTGGTGCCTAAAAAGTGTGGGCAGACACACACACACAAGGACGTGGACTGCACACACAGCCGGAACGCCACTCCCTCCATGGGGGAGGGGCGCAGAAGGGAGGTCTATGGATCTGTGCCGGCTGGGGGCACCCAGCAGCATGGAATGATGGGGGCTAAGCTGGGTGCCGGCTGGGGAGCCAGGTCGGCCCCCTGCCCCTTGCAAGGGGTCTCATATGTCCATCTTGTGAAGGCAGTGGACAGGGCATTGGCAGAACTGTGGCTGAGTTTGAGGGCCTGGAGAGCAGGGGTCAATGAGCCCATCAGTCTACCCGGTGCCCCAGGGATCCCAAGAAGCAGAGCAGGGCGATGAGAGGCCCCTGGGAGTGCCCTCTGTTAGGGACAGAGCACAGGCTTTGGGACGTTCGGGATGTCTGACACACCTTGTCCTCTGCGACAGAGATGCCCGGAGAGTGCTGAGAGCCACTCAGCAGACCCACATCAGAAGCCCAGCCGTGGTTCCCCCTGCTTGCTCCTGGGAGCCGCTCCATGTGGAGATAATTCAGGGGCCCCTCCAGGGGGTGCCCTGAGTCTGAAGGATGTCCAGGCGTGATGGAGGGGGGAGCTTGGGGGGTCCACTCCCTTCCCCAGCCCAGACCCCTGCCTGGTGGTGGGGGCAGGCGGACAGGGAGTATGCCAGCAGCTTCCCTGCTCAAGGTCTGGAGGGCTCTGCCCCGCAGAGCAGCCAGACAGGTGGGCGGGGGAGGGCTGAGGAGGCGGGGTCAGGCCATGGTGGGGTGGGCCTGGAGGGCAGCGGTCTCTTCTGCTTGGACTGGACACAACAGCTTCACCTTGTGCTTCCGCTGCCTCATCTGCAGGGCAGTGGGGAGGGGGTGCCCATGAATCAGGGAGGAGGGGAACTCACCTCAAGTTCTGGGCCTAGGGATACTTCCTGGAACCCTTAAATCCCTGCTTCCCCCACCCCCTCGAAATTCCCCCTGCATCCTCCTGATAGCTATGGGCAGAGGGAAAACCCCATTGGGCAGAAAAGAAAATTGAGGCCCAGGGAGGGGGCATGACCTGTTCGAGTTACGCAGCAACTGGGTTGTCAAGAACTAAGGCCAGAGACCCACCCTCCAGCACCACGCAGGACTCTGGAGCAGGCTCTGACCTGCTCGGTTTCGTCTTCAGAGAGGAGGCCCGACTAGCAGCCCTGCAGACAGACAAGATGGCCAGGCAGGCCAAAGGCAGGCAATGGCGTGGGGCAGGAGACACACGCCAGCTGCACCAGCCCAGCCCCACTCCTGCCCCCTGATGCCCTCCCTGGGAGCTCCCCCCGCTACCCCGCCAGCCCAACTCCCAGGGGATGCACCTACCAGCTGGGGTGTGTGCTGCTCAGACGCTTCCAGCTGGATCTTGATCTCGGGACACACAGGGTCCCCCGACTTGCCGGCGTCTGGGTGGGGTGACCGTGAGGGGCCTGGGAAGGGGGGCAGGAGGGAGCCACCTCACTGGCCAAGGGGAGGCACCAGGGAAATGGGGGCATGGATGGGCGGTCGGCACCACATTCCCCAACCGGGCTAAGTACTTCCCTCAGGGGCCTCCCACTCTGAACCTCACCTTCCAAGACCCTGCCCCCACCCCACCCCCAGTCTACTGTGCAGGCGGGGTCTCCCAGGAGGCCAAAGAGCAGCGGCTCTTCTGGGTATGCTGCCCATCTGCCCCCACCTGAGGTGGGAAACCTGGTCTCAGATGCTCCGTGCCCAGCCCTGTGCCCCCGGCCGGGTACCTGGTGAGCTGCCCCCACTGGTGGTGCTGACACTGTCCTCTAGCCACGTGCTATAGATGAAGGAGTCCCGCTTGTGGGGGGTCTCTGATGATGAGACACTCTCCTGGGGGAAGGAGGCAAGGAGGTCAGCCCCCCGCCACATACCCACATTCCACGACTTCCTACCCTTGCCCCATCGAGGAAGCAACCCAACTGCAAGGAGAACAGAGAAGAGGGTGGCCTGGAGGCGGACTCAGATGCAGAACCAAACCAGTCACTCACATCCATCCATCTACTCACTCATCCATCCATCCATCCATCCATCCATCCATCCATCCATCCATCCATCTATCCATCCATCCACCCACCCATCCATCCACTCATCTATACATCCATCTATTCATCCATCCACCTACTCACCTACCCACCCATATATCCATCTATCCACCTGCTCACCCATCCATCCATCTACCCACCACCCAATTATATCTATCCACCTGCTCATTCATTCATCCATCTACCCACCCATATATCCATCCATCCATCTACCCAGCCGCTCACCTACCTATCCATCTACTCACCCACCCACCCATATATCCATCCATCCATCCACCTGATCATCCATCTATTCATCCACCCACCCACCCATTCATCTATCCACCCATCAACCCACCCATCCATTCATCCATCTATCCATAACCCATCCACGCAGTCATCCCTCCAGCATATATTCCTTGATGTTCTTTGTGACTTGACCCTGCCCTTGGGGAGCTCCAGGTCTTGAATAGGTCAGAAGAGAATGAATCATACTAGAATCTTCACCCCACAGAGCAGGGTCTTGGACTGCATCATTGCTTGCTGTACTTGCACCAGTGGCACCAGTGCCAGGGCCTGGTAGGTAAGGTTCCCTGACTGAAGCATGACCTGAGGGCAATAGCTGGGTGTCTGTGAGTCTAGAGGGAATTCCTAACCTCCCCTAGGCCTGGAAGCCAGGGAGGGCTTTTAGAAGGCGGGGATATGAGACTGCGTAGAGAAGGATGCATAGAAGTCGGCAGAGCACTGTTCTGGACAGAGGCTGATCCTGAGGCCCTGGAGACCTGGCGGGTGGCAAGGGAGTATGCAGGGGCTGCAGTGGTAAGAGATGAAGTTGGAGAAGGAACAGACGAGACTCCAGATGGTCTCAGAGACTGGGCTCCTGTGGAGAGTGCTGGGGAGGCACCACAGGCTCAGGGCAGGGGGCTGGGAGGGAGTATCAGTGTTAATCCCCAGCCACTGGGCTAGGCTCATGCTCCTGCCTGGAGCATCTCCAGAGAAAACAGCACCCCTTCCCCAAGGTCAGACCACTGTGGAGATGCCCCAGGGGCCTCTCACCAGGCCGGTGTCGTCCCCGTCCACCCCTTCCGTTTCCTCCACCACGCTGGCGAAGCTGCTGGCACTGGACGAGGAACGGGAGAAGTCCTTCAGCACTTCCGCCCTCTGAGCCGAGGTCTCCGCTCTGCCACAAACAGGACCCGTCAACCAGCAATGCCCAGGGCACTGCCAGGGCAACACCTCCCACCTCAGCCCAGAGGCCTGGTCCGCAGCCAGCAAGTGCCTCTGTGACCCTCTCACGCAATCCCTGGAGCCTGGCAGAGAGGCTGAATGAGAGGGGCAAGTGCCCATGGGGCAGCCCTCCAGGCCAGCTCCACCTCCCAACCATAGCCCAGGCCCCACACTTCTCCTCCCTCATGCTCAGCCCACACTCCGCACGTCTGCAGCACTCTCTCCCAGTCTCGCTGCCCTGTCCCCAGCCCCTCGTACAGCAGCCACCTTTAATCACATTCTCCCAAAGGTCCTAGGTCCCTGTACCCACCTCCCCCTGGAGAGCCCATGGGCCCCATCCCATTCCGAGCCCGGCAGCACCAGGTCTCTCCCTCTTGGCAAAGGCTGCTTCCGTCCCAGCAGCAAGTAGCAAAGGCCGGTCTACCCTCTGCCTGCCGTGCTAGCCTCGGCAAGGTGCCTCGAGTGGGTCCCCCGCGCACACCACCCCCTGGGGAAGTCCGCCCGGAAAGTCACTTCACTCCTGGCATGCTCCCCGATGCCCTGCTTTCTTCCTGCCTCCGCCAGTCAGAGGTCTCTGCAGAGCAAGCGCTTACAGGACCTGTGCACACTGCACCGCCAGTGTGCACAGGCACACTGAGGCTGGGCCAGCTGCTGGCCGCCCAGTGCCAGGGCTGGGTGGGGGTCTGGTGTGCACAGAGCCCTCGGGAGTGTGTCTGGGGATGGTTGGTGTGGCAGCACCAGTGTCTCCAGGGGCCCCCGTGTCCAGGCTGAGGGAGGAAGGCAGAGCCCCAGTTTGGTGTGCCATGTGCCCACCTGTTCTTGGTTGTGGGCATCTCCGGAGAGCTCTGAGTGGATGAGGTCTCTGACTTGGGCTCCTGTGAGACATGCCCACTGTCTGGGGTCTTCTGGCCAGCTGGGGGGCTCTCCCTGTGGGGCACACGGGGACAGCCGGGCAATGGGGGAGGGGTGGGTTCAGCACTGGACCTGAGATCGGAATGAGGCCGGGGTGGTAAGCAGAGGGCATGGGTACCTCATGCATTGTACTCGAGGGGCCTGGCTTCAGGAGCCCCCTTGCCCAAACCAGTCCCAGTGGGTCCCGGGGCAATGCTGGCAAAGAGGGGCTGGTACTGCTGGAGCACCCATGTGACGGGGCACAGCCCAAGCCCCCGCCACCACGGCAGACAATGACCCCATTATTGGGACTCCGAGATGGGAAGGCGCATGCCCTGCGATGCCCAGCTAGGACGAGGCCAAGGCCAGACTCAAGCCTGGGGACAAAGGCCAACCACAGCAGCTCCTCGCAGACCCTCCTCAGCATGGCACACCAAGCTCAGAGCTTTGTGCGCAGCGCGCCAAATGCCCCCAGTGCCTCACGATGCCGGCTCAGCATCCCACTTCTGAACCCCACTTCTCAGGTTTGGACTCTGAGGCTCACGGAGCTACCATGACTTGTCAAAGGTCACATGGCCCAGTTGCATGTCACTCCTACAGGCCAGGTTACTCTTTCATGGTGGGGGAAAGTTTGCTCAGCTAAGAAGTCAAGTTTGCTGCCCTGTGTTTGCCCACCGACTGGCCCCACAGGGGTGACTGCCCTGACACCGGGACAGTGGCAGTGAACTAGCCTGCACCCACTGGGCCAGAGGCACGAGCCTGGCATTGGACATACCCCGGCAGTGTGGCGTGGCCTAGCTCCCCAGCCCCCCACCTGATGGCTTCTGTGACCCCAAAGCTGGAGCTGCTGGGGGGTGACAGTGTTTCTGGGTGGCTGACACCTGACTGCCCAGCTGGCACTGATGGGGATGGGGGTATGGCCCCCCTATGGCCTGCTTCTGTCTACCAGGGGGTGGGGTTCAGCGAGGCTTGCCCACCTACCTCTTCTCCTGTACCTCCTGTATGTTCTCAATGCCAATGGCGCTGCTGCGGCGAGAGCCGAAGGGGCCCGACTTCTTCCTCGTGGGACTCTTCCCGGGGACGATCAGGGACTGCAGGGAGAGCACAGCTCAGTGCCCGCCGCCCCGCCTGCCCCAGGCCCTGAAGAGAGCAGCGAGCCAGAAGCAAGAGAAGTCCACCTTCAGAGACAGCCCTCCCCGTCCCTCCACCTGTCTCCAGGGTGGGAGACTGAGGTTCAGGGAGGGCAGGCTCACCAAGTGGGCCACAGCAGGGGGGAGGTCAAGGCCTCAAAACAGCCACCCTCGGCCACCCTCCCCCCCAGGTCTCTGTGGGACCTGCCCAGTGGGGGCTGGTGAGGGTGGGCACAGGAAAACACAAGCCCCTGTCCCAGCAGCCAAGAGAGACCCTCCCAGTCCCCCCTCCCACAGCAGGATGGGGATCCCTGGGGAGGAATCAGGGCAGGGCCCCCAGGGCAGGTCACGGCAGGGAAGGAGGGTGCGGTCGGGCAGAGGGGAAGGATGGCGCTCCAAGCAGAACTGGCGATATTGGGGGACGTGCGGCTGGGTACGGGGTCTTTGGGTACGGAATCCCAGCAGGCACTGGGCCAGGGTTCCAGGGGTCAGGGCAGGGTCAGAGGCCCCTGGAGGGGGCACTGGTGCTGGCACAGGTGTTGGGGGCACCAGAGCTGCCAGGACTCCATCCTGCACACCCTTGGACCTGCCCCAGGGGTCAGGGGTGGGGGGAACGTCCCCAATATGGCCTCCGTCCTGAGAGCGAGCCGAGAGCAGCGCGTGCAGGCGGCCTCCAGAGCTGGCGGCCCCACGGACAGCAACCTCTTCCACGGTTCCTATGCCTATGGCGCTGCCCCGGCGTCCGAACCTACTCGCGCCTTTCCCAGGAATAAGCAATGACTGCCCGGAGCAGAGGGCAGGAACAGAGAGACCCCGAGGTGAGGCAGGGAAAGACGGACAGGCAGTCAGAGCAGGGGAAGAAGAGAGGCGGGGCGGGTAGGGAAGAGGGGACAGAGGCAGGAAAGGGGACCGAGAGAAGGTGGGAGGCAAGGACAGAAGGCACAGGTAGGGAGATAAGAGGCAAAAGAGTTGAGAGTGGAAGGTGGAGGCACAACAAGAAGAGGGGAGAATTGTGCAGAGACAAAACAGAAATGAGTCTGGTTACTGCCATGGTGGTGCTGCTGGCCTGCCCCTGGGGCCCCTCTCTGGCCACCCACAAGAACTGGGCCCTCCGGAAGGGGAGGGGAGTAAGGGGAGTAAATGTAAGTGGGTGGAGGGGGGTTGGGTCTGTCCCCCAGTACCAATGGGCTTGTGGACACTGCTAGGTAGCAGAGAACCTAGCTTGTTCCCCTGGCCAGGCCGGACACAGGGCAGGGATGGGGGGCCCCCTCCTGCCATGTGACACAGCCTCACAGCACTGAGCACAAGCCTGGCATGCAGCAGTCAGTCGCTAAATGAGGATACGATACGTGGATGCGGGTAGGGGTGGGGGGGGTAAGGATGGATGGATGGACAGATGGATGAGTGTGGATCAGGAGAGCCAAGCGACAGGTGCAGTGCCCTGAGCAGCCACTGGGTGGCAGAAAGCAGAGAGGGCTGGGAGTGAGGCTGCATCTAGCAAGCTGGGTCCCAGCATCCCCTCAGGTGTTAGCCGCAGAATCAGAGCCTAGCTGACAGGAAGTAACCAACCACACAGTAGGTGCTCACTGAGGAGCTGTCCCACAGAAGCCCCATTCCTGACACAACAGGTAGTCACAAGGCCACAGAGGCCCGAGCACACAGCAGTCCAGGGCCAGGCACACGGGAGGGGCTCTCGCAGTCTGTGCCCACAGACCAGCTCGCTTCCCGACACAGAGGAGGCGTTTGCAGAAATCCAGAGGCTAGCACACATCACGTGCTCACACAACAGCCCATTTCCAGACCCACGGGAGGTTTCCACACAGCAGCCCCGGGCTGGTCACACAGTAGATGCTCACGGGGTTGATGCCCACACAGTAGCTCGGCACCGGACACACAGTAGGTCTTCACAGAGTAGCCATCCACACGGCAGCTCAGGAACTGACACACAGTAGGTGCTCACACCGCAGCTCAGGACCTGACACACAGTAGGTGCTCACACAGAAGCTCGGGGCCAGGTGCACACCAGATGCTCACAGGGTGCATGTCCACACAGCAGCTCCGGTCCTGACACACAGTAGGTACACACGCAGTGCCCCAGAGCCAGCCATACAGTTGGTGGTCACACAGGTCCTGACACATCGAAGGCACCCACAGACTGACACACAGTCACCCACGGCTGGATAGTGGGGTGTCCACACAGCAGCCTGGCCCACCGCACAATAGACAGTAGGTGCTCAGGAAGAATGGGAGAGAGAGAAGCTGCCCCAGCTACCCCGAGGGGAGTCCACACCCAGAGCAGGGGCTGGGCCGAGGGGTGTGATAAGGAACTGGGGAGGAGGCTGCAGGTTCTCAGCTGCCCAGGATCTAGCCTAGGAACTCAGTTCCATGGCGGACAATGGCTGGACCAAAGCCACATGGGCACCTGGACAGCAGGGCAATAGGACGACACTGGCCAACCTTAGGAAGGGGGGTTGGGCCAAAGGTCCCTTGGGGGCAGCAGGAAGGGCACTCACTATGCCAACAGCCTTGGCCAGGTCGGGGTTGTTGGGCGCGAAGCTCCCGCTGTGGCTGGTGGACACAGAGCTGGGCTTCTTGCTGCTCAGCCCCATGGCGTCCATGGACTGGCTCCGACTCCGGATGACCCGCTGTGGGGTGGGGATGGGGCACAGGCTTCATCAGGCACCACCCCCTCAGGAAAGCCTAGGCAGTGCCAGGAGCAAGCCTCTGGTCCTTTGCCACCAATGTCATGCTAGGAAGTCCCTTGTTCTCATGAGTCCTCAGTTTCCCTATCTGTCATACAAGAGGCTGGTCCACATGGTACCTGTGGGTCCTTTGGCTCTGTCACCAAGGAACAGGGCAAACCACATCACCCCTCTGAGCCTCTCTCTTCCTCTTGAGGTATAAGGACCCCCAAACCGAGAGCCCTCCCAAAACCTGCCAGCACCCCTGTAAGGTCCTTAGGACCCCTTTTTCCTTCCCCCCTGCCTTTCACTAGTGACCCTACCAACACAGGTTACATATCTATGCACCGGCCCTGTAGAGGGCTGACTTTGATGATGCCCGTTTTGCCCGTGAGGAAACTGAGGCAGAGGTGAGCCAAATCGTCTGCCCTTCCGTGTGGGTGCTTAGAAACACGGTGACTTCATGTAGGTGCACCATGTGGCACCCACCAGATGTGGGACCACCGATGCCGCCCCCAAAGAAGGCATCCCAGACCCATGCTCAGCCCACCTCCAGAGAGCAGAACCAAGCCTTTTCCCGCGCCTCTTCCTCAAAAGCCAGGCTGGTGCACCCCAGCTCCGGGCAGTTCCCTAATGCAAACCCAGGGCTCTAGCCCTGCGGCCGCCCTGGGGAGTGAGCGCTCGGCAGGGCCTGGTCAGGCATCCTCCTCGGACACGGTAGCAAAGGGGTGTAGCACTTGCACCCTAGGGACCTGCAGTGGGGGGAGCCCAAGCCCCTCCCCCCCCTCCTCTGCCTCTCACGTGGAACAAAAACTTGCTGAGTCAGCATCCGGGGCATTTCTGCTTATTAACTATTTACAAGGGCAGAACTAACCCAACACCAGCGCAATGACCCCGCTCAGCAGGCGACGGAACTGAGGTTCAGAACTAAGCCAGAGATGGCTAGGGGAGCGCCCAGGCCAGTGCCCCACCAACGGCAGGCAGCCGAGTCCACACACCTCCATCGGAGTGGCCCCCACCACCTGCTCAGCACACGGACCGACAACCACCACCTGGGGACCCTCAGCAGCGCCGCCCCTCCCACAGGGGCTACTCAAGTAACAAGCGCACCGCCACGATCTCAAGATGAGTAGACCTTGCAGAGCAGCGTCAGACTAACTGCAAGGCAAGCAGTTCGAAACCACCAGCCGCTCCGAGGCTTACGATTCAGTCTCTGAAAGCCACGGGGTCACTGTGAGTCAAGAGTTGACCCGTGACAGTGAGTTCGGTGATTGCTGTTTACAGACGTTGCTGGCAGTGGCCTTCAGCAGAAAGGCCTTCCCCCTTCGAGGGAGGCGCCCCAGGCCCCTTTCATCCGGTCATGCTGTCTCATCTGCCCCTCCCCCCACCTTGGACTTGCACATGAGCCAAATACACCCCCCTCCACAGCCACCCCCCCACCCCTACCCTCTGGATTTCACCCAAGAAGGGTTGGGCTGCAAGAGGCTTATTGAAGCTGCTCAGTGGTGCCCAGGGTGGGTGCCATACCTTCGAAACCCCCTACCCCCACCTGGCTGACTCCGACCCAGCGCAGAGCGCACCTTCTACTCTACCATCCAAAGCCACGCGACCCCGGTGGCTCTCCCTGACGGTAAGGTAACTGTCGACGGAAATGGAAAGCCCGGTCTTTCTCCCACGGAGCTGCAGGCGGTGGATACCAACTGGTGACATGCGGATCTGATCGCAGCCCAAGGCGTAAGTATCCCAGAAACACGCCACACCCCACCTCTGATTCTCCCCAGACCCCCAGACTCCGTCTTCAACTGGGGAACCTCGGCCCCTACAGGGTGCGGTCATCAGCCAGGCCCCGCCCCGGCCACACCCACACTTCCGCCTAAGCCACGCCCCCTGTGCTCAGGCCCCTCCCCTGACCCCCGGGCCACACCTTGAAAGACTCGAAGAAGCCTCCGCTCCCGCCGCCGTTCTCCATCTTGTCGTCGTCCCCGCCCAGGCCCATCATGGACTGGCTGTGGACGTGCAGCTCCTCGTGCAGCGTCTCCAGGAGGGCGGCCCGCGTCCGCTCCTGGGGGCCCGGGAAGGGGTGGGTGAGGAGACGGTGCGGGGTGGGGGGATGGCGGCCGTGGTCCAACTCACACCACGGTCAAGGGTGCCAGCAGGGAGTCGGGTGGTCAGGGCCGCCAAGGTAGGTAGGCTTCCTTCTAGCCCCTCTCAGTCTGGCTTTGTTCCTCTCTGTCCCATCCCCCAGCCTTTCAGCAGCCTGCCCCTTGGAGACCCCTCCTAATCAGGCCCCATAACCAGCTGCCCAGGAGATTCCAACCCTTGGTGACCCTTGGTGACTAGTGGTGATTGGGGCACAACCTTGTTGCACAGGGTTTTCAGTGGGTGCTCTTGGAAAGCTGGGGGCTTCTGTTTGACTTGAACCTCCAACCTTTCCATGAGCGTACCCAAGGAGCCCCACCAGGAGTCCCACCGGGGCTCCACCCAAGCCCTGGTGCTGGTGGCTGTGGAGTCAATACTGTCCTGAGCCCATGTGGGAGGGCGAAGGCTCCACAGGGCTTCCAAGGCATACTTTGGAAAAGTGGTCAGGAGAGACCAGAGGCTGGGGAGGACATCATGCTTGGAAAAGTAGCAGGGCAGAGAAAGAGAGGAAGGCCCAGGCAAGATGGCCTGGCACGGGGGTTGCAGCAGTGGGCTCAAGTAGAAGAACAGCTGTGAGGATGGCACAGGGACGGGCAGCGTCTCCTTCATGTGTGTGCATGGGGCCGCTACGGGTCAGAGCCGACTGGAGGGCACCTAACAATTCATTCCCAAGTCATGCCCCTGGACTGATGCAAGCCTCCCACGGCTGCCCCTCCACAGCTAGCACAAGGCTTCTCCCTCGAAGGGAAAGGCTGAGAGTGAGTTAGGGGGGCAGGGGACTTGCAGCCTCACCTCCAGTTTGGCGAACTTCTCTGCTTTATAGCAGGCATATTCTGCATTGATCAGTTTTGTCAGCAAAAATTCCTGGAACTCAGGCCCCTGGGAGCACCAGTACAGGGTAGAAGAGGAAATAAAGGGGGTCAGGTGAACCCAGAAACGGGGGACTGAACCTACCCCTCCTTCGTGGCATAAGGGCGTCATTGTCTGGGGCTCAGCCCCTAGCATGCCCACCCATCCGCTCAAGAGGATCAACCCGTAAATATAAGGGCTGGAGTCTCCTCCTGCCTCCATGGGGAGCAGGAGCTCAGGGCTGGAGTTCCTGACAGGTGGGGAGTCAAGTGCCCTACTCCCCCAATCATCAGAGAGGAGAGGTGAGGAAAGTTGGGGTGGGGGTGGGGGTACTGCCGTAACAATAGAAAGCATTGCAACTGCCTGCTGTGGGGCCTGGCAAAAGCAGCCCAGATGGCACAGAAGAGCCAGGCCCAGCTGCAGATTAGAGAGGCCTCAGGGTCCTGTGCTCCTCTGCCCAGGACCAGGGCTGGGGCTGCCACTCACCTTCCTGAACACAGCAGGGTCCGGGAGAGGGGGCCCAAAGAAGGGCACGTCATCCCTGGCGGTGACAGAGACCTGGAAGGGAAGACAGCTGTCTGATCTGCCCGCACCCCGCCTCACACCAGCCAACCCAACCAAGCCACCCACTGCCAGGAAGCTGGCCCACATTCAGAGCACAGCTGTCCCTTATGGTGTTCCTGGCTGTCATCTCGATGGAAGCAGATCCCCAGGCCTTTCTTCCAAGGCCCACTGACCAGTAACCAAGCCCAAACCGCTTGGGCCACGTGAGGACCCCTAAATAGCCCTCCTCCCCTGCCTTCCCTGGGCTCAGGAACTGCTGGTAGGGTGAGAGCCCTGCCTCCTGGACCCTTTGCCCTGGATGTGGTGGGAAGGAGTCAGGGGGAGGAGAAGGGGAGGCTGTGAAGGTGGGGAGGCTGAAGGGGGCAGGTGGTTCCTGGCCCAGGAGTGGAGGAAGGCAACTGGCCCCTTTGAAGGCTGACCTTTGGAGAGGCAGAGGGGAGGAGGAGACTTCTCCCTCATCAGAGCAGAGAGAAGCCCCGAGTTACAGTTGGGGAATGGGGCTGCAACGATGCCCACGGGGCTCCCGGCTCACCCACCTTGTAGAGGGGGCCGTCGGGGGGCCCGCCCTCGGCCTGCACCACCACATAGGCGTGCAGGAAGTTGGAGGCGATCATGTCGGGCACGAAGGGGGTGTTCTCGTCCTGGAAGACCACAGCCACGATGTCGTTCCCGATGTGCCGCTTCCGCTGCAACTGAGCACAGGGTCACGCCTCACACCCAGTCGGCCAGAGGGGGCCCCCCCGCAGTGAGGGGCTGCAGGGCAGGGGAAGAGTCTAAGATGGGCTTCCCCTCCAAGCAAAGTGGTGAAAACGTGTCTTAAACATATTAGAACTGTCTTGGAAATCCTGAGACAGACAAGGAAACGGAGGCTCAAGGGAAGTGACTCACCCAATAGTGAGCTAAGAGACTTGCACTCCGGCCTCCTGGTCCCCAGGGCCTACACTTCCATCCTTCTATCTAAGGCCCGCCCCCAAGGGTGCCCCTCACTGAATGAACAAGCCCTCTGGGGCATAGGCTCGAGTTGCTGAACCAGAGGGTCTTTAGGAGGGTGAGGTGGACAACCCTGCAGGAAACCCTGAGAAGGGGCACAGTTCTCAGTCCAGCGGTCTAAATTTGCCCTGTGCTTCCTCTCTTCCAAGTCTCCGTGCCTCCAGGGGCCACCAAAGGCCCTTACTGGTTCACATGCTGCGGACCAGGCATGGCTCTCGTCGTTCTGTGTGCGTACCCTCATTCATGTGCACCTGGGAGGGAGTGCACCGATGACCCCACTTCACAGACTTGAAACCTGTTGCCCCTGCCTGTCTCCCCTGCCCAAATGGGTTGGGCACCCCGGACAGGGAGTGAGGGGACTGCGGCACCTGCATCTCAGGCCCAGCACTGATGAACCCTGGGCCGACAGGTAGGTAGGTGGGCAGGTGGGAAGCAGGTGGGTAGGTGGCCAGGCTACCTGCTGGGCATCCCCTTCTGTGTAGGGTAGCTTGGTGGACACGTGAAACATGATCTCCTTGTTGCGGAAGTTGCAGTACACGGACTCGGTCCCCGTCTGCCCGTGGGTCACGTCCAGGCCTCCTCGGAACCTGCCCCCGGGCCCCCAGGCCACGGCTCAGTCTCCTGCCCCAGCCAGGCCTCCACAGGGCCCGGGCTGGGGCTCCCTCCCTGCCCTGGGGTCCGGGTCAGATCACATTCTGCCTGACCCTGCTCACGCTCACCCCTTAAAGTCCTGCAGTTTAATCTTCTGACCAAGAAACTCCAGGAACTCCATGAAGGCTGGGCTTTCCTCATTGGTGCTGAAGAGCTCTTCCTCAGAGGTCTGGGGCCACACACACAAGCCAGGTCACCGGGCTGGGGCGCCTGAGCAGCCCTGCCCCCCACTCAGCTGGCACCCAAAGTCAGAGGGAGGCGCCCGGGCAGCCCCTGGGCGGCAGCAGCAGAACGCCCTGCAGGTCATCTCTGCTGGCCCCAGGTGTGAGGTCCCAGATCCAGGGCAATGAGGAGTGGCGGGGAGCGGAAGGGGAACACACCTGCCCGAGCTTCTGGTAAATGACTCCAAACTTGAAGTTATTGCTGATGACATGCTCGTCAAAGGTGACGATGAGGCGGGAAGCCTGGGTGGGGAGGACAAAACACGAGACGCGGGTGGCTTTTCAGGTTGTCTCTGAGAGAATTCTAACGAAGCACGGTACCAGGCCCTCCTGGAGGGGACCTGGGCCCACAGGGAGGACAACCCACCCACTGAGTTCTGCCAACAAGCCCGTGAGGGAGCACGCCTGTGTCCTCGGCTCACCCACCGACCTGGATACCCAGTTTGGGAGCTGGAGAAGGAGCTTGCCCATGGCCAGCGTTGCAAGCGGCAGAGTTGGGACTTGAAGCCCGGTCTGGACTCTAAAGCTTCGGCGCATTGCTCTTGAGGCTGTGCCCAGGAGCCCCTTCTGCCAGGGTGGGGCACCCAGCCCCACTCCACTCCTCTGCGCCCACCCTACTCCTTCTCAGCACACCCCACATCCTTCCAGAACAGGCAAGTCCCACCACTGGGCTGTGGGCCCAGGGCAATTTCCTCTTCTGAACCCGAGAGGAGGAACCTGATTTTTTCTGCAGGGAATCTCACCCAGCTCTAGAATTCAGGCAAGGCCACAAGTCTGTCAAGCCCCCCTCTTCCAGGAAGCCTTCCTGGCTCACCAAGGTAGAAGCCCCTGCCCCACGTTGTCACAGAACCTACACACCAGCACCCAGCACTGGTTCTGGCAGCACAACCACCTTCTGTGAGCAACACTTATTGGGTGTCTGTAACCCCTCACCCTCCTACCCTGTCTCTTCTGGGGTCAGAGGGCAAGGCCAGCAGAGAAAAGATCTTTCCCCAGGGAGAGGCTCCTCGCAGCAGAAGTCGTGGCTGGCTGTAAGGCAGACCTGGCCCTGTGGCCTGCAGACAGACACAGGTTTTGGGCAGGCCTTCTGTATCTGCTGGGCAGCCATCGATAGGGCAGGGAACCTTTCTGGGCCTCTGCGAACTGTGCAGGGTTTCTGGGAGGATGACGTGAGAGTTGACAAAAAGCCTGCAGTGGATGTTCCTGAACGGCTTCCTTCCCCAGCCCCCCACCCCCCCTCAGGCAGCAGGCCATACCTTGGGGTAGAGCACAGGGTAGAAGCGGTCCACGTTCACATCTTCGCACACCAGCTGCAGGAGGATATAAGGGAGGGCCCAAGTCAGGGCAGGGTGGGGACCTGGGCCCGCAGGGAGGACAACAGCAGAAAGGGGGAGGAAATCCGCG
This sequence comes from Echinops telfairi, assembly GCF_000313985.2. Classification (NCBI taxonomy): domain Eukaryota; kingdom Metazoa; phylum Chordata; class Mammalia; order Afrosoricida; family Tenrecidae; genus Echinops; species Echinops telfairi. The sequence goes on along the minus strand of NW_022111357.1, from coordinate 23,683,105 downwards.
GATAGGCCAAGAGAGGGGCCACACCAGGGCAGCCAAGGCTGGGGTGGGGGGGAGAGGGCGGAGCTCACTGCTGCTCTGAATGGGGTAAAGAGAACTAGGGTCCCCTGGTGCCTGAGAGTGCTCTAGAGTGTGTCCCAAACAGGCACAGGAACCATGGGCACTGCAGCAGAGCGGGGGCATGGCAGCAAGACCACACCGGCTGGCTACTGCCCAGAGCAGGACCTGCAGCTACAGCCCCATCCCGGCGTGTTCCCACCTGAGCTCCCAGACGGGGCTGGGCCCAAGGGCGCTGCCCAAGTGAGAGGCAGCAGTCTCACCTTGGCCATCTGGACCACGTTGGGGAACTCGGTGAGGCAGGAGATGGGGATGACATCATGGTATGTCCGGCACTTGGTCCTGAGGAGTCAGACGGCATGAGGACGGCATGGTGGGAAAGACTAGAGTGGGCAGACCTGGGGCGACGGGGCCTGGGCTTCCCCGGGCTCCGGCCCCAGGCAGTTCAAAGTAGCCGGGCTCTCGGAGCGCAAGACCTGGGCCCTGCAGGTCACCTTTGGACACTCCCTCACCCTCACCTGAGCAGCAGCCGCAGGTGTTCTTGGTCCCCGATGACATCGTACTTGAGGGAGAAGACCAGGTGGCCCAGGGCAGCGTCCAGGGAATAGTAGTTGAAATGCTCCTGGGGTGGGAGGGGAGGGGAGGGCAGGGCAACAGGGGAGGAGGCTGAGCCGGGGCTCCAGACCAGAGGAGCTGTGCGCAACCCAGGGTCCTCAGCCTAGTAGTAGGAGCCGCAGCGGAAGGCTTAGACTGTGGAGACAGCTGCATTCTAGACCCAGCTCTGCCCCTTGCAGCTGAGTGGCCTGAAAAGGTCACTTCAACCCTCTGTGCCATGGTTCCCAAGGAGACACAGCACCTGGCACAGGGGAGTATGCAATGAAGCAGCCTTGGCCTTTGGGGTCCTCCCACAGTCAGGGACCCACTGTGTGACAGCTACCTGTCCACCAGAGGGTGCTCAAGAAAGGCACCCTAACTAACTGCTCAGAAGGCCTTGCATTCAGGGCCGTGGGAAACAGGAAGTGCATGGCTCGTGAGTACATTGGGCAGCTGACCAGGCAGGTTTTCACCCCCCTGCTCACCTGGAGAGCCAGTCACAGGGTTGGCGAGAAATACGCCCGAGGGCACAGGGGTTGCTGCAGCAGGAAGGGCACCCCCAGAGGTGCCCAAAGCTGGCACCTCTAGAGGGGACGCCTGAAGCCAAGGGCAGTGGGTGCTGGGAGACACCAGCCCAGGGCCAGTGTGGTCCTGGGTTCCCAACCCTGGGAGTGGAGCTGGCTTCCCAGCCACGCCCACTGCAGGAATCATCCTGTTTAAACATGAACCTTGTGCACAGTGGGAGGGCCGGCAGGGAGGCTCAGGGCCAGGGTTGTGCCCCAGAGAGCCTCGTGCAGCAAGGGACATTCTGCATGTAGTGCCGCAGAGTCCCCCCAACTCCACCTGGGCAGAGTGGCAGAGACCCAAAGATGTTGGCTCCCACCACAGGGAGGGGGTGTGAGCACTGAGCAAGGAGACCACTGACGGGGGTGAGGCAGCTCCCTAGAGCCCCAACCCAAGCCAGAGGAACCCAAGGGCCACAGTGGGAGAGTGGGCTCGGGCCCAAGGAAGCCTCTCCACCAGAGTAGGACCCAATGCTGGGGCAGTCACTCCATCATGATCCAGGAGAAGCCCTGCCCTGCTACCAGCCTGGGGAAAGTGGGATGGACAGTCTCAGCTCTGGAATACCCCTCCACCCCCCATTTCCCCGCCTCTGTGCTGAAAACCTGTCCCTGGTTACCACGTCTCTCCCAGGAAGTTGTCCCTGATCGCTCCAGGCCAAGCCCAGCCCCCAAAGCATAAGCTCCTCCCGTGGGCTCAGTGCTAGCAGCCCAGGACCGGCCCTGCCCTGAAAATGGAGCATCTATCTGAACCCCTACCCTGTACCTCTCCTCAGATTCCTGTACCAACACCAGCTCCAACCCAGCTTTCATCACTTCTCACCTATTGCCTTCCAGACCCAGACTCCGATCGGGACCACTGGGGAGCCTTGGGTCAGTGGGCCCGTGGGATGCAGGATCCGTTTCTGCCCATAGGGTACAAAGTTGAACACGCATGTCCTGTTCTGGGTTTGGCATGCTTAGGTGGCACCAAATGACGAATGCATTCAACTGCCAGCTGAAAGGCTGGCCATTCAAGGCCACTTGGGCTCCTCCAGAGAGAGACAGGCCTGGTGCCCTCCTGAAGCCAGCCATGAAAACCTGAGTGCGGGTGCAAACGCCATGGGTTGGAATCAACTCCACCACTACTGGTTTGACTTGGGTTTTGGGTTTGTTCCCAACCAAAAAGTCCCTGAGACTGGACCTGTCGGTTTAGTCACAGTCCTGTGGATCTCCCACCACACTGGGACAAATACCCATGCCACGCGCGCACGCACGCAGGCCTGTCCAGTCATTCCTCTGTCATCAAATGATCTCGCAGGTCACTTCACCTCTCTGAGCTTCTCCTTCCTCCGTTCAAGCAGAAAATAATAATAATGTATAATGTGTCAAGGGGTCAGGAGGGTGGGGTCAAAAGAGCTGATACCAAGGGCTCAAGGAGAAAGACACTGTTTTGAAAATGGACAATGGGTGTATGGGTTGTTATAAGGGCTGTAAGAGCCCCAAATAAAATAGTTTATTGAAACTAGCAGAACAGTAACGCTGATCTCACAGGGTAACCGTGAAGATCCCGCGCTAACAGCGAAAGCGTAGTGACTGAGACAGGCCAGGCAGGGCTGGCTCTATGTGTTTTACTGGTACGTGTACCCTGTTTTCACAGGGGAGGGAACAGGCTCCGGAAGGTGAGGTCACTCCCCCGAGATTGCAGTATTAAGACATGGAAGAGCCACGATGCGCCCCCCAGCATGTGACACCAGCACGCTTTGTGGTGCTGGTGCTCAGACAGCTCTGGGCACAGCTCTGGGCACAGCGTATGCCCACCCCTCCAACTGAGCACCTCCGTGTGCCACAGCCTCGCCCCTCTCACCTGGCACAGTCTGGGGCAGCACCCTGATGAACTGTCACCAGGCAGGGTCCTTGCCTGGGGCTTCTGGAAAGGCAGGGGCTGCACCCAGGCCAGGTCAAGCCAGTCTTCCCAGCCCACCACAAGCTGCCCAGGGCCCTCTTTTTGGGTGGCTACACATTCATTCTATTTTTCCACAAACGTTTAAAGCGCCCTCAAACCTGGCTTAGAGCAGAGCCAGGCGCACACTGGCCTCGTATTTGCTGACCCTGATGGACTGGTCACCCTGTGTCAGGCGCCACTCTAAACACCACATGAACATCCTCTCATGCGAGCCTCACAAACACCTCCGGAGATGGGCCCGTAAACAACCTCATTTCTACAGCTGCGGAAAAGGAGGCCCAGACAGGTAGAGGGGCTTGCCTGGTGTCCAGGTAGTAGGTGGCAGAGCCAGGATCCAAACCTTAGCAGAGTGCTGGCTGTCATAGGACTGCCTTTTGTTTGGGGGACAAGTGAATGAACTGACACTCAGGGGGATTACTGTCACCCAGGCCCAGCCCACGGGTCCTGCTCCCCGCCCAGCTCCCGCCCAGGCGGGAGGCACCCACCTTGCCAAGAAAGTGCTTCCGGTAGATACGGGCTGTGGGGTTACACTCCAGCTTCACCTTAGTCGTGGGGGACTGTAGGGGCTCCGTCTCTGGGATGCTGGTGATCTCGTGGTTGGTGCCTTCGATCCAGTAACCCCCAAACTGGGGCAGCAGGATGAGGGGGAAGGGCCCTTCTCGCCCTAGGACCTGGAGGGGGAGCCAACCCACATTAAGCCCCACTCTGGGCCCCCGGGGCTACCTCCCCGGTCTGGAGCCACTTCTGCCACAATGAAGGGTACCAAAGGGGACAGAGTGGCGCAGCGGTGGAGCACCTGACTGTTCATCAAAAGGTGAGTGGTTCTCCGAGGGAGAAAGGCCTGGCAATCTGCTCCTAGAGATTTAGCTCAAACTCGATGCCAACGCCTGGCAGCCCTAGAGGACAAGGGAGAACTGCCCCTGTGCATTTCCAAGATTGGGGCTCTTTCCTGGAATCGAAAACCTCATCTTTCCCCCTCAGAGCAGCTGGTGGTTTCGAACTGCTGACCTCCTGATTAACAGCTGAGTGGGCTCACTCACTATGGCCCCAGGGATTCTTCTATAAAGAAAGAGTACTTTCTAGGGAGTCCTATGGGGCCATTCCTCCTTGTCACAGGAGGTCACTGTGACTCAATGGCACCACCACCACCAAGGGGCACTGGAGCCTGTGTGGTCCACCCCCCAGGGCACCTGCTGGAGCCCTATCCAGCCCCGGGGCCCTGGCAAGAAGGGCAGGAGAGGGCTAGTGGAGCAGGGAATCTGAGCAGGCGGACATGTTCGCTCCGAAGTCGGAGTTCCCAGAGTGCACAGCCAGGACGGGCATGAGCAGGTTGAGGTCCTGGGGCTCAGGGTGAAGGTGAGTGCGGGGCTTAGGGTCCACATGGTTACCTCATGGACACTCGGATAGGGAATGTAGTCCTCTTCCGTCTGCAAAACATAAGTGGAGAAGCTGGGGCGGGGCTGCCTCCCTACATCCTCCACTCTCCTGAGGACTCTCTTCGGCCAGCACAGGGTTGTGTGGGGCCGGCCGGCCAGGTGTCTGCAAGGCTCCACAAGGCAGAGGCTGCAGCAGGCTTTGCCCGCTTCTTTGCCACCTTGTCTGCCCCCCCCTCACTGTCCACCCTCACTCCTGCTTCCCGCTGTCCTCCCCCCGACCCCCCACCCCTGGGAAGAAACCTCAGGACCAGCGGCTTTCACTGTCCCAAGCAGGAGGCGTGTTAAAACACAGATTACCCCCAGAGTGTCTGCTCTAGCAGGCCTGGGGTAGGGCCTGGGAACTCGCATGTCTAAGTGGTGACGCTGCTGGCCTGGGGACAACACTGGGAACAGCACTGCCCCCTCCCCAGGCAGGAGCCACAGGAGCCATAGCTCTCTAGGTCAGTCTTCACATGATGGCTGACCTAACTAGATTTAAGGAGCACGTCTTACGGCAGGCTGCCTTGGGCGGGGGGTGCTGACATTAGGGTAGGAGCTCTGGAAAGCTGGAGGTGAGGAGGTGAAGATGAGTGGGGAGGGGTTGGCATGGAGGTCCGGCCCCAGGGCAAGGGGGGCAAGGGAGTCCTTCTCAAGTCTCAGATTGCCCCAACCATCTCAGACCCTGCAGCTCTGACCCAACACGGAGACCCTTTCAGAAAGGGGGCTGGAGTCTCCTGGGCATTGCTCTCACAGGTGCACCCCGCCCCCAAGTGCCCACCCTCTTCGGAGGGGCGGGGCCTACTTTGAGGGGTGGCGGGAAGGAGCAGCGTTGTTCATCCATCCTGCTTCCCTGCAAAGAGAAGACAACATATCCATCAGCCCCACCACTGGAGGCTCACCCCCTTAGTGAGAAAAGGGGAGCCCTGGGAGCCTGTAGATGGGAAGTGCTCCCTGCGGGGGCTTGAGCCCTCTCCTTGGGGCTGGCTGTGCCTTGAGCCCGGCAGGCCGAGCGGGTGGGGGCTGGGTTCTGTGCCGGAATGCGAGTGCCTCTGGGAGTGGGGGCAGGGGCGCTGTGCACAGCCTGTGCAAGGGGGGCGGGGAGCACGAGCTCTTCACAGATGTGTGTGGTTAAGAGAAAAAGGTGGAGACAGAAAGAGGAGGAGAGGCAGAGCTGAGGAGGGGGCAAGAGAGCTGCAGGGGTGGGGGGAGGGGAAGCTGACAGGCAAGCCCACCCCTGCCAGCCTTGGCCCACCTTCCAACATACTCTACTGGCTTGCAAACCTCAGACCTGGGCCTCTGAGACCAGGGCTTGAAATGGGGTGTGAGCAGGGGACCAGGGGGCTGGCTGAACCCCAGGATGCTGGGCTCATTTGCAACCCAACCACCACAGTGTCCCCAGTGGGGTGGGTGAGCACTGGGATAGGTTCAGGACTTACACTCTCAGCTTCCCTAGGGCCTGGGTTGGGGGAGATGTCTGTCTCTGTCTCTCTCTCTCTCTGGTGAGAGTGAGGTCTGAGCAACCGGTCCCAGCAAAGGCCCCTGGGTTTGATAAGAAGCTGCGCCAGACCAGCACCCCACCACCCCCACTCAGGCCACAGGGCACTTTGGACCACACCTAGTCACCACCTGCCTCCAACTGTCCGGTGGGGGAGGGGGCTCTTGGCCAGCCCACAGAGGGCAGGCTAGAGATGCAGGCACGGACCCCAGCCGGCCCCATGCAGGTCCCCAGGACAGGCTCACGCCCAGCTCACCTGCATCTTCTCAATCATCTCAAAGAGCTCTGTGTTCTGCAATGGAGAGGAGGGCACCGGTCAGTCCTGGGCCCCGCCTCCTGCCCCAGCCCCAACTCTAATTAACCCCTGTGATAGGGACCGCCAGCGGGAGGGAGGGGCCTCATGGGAGGGACTCTGTGCATCAGACCAATGGCCAAGTGAAGGTCATTCTGTACTCAGGCCCTCCCCCACAGCACCCCACGCCACCCCACCACCCTACTTCCTTGGGGGTCAAGAGCCAGGGTTGACAGACACCCAAATCTCCTCATGCCACTGAGGGCTGGCAGTGCCGAGGTGAATGCACAAATCCCTCAGAAGAGCTGGGTCCCTGCCCCGGGCCCGCCCAGAGGTGTGTGGGTGCTCCCTTTCCTCCACAGGTGTCCCTCCATGTCCCTGGAGTGGGCGAGTTCTCAGTGAAGCCAGCTCATTGGCTCCTCCTCCGATAGTGACACCCCTCCCCCAAGCAGTGGGAGGGGGCCTCTCTGGGGGGAGGATGCAGAAATGCCCACGGACCCAGTATCTGTTGTGAGTCCACAAGCACCTCGCCCCCTCATGCCCTTGAGTCAGCCTGGTCCTAGGCTGGTATCGGCATATGCAGGGTTAATCCAGGCATCTGCCAGCTGCACTTGGCAGCACTGGCCTCTCCAGCGCCAACTCTCTCCAAGCCTTCCTGGAAGGCAGCAGGCATCCCTGCCGGTTGGCTGGGCTGGGGCTGGGTTTGGGGAGACCCCAGAGTCTCTGGGGGTGCCCCTCCCCCACAGGCCCCAACTCCAGACACTGCCCAAACTCACATGTGTCCTAGGGGCTGAGCAGCAGCAAACACCCCACAATCTCATGTTTGCTCAAACACACATGCCTGCACCCCAATAGTTCAGCCCCAAATGGCACTGTCACATGTCACCATATATGGACCAAGACTACAACACACACACAATCCCACATGGTCTGTGCACGCCAATTCTGAGACTCAGATTATGCCTACACACACACACACACACACACACACACACTCATGTCTGTGTCCCAAGTATTCACAAACACACACAGGTGTGGACAAGACTTAAAAGCTACACTTACACACGTGAGGCCATTGTACCATGAGAGCCACACACACAGATGGCAAACCCACCTGTGTGCAGGTCGGCACACCAATAATTACACACAAAGCTATACAACACACAAAGCTACTGATAGAGACATACCGGGAGATGCAGTGGCAGGTGCTCCCAACTACAAGCAGGTGTGTGTACACAACTTTCAACCCAGATCCCATAGTCTCACACACTTAAGCTTCCCCTGCACTTCAAAGTCATACTTAGGCCAGGCGACAGGCACCACCACCAAGGGTGACAATCACCAAAGATGGGGGGCGCTACATAAACCTCGCAACACACCCACAGTACACAACACCCACCCACACACTCATGTGCACACAGTGAGGCCTGCCCTCAGGACAAGCCAGTCTGTAGGGTCCGTCACAGGCGTGCACAGGAGATGCTGACCCACAGTCACATGTGGCCACACCCCACACCACTAAGAAACCACTCCACAGGCGATTGCAGCAGAAACCACACACATACCTGCAGCCTTGGTAGACAAACACATCTGTCAACCCAACACATTGCAAGAGCAATGCTGGCCTCCATGCCTGGATCAGTCCAGCAGCTTGTCAGCCATGAGGAGCCCACAGTCCCCAAGGCACCCCGCTTGGGGTGACTGAACACAGCCGGGAAGGACGACACATGCCTTGTTGCACCGCGATTCACAGTCACATCAACACTGACACATGGTACTGTCACCCAGAGTTTACACACAGCAAGTAACACCCACAGTCACAACCTGACTGACGGGGAGCAGCAGACGCCCTGACACATGGCCAAGGCTGTGAGCAAGCGGGGCCCAGATGGGGGCATCCCCACTCTACAGGCACCCTTACAGCTTATGCTATGATCCTCAGACCCCCTGTAAGGGCTCAGGAATGGGGAGCAGAGGGCCCTGGGTTGGGCGCGCACACACACTCTCACACACATGGGTGCGCGCAGGTTGGCCACCGCCGCCCAGAACCACATTGTCACCTCGGGCATGCTGCCCCAGGAGCAGTTAGTTGCAAAAAGAACCCCGGGACCCCAGGGAGGGGTGAGCCCTGCGGCGCGGCGGCCGGGTGTCAGCCCCGAAGCTAACACACCCACCGTGACGGAGCCTCGCACACCCGCCCTGTCTCGGGCAGAGCCGGCCAGGCTCCGAGGAAGTCCTGCAGCCCGGGTCCCCGGGT
>NW_022111357.1:23662491-23674097 GCF_000313985.2 Echinops telfairi | reverse complement strand
GCGGGGACACCGAGGCCCCGCCCCTCGGTCAGGCCGGCCCGCGCCCCCTGGACACTGCGCTTGCGCTCTCCTGCCTGGGGTGCTGGATGTTTTCAAAGCCTGGGACACCTTTGGGGCCCTATGGCTCTGCCCAGCGCGCCCCGCTGACCCCTGGCTTGTCCGTTCTCTGGAACTCTATGCTCCCCCCTCAGGGCCTCAAGGGAGGGTTCGCTGGACCGGCATGAAGTGGGTCTGGAAAAGGAACGAGTTTGTTGACAAAACAGGGCTTTTTCTGAGCAGCTACTTACTGCTGGGCCCCCTCGCAAGTCTCATCACCGGTAAACCTCTCTCCACAACCCAGGAGGTGCCAGCACAATGGAAAACGGATCCCAAGAGGCGAAATCGTTTGCATTCAAAGCTAGGAAGAGGCAGAACGGGGAACCCAGGGAAAGGGCTGGAGCTGACGGAGGCTGGCTGTCCTTCCTGCCCCTGCCCCTGCTCTTGGCTCCCAGGATATGGAGGAAAGGCTTCCTGAGACATGGGGACAGGGCTGGCCTTGCTACAGCTCTCTGAGTGGCCTCAAGTGGTCCCTACCCCTCGCTGGCTCTCAGTTTCCCTATCTGTAGACCCTTCCAACTGACCCGGAAGTGTGTCCGTGGCCTGGAAACTCCAGTGCACAGCACGGGCCGGGGGTGGCCTAGCCATCCCAGAGAGACCGTGGGAACTGGGCAAGTGCAGCCTGAGCTGTGGTCAAGTTGACACCAGCTGCTTTGAATGCTGCAAGGCAGGGTCACCCCCCCAACTGAGTGCCCACCCTCTGAAGCTTCCAGATGGAGCATCAACAGCTGCCCACCACCCTCCTTCCCCAGGGCCACTGTGCCTCCCTCCTTCCCTTCCTCCCCAGACCTGGCCCTGAGTCAGGCTGGGCTCCGGGAGCCAGCGGGAACCTCGGAGACGTGTGTTCCAGACACGGTGTAGCTTTGGTTTTAATAATTAACAACAGCAAATATTGATTTATGCAGCCACTTCCAGGCCTGAGCGCTTCCGGGCACCCATCGAAATGCAGCCAGAGAGATCCATTCCGACATTGCCCCTGAGGGAGGCAAGGCCTTCTTGATTCAGTGGAGATGGCTGTGTGTAAGGTGGAGGGGAGGGTGTATACACATTCACACGGGTGTGCATGGGTGTGGGCATGTTTGTGTGGCTGGGGCCTGAAGATGTGTGTGCATGAATATATTGTGTCTCGGTGTGTATAAGAATGCCTGGGTGTGTGCCCCTGTGTGTTTTTAATTATGTGTCTAGATATACAGGGATGTGCACATGTGCAAATCTCTGATGTATGTGCAGATGAGTCTGTGTTTTATGTCAGTTGCTGTATCTGTAGGGGTGGAGTGGGGGGGGTGTAGTCTGTGTGCGAAACGTGAGCGAATCTCTAATCCCTGAATGGAGAAACCTTGGAAGGAGGAGGGGGCATTCTGAATGGCTCAGTGTCTGTGGACCCATGTGGCTTCCCAACGGAAAGGGCCTATCCCTTCTGGGTGTCTATCTAGCCCTGGGAATGTAATGACACTGATAACAGTCCAGCTTCCTAATTTCTACTTTCCCAATCACCACCCATCTATGAGCAGAGTAGATGAGGAGTGATCATCCTCCCCTGCACAGAGCAGGCCACTGAGGCCCTGACAGGGGCAGGGGGCCCTGGGTCATGTGCCCCTCAGACTGCTCAGTCTGTTACAGATGTAACAGTGCTAGGCTGGGGGTGGGCCAGGTGAGTTAGAAGTGTGTGTGTGTGTTCCCCCAGCCCAACTGTTAGTTGTGGGGGAGCCACACGGGTCCGTCTCTCCGGGCCGATTTCCTCTCCCGTGGAAGGAGGATGAGCCTCAGACTGCCTTGATTCTGGGGTGGAGTGGCTGTCAGGAGGGAGCTGCCTGGAGCCGCCATCTGGGCTGTGTTGGCACAAATGGAGGTTTCTGGCTAGACTAGGAGGAGGCCAGAAAGCCCAAGGGGAGCCGGTTTGGGGCTGCCCCCAGGAGACCAGTCCTGCATTATGTGAGCAGGCAGGACTGGGCAAGGCTGCTCTGACCCTCATTTTCCTGAAAACGGAGAGCCCAGGGAGGGGAAGATGCAGCCCAAGGGCACACAGCCCATGGCCAGAACCCAGGCCCACTCCCAGGATGCTTAGGGGGAGAGAGGCTGGAAGCTTCATCAGAACCCAGCTGCGCAGAGTGAGAACCTGCCATTGTTCTCCCCTTCATGCCAAGCCCCACGATCCACGTGGCCCAGACACAGAGAGCAGGAGAGGGTCTCAGGAACTCCCCTGCTGCTGCCCTCAGGACCCCCATTTGAGCCCCCCTGATTCCCCACACGTCCTTGGCTATTGGCCCTCCCAACCACAGAGAGGTGCTTGGCCCTTGTTCTGGGCCCAAGTGTGGGCAAGGAGAAACCCAGCCAAACTTGCCTCCACTACTTCCTGGCTGTGGCACCTTAGGAGAAGCACTTCACCTCTCTGAGCATCTAGAGCCTCATACGAGATGTCTGCCGCCTCCGGTCTGCTGAAAGGACTAGGAGACACGACATCTGTGGACACGCTTCATAAACTGCAAACCCAAACCCGCTGCCCTCGAGTGGACGCCGACTCACGGTGACCCTAGGGGACAGAGTGGAACCGCCTCTGTGAGTTTCGGAGACTGTCCCTCCCGATGGGAGCAGAAAACCCTATCTGTCTCCCACGAACTGCAAAAGGGGCCACTTACTGCACCCTCTGCATCGAGAGGCTGTCAGACCACTCTGGACAGACACCCTGTGCGCCAGCGCTTGCCCCAGCACATCCTGGCTACCTGACTTTGGGCAAAGAACCTCGCCGCTGGGTCTCCATGTGCTCATCCCAGAAACAGGGCTAATCTAGGAGCGCTGGCACACGAGCTGGGGACGGGCGGGGGAGGCGTGGTAACGACTGGAAAGAACCTATTCACACTCAACGGGTGTCGGCGGTCATTGCTGGTGCTGAACACTCTGCATAGGGTGTCTCCGTGTTTCTCTCCTGACTGGACTAGGAGGCCAAGCTCTGTGTCAGGCGGGTTTCTAGTTCCTTGGCACCCAGCACCGGGTTCAGCACAAAGCAGGTGCTGGGCCAACATTTGATTCCGCTGATAAGAGCAATAATGGGCCCATTGATAGGGTGCTGATCCTGTGCCAGAGGCTTGGTCGGCACTCTTGCATTGAACCCCACGGCAGCCCTGTGAAGTCGTGAGCCCGGACGGACCCAGGCTGCAGAGCACAAGGGAGAGCTGGTGGCCCGCAGCGACAGGTCTGCGACTGCCCTCCAACAGTGCTCTACACCAGCCCCCACCCCTACCCACCGCCCCCTCACCCCAGGGCTCAGGGAAGAATAAGGGAGCTAACTCTTGAGCCACCTCTGCCTGAACATACCACCTCTGCTAGGTAGTCACTCAGAGACACCTCCCAGCCCCACACAAAGGTGGAGGTCGGGTGGGGTGGGGTGGGGGTCTCCCCAGACCTAGGACTGTGGGGAAGGGGCACTTACTTTAGGGTGGAGTGCAGCACTGTGGGAGGGAGCCAAGTCCACGCGAGGCAGGTCTAGTGCCTGAGGGAAGGGCCGGTTCTGCCCATCACTCCTCCTGGAAGAGAAAAGGAGTCTGAGGTCAGGGAGGGCCCCAAGTCAGCAGACTCAGGAACTCTGGAAAGAAGAATCCCTTTCAGAGCTGAGGGGAGGGAGGAAGGACTTCTGGGTGCCCTGGGGGTAGAGGGAAAACGGGTCTCTTTGGCAGGGCTGCCCAACAGGCTCTCAGACCCCAGGAACCAGAGACACGGATGGGTCTCTTCCCAAGCCCTCGGTCCATAGCTGTTGTGGTTGTTGGGTGCCACCGAGTCGGCTCTGACTCACAGCCACCCCCTGCACAAGAAAGCAAAACACTGCCCAGGCCTGTGCCATCCTCACACCTGTTCATCGCTTGGGGCCCATAGTCACAGCCACCGTGCCAGTCCATCTCACTGAGGGCCGATGATACCAAGCATGATGTCCTCCAGGGACTGGTCTCTCCCGACATGTCCAAAGTACAGGAGACAAAGCCTCACCATCCTTGCTCCTAAGGAGCATTCTGGCTGTACTTCTCCCAAGACATTTGTTCGTCCTTTTGATAGCACTTCCAATATTCGTCACCAGCACCGTAATTCTAATGCATCGGTTCCTCTTCCGTCTTCCTTCCTCGGTGCCCAACTTAGACCTGCAGACGAGATGATGGACAAGACCCCGGCTCGGGGCAGGCACAAATCAGTCCTCAAAATGGCATCCTTGCTTGTCAACATTTTAAAGAGGTCTTTATGCAGCAGATTTACCCAGTGCGCTGTGTCATTTGATCTCTTGACTGCTGCTTCCATGAGTGTTAACTGTGGGCCCGGTAGGCCGCCCTAAAGTGCAGGTTAGTTTAACAGCAGCAGTGGTTCAGGGGTAGAATTCTCGTCTTCCAAGCGGCAGCCTCAGCCAGGGCATCTCGTGTGCAGCTGCCCTCTGTCCATCAGTGGCGACTTGCATATTGGTTGCTATAAAACTGAACAGGTTCTAGCAGAGCTTCTAGACACACTAGGAAGAAAGGGCTGGTGATCCTCTTCGGATAATTAGCCAATGAAAGCCCTATGGATTACAATGGTCCAATCCACAATCAATCAGAGGGCAAGTGCCGAGCTGGACAGGACCCCTTGGGCCTGGGTCCACGAGTCAGCAGCTAACAATAAAAGCATACTCCAGTCCGTTCCAGGGAGGGGTAGACTGAGGATGGAGACAGTAAGGGTGGCTGTGGAGGGTGGTCCACAAGCTCCCTATAATCCCCTTCCTGAACCTTAAGGGGGAGGCCAACATTGGAGCTACAAGGCTGATGCTCACTGGCCCTACTGTGCACCAGGCCTGCACACAGAGGTCACACAGCAGCTTCGAGGCTGAGCCAGCTTTGGGGAGCAGGACCTGTGTGCTCAAGCCCACACCCTCACCCCTGAGGAAAGGGGGCTGGTGAGGGCGTGGCCAGCCCCACCGCCCAGGAAGTCACCTGGACCAGGGAAAGGAAATGCTCAGCGGCTTCTGAGAGCCAGGACCAGCAGGCCCTGCTGCCATCACTGCCTAGGGCCAGCCTGACGTGGCTGTACCCTGATGGGGTTGCACCCCTGCCAGGCCCATGGAAAGAGGCTGGTCTCACAGGGGTGAATCATTCAGGGCTTCCAGATGATCTTCAGAGGCCCACGGCAGGCTTGAGTCAGGCAGGGCTGGGGCTGCCACACCCCAAGGTCGGAACCTGGCCTCGGGAGGAGACGGTGAGGAAACTCTGAGCCCCTCCTGGCCATGCCAGCAGGAGACACGGTCCAGGGGTGCCCACCCACAGCCCTGCTGTAGCATGGGTGCTTCTGTCTTCCAGGGGCAGGAGCACCTTACACTCGGGAACAGTCTGTCCTGGGCAGTGGTAGCTGGTGGTGAGATCAGCGCATGGCAGGCATTCCCAGACGCTCCACAACAGCATGCCTTTGAGTCGTGGCACAGCCCTTCCCAGCCTCGTTTCCTACAAACCGCGTCACAGTCTGGCAACGATTCAGGGTTCCCTCAATGAACACCTGACTCTTCACTCATTCATGGTCCACCCCGGCCTCCCCATCTCGGGGTGATTGGCAGTAAGGAGTCGTTGAGGATTTGTGAGCAAGACAAGGGCCAAATAGTGATTCCGACTCATAACAGCCCTATGCATAAGCAGAGCTACTCTTCAGGGTTTCTGAGACCACACAGCTCCACCGAAGCACGACAGCCTCACCGTGCTCCTGTTGAGCGGCTGGCGGGTTTGAACCAGTGTCAAGCACATTTGTATATTTGTTGCCATCATCATCATTCTCAAAACATTTGCTTTCCACTTGAGCCCTCGGTATCAGCAAATTTTCCCCCACCCTCTCCTGCCCTCCCTCCCTCACAAACCCTTGATAATTTATTTTATTTTTTTTCATGTCTTACACTCTGATGTCTCCCTTCACCCGCTTTTCTGTTATCCATCCCCCAGGGAGGGGGCTATAGGTAAATCCTTATGATCGGTTCTCCCTTTCTCCCCCACCTTCCCCTTACCCTCCTGGTATCGCTACTCTCATTATTGGTCCTGAGGGGTTTATCTGTCCTGGATTCCCTGTGCTTCTGGTTCCTGTCTGTACCAGTGTACATCCTCTGGTCTAGCTGGATTTGTAAGGTAGGATTGGGATCATGATAGAGGGGGTGTGGGAGGAAACATTTAAGAACTAGAGGAAAGTTGTATGTTTCATCATTGCTACACTGCACCCTGACTGGCTTGTCTCCTCCCCGTGACCCTTCTGTAAGGGGATGTCCAGGGGCCTACAGATGGGCTTTGAGTCCCCACTCCACATTCCCCTTCATTCCCAATGATATGATTTTTTGTTCTTTGATGCCTGATACCTGATCCTATCGACACCTTGTGATCACACAAGTTGGTGTGCTTCTTCCATGTGGGCTTGGTTGCTTCTGAGCTAGATGGCCGCTTGTTTACCGAGGCTGTAAATCATTATGGAAGCAGATTGCCACACAGCCCTCCCCTAGAGCTAGCTGTCCCTGCCGTCGCTGATAAGTGCTGTCAGTCAGCTCTGACTCAGGGCGACCCTGTGTGCAGTGGAACCCAGCACTGCCTGGGCACACACTGGCCTCACGATTGCTGTGCTTGAGCTGCTTGTGCAGCCGCGGTAGCAGTCCATCTCCTTGAGGGTCTTCCTCTTTTTCGTTGCCCTCTACTTTCCCAAACGTGACATGCCCTTACTTTCCAGGGACTGGTCTCTCCTGACATGTCCTAAGTATGCGTGACCAAGTCTCACTAGGCTTGCTGCTAAGGAGCCTTCTGGTTGTACTTCCTCCGAGACAGGTCTGCTGATTCTTCCGGCAGTCCACGGCACCTTGCAGATTCTTCATCAACATCATCATTCAGGTGCATTGAATCATTATTCAATGAGTATTATTCAACAATATTATTCAATGTCCAACGTGCACATGCACATGAGGCCATCGAAGATCGCATGGCTTGGGTCAGGTCCACTTTCGTCTTCAAAGTAACCTCCTTGCTTTTCAACACTTTAAAGAGGTCTGTGTGGCGGATTTACCCAGTGCCATGCCTCATTTGGTCTCCTGATGACAGTTTCCCAGAACAGTGCCTGTGGATCTGAGCAAGATGAACTCCTTGACAACTTCCACCTTTTCTCCAGTGACCAGGATGCTCTCTGTTGGTCCCGTTTGTGAGGGTTTCTGGGGGCAGACAGGTTCAAATGCCAACCTGTGGCTAGCAGTCGAGCGCTTGAACCACTGAACTACCAGGGTTCCCTCAGGGGCAGGGAGTCCGAAGCCATTGGCTCCAGAATGGCCTGCCTCATCCAACCTCAGCCCTGCCGGCTAGCAGGGTGTACCAGAGCCACGGCTTCCCCTCAGTTCTTCCTTACAGCTCCTCACCAGGAAGGCACCCAGCTTACAGGTGAGGAAACTCAGCTCAGGAAGGAGCGGCAGCTTGCTCAAGGTTGTGTAGTGAGGCAGAGAAGATGTCCGAACCCAGATTTTTCAACTCCAAATCCCACCATCTTCACTTCACACCACGTGTGGTCCACCCTGTGGGTTAGACCCAGTAGGTCCGTTTTAAGCTCTGTCTTGCCGGTAGGCCATCATACTAGTCACAGGGCAGCAGCAGTCAGCACGGCGGGGAGGGGGTTGGTAGGGGGCTTCCTGGGCACAGGCGCTGCTGCTGCTCAAGCGACTCTGCTTGTATTGTCACTGAGCCCCCACCTTTCAGAGGAGTGGGCTAAGACACAGTGAGGTGAAGTATGGCACTGCCAGTAAGTCTGAGTCTCAGGATTTGAACCCCCGACCATCTGGCTTTAGACGCCGTGCCCTTAAGGCTGAACGCATCTCTGCGTTGAATTCGTGACTCGTGGTTGCCATTGCGCTGCTGTGAGTCAGCACGGTCTGCGCTGGAGAGTTGCTCAACCAATACTTCGAAGAAGAAATGGATGACCTCAGTGTCTTACCTCCCCTCCACCCTCCCCACCTCCTTGTCCCCCAGCATCTCATTCCCCGCCCCTCGTACCCTCCTCTCCTCCCCCCTTCTGCCTCTGGCCTCTGCCACCTCCCCCAACTGAGATCAGTTTCCTTCTCTTTGCCCAACTTTTCTGTCCCTCCCACCCCCCATGTCCTCCTGGCCTCCGGCTGGCGCCCACATGCCCTCCCCCATCTTGGAGACCCTAACTCCCTGGCTTGGCTCAGCTAACAGTGCTTGCATTCTCTGCATGGAGCAGCAGGGAGCATGCTGGGATGTGGAGAGAGCTCCTTCTTCCCTCGCCACTTCCATGGCCATAGTCAAGTCTGCACAGCTTTGTACAGTGTCCCCCTCACTGGTCACTCCAGCCCCCGGCCGTTCTGTGAGGTTTCACTACTATCAACCTGTTTCCAAGTGAGAAATCAGGGGTACCCAGAGGTTGCGGGGCACGCCCCAGGTCAACCCGAGAGGAGGGCAGCAACAAGGTCTGATCCGAGCCAGGCATCACTGCTGTCCCAGCCCTGGCCCTCAGCCCTGTCGGCTGGCCCCCTCCCCACCATAGCCCAGGGCTCCCATAGCCACCTCCAAGGATCTTTCCTCCCTCCAGGTCCAATCCTGCCTTGACCAGTCTAGATGCCCAGTCACCGCCTCCTCAACAGGTAAAGGTGGCAGCCAGAGAGGTAACTTGCCCAAGGTTACACGGGAAGCCAGAGACAACCTGGCACATTCCAGGGTCACCTTCAGCCCTTTGCTGTGTGTGGCCATTCGCCAGCTGGCCCCGGGCCCCTCCCCGTCTCCCCGGGGAAAGGGTGAGGCAGGGTGTGGGGGAGAGCCCTGTGGCCCAGCTCCTGGGGCTGAGTGGGCTGGGCCAGCCGGAAGCGCTGCTGACAGCTCCCAGGTTTCTTGGCAACTGCCACTGTGCCTCCTCCCCGCCCTTATCTCCGCACTGCGCTAACAATAATCATCGCACAGTCGTGAGGGAAGCTCTTTGTACTCTTCAAAAGCCCTCTTTATCTGCTCCCTCCTGGGACTCGCAAAGGAACTGGAACGGGGATCATCAAGAAGTCGCTAGGATACCCAATTCCCAAAAGGGCAAACTGAGGCTCTGTGGGGGTGGGGGAGTAGCTCAGAGGCTAGAAACTGGGCCCTCCCCCAGACCAGGGCTCCAGATGCCACAAGGGGCAGGGGGCATCCCAGGGGCACCACATTCTACAAATTGCAGGCATGGTGTGGGGCACAGGGGATGGTACTCAGAGGCTTCTTGGGGGGCTGCACACCTGTTAGCTGTGCTCTCATCTGCAGGTGAGAGACAACATGCCAGGTCAGAGGCTCGCCGTGCACCGCAGGCTCCTATACAAGGAAGCGTGTGCTTGGCACTCGGACCATTCAGAAAGACCTGTTAGATTGAGGTCTCCAGACAGGGCTGGCCCCTGTTGGCTGCTCAGCCCCGTCTCCACACTCCCCCCCACTTTCCGTCCCACTTCAGCCCACTTGTCCAGGCCCCGCTGGGCTGCCAGGGGGTGGGCAGGGTCCCTTTTCCTTCCTGCTCTCCTTCAGTGAAAGACAGCTTACACAGGGGCAGCCCTGGTGGTGGCCAGGGCAGGTGACATGTGACCACCAAGCCAGGAGGACTGTGAGAGAGAGCAGGGGTGCTAAGCAGGTGACAGAACCTAGAGAAAAGGAACCTCCACGAGGACCAGTTGCCCGACACGCATGGCTGAAAAACCAAATGAGGTTGGTCAAGAGGATGGAGGAGGGACTCGGCTAGAGCTGGGAAAGTTTGGTGGAGGGCTATCACTGGACAAGGAGCCGTTGGCATGCTGGTTACGCCATGGCGGCTAACCATCAGGCCGGCAGTTCAAAACCACCAGGTACTCTGCTGTCTTTCTCCTGAAAGACAAAACTTCCTGCTGCTATAAAGAGTTACCTTCTCAGGAAAAACCCACAGGGGCCCATGGGCTTGCTATGAGTCAGAATCAACTCAATGGCAGTGAGTTTGGTTTAATTTGATCACATGACAAGGGAGCCCTGGTGGCACAGTGGTTAAGCAGCGTGTTGCTAACAAAAAGGGCAAGGGTTCAAAGCCACCAGCCTGCTCCTAGGGAGAATGATGAGGCAGTCTGCTTCTGTGATCGCTACAGCCTTGCAAACCCTGTGGGGCAGCTCTGCCCCGCCCCCCCCCCCCTGGGGACACTAGGAGTGTAAATTGACTGGACGGCACAGAAGCACAGTGCAGAACAAGTAGCTGAGGGGGGTCAGGCCAGCCCAGCACCGGTCACCCACCGTCTGGGTCCCTGGAGACACCAAGCCTTCCTGAGCCAACTGGTGATTCCCATGGAGCAGTGGGGGAGGGTGCAGACCTCAAAGCAAGGAGAGCGCAGCAGAGAGGTGCTCCCAGAGACCCTTCCCCCACCCACCCACCCACCCAAGAGAGGGGCTGGGCTGCCCGTTGCCCACATCTCCCAGCCATGGGTTTCAGGTTTAAGGGAACACTAATCCCTGAAACCAGAGCCAAGTGGCCACCCCGGAACTGCCCCTGCCAATGTGCCAGGACAGGGTGAGCGGGTTTCAGGAGATGCCTCTTCCCTGGTCTCACCAGGGACCCAAGTGGCCAGCCACAGGCTCAGCCCAATGTCCTTCCCAGCTACCTGTGACCTCTGCTGGGGCTGGAGGGGGAGGGTGTGGAGGCGGGCACCGCGGGCTGTGGGCCAAGCGCTGTGACATCACTTAGTCCTACAACAACAAGCAGCGAGAGGCCGGCTCTTGGAGTCTGCCCATTTCAGAGGTCAGGTGGCAGGGGCCCAGAGGTGCCCCGAAGGCCAGAGGCTTACCCCTGCAAGTGGTAGAGCATGTTGGCACTGGGGGTGGGTAGAGGAGACCTCCTGTGGGAGAAGGGTGGACAGAGAAGGCCCGGCAAAAAGGTGCCACTTGGGGCCCCTACCGTCACCCCGAGCTGGCTGGGTGCCGAGACACCCAGATCCTAGAGCTGGGTCAGGCAGCAGCTTCTTGAGCAAACAACGGGCTGGCAGCCCGAGAGGAGGTCACAGGACACCCCTCCCCTGCAGGCACAGCCCCTGGGCACACAGCCTGCCATCCACCTGCCTGCCTGCCTATCACCTCCCCTACTCAGGTGGCCCTTGACCTGCTGTAGCCTAACCCTGAGCCTCCCACTCTGTGGGTGTCCCCTGGAGTACAGGGGTGGGAGGCGGGTGACCGAGAAAGCCCAGCCACAGCCAAGCTCTTCCTCCTCAGGTAATGGGCATCTGCTCAACGCCGTGGCAGACTGTCTTCAGCGCAGACCCTCCCAACAGAGGTCAGGCTAGGCAGGGAGCAGCGCTCCCTTCCACAGGTAGGGGAGTGGGCAATTGAAACCCAGACAGGGCTAGTGACTGCCCCCGGGGTCCACCCCGACGCTCAAAGTCAGCAGGTCTACTCCTGACCCCAGCGGCTTAGGCGCCCACTGAGGGGCCTGGCTTGTGCCGGCCAGCCTGAGAGTTCAACCAAATGCGCCCCAAGCACCTGAGCCGGCACACTCCATCCCAGCCACTCCATCAGCCTTCT
>NW_022111357.1:23645090-23660666 GCF_000313985.2 Echinops telfairi | reverse complement strand
GTCAGGATCAACTCAGTAGCAGAGGGCTTGGTTTGCCTGGAGAGACAGCACAGCATCAGAGATGGGCGCTCTAGAGTTTAAACCCTGCCTCGGCCACTTAACAGCTGTACACGTTTGGGCAAGTTCCTAACTTCTCCACGACTCCGTTTTCACATGTGTAGAATGGGACTAGCAGCAGCCACAGCCTCCAAAGGTTGTCCTCAGGATGCAATGAGTTTGTTCGGACAAAGGGCTGGATAAAATTAACCAGGAGCACCTGCAGCTGCCCCCTTCTTCTCCCTGGCTCCCTTGTGGTGGAGAGGTGGGCTGGCGTTCACCGCAGGAGCAGCGTGATCATTAGCGCTGCCCAGCCATGAAAGGCACTCAGCTCCCGCCAAGCAGAGAGACAGGGAGCCCCGAGTGGAGAAGGCGCTGGGCTTCTGGAGAACAGGGTGGGGAGGAGGACTGGATCAGAGGTGACCCGCAGGCACCTCCCTGTTTGGGTTCTGTGACGCCCACTGACACGATGATGCTATACTATGGAGAAGCTGGGGGTGTGAATTCTCATGACTCGGCGGCAATTGCTACCACTTCTCTGAAGGGCTTCTGGTTAGAGAGGCCCCGGTGGTGCCCACGGGAGAAAGACAGGGCTTTCAGCTCCCATAGAGAGTTCCAGAAACTCACAGGGGCAGTTATCCCCTGTCCTAGAGGGTCAGAGTCTGGAGGTGGGGCCGAGGGGTGCCAATGGTTATCATGCTCAGCTGGTGAGTCAAGTCCTCCCAGGTGCCCCAGAAGAAAGGCCTGGCCGAGTACGTCTCAAGACTGCGGAGCACAGTTCTACTTTGAGAAACGTACAGTTGCCAGGAGTTGACGAGGACTTGATCACAACTGTCTATTACTGTTAAAATCATTAGAGATTAAAATGTGCTACTCTGTCTAACACTGCGTCTCACGCAGTTTCCCGAAGTGGGGATAGCGCCCCCTGGGGGTCACTAGGCCAATGGGTGGGGGGCGTGCTGCATAATCAGATACTTAACTTTATCCTGGATTACAGACTGTTGTAAGAAGGTTTTTAATTACAGTGGAGGTGGGGGTGGAGTGGTTGTTGAGTAATTTTTTTTTCCTGAAAAGTGAAAAGGGGACGGTGGGCCAAGTAAATTTGGGAACCGATGGCTCTAACAGTTCCACATCAATATCTGTCCTTCAGAAATGCGCACACAGATTGCACACAGACACACGGACAAAGGGCAGCAGGTTTGCAATAGCTGGAAGGAGGAAGCCCACCGAACATCCACAAGGAAGAGTCTGGGAGCATCCTGCAAAGCGCACGCAGAGCGGAGCCGGGAATGTCCCGCAGGCATGGCAGCGGGCTCTCTCCAGTCCTGGCCAAGAAAGGGTCTCGGCACAGAGTTGGATGGGAACAGCAGGTTGCAAGAGAAAAGGCTTGTTTGTCAAAAAGTAAAGCTAATATTACAGGCCCCAGGGGTTGCCCCTGGACGGGAGGACCACCATGTGGCGCATATTTCTACCTCGTTCGCATTGTTTCCATGAGCGTGTGTTAGTGTTCTAATCGGAAGAAAAGCATTAAGGATCTTCACAACTTGGCACCTACTATGAGTCAGCCCCCTCGGTACTTGGCTCCTTTACTTTTCTCAACCATTTTGAGAGCAAGGTACGATTCACCCTTCTCTCTTCCAAGCAGGGGTGTGTGAAGGATTTGTACGGCTCTGTCTAAAGGTTGGTGGTTCAGACCGATCCTGAGGTGGCGCTAAAGAAAGGCCTGGTGATTTGCTTCTGCTAAGACAACAGCCAAGAAAAGCCCATGAGCACGTGTGCCCTTTAATGCCCAGCCTTGTCATAGCTGGAATGGATGCCACGACGATGGGGTTGGGTGTGTTGGTCTGCTGACTCTGAGAGAGATAAACTCTGACCTCCATCTCGCACTGAGGAGCTGACGGAGCTGGGGCATAAACCCAGGCTGGCAGACTGTGAGCTGATGCTCTTTCCTCTAATTAGACATTAGGCAACCTGCTCTGAGGGTCAGGGGAGGGGGAAGGCAGTATAGAAGTGGCCCCAGCAGCTGGACACAGGGCTGGGCTCTGGGACCTCGGCTGTCACATCTCGGGAGCCAGGCCAGCTGGGGTCAGCCTGTGCAGGGACAGGGAGGGCTGTCTGGCTCATTTGTAAATGCAAATGGAAATGCAAATACAGGCTCTGCTTCTCCAGTCCAGCTTCATGCCCTGAGCTGCCTCAGCCTGGTCAGCTGGCAGGCGCCCAGCCCCACCCAACAAGGCCACAAGGTCACCAAGCAGGTGGGCACGCACTGGCCTGGGCCCTTCCCTGGGGCCCTAAATAACTTTCCATGTGGGTCAACATTGAAGGTCACCTGTCCTCTTGGAAGCCAAAGCCTGGCCAGGTGGCGAGCTCACCTGCACATGCCTGTGAGTCTGGGCAAGAGGTCGGGGTGTATGTGCGCACACCTGGAGGTCAAACAGAGTTGAGTTCAAATCCTAGCCAAGCCAAGCCCTCATGTGGGACCTGGGGCAAGCTGCTCCATGCTCCATGTCTGAGGGCCCCATGTCCCCCCAAACCCGACTCAATGCCTGGAGAATGCAGCACTAGTGGTGCAGGAGAACTTCTCAGCTGGAAGGCACCTTCTGTGTGTGTGTGTGTGTGTGTGTGTGTGTGTGTGTGTGCCTGTGGCACGGTCAGTCCTGACGGGTGGTGCACTGTGCAGATGGCCCCTCCACATATGGGTGGGGCCAGTGACGGGCTCCCCTTGACTCGGGAGCCAGGCTCCAGTTTTGTGTGGCTCTGCCTGGAGGTGTGAGAGGGTGTGTGGGATCAGCGGATGAGAGCGTGGGTGGAAGGCCTGGCAGGCACGTGAATTGAGTTGGGAGAAAGAGCGTGTGTCTGGGATGCGTGGGTTTGTGTGCACGCGGGCTGCATCTGAGCACGTCACTGCCTCCCTGAAAGCCCCCAGGGGCTCCTGACAGCTCACGGCATTGAGACGCCTGCCTCGAAGGGCCCACGGCTCCCTGTGTGGCTACCCAGCCTGTTTCTCCAGGCCCTCTCAGCTCCCCAAGCCTGGGGTGTGTCGTCCCCCTTCAGGGCCCTGGCATGTGCTGCTCCCCCTTCAGGGCCCTGGCATATGCTGTACCCTCGTCCATCTCTGACCATGACCCTCCCCAGGCCGGAGCCTTCAGAGATCTGTCCACTTGGTTGGCACGTTTCCTGCATGATGACAGGATTACAGCCTGTCTCCCCCATGGGGCCGGGAGCTTCCTTGGGCGAGGGCTGGGTCAGCGTGGGGGCTGGCACATAGTCCGAGCTAAACGAGGATCTGAGGTAGGAATGTGCCTCTGTGTGTGTGTGCCTATGTGTGTATGTGTGTGTGACTCATTGTTAATGCCACAGCCGACTGAACAAGAGTTCACGGGCATGAGTAGTGAGGTATGCATGTGAGTGGGGTGTGTATGCATGTGTGGGGGTCAGCTCAAGGAGCTTCTGTTCTTGTGGATCGCTGGGGACTGGGAGACACTCTGGGCCAGTGCCCAGGCTGACTAGGGTGAGAGGCAAAGTGGGTTTGCATTCTCCTGCCCCCAAGCCTCTCCTAAGACAGCCAGGCCCAGGGTCTCTGTGCAGTGGGGTCCATCAACTGAGCACCAGGTTACCCCACCCCCTGTGACTGGCACGGCCTTTACCCCTGACTGCTCCAACATCTCTGAGATTCAGCCCTCTAGCCACACACTTCATCTCATCAGACCCAGCCCAGGCCTGTCCCACATCCTGGGACAGATGTGCCTGCCCCGGGCCTGGACCTGCCGTCCAGACAGCACTTCTTGACCTGAGTCACGGTGGGCTTCCAACTCCCTGTCTTCCCAGTCCCCATCCCCTGTGACCAGGTGGTCTGGAATGTGCCAGGACTGGGGTGAGGGAAGGGGTCCCATTCTTACATCAAGGATTTTACACCTGCTGTCCCTCTGCCTGCCCCCCACCCTTCCCAGGCTGCAGCCCTCTCCAAAGGCCCTCCCTTGCCCCCTTAGCAAAGGGGGGCTCCTCCTCAGCCCATCAGGGATGTTTTCTTTCTCTGTCTCTGACACTGGAATGTAGCCTGCATGAGGCCAGAGACCAGGACCCTGGGTTCACTGCTAGTACCTGGCACTTAGTGGGGACTGAGGAAGCTTTTTTGAGTGACCAGATGGCTAATGGAAGGAAGCCCAGCAAGAATCCTAGGAGGTGCATATTGCTATCCTTAATTACAGATGTGGAAGTTAGGGTTCAGTGTGGTTGTTTCTAGCCCAGGTCACACAGCCAACACCTGGACCAGGTAAAACTTACAGACGGTCTGATGCTACTAGAAGTCCAGTGCCTCAGAGTGTGTCATAACAAATGTCCTGTTTTATGGGTAAGATGTGAGCCTCAGAGCAGGGCCATGCTGGTCTCCGAGCCACCACGCATAGAGACTTTCTTACCTCCAGTGACTTGTGACCTGAAACACCTCCCTGTTAGGTGGACCTCCTCCCTGGCAGGAGGGACCATTAAGATCCCCACTGCACACGGGAGGCACCAAGGTCACCAGTCAGGACCCAAGGCCAGGCCTGCCTGACGCAGGGCCAGTGTCAAGGCCAGTGCCCAGGGCTAGGGCATGCCCATGCTCAGGCAGGTGGCAAGCATGGAGGGCAGGGCCCACACACTGACGTAGGTGGAGAGCAGCACACGACAGCAGTAACAGTAGCAGCTGGCATCGACTACGAGGCACTATACTCACTGGGCCAGGCCTGGCTTTAGATCTGGGCATGCAGGGTCTCAACTCCCCCCACAATCCTTTCAGGTAGGTACTCAGAGCTGTTAATAGCATGCAGGAGTCACAGAGCACCATCCAGTCTCTAATCCAGGCTCCGGGACACACACAGCACCGCCCCAATAGCACAGCACCATCCAGTCCACAGTCTGGCTCCAGGGCTTTACGTAATAGCACCGCCCCAATAACACAGAGCAAGTGGATCAAGGGACTTCAAGCACAGAGCAGTTCCTGGAGCTATGAGCAGGGACAGATGGCAGGTCTCTGTCCCATGGTAGCGTGGGGACTTGGAGTCCTCCCAGACCACCCTGCCAGAACTCCTGACGAAGTAAGCAGGGACACGACCCACTCCTGACATCACCTGACAAGCCTGGAACAGTCTCTGGGCACTGCCCCCACTCCAGCCCAGACAAGCGCCCCCCTGGCCCACTCCAGCTTGCTCTTTGGGCTTGGTTTTCTGAGCCACCTCCTCCAGGAAGCCTCCCCTGATTGCCAGGCTGGAGAAGGAGTCCTTCTCTGAGCTCTCTGAGCTGTCCCCCACAACCAGGTCTCCCCCATTGATATTCATCACCCCATCAATGCCACCTGTTTCCTTGTCCTGCCTAGAATATGAACCCAGAGAGGAGAGAGGCTGTGTCTGCCCTTTCCACGCCATATCCCCAGTTCCTGGCAGGCAGGCTTGGCCCTCAGATGCCCCACCCCCACATGAGTAGTTGTGGATTTTATTTGCAAAGTGAGTGAGTGGGAGACCTTGCATTTGGGAAGCCTTTGGGGGTGAGGGTGGGGGGTTTGCTCTACTCAGTAGACCAGCTCACCACCTGATCCCACCACAAGTGGCTCCCTGGGCTTTAATGAGATTTTTCTCTCAAAATGCAAATACCGCGGATGCACCAGCTGGAATCTCATCTCATCCTAAGACCCTGGAGGGTAAGCAATGCTATTTCTGCCATATGAATGCCCAGAGGCTCAGAGAGGCAAAGTAACTAGGGCAAGACCACACAGCAAGTAAATTCAAATGAGGTACTGAACTCAGGTAGCTACAGACCCCAAGCTTTCCGAGCCTGTCTATGCACCACCCCAGACCTGAGGGCCCAAGCCCAAGCGTCTTCAGGAGACAGGGACTCCGATCATGGACCCCAGAGGCCATCAGGGTCTCCTCACTGTGCCAAGGCTGGGGGTAGAATGTGCCCAGAGGCAGAGACTCACATGCCCAGCAGCACACAGCAAACAATGGCGGTCCCAGGATCAAATCCCACTCAAGGGGGTTTCTCATGTCTCCTTATACTAGAGGGACCTTCTCTGAAGGAGGGGTCTCTATGGCCTTGTGTTGTTCCTTCCAGAAACTCCCCCTAAAGGGATAGCCTTCCCCAGGTGGGTGGTGATCTGGCCCTCAAGAGATGGGGAGGAACTGAAGGGGCTGGAACTCGGGAGGCCTGTAGTAACTGAGCTGAATGGACGAGGAGCAGAAGGGAGAGCCGGGCTGAGTGAGTGCTGAGCCCAGAGAGAGCAGACCTGGGGAGATGGAATCCATGCCCTGATCTTTGGGGTGCCATCGTGGGAGTGGGTGGCCCTCCGCTGAGGCCATTGTCTCTAAGCTTCCTCCATCCATCTGAGCCACCGGCAATGGAAAGGGCTACTTTTAAGGTAGCGATCCTCTTGTTGCTGGGAGTATACAAGAAAGGATTGGTCAAGCAAATGCCAAGGGGTCATGGTAGACTCAGCTTGGAAGTGGTGGGCTTCAAGAGGTCCATGAAGTTACTGAGAATAAAAGTATGTTTCCCTCACATGGGAACTGCCCCCCAATTTCCCCAACACTCAAAGGGATTGTGAATTAAAGAGCAGGGTTTCTTGCTGAGTGAGAGATACTTCGCAGGTCTCTTTCACCAAAGCCAGGACTCAGACTCAAAGGTTCGATGTGCTCCCAACTTCGTACCCAAACTCCTACCTTACCTGCAAAGTCCTGCTCCACCTGGCCTCCTCTCCAAACCACCACCAACCTTACGCTTCCTCACCATTCTAGCCTCACGGGCCTCCTTGCTGTTCCTGGGACATACTGAGCTCTTCAGTGCCTCAGGCCCTTTGCACCTGCTGTTCCTCTGCCTGGACTGGGGGCCCAGCTCCTCCCATGGTTTCCTCCCTCCTTCGTCAGGACTTAGGTCACATGCCACTTCCTCAGAAAGGTCACGCCTCACCACCTTCCTTCCCCAGGCTGACAGCATAGGGTCATGGGCAAGTTTGGGCTCCGTTGCTGAGGCTCAAATCTCAGCTTCGTCAACACTTGGTTGGTGTGGCCTCTGCACCTCGGTTTCCACAGCTCTTGATGCAAAACCCAAACCCTCACAGGTGGACCAATAGGAAACATGATGCTAAACGGAGGAAAGACGGAAGCTGTCGAGGATTTTGCCTTGCTTGGATCCGCAATCCACACTCATGGAAACAGCAGCCAAGAGATCGGAGGACACGTTGCATGGGGTAAACCTGCTGCTCAAGACCTGTTCAGCGTATGGAAAGGTAAGGATGTTACTTTGAGGACTGAGATGTAGCTGACCAAAGGCGTGGTGTTTTCAATTGCCTCCTATGCATGTTGGAAAGTTGGATAGTGAATTAAAAAGACCGAAGGGAAATGGATACTTTTGAACAATCGTGTTGGAAAAGAATATTGAAAGTATCATTGACTGCCCCCCCAAGCCCCCAAAACAAACCAGATCAGTCGTGGAAGAAGTACAGCCAGACTGCTCCTCAGGGGCATGGATGGCAAGATCGGGTCTCCTATCCTATGGGAACGTTGTGGGGAGAGCCTAGTCCCTGGAGAAGAACATCGTGTTCGGTAAAGTGGAGGGGTAGAGAGAAAGAGGAAAGGCCCGGGCGAGACGGATAGACGGATGCACACAGTGGCCGCAACAATGACTCACACAGTCAGAAGAACATCGTGTTCGGTAAAGTGGAGGGGCCGAGCGAGCTGGGCGGACACAGTGGCCGTAACAATGACTCACACAGTCCGTCGTGAGGGTGGAGTTTCACTCCGCAACACCTCGGGCCGCTGCGCCTCGGGCCACGGCGAGTCGGAACCCAGTCCGTGACTCTGACGACAACAGCAGGCGCCGGGTGGCTATGAGGATCGCTTCCAGCCACGGGGGAAGGGCAGGAAAGCAGCCGGGCACACGGAGCCCCAGGAAACGACCTTGCTAGCTAGCATGCAACCTGGCTTTAAAATGCTAGCAGCCATCGTCATTTTCAGATCTTACATCCCCATTTTACAGCAGAGCAAACCAAGGCTTGGCGAGGCCAAACCAGGCTCTCTCTGTGATGACCGGCACTGGGCCTTTCTCATTTCAATGAGCCCAAAGCACATACACAGGGTTCGGTAGCTACTGACTCCGAGAATGAGGAATAATGGCCCCTGTCTATCATACCGAGGGTCTGTGTAGCCAGGGACCTCATCCCTAAGACTGTGTTTCAGCCCATTCCTGCCCAGCTGGTCCCAGATCACCCCAGACTCCCTGGGGTCTCTGTCTCTCCCGGAAGTGGCTGCTGCGAAAGGCCGAGGAATGAGTTGGGGACCAGTGTCCCTGCTCCTGTTCCCAGTAGTGGGACTCTCGCACCTTGGCAAGTCCAAGAGGAAGAAGCAGGCGACGCCTAGGCATTGGCCTTAGGGGATCTCTGCCCAGAAGCCTGGTGGCAGGTGTAGGCTCAAGAAGCAGCTGCTGCTGCCCTGCCAGCTGCCTGCTGGGGGCCTGCCTATCAGATGCATAATAGATGAGGAGGCCCAGCAGGTCCTACCCGCTTGGCATTTCAGAGTCGCTAATGAAGGCAACTCGTGCTTCCTGCTGCAGCTCACGGGGGTCCCCGGGCCTCCGGCTGCTCAGTGATGGACGAGAGGTGCCACTTGAGGACAGTGGCTGCCCAGTTGGCACAGCAGCATCAGGCCGACCCCACTGCCAGCCCTGGTTCGCCACCCACTGACTGCGCACCCTCTCTGTAAGATGGGGCTGGATAGTGTGAGGATGAGATGTGGTCATCCAGGGGCAACTGGCACCCTCATTGCCCAGGGGGCTACATCTCAACATGGGGCTGGGCAGGGCGTCCTATGTGGTGGGCATTGGGGGCCATCTCACCCCATAACCAGGACTTCCTTCAGTTCAGGGGCTTCCTCACCTCCAACCAAGGTCCTGTCCATGGCAAGAAAAAACAGCTGGATTCAAAGCCAGTCCTGGCCAGCTGTGTGACACTGGGCTTGGAAGTGTCACCTCTCTCAGCCGTGGCTTTGGCCTCTGTAACATGGGGACACCAGCGGTCACCATGGATTTCTGGGTAGTGTGAATGGTGAAAGCACTTTGGTATGACCAAAAGGCTAGAGGGTCTAGGCTGCACAGAAGCACCTGGAAGAAAGGCCAGGCCACTCACTCTGGAAAAACCAGCCATGGAAAATGAAGCCATTCGTGAGCCAGCAGCAGCTCAGCAGCCACTAGTATTTTAAGGTCAACTTGCAGGACCATGGGGGTGACTTCATGAGGCCACCATTGCAGAAGGCCTGGCCCCGCTGGTGCTCAGTCCCTGAGGGTCTTGCCTCCTTCCCCCAGGCTCCAGCTTCCCTGTCAGAGTTGCTTCTCCTTCAGCCACCTCCTTCTTCTTCTCCACTGGTGTCCACCTCAAATGGTGGGTCCTTACCCCTGGTCTTCTGGGCCCCAGAGAGCTGAAGAACCAGCAGCCCTCCCTCTGGGCCCCATTTCCTCTCATATTTGCATGCCTGCTCTGACACCTCCCTTCCTCCCCACCTCCCGGACACACAAACACACACACACACACTGTAAGCTACCTGCTGATGGGGACCAGGAAGGAGAACCATCCTTGAATGCATCTGGTCAATACTAGGCCTTACACACAAACACACACACACACACACACACACACACACACACACACACGCTGTAAGCCACCTGCTGATGGGGACCAGGAAGGAGAACCATCCTTGAATGCATCTGGTCAATACTAGGCCTTACACACAAACACACACACACACACACTGTAAGCCACCTGCTGATGGGGACCAGGAAGGAGAACCATCCTCGAATGCAACTGGTCAATACTAGGCCTTGCTAGTCTCCTTATCTACACCCTAATCTCTTAATCCTTAACCAAAAAAAGAAAGAAGAAAGGTAAAGGGACCCAGGAGGAAACCAGGCTTCTCCCAGGAAGTCTTCCCAGCTACTGCACAGAGTTCGACCGATGCTCTCTCCGAACAGGTCCGTCATACGTCACAAACCGCCCCTCAGCCTCCGAGTCTGTGGGACAGGGAGGGGTGAGGACACAGCCTTCCGTCTGTCCCCTCTCCTCCTTTGCAGCTTTGCTGTCCTTTGAGAAGATATTTTGTCCCCTTTTACAGATGAGGAAACTGAGCACCTGCTGCTGGGAACTGGGCTAAATACAGCCCTAAGGTAACTCAACCAACACCTGCTTTCCAGGAGCTCAGAGCCTGCCTCGCTACAACCCCGGGAGAGAGCCCTGCGGAGATCAGAGAGGAAGGGATGTGTCCCAGGCCACCTGCCAGACCCCAGGCCCAGGTGCTTTGCACTAGCCTGGTGTGGGTGCTCTGGGGCACTCTGCTCCGAGGAGGGAGTGAGATGAGATGGGGGTGGGAAAGGGAACCCTCAACAATGGTGGCCAAAGGGGGCTGGTGGGTGGGGAGGGCTGGTGGTGTGGGAGGGAAGGGCATGCCACCGGCAGAAGTATGGCACGCCAGCTGACACACACACCCCCGCCCCCGCATGACTGCTGACCAGAAGTTGGGGGACACAGGGCAAGCTGGAAAGAGGTGGAAACAGACCAGGAAATGTCAGTTAAAGATACAAATGACCACCGCTTACCAAGCTCTGGCCATGTGCTGAGGAGCCCTGGTGGCACAATGGATGAAGTGCTTGCCTTCAAACAGAAAAGTCAGGGTGGAGTCCACCTACAGGTCCAAGAGGTGGATCTGGGGGCAGAGCAGGTCACGCATAGGCTGCTCACCACAGGATGGGCAACTCAAACCCAGCAGCTGCTCCACAAGAGAAAGACGAGGCTTTCTGCTCCCATAAAGAGTGACAGTCTTGGAATCCCACGGGGGCAGTTCTACCCTGTCCTGTAGGGTCGCTGTGCATCAGAATCGATGGCAGGGAGTTTTGAGACCGACTCAGGGGAGAAAAGACGTGGCAGTGTGCTTCCCTAGCGATCCAGCCTCAGAGCCTCGGCAAGTGTGTGGAAATGGACCACATGGCTCACAACAACGCAGTGAAGCCAACCTCACGCTGGTGCTGAACAACTGGCTACCCGTAGTTGGGACAGGATTGCCTAGGGGTTAGCACCTTGGAGACGGAGCTAGTGAGGAGGATGCAGGGCAAGGCATTGTGGGAAATGGGTATGTCCTGAGGAATGTCAACCCTTAAGGGACAGATGTGTCAACTGAGGCCCAGAGAGGCAAAGGAATGTGCGTGCCCAAAGTTCCAACTACCAACCCTGGATGCTCGTCTGAGACTCTTGGTCCAGTGTCCGTTCCCCCAAGGGGGGCTTCTGGATCATCCTTTTGTCTCCAAGTCTTCCTGGAAATGAACCCCTAGCTCAGACCCACCTGAGCATGAGGGTCTGGGCTCTGCACTGTCTGGAAGACCACCATCAAATCGAAGCACTGACTAGCTGTGTGGCCTTAAGCTGCACAGCAAGCATGTCCAGCAGTGCCTACTATACCCGCTTGACTAGCGGGGGTTGCTGCTGGTCTGATTACTGAAGCCCTGGAGGGAAGCCCTATGCCTGCCTTACCTGTCTGGCCCTATCCCAGCTCTGGGGACCACACACCGCTTTGCCCAGAGAAGCAGCTCAGGAGTGCCCACAGCTTGAGGGGGCACAAAGAGGCAGAGTACCTGCCCAAGTCACACCCCTAAACTCCAAACTCATTGCCATTGAGTCAGTGCCAGCTCATCTCAGCCCTGCGGGACAGAGCAGACCAACGCCTGTGGGTTTCTGAACTGTACATCTTAATGGGAGCAGAAAACCTCCCCTTTCTCCTGCCGAGTGGCTGGGAAGTTCGACCTGTAACCAGTGTGTGACCAACCCACCAGGCCACCGGGGCTCCTCCAGGCCCCTCGGAGAGCATCTAAAGACCAGTCCAAGCTCAGCCTGCCCCACTCCATCCCCATCCCATGGTGCCAGAGAGGGATCATCATCAGCTAAGGACCCCTGTGGAGCCTGGTGACCCTGGAAGCCCTCCGCAGACTCGCCCTGTTGCAGCGGGAGCAGCCAGCTGGGCCCATGTGATGTGGGTGCCAGGGAAGCTGAGAGGCGCCCGCCTGCAAGGGCATTGGAGGTGTGGGGACTCCCAAGAGGAGGTGAGGCTACACCTCCGCCTACCACTTCTCAGGGGCTGGGGAAGCCTCGGATGCAGCTGGTTCTCCTCCAAGGAGAAGGGGCTGGGCGGGCCTTCTGAGAACCTTGCAGGAGATGGGACAGCCGGGTTGGGGACTGTGAAAAGGCACCTCTGGCCCAGTCCAAGCCGGGGCAGGTGTCCAGGGATGGAGAAGAAGAGGGCTGAGGAAGCACATTTAGGGAGGATCTATGAGATGTCCGGTCCGGCTGGGTGGTGGTTGGTTCTACAACTTTTGACTCACAGGACCCCAGAGAAAAGGTATGCTCCAGGGGGTTTTCAATGACTGATTGCAGGGAGGGGTGAGGGGGTGGTGGTGGCATAGACTGTCAGGCCAATGTCCCAAGGCACCTGGAGGTGGATTTGAGCTACCAACCTCTCCATTCAGCAGCGAGCACTTAATAGCCTGCACCACTCAGAGACTCCTTTATCACACCCCCACAACTCAAAACCAAACTTACTGCCATCAAGGCAGCGCCAACTCATAGTGAAGTTGGTAGTTTCAAACTTCAGACCTTGCAGATCGCAGCCCAATACGTAACCACCACTACACCACCAGGGCTCCTGGGGTCATTACATCATCTGGTGTCAACTTGAGACTATTAAGAGTGAAGGGGTGAAACTTAGCCTGTCAATCAGGCAGCAGCTTGATGACCTCATTTGGAGGCCAGATACCCTCTCTCTGCTTGTCTCCCTGCGAAACATTCCTGTTAACAAGCCACATGGAGCCAAAGCCCTGGAGCTGGAGGATCCACGTGAAGACCCACACCAGTACTGAGATGCTTCCACCACCACTAGATCCACAAGATTTTCTACCCACTGGTCTGTGATCTTCCTGCATTCTGCATTATTGCATGTGTTGCATGAGTCTGAAGAGGAATTTACAGACTGGTATCAGATATATGGGCTAATATCGGACTTAAGGACTTGATCCAGACTGAGCTGGATGTTTTCTTAATATACAATTCCTATTTGTATTAAGCTCTTTCTCATCCACATGAGTGTCTCTGGAGTTGTTTCTCTAGTCAACCAAGACTAGCACAGCTCCTATCCTTCACAACGTCCACTCTTAAATAAGTAGGTGCAAAGAAGTTCGCTGGATTGCTGAAGGTTACCCAGGCAGAGGCAGAGGTGAGGTTTGAACCGGATTTGTCTAATTCTAAGGCAGCGCTCTGGAAAGAACAAGAACATCTGGGCACAAAACTGGTAAGAGGGTCTTGCCCCTCTGGTGAAAGTGGGCAGAGGGTGTGGGCTGGCATTGTAGGGAATGAGAATGGGCTGGGGGGGGGGTGTTCCCAGGGGCAGTCAAGCCAACCCAGCCTTGCTGAGCAGCCCAGTACTCACCACACACTCCGGCGAGGGCTGAAAGACTTGTCCACCCTGAAACACAGCAAGCGGGCAGCAGGTCAGGGCAGCCCTTCCCCTGTACCCATGGGCCCACCTCACTGAGGGGCTTGGGGCAGGACTGCTTCAGGGAATGCTGCACACCCTCACCATCTCCCTTACGTTGTGGGGACCCTCAACAAGCTAGGGTGCCCCAAGACCAGGTGGAATGATATGGGGGAACAGGAGGTTCCTGTTATCTTAGGGATAAGAGTGGGAGCTTAAAGATGAAGGAGAAGAAGTAGGGTTGGGGCCAGGGGACACAGCAGTGGGGGCTGAGGACTGGGCTGTGAGTGTTGGCAGGGGTGGGGCTCCAGCATGGGGGGAATCTTGGGATAGGTGGGCGGGAAAGTGACTACCGCAGCTGAGGGTCAGGGAGGTAAGGATGCAGCTGAAACCAGTTTGGGTTGTTTCCACACAGAACTGAGGGGGTCCTGGGTGCTCATGCTGTAGAGGGAGGGATGCTCCCAGCACCCCCTCCCCACGGTGCTCCACCCTCACCTTCCCTATGTGTCCCCCTGCCTGTCCTCCTGCCACCCCACTCACAGCCTGCCCCGACTGCATCCATCTATGCAGGGGACAAATGTCTAGAAGCTCAGGAACAAGAGCTTTGAGGGGAAATTGCTCCCCTCGCCCCACCCCTGACAGCCTGGGGAAGATTTCGCGCCCCCAGAGTTTAGGGGACACCTCCAGACTTTGTCTCCCCCCAGCCCTTTAGGCAAAAGCTCAGAGAATGCATGTATGGGGATAGCGCACCCTGCAGACTCGGTGCCTTTGAAGGCACCTTGGGGTGGGGGAGGGCTGCAGCAGCCGCCACCTCTGGCTCAGTGGGGAGCTGAGGGGCTCCTGCAGTTGTTGGGACAACAAGCCACCCCTGTCTGGGAGGGGTTAGAGGGGACCGTGGAGAGGCCAGAACCGGACTCGGCCAGCAAGGGGCGTCTTCTCAGAGGGAGGGTGGAGGCCCAGTCACCTAGCCTGGGAGACTGGCTCTGCTGACAGGAGAAAATGAAGCCATGGAGAGGCTGGGACTTGCTCAAGGTCACCCAACAGAACCCAGCCCCACCCCCCTGGACTGCCCCTTGGGCTCAGCTGACCAGAAAACGCTCCCTGGCACCTGACGGCTAGCAGGCCCCCAGAAAGGCCCTCACCTCCCACCCCAGCCCTCGGCTGAGGCACCTCAGAGGACATCCCATGGACACAAGCCTGTTAGTTCAGTGAGCACCTTCTATGTGCCAGCATCTCCCACGCACAAGCCCCAATTGCCTCCGCACCCCAAAGGTGGGTCCTGGGGGTCCCCCTCTGCCGACTGGCGCCTGTGCCCAGAGGCAGGGAACTGGTGAGGACCATGCATACTGCTGCCGCAGGAAGGGGCTCTAGGGCCATGCTGCCAGCCTACCCTTCTTTCTGCTTTACCCAGTCTTGGCCTCAGAAAGGAATCTCCCCACCCCTACAGGGGTCACTTGGAGCCAGAAGGGACCCCAAGTTCCAAGTGAAACAGTCACTACCAGGGTGGTCAGCAGCCCTGGGGCAAGGGGGTAGTGCAGGCCTCCCCTGACCTCCCCCTGCACCCATACCTACACATGCACCCACACCTGTCAGTGCACACACCAATCATACACACATACATATATTTACACACCCCACCTGTCAGTGCACATACCAATCACACTCAAACTCACACCTGTCAGTGCACCACACACCTCTCAGTGCACACACCCATCATACACACACACCACACCTGTGAGTATACACACCCATCACACACATACACACACACCACCTGTCAGTGCACACACCCATCACACACACATTCGCTCCAGCACGTGGGTAAGCGGTAGGAACGCACACGGACGACTCAAGATCACACTTGCCCACTCACAGTCACGCCGAGGCTCCCACCTCCGGAGCGCGCCCCGCCCGGCGCACCTACCCGCCGTAGGCCCCGAAGGTGAAGCTGCGCTTGCGGCCGCTCATGGTGCCGCGCCGCCCGGCCCGAGCCCAGCCCGAGCGGCGGCCC
>NW_022111357.1:23627891-23644964 GCF_000313985.2 Echinops telfairi | reverse complement strand
CAAGCCCCGGGATTGTCCGCGCCCCCGCGGGCAGCGCTCCAACTGCTGGGCCACCGGACACAGAGAGGCCGCTTGTTTGCGTCGCCCTCGAGGAGCGCCTGGCGGGGGCTTTGCGGGGCTGACCCGCTGCCCACACCTCCTCCTCTACCACCACCGGAGTCGCTGCGGACGGAGGGCGCCGTCCCGCAGGTCCTCTTCCGGAAGGACACCCTCCCGCGGGCCCCCTCTAGCCAGGGGACCTCCCCTTCATCGCTGCGGGAGGCTCACAGTGGGCAGGGCTAGGGCCCTGACATCCAGGCGCAGATGGCCGCTCTGGGCGCAGTCACTACCCCTCCCTGCACCTCCAACTTGTCCCTCTGCCTCCTAGGGTCCTGGCGATGGTCTGAGCTGGTTTCAGGACGTGCTCAGTCCAGACCCTGGCCCACAGCAAGCACTCCCTCCAGGCCAACGCCAGGGTTGGTTAGACAGCTGCTCTTCCGCCTGCCCCAGGAGGGACGAGAAAGCCCCCAGGGCCCTGGCAGGGTTGGAGGAAGAGCAGGTCCCTCACTCAACAGCTCTCCAGACTCAAGTCTCTGTGTCCCTCATTCACTCAGCATACATGCGGAGCCGGGCTCTGACCAGCCCACCCAGGTTTCGCCCGGAACTCACTTTCCACCTCGGGCACCAATCAAGGCTGGAGGTTTCCTAAAGGGTTTCAGTGGAAAGATACCACCTGGGGAACAGGCATTGAGGGGTAAGCGGGAAGGCAAAGCTACTTTTCAGGGACTCCTCCTCCTGGGCCCTAGGGCAGGGCTGGGTCAGTGCTGCCAACAGGCCCCACCCCCACTGTTTGCAAAGGGCAGGGGAGAAGACCCAGCCCCCACCCACCCACCACAGCGGACATGAAGAACCAGCTCCCACATAGCAATTGCTTCTCTCTGGGGAGTCCCCCCCCCACACCCACACCCACACCTCACCTCCCTGCCCCTGCCCTGGAGCCAAGCAGATGGAGGTTCCGGGCAGGCAGAGGAGATTCTCGCACCCCCGGAACTGACACACTTGGCCCTCACCTCTCAGAGGGCCCAGCTTCTCTAGACAGATGGTCTGAGCCCCAGAAACCCTGGTGGGGGTGGCTAATGGCAGCAGACTGTGGGGGTGGGGGGATGGGGGAAGGAGAGGCAAGGGAACCAGGAGCTGGGCCTGTGCCAGAGGGGCGCCACCCCATCGGCTTGCTGCACCTCACTGCCTTTTCCATGGGAATAACTCCTGAGTGGTCTCTGCCTGTCCACTTGGCACGGTGGCCCAGGGCCTCCAGTGTGCCAAGCTTCCCAGCCGGGCCTGGCCCCCAGGAGGCCCCACCAGTGCCAGGACAGTGGGCCCTTGAGAAGGGCCGTGGGGGCTGCAGGGTTCCCATGGAAGACAAAGAGCCCAGTGTGGGCACGGGCCTCTCAGGCCACAGCTGCCTTGTTGGCAGGAGCCGGGGGTGGGGTGGTTGGTGGGGGTCATTTCTTGGGGCCGTGATACTGCAGCACACGCCCCACTGCCCTGGAGCCACAGCATTGTATGCACCGCCCTAGCCCGCCACCCCACACCCCAGCACACACCCTCTGCATCATCGCAGCCAGGGACAGCTTGCCCAATAGGAAAGGCGAGTATGTGTTTAGAACCCCAGCAAACAGGGAGCAGACAGGACCCAGGGGAAAGCCAGCACCCAGGGGGGGAAGCTGGCTGGGCACTAAATGGCACTACGTCCGGTCCAGTGCACAAGAGCGGCTGCCCGGAAACAGAGTCCTCGCAGGGCCACAAGGGCGCCCATCTGCAAGCTGGTTTCAGCTACGAGACCCCAACCACTTCCACACCTTCAGCAGCTTTGGTCTCCTCCGGTCCCCTCTGGGGACTCAACTCTCTTTATCTCAAGGAGTCTCTTGGAAGTGTTTCTTTCTAATAAACAAGAGGTGGGGTGGGGGATGGGCTGTCCAATCTACTACTTGCTATATTCACCCGATAGATGGGCAGTTAAGGAATGAGGATGGATGATTTTAAAGAGAAGTTACATAGGGTGCATGTGTGTGTGTATGTGAGTGTATGTGTGCATGTGTGAGTGTATGACTCACATATCTCTTCATTCGGATTTGTGAGTCAACAGAAAAGGGGTCACCCCAAAGGGGTCTTCAGGACCTCCCATGCTGTAATCCAGCCCTGAGTGCAGCCCACGATGGCCGCAGACAAGGGACAGTGGGGTCCCTGCTTCCATCCTCAGTCTTGTGAACCTCCCAGTGTTCACGTCCCAGCTCTCCACTTGTCAGCTCTGGGACTCGGCAGGATACCCAAACATTCCCTGCTTCCGTTTCTCCATCCGCAAAAGTGGGGCTGCGCCTTCTCATGAAGTCCCTACTCCCAAGGGCTGTGCCAGGCATGAAAACGTTAGAAGAGAGAGGCCTTTCAACCAGTCTGGGACACACAGTAGAGCATGTGCTGCAGTGTCTGCAAATGAGGCCCGAGGCTATGACGTGACCTTTGCCCTCAGGCCAGGGAAGATTTCATACCCAGCATTCCAAACCAAACCAAGAACTCAGGAGGGAACTGAGTGAACAACCCAGCGTCCCCTGATGCCGTCCGGGAACCCTGGTGACGCAGTGCTTGTGAGATGGGCTGCTAACGGATAGGTCAGCAGTTTAAAACCACCAGCCGTTTCGTGGGAGAAAGATGAGGCTTTCTACTCCCGTCACAGTCTCGGGCGCCCCCAGGGGCAGTTCTGCCTGTCCTGTAGGGCCACTGTAAGTCAGAATCAACCCCGATGGCCGAGATTTGTTTTGACGGCACCCAGTACTTGGCAGCTATTGGCAAGAGCCCGGCAACCCCACCCTGTGTGTGAGTGCCAGGAACCTCCTCCAGGACAGGAAGAGAGGTGCACACACCCCAGCAGGGAAGCACAGCTGAGGGTGGGGGTGCTAGACCAGGATCTCCAGCTCAGACGCTCCCTTGCGGTGTAACCGCAAACATATCATCTAACTACCGGCTGACACCTGGCTCCCCCCCTGGGGAACTCGCTACTCCCATGCCAGCACAGAGCGGGTGCTGACCAAACAGTACCAGAAGCCATTGCCACCTGCAGGATGGGTAAAGCCCCTTCTTCCTAACCCCCGCCCCCCACACACACACACTCGTTTTTGCCTAGACACTGCACTTCAGATGGGGAGGGAGTCTCCCTCTCTGGGCCTCTGAGATTTGCACCCAAGTTGTTTAAACAGGTGCCAGGCCATGTGAGGAGACAAGGGAGGGCGGGGTACAGAAGGTGGCTGAGTTCCCTTCCTTGTGTTCACCCCAGGTTGAACTCTGGGAGTTCCACCCACCTGCCTCCAGCGCCCTCTTCCCCTCCCTCTGCAGGGAAGTGCTAGGCACAGGCTCCTGGAAGACCTCAGGCCTGAGCCCCAGATGGGGTGGGAGGGGCTAACTCGTGCCTGTCCCCACAACCCTCTCCCCCTCTCCATTCATCTGACTCAGGGTGTCTGCCTGGGCCCCCTGGGCAAGAGAGGGGGAGACCAGGCTATGTGGCTTTGCCTGGTGCTGCTCATTTCCCACATCTCTGAGTTGGAGACCTAGTAGTGGGAATCCCACAAACTCAGAGGCTAGAAGCAGCATTTCTTAGCCCTTGGCCTCTCTAGCGAAACCACAGACTCTCAGAGCTGCAAACTGCGAGTTCCCCAAGCAGCTGCCCTGTGAGTTACTGATCTGACTCTCCCCTGGCCTGACCCCGAGGCTCCCACTGACTCAGTGGGCTCCTGAGACCCCTTGCCCTTCAAGGTGTCCTCATCAGAGACCACCACAGTAGCCAGGCCACGATGGCCAAAAGAAAATGTCCCCACCTAGACTCCCTCCACAGAGCTCTCCATCTGGAGTGTGCGCCTGGAGGGTCCCTGGGAAACCACGCACCCTGTGCACAGTCTCCTCCACTCCCCCCTCAGGCATTCGGCAAAGACATGTATGCAGCACCTGCTGTGAGCCTGGCACTGTTCACACGCTGGTGTGAGAGGATGCACGAGGCAGGCACGATGTCCTGGGACCTGTGTGCACACCTGCATGCCCATAGTGACAGCTGATGGGTACCTGGAGGACTCAGACCAGGATCCAATGCACGTGAACGTGCTCACAGGACCATCAGCCCCTGCGCACACAAGTGCAAAGGTCAAATCAAATTCACCTCACCACCCCAGTTCAGCATGCATTCATCTCCTGGGTTTGTATCCACCTGTGCACACTCACTGCTGCCCTCAGAGCCAGGCACAGAAATCACACGCAGGCCGTCCTCGGATCATACTGTGCTCTCACCAGGTCTCACAGACAGGTGTACACACAAGCACCCATCACACACAACCGCTCAGAGACCCAGCTCTCTGGAGAAGAAACAAGGGCAGGCGAGAGGGCAGGGGCCAGTGAGGTGTGTAACTGTGAAGCTATAAGGAGACCTAATGAAGGACCTGGATGCTTCCCTCTTTTCCTCCCTCCTGCTGAGGGCGTGGCCCTCCGGGCTTTGGAGCCATGGGACTGAGCGTGAGGGGGACTGTTGGTGCCCAGAGCTACCCTGTGCTCATGGGGAGGGGACACAGGCTCTGGCTGCCACTTGGCTGGCCCTATGTCATTTTCTAGCACATGTCCCTTCCTTCTTCCGGCCTCTGAATCCCCTAAGGGCCACCCATTCAGCCTGCCAGTCTGTCTTCCCCTCTACACCAACCGACCCAGGCCTTCACCTTGGCAATGAGCCGCAACAGGAGCAGCTCTGCCCCCTAGAGGACATTTGGGATATTCTCGAGGTGGTTTGGTCCTCAGGACCATTACTGGGGTCAGAGGCCTGGTGGCACAGTAATTAAGTACTTGGCTGCTAACCAAGAAGCTAATGGTTCAAAGCCACCAGCTGTTCTGCCACCGAAAGATGTGGCCGTCTGTTTCATACAAGTTACAGCCTTGGAGACCCTGCGGGGCAGTTCTACTGTGTCCTGAAGGGTCAGTCACCGTGGTCAGACCCTGCGGGGCAGTTCTACTGTGTCCTGAAGGGTCAGTATCCATAGAGTGGACTTGACAGCAACAGGTGTGGGTTGAAGTCCTGAGAGATGACTGTTGGTGGTGCAATGGTTAAGTGCTCAGCTGCTAACTGGAAGGTGGGGCCCAGCAGCAGCTGCAGAGGAGAAAAGGCCTGGTGGTCTATTCCCATAAAGATGCCAGCCTTGGGGACCCCACGGGGCAGCTCTGCTCTGTTGTGGGGTCACTATGGGTCAACTTGACGGCACGCCAAAACAAAATGATCCGGGTCTCCACTGTCAATCAGTGGGTGAAAGTTCTGTTTGGGAAAGTCCTGCCCGAGGGCAGCTTTTCAGGCAGCAAATAAGCCCCACCCTCACCCTCTCCCATAACCCAGACATTCAGGTAGGAGAAAAGCCTGCTAAATCCATCCTAGACCCTAACTCAGGTGAACCAGTGAATATCTGGTGTGGCCTTCGTGACTACTCAATGTACCTTGGACTGCCAGCAGAACAGGCATATCAGTCCTGGAAGACATGGAACAGCAGAACCCAGATGTTCCTTAGAAGCGAAGACGGTGGCTTCAGCTCCCTGACTTTGGCTTTCTTACTTCAACAGGAAAGACCAGTTGCTAGCAGAGTGCATTCTGTGCGGTCCAAGAAGACGAGAGACATCCTCACTGACATGGGGGTGACACAATTGCCGTGACAAAGGACTCAAGAGACCAGTGGTGGTGAGAATGGCACAGGGCTGGGCCAGGCTCCCCCTGCCGCGTGTCTGAGCTGAGTCCAAAGTGAGTAGTGACAGCCCTGGTACTAATACCACCCTGCTGTGCAGGCATCCTGACTCACTGCCACCCTGTAGGACAGAGGGGGACTGCCCCATGGGCTTCCCAAGGCTGGCCTGTGCAGGGAAACAGCCTGCCACATCTTTCTCCTGAAGGGAGTCACAGCTACTTGTCTTCCAGTAGCGGTGGGATGCTTTAGAGCAGTGGTTCTCAACCTGCCTCATGCTGCGACCCTTTCATATAGCTCCTCATGTGGTGGTGACCCCCAACCATAAACTTATTTGTGTTGCTACTTCATCACTGTCATTTTGCTACTGCTATGAATCGTAATGTAAATATCTGATATGCAGGATGTATTAGGCGACCCCTGTGAAAGGGTCATTCAACCCCGAAAGGGTTCGAGACTCACAGGTTGAGAACCGCTGTAGCCAATGTATCACTTTTAGACAGTGGTCCTTACATACGGGCTCTTCCAGAGACCCCACGACTGGACCATGATGAACCAGCAGGAAGAAGCCCTCCAGAGAAAGCTGGCATGACTCCTGGAGAGCCACAGATGCCAGGGTCTCCAATGCTGCCCTCTTTGCATTGCCCAGGGACTCCAGAATTTAGATAGAGCAATGTGATTTTCGGATCGTATTTGTCTTATTGTGATAAACGGGGTGCCAGGAGGTTGTAACTTCATTAGGTCCTGTGGCGTGGTCATGCCCACAGAATTTATCGCTGGAAATAGAGAGCGCTTGGTGCTTCTCTTAAGACAGATTATTAATTTTCTTTGAGATCCGGTGTGTAGGTAGACTTATTACTTAGGAATTTCCTTACAGGGATATAACAAATGCTTTGCACTGAAAAAAACGGAGATTAAAATAAAAAAATACGGACTGAGAACCCGCCGTGGTCCAGTGCACCCTCTACCGGCCACCGAAGACACTGCAGGGCGGGGACCCGGCGGCCTCCAGGACCAGGGACAGCGCCCCGCGCGTGGTCCCGGAAAGGTGCGGCCCCCGCGGCCCGCGGGAACACGTGCTCGGCGACCCCGACCGCGCACTCGCCGCCGCCACCACCCCGCTCCCCGAGCGCGGGGGCCGCCCCCAGCTCCCGAGCTCTCCCTGCTCCCCAGCACGAATCGCGGCTCTTCTCCCCACCCACAAAGGCACACCTGCGGGCCACAATGGCGGCACCTGTGCCGCCGCCCACCGTGTTCCGGCCGCCCCCTCGCCCCTGGGGCCGCGCACACAGCGGCAGCCACGCGACCTGAGCCCGCTGTGCGCCCCACGGCAGGCGGAGCACGCGGAGGTTTATGTCGCCGCCGTGACTGGTGGGAAACTGAGGCTCCTAACAGAGCACACGCAGGCCCATCTAACTCAACGGACGCCCCCGCGGGACCTCAGCACACCCCCCCCCACTCACACACCCGCAGAGGCACACGCAGGCACATTCAACTCCGGTGGACGCCCCCACCGGGACCTCAGCCCCCCTACACACACACACATACACACGCTCCGGCACATCCAACATCGACGGACGCCCCAACGGGACCTCAGCCCACCCCAGCCCCATGCACGCACACGCATAGGCACACACAGGCACGCACACAGTCAGGCGCGCGCGCACGCACCGCGGCTCAGAGAAGACAGGCCTGCTGGTTCCCGGCCAGGGGCTCACAGCCAGTCCCGGGAAGGCCCTGAGAGTTAGGGCCACAGAAGGAGGGTCGGTCAGAAAGTACTGC
Source organism: Echinops telfairi (assembly GCF_000313985.2). Taxonomy (NCBI): domain Eukaryota; kingdom Metazoa; phylum Chordata; class Mammalia; order Afrosoricida; family Tenrecidae; genus Echinops; species Echinops telfairi. Next base: position 23,637,453 of record NW_022111357.1, on the reverse strand, counting down.
ACTGTTGCATCACCCCGTATTAAACAAAACCACCCCCACGCGGAGCAAGTCGATTCACAGGTGAAGGGGGCGCTTCGCCTAACCCCTCCCCTCAAGAATTCTGCACTCTCCTGTCTACTTCCGGGTTAAAGGGCACTTAGGACGTCCTCGGGGACTCAAATTGTGTTCCCTTGGAATGTTCTTTGAGACCTGGAGCCAAAAAATGACAAGTGTGGAGGAGCAAGACCAGGCTGGGGGTGGGGGGGGTAAGGTCCGAGGGTGGGGGGTAAGGTGTCCCACGGCAGCCCTTGCTGCCCTCCAAGAACAAGCCAGTGCACAGTTATCATGGAGAAGTCAACCAACCAAGCTCGGGTCCAACTTTTCTGACCTTTTTCTCACCAGCATGGTTTCCCATTTTCTTAAAACTCCTTCCTAACAATCCCCCATGACCACCCTGTGTCCCTTGAGAACATCTATCAAGATGACCTCTTTGCGTCTCCACAATCTTGCGAGCCAATCTCTGCCGTGACTTGAACCAGCCCAGCATTGGCCCACCCTAACAAGACTGAGAACAGAGTGTTACTAAGAGGACGTGTATGCAGCCCTCCACTGACCACAGAGACCTGGAATTATCAGCGCACACATGTGTGTTACCCGGAAGCCAAGTGGCACTACTGTCTGAAGGAGCCTCGTCCTAGCTCTAGCTCGGAGGGTGGCGGCAAGTTTTCAGTGAGATGCTGCATTGGCCTCAGCGCTGCCTTGTGTCCATTGTGGGCTAGCATGGTGGTGCTTGCTTGTGCTGTCAGCAGTAGGCATTCTTTGGGGCGTGCAAAGCCCAGGAGCCCCCACTGAGTCATGTCCCCATTTCCTGTAAGGACAAACCAGGCTACGACATACATTTTGGTCAAGGATATGAAGGAGCAGACAATGAAGGATGTGTCTGGGTTAGGGACAGGAAGAGGGCAGCCATCCGTGATGAGGCAGAGACTTTAGGAGGGTCTGGAGACCACTGCCCTCACTGCCTGATTCCTGCCAGTTAACTTCTGGTCTCCTTAGCATGGTAAGCACTCCCTACCAACAGCTCAATGCAGGAACAAATGAACAGATGCCGCCCTGGGCGGACTTTGAACAACAAGATGGACTATTTCTTTTTTTTTAAATCATTTTATTAGGGGCTCATACAACTCTTATCACAATCCATACATACATCAATTGTGTAAAGCACATTTGTACTTTCATTGCCCTCATTATTCTCAAAACATTTGCTCTCCACTTAAGCCCCTGACATCAGGTCCTCATTTTTCCCCTCCCTCCCCGCTCCCCCCTCCCTCATGAACCCTTGATAATTTATAAATTATTATTTTGTCATATCTTGCTATGTCCGACATCTCCCTTCACCCACCTTTCTGTTGTCCGTCCCCCAGGGATGAGGTCACATGTAGATCCTTGTAATCGGTTCCCCCTTTCCAACCCACTCTCCCTCTACCCTCCCAGTATCGCCACTCACACCACTGGTCCTGAAGGGCTCATCCTCCCTGGATTCCCTGTGTTTCCAGTTCTTATCTGTACCAGTGTACATCCTCTGCTCTAGCCAGACTTGTAAGGCAGAATTCGGATCATGATAGTCGGGGGAGGAAGCATCTAGGAACTAGAGTCCAGGGAGCTATCTGCTACCTCCTGGCCGGTGACTTTGGGCCAGTTCTGTAACCTCTTAATGCCTTCGCCTCCGAAAAAGGGAGACTTGACCCCTCCCGTAAAGATTTCGTCCAGGACACCCTGTGGGGTGGTCTCCCTGTGCCCTGGGAGGTTGCCACCAGGCAGAATGGGCACAGTGGCACACAACGCTGACAAGGAGAGTCCCTGCAGGAGGCAAGCACTGAGCGCTCTGAGATGTTGGATGGTCAAGACCATGCAGAAAGGCCTGGTGATCTACTATCTACCCCCCACGCCCCCCCCACATACACATCTATGGAGGAATGGGCAGGGGAGGGGGAGGGGAGAGGGACAAACAAAGGGGGAGGGGAGTGGGGAGGAAAAAATGAAGAAAGAACCACATGGGTGGTGGGGAGGCTGACAGGGAGATACTGTCTCTGTTCTGGAGCCAGGAGCTGCGCAAGCCCGGGCAGTATGTTTCCCTCGGTCTGTGAACCCCCACACCCGGAGGGGACCCATCACTGAGCGCCCGATGGGATGCAGGTCTATGCCGACCGGCACGAGTTAGTCAGGAGTTGAGGCAAATCTATGTGCGTACATTGACGTGTGTAGATCTATCAGTGATAACAGCAGCGTTCACCGCGGAGGCTGGCTCTGGGGACTCAGTGTAAAGTGCTCCGCCCTGGCATGCACGGCAGACACCCGACAAATGGACTATCTTTAGGACTGTCCCTGGAGGGCAGTAGCCACTCAGCACCGGGGACCTGGCTTCTAGGCTCGGCTCTGGCCCTGACTGGTGGTGACTGTTGGCAGACCTCCACCCTCCTGAAGCCAAGTTTCCTTCTCTGTGTAATGAGGGCCCCATCTCCTTCTCCCTCTCATTTCTGGGGCACCCTGGGCCCCATGGGCATGGTGGGCGGGGGCCACTTGGGATGGCTCTGCCTGCCAGTCTGTCACTGCCAGCATGAAGGGGGAGGGGATCCCTGCCAAGACAGGAGCTGGTGCCACTGGGAGTCAGACTCTTCTTCGGCCCCCACACAAGTCTCTCGGAAGCAGCCCGACTCACTGTCTGGCCCCAGGCCGGACACAACCTCGGGGCGCAGGAATGGTGGGCCAGGCTTGTGAGAGCCCACTGTGTGCCTTGAGGACATCTTGTCCCCCCTCTGAGCCTCGGTTTTCTCAGCTGCAACATGGGGGGGAGAAACACGCCACCCCAATCTGTCAGTCCACTCCCTACCCCCACCCCCGGCTCAGCTGAGCACCAGCAGTAACCCAGATGTGGAAGCCTTTGGGGATTTGCTACCATCCGTCGTAATCACCATAATGATCATCTGTCAAACAAGGGCCTGGGCCAGCTGCTGTCCATGGCCCCTCCCCAGCTCGGAGGCCTGAGGGCTTCCAGGGCTTCCAAGCTGGGAGTTTGAGCGGACAGAGGAAGGCTGGGTCTTGAGGCTGTCGGTCCAGGGGAACCTCAGCCCCATCTTCAGGGAGCTGGAGGTTCCTGCCTAGGTCCCTGGGGTCTGAAGATCACCCAGAGTAGGGCCATCCCCTCCCAAAGAACTGTTTCCACCCCCCAGGGCACAGCCTAGCCCTTTTGCACGCAGAGAACAGGAGTGTGGGAAATGGGCTGGGTGACAGGGCAAGCCAGGAACGGGGGCATCAGAGGGCTGTTGTGAGGGTTCAAGAGCCCTGGCTGGCACCCCAGACAAGGTGCTGAACGAGAAGCCCTCACTGGGAGCCCCCACCACTGGGTCCCATGCTGCTTCTCCCCCAGAAGCTCCCACTGTCAGCTCCCACCCCGACTAAGAGGGCATGCCACACCTGCCCAGCATGCCACACCTGCCCAGCCAGGGAGGACAAGGGCCAATGACGGACAGTTTGGGGAGGTCTCTGGTCCAGAGGACTCTTCCCAGCCTGCCTCCAGAAGAGCCTTTCGCCCCAGGGGAAAACGCAGGTGGGTGGCGAACAGGGTAAGGGCAGAGCCCAGCTACCCAGAACTGCTACCCACAGCAGGGCCTGGAGGTCAGGTGGCCTCCCTCTGCACCTCAGAGGTGCCAGGCAGGGACCCTCTTCCAAGCCTCAGCATGGCAGCCTGTCACACTTCCATTCGCCCCGTGTTTGAAACAGGGGCTGACCCAGCAACTGTGCCACTAGGCTTATAGCGGAAAGATGCCCCCAAGGTCACCTCCATCAGCCACCTCTAACTTGGAGGAGCAGGGCTGGGCGTACCCTCCTATGACCTGAGGACCAGTGTCTCCCCCTCACAGACTTGGGCCCAAATACTGAGGGGTAGCAGACGCTGGACCTGCACACCACTCACTGCCCTTCCCTCCACTCCCCGAATGCACATATGCACACACGGGTCTGGCTGCAGCAGCACAGTCCTCCTGTGGCCTTGAGAAGGTCACACCCTCTCCCGACTGGCTTCTCCTCACTCCTTCACCCAGCCCCCAGCAGCCTCAGTCTCAGGGGAGCCTGGGGAACAGGTAGCTGCTAGCAACAGCCGGACTCTCCCCAGAGACATGACACACCCAAGGCTCACTCTGTCTCTTTGGGACCTCGCTGCAGAGACGCCACATCCACCCACACTGCAGATGGGGTTCACAGGGGTGAGCTGGGGGAGAGGGGACACGGGCTTCCTGACTCCCGGCACAGGTGAGACACCCCAGGCTCCCTTACAGGTGGGCCCTCTGAGATGGGAGCCCCCTCCTCTGCACAACCAGAGAAACGAAGACGGAGGACAACAGGCTGCAGACAGAGCACCACGCACGCGGCGCGGGAGGCAGGCAGAGATCTGGGCCGGGGACGCTCTCTGGCTGGTAGGCCTGACCAGGTACCCAAGCCTGCCCACAGGAGGCGCTGCGGGTGCCTCCAATGGTTTCCCCGGGCTTTCAGGAAAACACAAGCTGCTGGGCCTGGCATTCAAGGTCCTGCATACATCGGTCCCAGCCCACCGCTGCACACACCCTGTGTCCTCATCACCACCCAGGTCCCGGCCGGCCACGCCACGAGGAATACCTTCACCCCCCCTTCCAGCTGTGTGACTCACTCACAATTCTCCGAATGACCACGCGGCCATTGACTGAGCACCCACAGGCCCGGCTACCCCAGAGGGAACGACCCAATGACGATAGCAATGCCAACTGCCTTGGGAGCTTGAAGCAATGGGGAACATTTCCAAAAGGTTTGTTTTCTCCCTTGCTGTAATGAAAGAGTTTAAGTCTCAAAAAAACCCTTTCCTCCAGATTTTTCTGCCGTTTTGATTTTCCTTCTGTGCCTTCCCATCTCCCGAGAGCTGCGCCTGTGTGTCAAAGCAGCCCCCGCCAGCCCGTGATGTCAGAGCCTCACAGACGACACTCCCAGGTAGGCAGGCTGGCAGGCAAGAGCCTGCAGAGATGGCGACGAAACACAGAGAACAGGAGGCCCTTGCCCGCAGTCACACAGCAAGGTGGCCGTAGAACTGGGACTTCCTTCCAAACCCTGGCAAAAGTCCACAAGGAGCTGGGCGCTGCTGGGCCGACGCTGCCCACATTAGCCTTCAAAACAAGGAGCCCTGGAGTACAACTAAGTATCTGGCAGCCATTCAGAAAGGTTCATGGCTCGAATCCAGCCCGCAGCTCCTAGGGATAAAGACCCCGGTAATCTGCTTTAGCAAAGATTACCAACCGCAAACCAAACCCACAGCCAGTGACTTGACCTGGACCCTATCTATAAACCCTCTATAGGGTTTCCAAGACTGTAAAGATTCCAAAACCCTAAACTCCCAGCCATCGGATCGATGCTACCTTATATCCTATGGGACAGGGTAGAACCGCCCCTGTAGGATTTCAAAGCTGGAACTCTTTACAGGAGTAGTAAGCCCCGTCTTTCTCCCATGGAGTGGCTAGTGGGTTCACACTGCTGACCTTGAGATTAGCAGCCCACTCTGTAACTGTAAGGATTGCAACCTGACACACAGGGCCGCTGTGAGTCGGCGATTCCGATCATAGCACCCAACAACGCCCATCCTCCAAGCCCGCCCGTCCATCCGCTGTGTCTGGGTGGCTGTCAGCCAGCCAGCTCCCGCTCACAGCGACCTGCAGGAAGGAGCGATCGGCTGCCCAGCCCTGCCGCCCCGTGACTGCTGGTATCTAGGAGCCGGACTCGCCCTGTTGGAGTTCCGGAAGCAGGCTGCGGGGGCCTTTTGCCTCATCTGTGTCAGTCTGGGGGAGGAAGACGGGCTGTCTGCTCCGTCCACAGTGAGAGTCTCGCAACCTCACAGGGGCAGTTCTGCCCGGTCCTAGGAGTCGACATCGACCAAGTTTGGCTTTCTTTTGGGTGGCAGTTGGAAGCTCCTTTGAAAGCCTTTACACACACAAAAGGAAAATGGTCAGGAAACGGAGGGGCCTGAGAGGGGAAGCAGCTTGCTGGAACAAGTCAGGCAGCCAGGCAGTGCCAATGGCCGAATCTGAACTCCGGTCTGCTTCCTCCAAACGGGGACTTGGGGAGGGTGCCCCACCCCCGGCACAGGTATTTACTAGTGGAGTGGGCAAGTCCCTTTATCTCTTGGAAGATCACCTTGTCTGCTGAGACACCATCATGGCCACCGTCACGCACACCCCAGTGACAGGGGAGCGATGCCAGCCTTCACCTCAGTACCCTCTGTGTGTGGTCACAGCTCTGAACACACACTCGAGCTCAATCGACTCTTAGCAAGTGAGCAGGCATCAAGCGTTCTGGACATTTTCTCCCAGCGAGGAAGGCTGATATTCCAGGGACCCTCATGTTGTGGGGTACCTCCCGCCAGCACCCCTCTGTCACGCTTCACCTCTCTTTGCTGACCCATGCCTACCAATACCAGGCTATTGCCCTATAAATAGAGCTCGTTTGGGGGATAGAAATACTCATGAACAAAACCTCCAGCTGCAGCCCCTGCCCTCTGTGCTGACTCAGGGGGGCCGCGGCTGGCTCTGGAGTCTGGACCCAAAGCATCCCAGCTTTGGGGGATCCACAGGCAGGGGCCTCCTCGGCCTGGAGCTGCCCAGACATGCCAGGCTTCCTTTTCTCATGAGCGCGGTGCTGCCACCTCACTCACACTGACCTCACTCCCGAGCCAGCCTGAGAGAGGGCCACTCATTTACCTTGCCCACACAGCTGAGAGGCAGGGGCAGCCTTGGACTCTGGGCCCCCCAGAATCCCGTACTATACCTTACCTGGCATGTGTTCTGGAGCCCTTAGGCCATGCGCCTGCCCTCAGACCTCTCTGGGCCCCCCAGAACCACCTCCCACAGCTGCTGCCCAGAGGTGCCAGCCTCTCAGAGGCCTGGCCGAGATGCCAGGATCAGCCTGGCAGATGTCCTGCCCTGTGAGAACTCTGAGCCCTCCCCGCCCCTCCAGCTCACACCAGCTGGCCCTCAGCCCTGCTTCGAGGACAGAGCTGAAGTGGGACTTCCCGAGCCAGGCCTTCTGGCAGGAACAGCAAAGCAAAGGGAACCCCTGGCTGGGGTGTCCTGTCTCCGGAGGGGCCAGGAATGCGTGCCCACCAAGGGCCATATGCCAGGCAGTTTCCCAGTATCCTCTGGAGCTCCAAGCTGGGGTCATGGGATGGCAGAAAAGAGGGAAGACAGTGGAGCTGTGCTGGGGGTGACAAGCTATGCCCCCTCCCCCCTCCCCCATCCCCTCCCTCAGGAGTGGTGAGTTCACATCCCACACGCGGGAGGCTGATGTCATGCCCGAGTGTGAGCACCCACAGGGCCTGGTTGTGGTGGGTGCACGTGCCTGGGCCGGGCTCCTTTTTAAGGGCGCCGGACTTGCATGTGTGAGCACATCTGGGCCCCCAGCAGATGATGGGAGCGAAGCAGAGCGCAGCCCTGAACGGACTTCCTTTTCTGACAGCCTGGCAGCCCTGCTGCCCCCCATGTGGACATGGGCACTGTCTGTGGGGCGGGGCTGAAACGGGGGAGTCTCAGCCTAGGTGTGCCGAGGTCTCAGGGGCCCTGGCAGTGCTGGAGAGAGACAGAGAGAGACAGAGAGACAGAGAGAGAGAGTTGTGTGTGCTTGCTGACTGTGCACAGCGTGTGTGCCTTGCGGCTCCTCGGCTCCTGACAGCCAGGACAAAGGCCTCCTCAGACAGACTGGTGGTGGGGAAGACAGACCAGCCCCAGAATCTTCAAAGGGCCTCTGGTTTGGAATGTGACAGGCAGGTGGGGCTGGGCGGGGGAGGTGCAGTGAAGCAGGCGGGCAGGTAAGAGGAAGGCAGACAGCAGGGTCCCAGGCTCCTAAGTCTCAGAGGCTCACCTCTGAGCATGGGATGGGGGGTGTGTGGCAGTGCGAGGCTAAGCAGCAGACCCCATCTCCCTAATCCTGAGCCAGAAAGGGGACACACTCCCAGAGGACAAAGGAAGGGACATGGTCAGCTCCAGGACAGGGGTCTCCTGCTCCCTGGGAGGAGAAGAGAGGGCTTCCCTCCAGGGCTGGCAGTGTGTTAAGGAGCACCACCCAGCCCTGGTAGAAGATGGCAAATCCAGGACAAAGCTCTGGGAGCTGAGCTCGGGACCCTGAGGGGACACAGCCCAGCCTCCCCCCCTCCAGCCAGGTGCACCCCAGCCCCTAGACAGCAAAGGGCAGCAGGTGCAGTGTGGCTTTTCCCGTACCCCACCACTGTGGAGAGGGAGCTCCTGGAGGAAGACACAGGACTGTGGGGATGAAGGCAGCTTCCTTAGCCCCTCTGTCTCCTCATCTGTGAACTGGGGTCCTCAGTGCCTGAACAGGAAAGGCGCCCCACATTCTGAGTGTGAACTGTTACCTTGAAATCCTTTCCAAGGCCATTAAGAGACTCTCACCCTAGGCCCAGACCCTCCAACTGCTGCGACCTCAGAGTGAAGCTGAGACCCTGGATTCAGGGATTGGGGAGCCTGGCGGGTCTGGCCACCACGACCCAACAAACCTGCTGCCCCTTCCGGTCCTGTGCCAGTCCAGGCATTCTCTCAGGACATCCAGCACCACTGTGCGCGCTTATTAGCCAGAAAACTCGGGGCTCCTTTCCCCAAAAAACACTCCCTCAGGAAGAGGGGAGAGCTGCCTGGCAGATTTGAAGAAGAAATTAAACCACCCTGGTTCATTTCCCTTCTGCCTCTCTCCTGCTGACCCTGACCCAGCTTCTGGGACGACCCCACCTCCCCCCACTGGCTCCAGAAGCATCTTTCAGTCCTCTGACTTTGGTGGGGGCTGGAGGGCTGAAGCACTAGGGTCAGATGCCAGCCTGCCATGTGGCTGAGATGAGGGTGCTGCCCTTCCTTCAGGGTGCAGGGGGAGGCCAACAAGGGCGAGGAGTCACAGCGCTGGGGTCTCACTGCCGTGCTGGGTGCCGCGCTCACCTCTGGAGCTGGCGTGTTTACGTGTGTTTGCGTGTTTGTCTGCATGGATACAAGGCTTCTTCCTCCAGTGCGGCCGCCTCGGGGCTGACCCTGAAAAGTCTGCCGGGCATGGGGACCGCCCTGTGAACTCCCACCGAGTCCTCAGATCCTGCCTAGCCAGGGGAGGCGACAAGAGGACGCCCCACTGCGTGACGCGTGTGCCCGGCTCCGCAGCGGGTCAGGGACAGGGCGGCGGGTGCGGGGACAGGGGGGGAGATCCGGGGGAGCGCTCTTCTCCGCGGACGCAAGGACATCACACCAACCACGGTCTTGAGGCTCCGTGGACCGCAACTTCCTCCCTCTAGAGACAGAGCGCCTGGGCCAGGGCACCTCCCCAGAGGGCCAGCAAACGTGCCCACTTGCCCTCAGTTCTACTCCGAATCCCAAGCAGCCCCTCCTCCGGGGTGGACGGAAACCGGGACCCTCATCACCCCAGGGATGGGACCGATGGCCCCGGCTCGGCTGCGGCCTGACCAGCCCCCGGGAAGGGGTCTCAGCCCGAGCAGCGCAGGCCTCCCCCGGCCCGCCCGCCGCCG
>NW_022111357.1:23621847-23627168 GCF_000313985.2 Echinops telfairi | reverse complement strand
CCGGGCGCTCGACTCGCGCAGCCGGTCCTGGCTCTCTGACATGGTCTCCTGGCAGCCCGCCACGCCCCCATCTCCTGCCCGCAGGACGTGGGACTCGCAGGCCATACTCCAGAGCAGAGTGGAGGGGAGGGAGGTGGCAAGAAAAGGCCCTGCTCTAATCACCTCGGTCTGACCCTGCTGCCCACGGAGAGGAAGAGGCCTGGCCAAGGTCACTCAGCAAGTGAGGAGCAGTGCCAACACTGGACTTGAGTCTGCCTACTGGACTTGAGACTCCAGCGGGCTCTCACCCGTCCCTGCCCCATCCTCCGCCCCCCAAGACACACAGGGGAGGCTGCGTTAGGGCTCCAGACCCCTTTCTTTGCTCCATGATTCCTCTCTGCAAGGGCCAACTCTAGAGACACAAGCTGCGGGTCTAAATAACGGCAATTCCAGAGGTCAGAGCTGTGGGGGACGTTGAGAAGGTGCTGGTGCTGGTCTTAAGTCACAGAATATTCATGTTCGTGGGGATCTTGCGATCTGTGGCCCTCACTCCTTGTTCTAACTGGGGAGCAGCTGAGGCAGGAATTGGGACAAGCCTCCCCTCCTCCACGTGTAGAATTAGTTGGCCAAGTTGACAGGGCCCTTCCAAGGTCAGAGAGTCCAAAAGGGGCCACTTCACAGACAGGGCTTGGGGCGGGGGTGGGGTCACCGGCATTTACCTACTCAACAAGTTTATTGAGCACCTGTAGGATGCTCAACACCATGTCGTAGGCCAAGTTCTCTAGCGAGGGCAGATTCATTTCAAGAAGGTGGTTCCTCCCGTTGTGGCACCTGGCAAGTCCCAAAGCCACGGTCCAAGCACCTTGCTGGAGGCTTCTCCTGACTCGCCTGGCCGTGAGGACTGATGAACCCAAACCTGACAGGTCAGATGCAGGCTGCTGGCTCCCGTCCCAGTGATGAAAAGTCGGATAAGAATCAGGAGCTTGGCCAGAGCACCCATACTTACTGAAAGCAGGCCATGTCTCCAAGGAAATTCCCTGATCTCAAATTATCATACGGTGGGAAATGATGTAATCCTGAGGACTGTGGTCGAACCACGTTGACAGCATGAACTATCCCAGTCCATCCCACAGTCCATACCTTTACACGTTTCCTTAGACTGTACCTCTTCTCTGAATAAAGACTATTACAAATCCATACTTGTGCCTAACACAAACTAGCCCTGTTTGCATGTTGTATTTTATACATGATGTGATGAGGGCGAAGGAGAATGTTATACGTACAGATACACACACATACACAGAATAAAGCAAGGATGAATGGTTCATAAGCATCGCAGTCCTGTTCATTCCGTATTCCCTTAGTGAGGCCTCAGCTGGGCGTGGCTCTTTGCCTCGCATGGTGACCCTAACGGAGTCTGAACCATCAGTAGTCATGTTGGAATTGCTTCACTGTAGTCTTCTTTCTACTGACTTTAGTCCCAGGGCAGGATAGTACTAAGTGACCTCCTAAGGCTTCTCCTGTCTTCCGGACATATTATTCGTCACCTCCATTCAATAATCAGTTGGCAATTGGGACTAATCACACCAACCAGTACGTAGATCCCTTCTTTGCTGGGAGATCCAGAGGTGGTCGATCATTAGTCCTCCAAGCAACCTTCTTGCTTTGCAAGACGCCCCCCTAAGAGGTCTTGTCCAGCAAACTCACCTTATGCAATAGGTCTTTTGATCTCTTGACTGCTTGCTGCTTCTTGAGCATTGATTGTGGATCCAAGCAGAACAAAATCCTCGATCATTGAAATACTTCGTCCATTGATCATGGTCCAGTTGTGAGGATTCGGGGCTTCTTTACATGGAGTAATACTACATCGGCATATACCAAACAACAAGAACAACCCGAACCAGACTCCCTGCCATCGAGTCAGTGCTGACTCACAGTGAACCTGCAGGACAGGATAGAGCTGGCCCTGTGAGTTTCCGAGACTGTAAGTCTTTACAGGAGTAGAAAGCTGTCTTTCTCCCAAGGAGATGCCAGTAGTATCGAACTGCTGACCTTGCAGATTGCAGCTGAATTCATAACCACTAGACTAGAGCTCCTACAGGGCATATACAGCCACCTGGAAAACACTGGTCAACCCTTGCAAGGTATTGCCACCTAGATGGTGTCTTTATTCAGGATGACGGGGACTGCGACGAGCAGTGAACTCCGTAAGCACAGGCTCATTACTGGACTTCATTTGCTGTGAAGTGAGCCCCTTGATCCAAGGCAACACTGCGTGGGGTACCATGACTGTGGATAGACGTTCTGTCTGTGCACACATGGCTGTTTTGGCAGAAGCATTGCATGCAGGGAAGGCAGATCCGTATCGAGAGTGTCTGATAAGAAGGAAAAGCAGCCCTTTTCACAATGGAAGCAGTCTAAGGTAGTCAACCTGCCGCCGTGTTCTCGGCTGGACATCCTGGTCATCCTGAGGAATGGTGCCACCACCTTGGGTCTGTGTTGGTCTCCGCTGCTGGCAAAGGGGGCACTCGGCAGTGGCTGGAGCCATGCGTCTTGGTGAGAAGTCGGTGTTACTGTGCCCGGGTGTAACTACCATGCCTACCATCATGGCTACTTTGTTCATACGGTCCCTGAGCAATGAGAGGTGGCCGGGGAAAGAGAGTGACTGATTTCCACAGGACACGTCACCCTCTCCGCATGAATTTTAAAACCCTGCTCTGCTGAAGTCGCCCTCTGGTGCGCATCCACCTATCAGCACCTTCATTGCTTTGACATCCCCAGAGAGGTTCAGCCACATACCTCCTTCCCATATATGTACTCGTCATCAATTGTCTAATCAAGTCCCTCCCAAGATCCTGGCCATCTAGCCAAACCATTGGCCACAGCCCATGAGTCTGGCCATTTCTCCTTCCAATCCAAGCAAAGAAACCAGCAGGTGCACTGCTCAGTGCTCCATCCGGCAAGAGTATCTCCCTTCACCGCTGTCCTCTGTAGAAGTCCCAGTAGAGGGCTGCGGGGCTGCTGCTGTCCCCTTTCAAGCGGTGCCTGCGTGGCCTGCAGAAACATCTGTCCACAGCCACGCGTGTTCTCTTCCTCAGTTAACTGATACCATAAGGCATTCCCCTTGAGGACCGTGGGGCAGACCGGGACAGGGAAGGGAATGTGACTGGAGGGGAAGCCATGTGGGCCTGTGGCTACCTCCTCGTGCAGCAGACTTGTGTCCACTGGCTCTGCGTGAGTCCAGTCTCACAGACAGCACTTTCATTTCACGATGGAGTGCACCCGACGGGCACGTGACTTCACAGGCCAGACCACACCCTGTTCGTAATGGCGGCTCAGGTCACATCACGTGCGCCTTCAGTGTTCAGTCTCTTTCGAGGCCTAGTCACCAGGCAAACGCTATTTCTCACGGGGAGAGTGGTTACTGGCAGAGGTTGGCAGGGAAGTGCTCCAAAATCCTAAGGGTCTGAGTGGCGATTCACCAATAAAGACCTACCCCAAACAGCAGCTCTATTTGCCACTGACAGCAACACACCATTGCACCAGCCGGATCACACGTGCAAGTGGCAGAACCCTCTTTGTTCTGAGCCCCACTCAGACCTCGGAGCTTTTCAGGTCGCTTGTTAGTAAGGGATATGTCACCTCAAAATCTAAGCAGGGGCACCAGCATTGTGCTTCCTGCTGAGTTGCAGGAAGGGTCAGCTGCCACGAGCTATCCTTTAGAAGAAAGATCTTGACATTTCCCACATCCTCTGATCCCTAGCCATTTCACGGAGGCGGAGCATGCCTGACAGTTTGTTCAATTGACTTCCCACTCTTTGGCACTCCCATGACTTACCAGCAAATCAAGTCATTGATGTTTCCTAGGTCCACTCAGCACACCATCATCAGAGTAATGGATCACTGCGACTTCTTGTGGAAGGAACCAGTGATCAGGGTCCCTGCAGATTAAATTACGACATAGGCTGGGAGCTGATAGGCACCTAAGGTAGGACCGGAATAATGAATGGCTGGTTGGACCATCTGAAGGCAAACTGCTCTGGTGGTCCTTTGAAACAGGTCCAAAAGGCATTGGCCAGATCAATAGCTCACTCCCAGTCAGTGGGTGCAAGGAGGGCAGCTGTTAGGCTGGCTCCTCTACAGAAGGCCAGTGGAAGCTGATGTATGTCGGTCGGTATGTGTACACAGAAAGAGATAAGGAGTCTTCAGAAGTTTTGGGGTGGGGGAAGGAATTAAAAGAAGATAATCTTTTGTCCCCATGAACTGTTTGAAGCCCTTTTGTTTATATCAAGTTGTAGAGGCTGGCAAGTCCCAAGTGCATGGGTCAGGTATCTAGCGAGGGGGTTCTCCTGACTCACAAATTGAGAAAAAGCAATAGCTGCATACCAGGAGCCAGATGTAAGGCCAATGTAAGCATTGAGACATGGGGAAGCGCAGTTGTAATTGGAGTAACCACCTGCTTACGATAACCCACTATCATTCTCCAAGCTCCATTCATCATTTGGATGGATTTGACTTCTCAAGTCAACAGGTGGGTTAAATGGGGACACGGTGGGATCCCTGCATCCACCAAGGCCTTCATGATGGCCTAAGTCTCTGTCCTCACTCCAGACATGTGGCACTGCGCTTGGCTCACCCTTTTTCTAACTGGTGACAGTTCTAATGGTTTCCACTTGGTTTTTCATTTTAAAAATCATTTTATTGGGGGCTCATACAACTCTTATCACAATCCATACATCCATCCATTGTATAAAGTACGTTTGTACATTTGTTGCCATCATCATTCTCAAAACATTTTCTTTCTACTTGAGCCCTTGGTATCAGCTCTTCACACACACACCCCCTCATGACCCCTCCACTTGGTTTTTCCCACAGCACTACACTACACTGCCTGGAACTGATGCATTTGTTTTTCTTCTTCTTTTCCAAAGGGATTGGTGGCCCTTTCTAAGAGTGACTGTCCATTGGGGCAGGGGAGGATAATCAGAGTTTTGGAGGTTAATGACAATGGCTCTGGATTGACACTATTTCCAGGAGACCCGAAATGCCACCGTGGCCCACCAGTTAGAATAAGACATGGTGGTTAGGTTATATTAGTGGAGTCTTAGCTCAGGGCCGTCTCATAGCAGATCTGGTGGGTCCCCCAATTCATCCTGGGGTGTTTGATTCCCCCCATTTCCAGGGTGCATAGATGGAATTGAAATATTTAACAAGTGGCAGAACCCCACATCGGATCCCTGACATTTCTTAGATCAGACCACAAAACCGGGGAGAATTACGGAATACTTGGCAGTGTGGCCTGGCCCATCTGACACCCAACCTTTAACCGATACACACAGCCA
>NW_022111357.1:23619188-23620714 GCF_000313985.2 Echinops telfairi | reverse complement strand
GCAGGTGAGCCAGGGGAAGGGGCAGATGGAGATGCACACAGCAAGCAGCTACGGCTCTGAGATTTTCTTGGTCAGCTATCCTTTCAGGGGTGTGGATCAGCGGGCTCCAAGGTTCCCAAGGTCCCAGGAGCCTGTGAGCTCTGGGAGGCTGAATGTACCCGGCCCTGCCGAGTAGGCCAAAGAATGAAGGGGCTTCCGTGCCAGGCCTCTTTCTTTATAATCAAGGAGCTTTTCAATTACAGCATTTTCCTATTTACAGAAAACCTCCCTCAATGCAAGAAGCTTATAATCCCTGGTGGGTCTTGAGGGGCACCCTTCTGAGATTGCCAGGTCCCCCAGGAGGAGGCAACACGTGCTGGGAGCGTGCGGGGCGCAGGGCTTGGTGAGAAGCCTGGTACTGATGCAAACATTGGGGCATTCCCTGCCCTATTTCAATCTAAACCACTCAGGATTGACCACACACGCATGACCGCCTCTGGGCCCAAGCCTTTTCCTTCTCAAATCCTTAATGCGTCATGGACCCGGCCACCACCCCTGCTCTCCAAGCAGAGACATCTAAGACCGCTGGAGGGGAAAAATATGGGCAGGGCAACAAGAACGTCTGAAAATGGACATGGTTGCAAGGCGCAGAAGTCCTAACATGGGTATAGCATGCCTGAGAACTACCATCCCCACCCACCCCCCTTCCCCCCTATCCCGCCAGGTCAGATGGGAGGGGAATGGGACTGCCCATAGGAAAAAGCAGGCATGGGGGTGGGGCTGGCGGGAAGGGATCCCGGAGGAAGGGCTCGGAATGGCTGAGGGAAGAGAATGGTCAGAATACTAGAGAAGCTGTGGCCTGAGTCTGTGCCAGGGCACATATGACAGAGGAAGACCTGAGACCTCAGTGGGGCTGGGAGGCGGCCAAGCTACTGCTGACGGGAGACAGGGCGGGAGTGGCCTTTGGATTCCAGATGTAAACATGCCTCGGAAGTCCCCATTTTGAAGACAAATGGGAAAAGCTCAAAGACGAGGTTCTAAACAGAAACAAGCGGTTCTGACTCGGCAAGCCGACAGGACAAGGCAGAATGCCCTTCCAAGTCGCTGAAGCCGTAGCTCATTATGGGAGTAGAAAGCCTCAGCTTTCTCCAGTAAAGCGGCTGGTGGTTCAGAACCACTGACCTTGTAGTTAACAGCCCAATGCGTCATCTACTATGCTGCCAGGGATATCTCCTGGGTCCTGAGTTCAGTGGAGAGCTTCTAAAGGTTCCTGCTGTGTCCATTCACATGGGGGTCACATGGGGAACAAGCTGGGCCAGGGCTTTTGCCCTGGGGAGCCCAGTAGTGTCTCACTCACTGCAGACCAGTAGGGAGCCCTCATGGGGTTCCAAGACTGTAACAGCCTGCCAGAGTAGAAAGTCCAGTCTTTCTCCTGCGAAACTGCTGGTGGTTTTGAACTGCCAACCATGCGAATCACAGCCCAGCTCTTAACCACACCACCACCAAGGGTTCAAGATAAACCCAACCTACTGCCACGAGTCAATTCT
>NW_022111357.1:23613684-23617364 GCF_000313985.2 Echinops telfairi | reverse complement strand
TAGTCTCTTCCACTGTGAGCACAGCTCTGGGTGGTGACTAGAGCGGCACCACAACCAGACACCGCTGACTGACCAAGCCCGGGAGCAGATGCTTCCTTTTCCTGGGAAGACGGCCATCTTCAAGGCGCCTTCTAAAACAGGGGTTTGGATTACCTTTCAACACACCCTGGCAAATAGATACAGGGTCAAGGAGGCTTACTGCTTAGGTCCGAGCTTCACTTTCCACGAGCCAAGAGAAAAATCACACAGCTAGAATGATTTGGGGGCGGGGGAGGTGCAGCTGTGTGGTCATCATCGTAGTCCCACGGGCTTCCGGCAAGATATGTCCTCAAGTTCTCAGTGTCTGGTCTTGATGTCATGGCTGGTGAGCATCCAGGGGCTGAGTGCAAAGGGAGTTCACAGACCTGAGGCAACTTCAAGGGGCCACGCCAGCAGCCCGAGTGCCACCGGAATGCCAGGCGACAGCCGGAGAGAACGTTCCACAGCATTTCTCCGCAGTGGCCTTTACCACCAGGTGATCTTCGGCATGGCAGGCTACACAAGGCAGCACTGGCTGCCGCTCTCAGAGAACACTAAGGTAAAGAAAGGCCCAGGAACCTCCATTAAGGTGGATGGTGAAATTATCTAGAATACAGTTGACCCCACCTTTTGAAACTTGCCTTTTACTACCACCACTGCCTTACAGAGGTGTGGGTTCTCTGGATAGCTAGCAGAGTCAGGCCCAATAAACTTGACTGCTAGACGTGGAAAAAAAGGATGGGGTGGGAAGATGGCTTTCTGTCTACCAAGACTGCTTTCTGGCTGATGCTCAGGGAAAGATCTGTCAAGCAAAGCAGCATCTTTTTACAATTGTTTATAGCTCACGTCTTAGGGAGTAAAACAAAGGATTCCAATTGTGTTGATAATCCCTTGCAAGATCTGGGGTGGTGCTGAGCTGCTAGCTTTCAGGATTAGGAAGGCAGCTGTACCTTGCGGGAGGGGCAGGGGACACCGGCACCGGGGTGAGCATCTCCTTGAATGAAAAGGCCGGCTGTCTGACTGACCGCGGTCCCCGCGGGCTTAAAGGGGGTGGTGCCCACTATGCCGTGGTAGCAGGAAAGGCAGGGTTCCTGGATCATTTAACTCCAGCAGTTTGTGTAGACAGAGATATGTCACCCTATTGGTACTTAAAACACGTAATTCAATCTCAGAGTTAGCTTCAAATAATAACCAGGGTCTGATAAGTCCATGCTGAGACCGACCCAGTGGACATAAAACATCTCACCCAGGATTGTGAGTTTGGGGAAATAAAGGGAGAGCAGGTGCTTTTAGTTTGGCAGAAAGGTAACAGTAATTCCAAACAACAAACGTCATTAATGCAGAGGCTTACCCCCAGTGAATGAAGACATCCAAACTACAGCCTATCTTTCAGTTACTGGCACCAATTTGGGCAGCTAGGCCAGCAGAGCTATGTTGTACACAAGAGGCGGGGATTGTAAGGCAGGGTCAAAAACAGGGCCGGGGGACGACACACTGCAAATTCCTGAATACCATTTATAGGAGATTGCCAATGTAAGAAAGCACACATGCACTGCATTCAAAACCCAATGGAAAAGGTTTTACTTTAATGTCACAGCCCAGAGGACAATTGGACTCCATCTATTTGTAAATACAGACAAAACAAGAATCAGGCTCTCTATTTGGAGCGTTTTCCCTGTACAAAGCAGTCAGGGTGGCAATGCAGGCCACTAAACACACAATTCCTTTTACTGTTGCCTACTGTGGAGCAAAAGAGACTCTGGCCCAGGGGGCCTGGGCTTCTGAATTTCTAACACAGGATCAGGGTATCGGTGGTGCTGCCGGGCCATGGCAACGTCTGAGGAGCGCTGGCAAAAGAAGGAGAGTCAGCAACAGCCAGGGCAAGGCCAGGAAGGAGGCAATAGCTGTGGCTCTGAGGACAGATTTCTTGGCAATCCGCTGTGCCCACTGAGCCCACTCTGCCCTGAGAGCTAGCACAGACGCCAGCAGCCAACCGCCCAGGGGCCTACAGACTTCGAGAACGTTACGTGGGACCACTGCATGAGGGATGAGAGACACACATAACAAATGTAAAAACTGTCAACAGCAAACTGGGGAAAAACAGATCCGCTTTCTGGGCCACTGATGCCGCCTGTCCATCTGGCTGGCAAGCTAACGTGTAGAGACAGGAGGCTGCTCCAGCTCAGCAGGCACAGAGGGAGCGTGCACACAAGTCCTTACCTTGGGGGAGAGTAAGTTGCTTTCTGCACTATTATCTTGTGCTCCGGTGCCGTGTCTCTAGAGCTAAGGAGAAGATTGAAATCTAAAAACCTGGATTGGCTATCCATCATCTCAACTGATTCCTGTTCTGGCCTGACCTCGGGGCCAGCATGGCTGGTTCCTGGGGCTCCTCACAGGCTGTGTGGGCGAGTCCTTTGTGCAGCTCTCGGTCCCCCACACAGGCTCATTAGCCATTCCTCCACCTTCTCGGGGGGCACAGGCTGAGTACATTACAAACAGAGGGGAATCACATACAACAAGTTATAATTTTGCCACACGGCAATAATTATTGTGATAAAAAAGAGCTATTCAGAAGGGGTGCTGCCAAGGTTACTGGTCCTCAAATTAAAATTTGCCTCCCCAAATCCATTGAGTTTTAAATGTTCGGGGGGAGGAAAAAAAAAACAGAGCCTAGTGCAAAGCCCCCAAAAGTGTTAACAAGGAAACTGCCTGTGACAGTTCCTCTGTCACAAACATATAACATATACATAACATACATGGACTCAACAGCGGAGACTATTTGAAAACAAACAAGCTCCAACCTCAAAGTTCCATTAGAAAATCTCTCAATATTCTTAAGAATATTGCTTCAGTTATTTGTTGCGAGTAACAATAATCCTGAGTTGGATACAATAGCAGCCCCATCCCATAATTTTCGTTCTTTTAAACAAAGGTAGACCCTGTCTGGGCACTGTGGAAGAATGTTTTCAAAAAATAGACGTGAGATCCAAGAAACAGGCACAGTCTGAGGGAGACCTTGTTATCCAAATGTGCTGCAGTCCAACTGGCTCCTCGGAAGGCGGTCGGATCTCTGGAACGTGCAGGGTGCCTTTGATCTCCCACTTTTAAGCCATGGGGCAGGCAAGACTGGAGGAGGGTGCTGCCACCCGAGACGGACCCGCTCCCACTTCCTGAAAAGCCCCGTGCCAAATCGCCTCTGAAGCCAGCACTGAGGCACTTTCCTTGTGCCCAGCAGGGAGGGGAGCGGTGGGGCCCCTCCTGTCCCCAAGGTTAAGAGATAGACCACTGGGCGGGCGGGCAGCAGGTAAGGCGAGTATGCTGGCGCTGCCCTGACGAGTCTAGTTCTGAAGACAGTTTTCCACAATTATGGCAGGTTCTTCACGTTCATGCTTTATTGAAAGTAGCATATGTATCAAAGACAGGGACTGGTAAGCAGGTTGACGTCTCTAAAGAATGATTTTAGTTCAGAGCAGAATGCTGTTCCATCTACAGTGATATGCTTCCTTTATGGACCAATGCATCTGATGTGAACTTGAGCAAGGAAATACCACAGAACTTTATTCCCTCCCACGACTAGAAGTCGCATGTAAGCATGATTTATGTCACTGCTACGAAACTTGTTCAATCTTCACTTGGCCCTCTTCCCTCCCACCACCCCCACC
>NW_022111357.1:23602758-23612998 GCF_000313985.2 Echinops telfairi | reverse complement strand
CAGGAGCCAAGCTGCGGCAACAAGGCCTTTGTTTCTACCACAGTAATAATCCAAGAAATGCGTACATTCCAAATAAATTCATTAAACCTTTTCACTGAGCCTGATTTAATTTGGTGAGTTCTTCCAGCTCTAATTGCAATCAGTCAGATGCATACTGACATGCTCTAAAATGGGACTGATAGGAAGAATTCAGCAAAGGTTAAATATAAATCTCAAAATGCCACCAGCTAATTTCCCAAGCTCCTCCCATGAAATGAAATGGAGAAAGTGAGCGGCCATCTGGCAGTAGATGCTTCCAACACCTAGACCCGATCTGAGGCCCGAGTGCTGAAATAGATAAACGAGCTTGAATAAAACGCACATTTAACGAAAATTAATTTCAGTCACATGGCTGAGATGGAATTAAAATTTTAAATCAAATGATAGTCTTTAATTTAATAGAACATTGGAACATAACCCTGACATCCCTGAACCACACACGACAAATATAACTTACCTTTAAACCCTTCTTCTGGCAAACACACTGGGGAGGGAAGAAAAGAATTCTAAATTAAAAGATTGTTGTGACAGACAGGGATAGTACTTCAATGGCGAAAGACAGAGCGTTTAAAATAACTTTAGTTACCTTACTCACCTATGATCATTACTTGGGAATTATGGACGATATTCATCTGATAACTTTCCCCCCACCCCCTAGTTTTGTTTCTAATCGAAGCAGTGCATCTACAAAGTCAAATGCTGGTAGAGCAAACTTGGTGATGGGGCCACCGTTTTCTATGATGCCAGAGGAGGGCTGAAGGGGCACCCTGAGTGCCGCCCTCTGGAGAGTGTGATTGCGCCCCCGCCCTCACCAGACCCCAACTGCACAAGCGGCGGCTGTTTCTTCTGGTGTCTCACCTCTTTATTTTTGAACAACATGCACGTATTGCTCTCTTATCATTTTAGATGACGACTACCTTGGTAAGATAAAATTTAGCTTTGCATATTACCTACCTCCCAAGGCAGTCTTCTGACACAGAAATGTCTGCCGTTAAACCCATCTCCGCCGTGGACATCATTTTCACTGCTGATGCTGCCCACTGCTGAGCCCCTGGAACACCTGGATGAGACTTCTTCCCGGCCTGGCACATTTCTATCTCTCTGGGCCCGGTCACTGCTGCATTCTTTATGCTCTATTATTTCTGTAACTATTTCTAATTCAACTGTGCATTCTTGAGGATTTAGAAACCTTCTCAAGAGAGTCATCTACTAACCCTATGGCCAGCCTTTCCAGAAGCCTGCATCCACTGCGCCAATCTGGGACAGGATGTGCTCTTCTGGGACTTTCCTTCACCATCTCCTTAGGCCATGCCTCCTATGTTGGATCTCTGGTTGCCTGGTGCCAATATTCTTTCTTGATCTTCTATACTGCTTGGGTACAGCTTCATGTGCTCTTGACAGTGCTCTTGACATTTCGGTGTCTCCCATTAGCCCAGGAATGGGATTCATTTTCCCTTCACTTCTTTAGGGCGTTTAGGATCTTTCCAGGCATGGGTTTTCATTAGTATCATGGAGCCTTTGCATCCCCACAAATTTCTTCTTTTCTTCAAATGTCCCTTTTATATAAGCCTTAGCTTAGTTTGCTCTTTATATATGTATATATATATAAATTTTTTGGTAGGAAGTTTTAGGTTTTCGTTACTTCCTTTATCCCAGTTAGTTGGTGGGCCTCTCTTATTTCCCGCTCTCGTACCTCCACTGTCCAGAGACTTCAGTCTGTCCATTTCTAGCTGTTTAACGGCGAGGTACTAAAAACATTCCCTGGGAGCTCTGTTCACAATGGGTATTCAAAGTGGCCTTCACTGAAATGTACCCATAAGATTAACTGGTGTTAAAAAATTTGTAGACTACTCTCTTAAATTGGCCAACTTCCCCAAAGAGACGTCTCCTACTACTATCTGGGAGCTGAGGCTGGCAGCCAGCATTTTAGCAATGCCTATTCCCACCTTTCTACTTCAATGTCTTCATGGAGTTTTTGGAAATGGATCAGCACTGACTCTGATTGTCCTTCTAAAGTGGAGAAGGAGTAACAAAACCGTGAAGGAAGGGGATACATGAAGGTTTGTGGGCTAGATAGCTAACTGCATGCATGTGACACTGCTTTTTAACCAACTGTCCAGGGTTTAGGTCTACATCTCCCTCTCAAACCTCCTTCGGAGGTACCTGCTACCTCCAGTTCCTGCTGTCTCAGCAGTGAGATTTGAGTTAGATTTGCTTCTTGTTAAGAGTCTGGATGGCACATTGGTTACAACTAATTGCAAGGTCAACAGTTCATAACCACCAGTAGCTCTGTGGAAAGAAGACGAGACTTCCCACTCCTGCAAAAAGTTAGTCTCAGAACCCTGCAGGAGCAGTTCTACCCTACCCTGTGGGTTCACCATGCGTCAGAATCTACTTGATGGCAGTGAGTTGCTTCTTGTTTAGCATGTCTGTTTTCAGGCTTACATTTATTTCATTTCCTCTGGTTAGACTAATACATTTTTTCTCTCTGCTTCCAGTTCCCAAAATTTGGTGGGCATAATATAAGATTCTCCCTTAAAAGCACATAGAAGTCTTTTCAAGGTAGAAGGTAAAAGCATTGCAGTCTCTCTAATTCCACCTCTTGCCAACTGTTCCTCAACAGATATCCCTAAAACAAATTCATGTTTACCTTGCATGACATCATCCATTGCAGCATAATCTGCAATTGGTTCATCGGCCTGGAAAACAAACGAAGACAATTCAAAACCACAAGAGAGTTGGAGCCAGGAGGAAGAGAGGTCAGATATTCATCACATTCAAGTTTGGGCCATGATCAAATACAGGGATATAGCTCCAAGATACAAATGAATATCGTATCCAGTGGAGAGCCCAGCTCCAGGTCTGGCTGGCAAGGTCCAGGTTTACACAGCTGGCCTGCCAAGTGCAGATCTGGACTCTTCGCCATACAGGACGCATGCTGTGTGTGCTACTGTTTTCTGGCCCCTTAAAATCCCGTTAGCTAAAGAAATGTTCGAGATACGAAAAACATTTAACATGAGTTAAGCTAGTGGTATCAGGGAGTTAGGTAGAAGTAAAACTGGACCTTTGAAAATAAATTTTCCTCTACTTTAACATGAGTAAAGATAGGCATATCTTTATTTAACATGAGTAAAGATAGGCATACTCATTTCCTTCGTAGGGCAGAGTCGGCATGGAATCAGGGAGTCTGGTGTGCTTTCCAGCAAGGGGCCAGTGACCAGATTCTTGCTATGCCTTGAAAACAAACCTTTCAATAACACAGGCTGGCCAGTGCTAGGCTGTTAAAACAGCATCACTGGGATTCAGAACCTCAAATGGTTTTCAAAATCATGTCACTGAATCCACTACTATTGCCCAAACGTGAACAGTGTGTGTGTGCAGGGAGGGGCGGGTACGGGTCTGCTTCATCATTTTCAGGGCTGAATTTTATCACACCAGAATTAGAAGTAGGGTATAAAAAGCATAGCTTTCACAGCTCAAAACCTGAACAATGATGTTAGCACATGATGCAGTGGTGTTTGGCACAATGGGATCCTTTTGGCCACCAAGAAACAAAGGCGGCAAAGGGAACGTGACTAAATGAGGTCCTGGGGAGAGCAGGACCGTGATAGTGAGGCTGGTTCAAGGGTTCTTTCTTTGCAACTTCTCCGAATCCCCCACTGTCCCTAAAGCACCTTCCAGCTCTACTAGTGAATCCATTCTTCCAAAAGCCAATTTCGACACCCAGGACAAGAATCTCATTAAGCCAACGGAGAGGATTGCAACTGTCTTGACAGAGCCTCGTGCTTTATTCATGCTTCCTACCTTGAGTGTCTGGTATTTTTCAGGAAGGGGAGAAGAGAGGCTACTTTATTAGGAGGCATATTGTTAATTCTCCTGATTCCAAAGTTAGGGAGGATGTTGAGACCTTCAAGAGTCAGTCAGCAAAGATCACAGGCGACAGAGAGAGGCCGATTTTCAGGCATAAAATGTAGGAAAGTTATGATCACTTATGCCTGCAACCTCAACCCACTGCAGAGCAGGCTGCAGGCGTCAGTAACCGGACCTCACAGAGGCATGGATATTGAACTTCGCCTTCTTAGGTACAGGCAGCTGTTTAGGGTCTGGTGCCACTGCAGCCTACGGTGACACACAGAATCAAGACCCAAAGACGTCTTGACCTCCTCAGTCTCGTAAAACTTGGTCAGAGCCGGGGAATCCAGAATCCAGTAAAAACTCCTGGCAGCTGGGACTCAGTCCAGCCTGCAGAGGCGTCCAGGCCTACCTTCAATCACCGTTCCCTGCAGCTGACACTTGGGTGTGAATCCGGGAGACTCTCCTAGAGCTCAAGTCAGGAGGTGACACTTACCTTTAACAAAATGACAGACTCAGGAACAACGCCAAGGGTGCCAAGGGTGGCACAGTCATCACTTAAAATCTTTCCATCAATTGACAAATTCTGGTCAAAAGGAGCAACTGAAAACGCATGCATGATCTGTGACAATACAAAAGTAAAGTAAGTTTGCATTAAGAAAAACATGGACACCCATCTCCTCTTTGAATAGATAATGTAAGAATTCTTAAAATCCATAGCACAAAGGATACAATGTGCAGTCTGCCCACTTGTTACATTCCCACTGAGACTATCACCCTAATATAGCTGCACAAGAATTAGGAAACAATAAGACACAGTCTTGTGTTTTGTACCTAACCACCTCCTCATGGGTGGGGTGTGGGGAAACCCAGCTGTCAATTACTCCTGTTATAAGGGCACAGGCAAGGTCAACACTACCACTTTACCTCTGTCAGGTCCCATGTCATTTAATAAAGCAGTATAAATTTAACTTTCATTAACCATTTTCATATGAAATAGTCATCCATTTGGACTTTTCTCCTATTTGTTTTCACTCCTTTAGCAAGTAGCCTGTGATACATAATTCAGGTCTATTCTTAGACTGTGTGTCCATCCTATAAAACAAAATGTGCATTCCTGAAAGGCGGGAAATATTGCACTCCACTCTAGTTCTGGTCTAAGTGGCAAAAATAAAAGAGATTCAGAATAGCCTTTATGTAGAATAATGTAATGTATCTCCCCACCCCTCACCCCCACTTAGAAAGGTGTCTTTCCCTTTGTGTGTGTGCAGGTCATTTGGGGTAATGAATTATCTTGGGGTGGGGGTAAGACAAGCAGGCTTTAGGCTGAGACACACAGAGAGGAACTGCAGTGGTAGTTCTATTAGGTTGCCCAATTCAAAACAGTAGCAAAATTATGTTATGCTGTTATGAAGCAGCAACAAAAATAATGTTATGATTGAGGGGTCACCATCAAATGAGGAACTGTATGATAGGGCTGCAGCATTGGGAAGGTTGAGAACCACTGGGAAACCACTCTACCCTTGTCCACACACTTTTGGAACTTACCAGCAAAGCAGCTCTGATCCAACTGTGTGTATAACAAGATCCAAGAGCTTTAAAAGCTGGGAGACTGTAACTAAAGTGCCATTTTGATAATGCACAGAGATAAATAAGAACAATGACTATAGCACTGGTTTCTTCCTTGGCTGTAGAGCCAGAATCTTATTTGGACTTCTCAAACATGCATCAGGCCTAAAGATGCAAGCAAGAACTGATTAAACGGGACCTATGGCTAACAAAATAAAGTATATTGGCATGGTTACTGATCTGCATATTAAGCAATAAGTCCATTTCTGGTGAGCAAGTACCACTGGCCAGCTTCACACACGGGCATGAAGAAGAGGCACCCAGCCGGGGGCGTTTCGGAGAGCTACTGTGTGCCGTGTACTCGGCTAAGTGTTAGAAATACGAGGGTAAGTAAGAAAGCATTGCTATGAAATCACAGGACAGCAATCTTTATTAAACTATCTAGGTCTACACGCTTCCCCAAAGAATTTTGTGCTCTTTAATTCACATCATGTCAACATTGTAATTTTCATGCCTTCAAAGGACTCAAGACACGTTTCTTGGAATTATTCTTAGAGTTAGAGGAAGAGAAAGAAGTCTGAAGGGGGCATTATCAGGTCCAGAGGGTGGCTAGGGTATGGTCTCCTGATGAAGTGCCCATAGCCCAACCCTTGGTCCCTTGAAGAATGTGCAGGTGCACCACTGTGATTAAAAAAAAAGAGAGAGAGAGAGAGAGAAAATCCTTGGTGCAACTTTTCCATTTTCTTAAAATGTCTTCCTGAACAATCCTCAAGATGTCCTATGTACTCTCTGCTTTGACATGAATGGGCCCAGCAGATGCCCTCGGAGGCCACTGTTTTGATTGGACCCTGTTTTTGAAGGCACCCTGAAGAGACGAACACCAGTGTATTACTGAGGGAACTATCTGGGCCCCCACTGTGGCAGAGACAAGTATAAACAAGTTTTGCTTGGAATAAACGGGTGGTGTGTGTGTATGAACTGGAATCCCAGTAGCAATACTTTTTTAAAAAACTTATCCTCGTATAAAGAAAATATTCAATCCCATGCTAGAGGGGTTCATCAGAACGAAAGGACATACAGTATTTCAGATGTGGCAGGAAATGCATGCGTGATGTAATGTGTGCACAGAGGAAAGAAGAGTCCCTCTCACAGCGGGCTAAGGCAGCTTTCCCAGAAGTGGTGCTATGGAAGATGAGCGTGTGTCTGCAGTGAGGAGAAGATTGAGGGACGGTGAACTGAAGACCATCCCTACTGAATCATCCAGGCTCCCGGCACATCTGTTTAAGCAGCAGGTGTGGCATTCCTGATCCAGGGTGTGTAGCACCGGCAATGAAAAGCCTGTTCCTGAAGGTGAGCAGCTCTCTCCCCACCAAGGGCGGAGCTAAGGACGGGGAAATGCAGCAGGCACGAGGCCCCAGCCCCAGCCACTTTAACGTGCTGCCAAAATGGATCCCTCTCTGAAGCCGGGAATATCACCTGCTCAAAGCCTCGATTTACCAATACAATTAAACACGGAGAGTCTTCTGAGCAAGGAAATGAATAAACTGTACTTCATTCACTTTACGGCAACATAGGAGGATGAATGGCAATTAGGGAACACTAAGCTTTCAAGCAGTGGTGCGCAGATCCCCATCTAAATCAACATTTACAGTTTTATAGAGGCTGTAATCTTATTAACTTGGAAAAGCAGCATCACCCAGAGAAAATACTATTCATACATATGAAATGTATTGCATACTTATTGTTAAAAAAATCACCCATCGCCACCAACTGAGAAGCCCCCACCCCCACCCCCTTATGCAGGCCCTAATGCTATAGAACCGCCAGGGCTATTCAGGCTGTGAGGCAGGCTGCCGAAGCTTCAGAAGAGACCACCACTGGGCGCAGAGGGGAAATTGCATTTTGTTGCCCCTTCTTCTAGCTCTCTGTGATCACAGTGATTCTGGAAGCAAGAGAGGGGGTGAAAGGAAGGACACTGCAAGGGCCTGCACATCTGGGGCTTCACTGACAGCTGCTGTCTTTCAGCAGCTCATTCGTGCAGGTCACACACACTCAGACGGAGAGGTTACTTCTGCTGACTTATGATTTATTCTTCAAAAATGGCAGTCCAGAATAAAAGCAGCACAGGCTGTTTTAAAAATGTCTTCAGCTACAGGGGCTCTTTTTATAATTTAAAGGGCTTGCATGTTCGAGGTTTACCACTGACAGGCAGAAAGCTGGTGATAAAAACAAGCTGTCTCAGATATAAAAAGTACAATAACAGAGTAAAGATATTATGCCAACATGGTCATTTTCAGAGCCTTGGGTTCAACCAAGGGAAATACTGACTGTACTCAGGACAATTTGGCACACACAACACCCTCAAAGGAAGCCTGTATTGTTGCTGCAACTGCAATGATAAACATCAGCCACAAGAAAAATGCACAGCCAGTCAACTATGCCACATCACAGTAGCAAAATGGGGAAGACGCTGATCGACCGTTTGGGTATGGATCCTGACTGAAACAGATTAGGGATTAGATTTTTTTTCAGAGACACCTTGAATTTACCTGATCCATCTGTCTAAGCTTTGAACAGTGCAATACTCAATTATAGTACATTAGGACTAATACCAAGAATAATACTATCACGTGCATTTTCATAACACCTCCACAATGGTCACCAACTGATAAACACAGAAAGCAATTAGTGCTATCAATGGGAGAAAAAAACACCATCTAAAACAAAGCTTTATGCCTTTTTAAGTTTGAATAATCACTAAATTAAGAGGGGTAGAAGGAATTTAAAAATTCCAACAAGTAGATTTATCTGCCACTAAAAACATTGAGAGAAAGAATTTCTGACTCAATTAAGGAGCTGCACCCTTTACATCTCAAAGCCGATCCTGGTGACCTGGTTCAAATACCTAGCAGTGGACGAAGGCAAGAATATAGCACAATAAAGCCAGAGAACAATAATTCTGGAACAACCTCAACATGTGACTAATTAAGTGGTGCTTTGTGTTTCTCATTATTAGAAGGCTACTCAGGCTTGCTCAAGTTTTCAAAAAACACTTTTGAGTGTTACAGATAAAAAAATGATCATTCTTTTTACAATGTAGGCATGGCTCTGAAAACATAAAAAGCCTCTCTCGACGCTTTCTGACAGTGAACAGACAGATGTTGAAAGGCCAACCCAGAAAGAAAACAGATATGTGCAACAATGTCAATGAGAGCAGGAACCCAGTCCAGCCCCAGCCCTCACAAGTCCACAGGGCACTTAAACAAATGTTCTCTTTTCCTCACCTGAATTTTTAATTCTTTTAATGTTTGATTAGCAGAAACGAGAAGCGCTTTCTCACCACGAACTTTTCTATGCCTCATACTTCGTCGAATAACTTGCTTTTGATAAGCTATGTAATTCTGATGGGATATCTTTTGCCGTTTTGTTCCTCCATTGCTCTATAAAGATTCAAAACACAGAACACAGTGAAATGATCCACAGTGACCCTTGCTCATAAAGTTCATCCTGCAAGCATCAACTGTTGACTTAATGGTCCCTGAACCACTTGAAATGCAATGTGAACAAGGAGCAGACACTTGCCCGAGGGCTCAGAGAAAGCTGGAAGTAGGGATGCACACTATACAAGATGCACTTCAAACTGCATGTAAGCTCCAGGATTTTTCATTTTACTATCTTTTTTTAAAGGTATTTAGAAGCTTAATATTAAACCAGCAAACACATATAAACAATAAAGGGGGGGGGGGTAGGGAAGGTCAAAACTACTAAATTGCCTAAATTCTCATTTGTTTTCAATCTTTTCTTCTCTGAGAATGACAGTAGAAGCTAAGTAAAAACTGCTGTGAATTTAAAAATCAAAGATATTAATATAACAAAATCATCATATTTAGTTTTAACTAAAAGTAGGATGAGCAGTGTGCCTCGGGTCACGATGATGTAATACACGGCTTCCCCTCTGAAACACTCTGGTTAAAATCTCACTCACACACACGGATACACACAGACCGTAAGAAGGTAATCAGTCAGACCCTGAATGTGGACAATCTTCAAGGAATCGGAGTGGTCTCAGTCAATGTCAAGAAGAAAAAAGCGGGAGGAGGCAGAAGAGTACTATTCAAGATTATCCTAAACTTTCGACCAGTACCACACAACAATGCCCACCTGGATTGCATAGTGGTCTGAGGGGCATTTTTTAGACAAATTTGGGATAACTGGACAATTTGGGTTTGCGTACATTAGGGAATTTGATACTTTTCTGTGAGTACAGAATTACCACTATAAAGATACTGTTTCTTATTTAAGGGTAAAAAATTATGACAGCCACAATTTGCCTAAGAATAATTTATAAAAGGGCACACACATAGATCTGGAACATGTTGCATATTTTTTGCCACACAGTTAAGAAAAATTGATAAACAGGGGGTCAAAAGTTCATCTTTCATACTCAACAGTCAAGATTTTCTTGCTGCTAAGCAGGCCAGAGAGCAAGAAGGGGAGGATTAGAAAACCCTTTCTCTGGTTTCGCGAAGTCTGGATGCTCTTGTTCCTGCGGCTGTCTGTCACTGGTGTCAGCGTGGCCAGGCAGAGTGGTCGGGGACCATTCTGGACATAGATGCCGCGTCCTCATCGCCGAGCGCTCCGCAGACGTAGAAAGCGGAAGAGGAAGAGGACACAACACAGAAGCACATCATGCAGGGGAGGGTGGGAGGCGTAGGCAGTGCACAAGGCTAGCTCCAGCTCCCGCTGAAGTGACACAGATACATAGTTGATTCTAAGATAC
>NW_022111357.1:23598094-23599236 GCF_000313985.2 Echinops telfairi | reverse complement strand
CACAGTTCCCAACTCATGACAGGGTCTTTTGTTCTAATGATTCTCTTCATTTGAGTCTAAGTCTTATTAATCCCCCCACCCCATATTAGTATTGTCTTTTGTTACCGGGATCTTTATAATGTATAAACCAGATCTCTTTTTGTGTGGGGTTGGCAAGTGACTGGCCGTCAACCAGAGGGGCTGCAGCACTGTCTGTAGGACATACTGCTAATGGTTAAGATCCACCGAGGAAATTTTTAAGTGAAGAGGATTGTCTCCTTTCCTAGAAAAATCCTTGGTATACTGTATGTGCTCAATAAATATTTCATGAATAAAAAAAAAAAAAAAATTTCATGAACAAACTTTTAAAAACAAAAGGAAAAAAGTACATTTAATTGTAATTCAAGCAAACACACTACTTTGTAGAACGATGGTTTGGAACATGGATTGTACATGGAGACAGGGCATGAAAAGAGTGGACAATGGGCTAAAAGGCAGCATGCCTGCAAACTCATATAATTTGACTCAGCAATCTCAAAAGGCCTTCCTTCAAAGAAAAACAAGTATATACATGTACAGACTTTATACTCCAGTAAAACATGCCTGCCCTTGCGTGAAAACAAACACAAAATTCTGAAAATCTGCTTATGTGATGAAAGTACGATTCCTATAAAATGGATAGGATTGCTTTAGCACTAATGCAAAGGGGCAGAAAATCCTGACTGAATGGAATACAAATGTGGCAAGGGTCTTGTAATACATGAGTTGGTGCATAGCAACAGCCTGGCTGTATTCTTTCATGGGTGTTTAAAAATTAACCTTTCAGGCGATCCAACAAGCCCTGGAAAACAAATAAAACTTCCCCATATTGACATATTCTTTTACGCCAGCTGGGAAACTACACGGACCGTTTATCTCAGAGAAACCAAAGTCTAGGTCAAGAAGGTTTTCAGACTTTCTTAATCAGTGCTGAAACTGAAGCAACCGCATCAGTCTGTTCACAAAGGCCAACAAGCCCAGCTCTCTAGGCTCAGGAACAGTTTTAGCAGATGGCCATAATACTATTTCTTCAGGGAGAATGTTAACGGTGATTTGACTACAATGTATTTTAGCAGTAAAAGAAAATAGATTTCTCCTTAATACTAAGCCTATAAATATATGCA
>NW_022111357.1:23582016-23596545 GCF_000313985.2 Echinops telfairi | reverse complement strand
GATGCCGGGGACTTAAGTGGAGAGTAAATGTTTTGAGAATGATGAGGTCAATGAATGTACAAATGTGCTTTACACAATTGATGCAAGTATGGATTATGACAAGAGTTGTATGAGCCCCTAATATAAAATGATTAAAAAAGAAAATAGATTCCTCAGCTTTCAAAGCTTATTCACAAGATATCAAACATTCCTTGAATTTAAGGTATCTTAGAATGTCCCAGAACGAAACTGTCTGTTTGAGAAGTTAAACTTGTCTCCATCACAAACCAATGCAACACATCCACACGTTATTTCCTGTTCTTACACAAGTTTCTCAGTTAGTCACTATGGACACGTAGAACACAACCAAGGAACTAAACAAGGGGTATAGAAACCCCAACAGCAAACAGTCCGATTTAATCAAACAATTTTTAGTTATAATAGGAAATGAGAACTGCTTTGGCATTAACATTTTAATTAACTCATTCAATGTTATCGAAGTCAATTGCAACTCATAATAAATTTACAGGACAGAGTAGAACTGCTACCCTGGGTTTCAAAGGCTGCAAATCTTTACAGTAATAAAATATCTGGTAGGTTTGAACTGCTGACCTTGAGGTTAGCAGCCCAATACATAAATCACTATGCTGCTAGGGATCCCCGAAAATCTCTTGCATTGACTTAATTATTAAGGTAACCATAAAGAGGGAACATGAGCTAAGCAAATTTTTCATACTTTTAAAAAAAGCTTTCACAACTAAACAATAATCTCGGAAATAAGTCTTAGTCTTCTTTCTTAGTTAAAAACATAATCAACACATATATTTTATCATTTCTGAAATTCTGGAATGTAGCCCAGAGCTCTTCATGAAAAATCACAATAGCTATAGTGCATTCCTAAAACTGAGGAAATAAGGGTGGGTAGGGGGGACACTGAGGACTCACAGAGAGGTGTACAGGGCATGGAGTAACTGATCTTTCAGAAGAGGGAGAGGTGTATGATAAAAGGCAGCTTCAACACCTACTTGACTGAAATCTGGATCCTTTTCTCCATCTGGCTTAGCTTCTTCCTTGTCCTCCTCAGTTTCAGAACTACTCACATTCAGCTCCGGAGCAGAGTCCTTCATCACCTGGACGGACCAGGACAACAGAGATGAAGTTGGTCAGATCCTAAGAGGCAATGCTATGGAGGGGTTCGGTGTGGGGATTCCCTGTAGATTTTCTGTAAGAACCCTGCATCCATGGTGGGGCAAGAGACCAGACACCGGATATCCTTTCCCTTTTTTTGTGTGTTAAAATGTTCAACAACACATTTGTCACTTGTACCGCATCCATATTCACCATCACATTCACCATGCTGTGCAACCATCGCCATTATCCATTTCCAGTTTTGTCCTTACTCTGAATAGCCAGTGTCATTTAAGCAATAGCTTCCTCTTGCCCAAATCCCTGGTATTTGCTTGTTTTTCTTACTGGCATCCATTTTGACTTGTAGTTACCCTACAAAGCAGGGTCAAACTGCCCCTGTGGGTTTCTGAGACTACATAATTCTTCACAGGACTAAAGACTGGTTTTTCTCCCGTGGAGCACCTGGTGGTTTCGAACTGCTGACCTTGTGGTTAGTAAACCAACGCATAACTAGTATGTCCTCAGAGCTCCCTTTGTTTGTTCAAGATATTTCATAACAAGTGCGAACATCCAACATTTGCCCTTTAGTGCCTGACTTCTTTTACTCAGTAGGATTTCAAGGTTCCCCCTGGTCACAGAACTTCAGTTCTCTTCATGGATGAGCAATACTCCATTCTCTGTAAGCATCACATTTTATTCAGCTATTCATTTGCTGATGGACACATGGGTTTCTTCAATCTTTTGGCTATTGTGAATGATGAGGCAAAGAACACCTGTGTGCAGTACACTGAACTAACAAGAAGACAGAACAAAACCAGTCAACATTTCAGTCCACGGGGGCTTCAAACAGTTTGTGGGGAAAATGGCACTAAAAGAAAATGGGATTTCCTCATATCTTTTCAAAGCATTCTCTTATTACACACGAGGTTGCCAATAGTTTGCACCAACTCGACAGCCAATTATCCATAATAAATAATGTAAGAAGCATGTCCAAGTCCTTGTTGCCAAGTCCTTGTGAAAATACCATGACCGACCTCCTGGGCTAACTGCACAAGTGGGAGGGGCACTCAACATGAACCAACGCTGGTCTCAGTGAGGTGGAGGTCTCCATACTTTCTTTCTCCAACCTTTGTACCAAACCTGACCATAGCCACCTGAGAAAATAATGCATAGCTCTTGCCTGTGTTCTCGCTACACAAGGGAGGAGGGCAATCTAACTCCACTCAAACCTAAGGCCAAGAGGCAAAGGCAGAAGTCAGATACGCCTCCAACCTCATCCTTCTTGAACCCTGTTCCGACACCAACCATTTCTCCAGTAGTAGGTACTCTTATTTCTCTGCTGGGTTTAATAGTTCATTACGATGGCCACACAGAAATCCCAAATATGGGGGGTTATTAGGGAATTAACAGGTCATCAAAGTAAGGATCAGTTAACAGTAAATATATGGTCGATGGTCTAAATCTTTTTCTTTGGTCTTCCGCTTCTTTGGGCCAGGAAGCCCATCTGCTGCTCTGTGTCACAGTCTGGTAGTCTCTGCTTTGCTCTCCTGTCTCATGGCCTCCTTGCCGTGGCCTCTGGTTTCAGTGGGGAATGGCGTATGCTGCCTCTACCACTTCAATCTGTGCCCTGCTGGCGGCTTTTCTCCCTTGGTAGTTCCAGAATTCTCTCTTCCTCATTCTAAGTTACCTCTTTGATATAGAGGTGTGGTTTTGGTCTATCAGCAGGCCATACCCCGAAGAAAGCAAAGGATGGTGATTTGGTTCACGTCCTTGAATAATGTGGAGACTCAGAATATATCCCACCTTAATCCAACCCATTAGTCTAACAGAGAACACTCTCCCAAATGTGATTAGAGTCATAGGCATAGAGGCTAGAATTTATAGTGCATCACAAAAGGGATTATTGCTAAAAGGCCCATCCACTTTAATGGACTACGTCTCACCAAAGCACTCTCTCCTCTGCTGGGTCCAATAATCTGTTGCAACTGTCACAGAGAACTCATAGGTCATACTGGGTTTTATTATGGAAGCAAGGTTACAATTCAGGATCAGAAGATAGAGAAGGAAGGATTGCCCCAAAGGGAGCATACTCCTCCTTTCTTTGGTCTTCAGCTTCTCTCAGCCACAGGTCTCCTGTCTAGATGCCTACTCCAACCTGCAAGTGCCATAGCGCTTTAGCTCCACTGAGGTCCCGTGGCATGGCACTCTTGTCAGTAAGCCTTCGCCCAAAGGCATTCATTTAGCTCTCGAGTGTGTGGGTCTGCAAGCCCACTCTAGCCATCACATTCGGACAGCCTGAAAGCCCACCATGCCAACTCTGGCCAGGCTCCTGGTTCTCATGCCTCAGGCCAAGACTGCTGGACTGTACTATGCGTGCTATTGCTTCAACTGTCTCCATTGTTATGGTTCTGTCTCCTGGGTCAAGCATGTTATCAGCACAAGGACCTTAGACCCAAAGGAGGTGCTCTGCATGGGCTCTTCTACTAGTGGTGGTGACACCCCTTTTCCACTTTCCCTTAAGTCTAGTGGGATGGCAGCAGAGCTGACGAGTCACTTTGGCAGGATTTCACCTTGTTTTTAAGGGTCACCCCTCCTCCCCAAGGCATTAGTAGCAAGCTGTTCAATCCACGAAGCAATGCATTGGGTAAATCTGCTGCACAAGCCTCTTTATAGTGTTGAAAAGCAAGGATGTTACTTTGAGCACTAAAGTACCTGACCCAAGCCATGGTACTTTCAATTGCCTCATATATATGTTAAAGTTGGACACTGAATAAGGAAGACTGAGAAACGAATTAATGCACTTGAATTGTGGTGCTGATGAAGAATATGGAAGTCACCACAGACTGTCAAAAGAACAAAGCGATCTGTCTTGGAAGAAGCACAGCCAGATGCTCCTAGGAGGCAAGGAAGCGGTGGCTTCATCTCATCTACTTTGAACATGCTGTCAGGATCAAGAGCAATCCCTGGAAAAGGACATCACGCTTGGTAAAGTAGTGAGGCAGCAAAAACACGGACTGATATAGTGGCTGCACCAATCGGTTCAAATATAAGAACAATCGTGCTTCTATCTTTTACATATAAAATATAAGAACAATCGTGCTTCTATCTTTTACATTCCAATCGCAAATAATTAACTGCATCTAGATTGCATGTTTGACCAATTTCCTACTAATGATGTTGACAGGCTTCTTCAATTTCTTCATCACTAGCTTTTGTGGTTTGTGCATATATTTAAATAAGCTATGGAGACTCTGAAGGCACCAGCCCCACTGGCTTTACTCCACTAATGTCACTCACCATGGTCACTCTGCTTTGCAAAAGCAGTTCCTCCTTAGTCACATCTGGAGTGCCCTCAGATCTAAGGGGACCACCCTGTGGCACAATCCCCTACAATGTTCTGCTTCCACTCCTTGGGTCTTCAGTGGTATCTGACAAGATTCTGAACCAATGTGAACATTTTCCATGGCTACGTCCTCTGAAGTGGGGAGCCAACTCCTTCTTAGTTGTCTGTGCTGAGTCTGGAAGTTCTGCTAAAACCTATTCATTCACTTTTGCTAACCCTGATGGCATTTAAAATACTGGTGACATAGCTTCCAGCATCAGAGCAACACACAAGCCAGCACAGTATGACAAACTGACAAGCAAGTGGTGTTTTAGATGGCAGTACAAATTAAAATGATTTTCATATTTTCTTTCCCATATGGCAAGTTGTCATAGAGAAGATACCCAACTAATTTTTGTGTGCCCACCTTGAACCGTGCCATTTGGTTGACTTCACTTATTATCATTAGTAGCTTTCTTATGGCTTCTTTGAAGTTTCTACATATACACAGCATGATTTACCTCAAAAGGGGATAGGTTTACATCTTCCTTCCCTATTTGAATAGCTTTTGGTTTTTCAATTGTTTTGTTGCTTAGCCTGTTCTGAGGACTTCCAGTAAAATACGTGGTAGCAGCAGCCAATGTGCAGCCTTCTCTTCATCTGGACCTTAAGTGAAAACCTCTCTGTCTCTCGTTTTTCACAGTTTCATTAGCACTTTATCCACATGTCATACAATTCAATAATTCAATCAGATCAAGGAGAGTTGTACAACTGTCATCATATTCAATTTCAGAACACTTTCTTCTTCCTTGTAGTCACTGTTACTCATGTAATTTTTTTCTAATTGTGGCAAAATATATACAACACATCTCCAATTCCACAATTTCTACACGTGTAGCTCAGTGTAAATGATTAGACTCTTCATGCTGTGCAGCCACTATTAATGCCCCTTTCCTAATTATGCTACTACCATTGGCGTAAGCTCAATGCCCCTACGCAACAACTCTGTGACCGTATTTCTTAGTGATTTTTAAAAGAATAGTTTCAATTCCACTTACTGGGAAACCCAACAGAAAACAATAAAAAACAAAAACAAAATAAAACGGGAAGGATAAAATAATAATATAAAGATAAAAAATACAAATAATGAGTAAGAAAGAAAAGACTACCATCAATATTTAAAAGTCAAGGGAAGAAATTTTTATCACGGAACAAATGAGAGATACTTATGCCTAAAACAAATTCAGGTTGGGTCAAGAGGGAGGTCAACTGACCAAGTATCAAATTCAACCCAGCATAATCAAGTTTACAACGATCTCTGTCTAATATCAAAATGAGACCCTGGCATGTGTCTAGAGTACCCATCTGCCAACAGCTTAATACCTCTCTTCATTGAGTACTACGTCTCTTTAACATGTCAGTTTTTTAACCTGATGACTTAGTCTTGTATTTAATGTATGTACCATAACATAAGAGGTTTCTGAAGAATTATTGAACATTTAAAAATAGGTGTAATTTTTCAGAAAGTTTAAGGATGTACTGTCTTTCCTAATACTCTGACTACCAAACTTAGTTTGTCAAAATTGCTCAGATGGCAGAACGCCACAAGGACAATGATCAAGAATTGAGAATATTCTTTTGAAAATCACTAAGAAATACTGCCACAGAACTCTATAAGTAATAAAACTGTACATAATTGGATGCTATTATATACTAGTATATATGTGCAACCAAATACAAAGAGAACTCCAGAAAGAAAAACAGACCTTTCACATTCATTAACTTATTTTCTCTGCAAATCAGGAAGCTGAAGTGTTAGTTCAATTTCTAAGGCAAAATCCTAGATCTCTAATGCATGAATTGAGTCAGTCTTCTAAATCAATGTGTTGGTAACCACTATCAAAGAAACAGTATTCTATTTTGTCTTTAATTTTAAAAAACCTGGCATTAATTAGTAAGACATCTAGATATCTGGGTTAGAATACAATAAATACAATAAAAATGTTCCAAATCCAATCTGCGGCAACTTCTAATGTTCCTCTTTCAAAAGCATGTCCAAATCTGTCTAAATCACCTGGCTTTGCAGATCAACTGCAAAAGCTTCAAAAGCAGCCTCCCTTGGTCCTGCCATACCCTTGACAAAGCTAGGCATTGGTCAGCATATCCTGAAAGCAAACATCAGATCATATCATGCCCATGCTTGGAAACCCGTTGGGACTTCCATCGGCACTTAGAATAAAACATCACATGCTTGGTATGGTGTACACAGAATACAGCCACTTAACTCATAGCATTAGCCTTCCTTAGAATGAATTCTGCATTAGTGCTGTCGAAGAAGCACATGTGGTTACCTACATTTAAAGGAAGAAAATATAAAATGCAGTTCCTCGGTCGCTCCAAAGCCATCTGTAGTTAGCAGCTTCCAGAGCATACAGCACAGATGCAGAGCATTCACATGGTGCCGAAAGTTCTCCTGGCCAGGACTGGCATTTCCTCTGCTACTGGAGCATGTTGGGGCTTCCTTGAGAACTTAAGTTCCCTTTGCCTGGAGTTTTTTGCCTGGTGGCTCTTTAAAAGGCCAGAAATTTGACAGTCAAAACTTGGAGTAAAATAAATCTTCTGGCGTGGTGAAATGAGGTTCTTTACTGTGGCCTTCTGTGTTGGTTCTTTGAGGAAAAGTTTGTGAGATAATTTCCCCCAATTCTGGAGGAGCTACCATAGCCCTCCTTTGCTACCTGTTACCCCAAAGGGGCTGTTACTTTTGCTAGATTGGTTCACAAATCCTGAGTACGTTGCGAACTACCTGGTCTGATCCTTTTTTTTAAGGCTCTGGGCTGCAGTGTGCCCTATGATTGGTGTGCACCTTGTGATATTTCTTAATATGCTTTTCGGTCCATGCCTCTGCAACTCCTATCAAATGATTGGGTAGGACCATGTAAACAGGGTGTAAGAAGCACTAGAAGTGAGGACCACTCCATTGTATTTGCTATTCCCTCAACATGGCAATAAGGATGAGCAGCTCAGAAGCCCGAAGGACGCAATACCACAAATGGAAAAGTGTCAAAGGCCAAGTCCAGAGGTAACAGAAGCTGTGACACGGAGACCATGGGACAGAGCAAAAAGTGATTGGCTGCTGGCTGAGGAGGGTATGCTAAGGTCCAATGAACTTCCCTACTAATAAATCTCCTGAACCACAAGTATTGTCTATGAGTTTTGTGCAGCCATTGCAAGGGATTATGAGATCCAGCATCACAAAAGTAGAGTGGTGTGGGAGGAATGGTTGGTGTCAGGCTGGGGTAGAAAGAAGGGTGGTAGGTGAAGGCATATCTGATCTCTGCCTTGTGGTAGAGGTTGGGATAGAGCTGGATTCTCCTCCTTTTTGTAGCCAGAGGAGATCAGATAAGGCCTCCTGTTTTCTCACTGGTCAGAGACTATGCAAATGAGGCATCTTTATCCTACAGTACAAATAAAGTGTCCATGACCTACTGATCGAGAACTCTGAGTAAAACAGCTTTATGGGTAGTCTATGCCTTAAAAGTGATATGGAATTCATGTATATAAGCAACCCCACAGTGGTTTCTGGCACAGAAAGAATCAGGAAGCAAGAAGCAGCTGGGGGGCGGGAGAAAGGCGGGGGCGGCACACATCTCCTAAAAGAACAGTAACAAAGGTCCAAAGCTGTAACACTGAAGGCATCACGAGGTCCAGAAGAGACCAGTGACAGCGTCAGTGGCAAAGAGGCGCTGAGAAGAAGAGAATGAGAGGAGGCCTGTATGATCAAGAGGAGTTCAGAGAGTGGTCCTACATTGGTTCCTGATTCTGAGTTTTAGCTTCTTAACTGATTTCTACCCAGTTCCTTATAAACCTCTTCAGTCTAAGCATGGTCTGAGTTCTATGTGGCCAATACAATGCATTACCAAGTCCAACAAGGAATCAAAAGGTGCTGTGGAGATGGCTGGCGTGGGGCTTGGTAAAATGGTTGGAGAGTGGAGGTAATGGCTGACCCTCCATCTCATACGATATTGGTTTGGGGCTGGCGGCTGAGTCTCTTAATTTACCTTGAAGTTAGAAGGGTTCAGTCGATGCTACTGTTACTACCCCCATCAACTCACATCCTCCAAGCAGCACTTCATCTACCCCCATCTAACCCCGCAGCCTGCCCTCCATCTTTTTTCTGCTTGAGTTCTTTAAAAAGTATCATTCCTAGGTGAAACAATTCTTTGAATCTGGCGGATTCTTCTGGGTTGTCTTCATCATGTGCACATGTTCCTGTTTGGATTCATTACTGTACTTCTAGCAGCAAAATCATTCCTGGCACACAGCTAACAGTCAATAAATATTTGCATATCAAATAACTCACTAGATCCATATATATAATCACACAACTATTCATTTACCCTTCTTGTCCGATTTCAATGCTGCTGCCAAACAGCTCTGAGGAAACAAAAACACTGTCCTCAGCAGTTCTCAGTAAAAAAGGCAACAGGGAGCCAAAAAGCAATCTCAATCATTGCTCTCGTGGCCACAAGAGGGAGCAGTACCTTCTTATTATCCACAACTTTATGTACATAGATGGTGGCTTGTGTGTATTCCCGCAGGTCCCTCTGTTGCTGACACAGTAAGCCTTCTCTGCATTCTGGACAGAGTTCTAAGAAGCAAAATGAAAGTGACTAAGGAATTACTGTCAACAAAACATCTATCAAACTTACAAGTGAGCGCTTACGTAAATCTTAGTGATATTTCCTATCAATTGTTGGATTCCATTGTATGCAAGCAAGGAAGTTAGTTTACTGTTCGCAAATAAGTATGTAAGTAATGAGATGAACAGTTTGTAGTTCCTGTTTGAGGAAGATATGTTTATACTACGACCACATGTTCTTTCACTGTAAACGCAGACTAGAATATTCATGTATCCTTCCTTCTCCGTACAGTGTAACTTTTAATTACCGAAGTATAAACAGTGTGAAAACTTACGAGGATCAGAAGTATACTGTGTTTCT
Organism: Echinops telfairi; assembly: GCF_000313985.2. Lineage (NCBI taxonomy): Eukaryota > Metazoa > Chordata > Mammalia > Afrosoricida > Tenrecidae > Echinops > Echinops telfairi. The sequence goes on along the minus strand of NW_022111357.1, from coordinate 23,587,116 downwards.
GAAGAGGTTACATCACCCACTTCGCTTCTTGTGATTTTAATTACATGATCCACGACAAAGAGCTTTTGTATCGTTTGCCACTCGCTGGGCCATATGAGAGCTATACTGTGCAAAAAAAACAACATGCCTAAGACACATCGCAATTACAAAAACAAGTGTCCAAAAAAACAAACAAACAAAACAACTGTCATTCATTAGCCTCCTTAACCAAAATCCACTAGTACCTAACACTATAGAGAAAGAACAGAAGTGTTTTCATACTGTGGATACTGTAACAGCAGTGAACAAAATAGACTAGAATTACGCCACTGAATTCCAAAAACATTAAGTTAAATAAATTAAGTTAGTTGCAGAATAGTAATACAGTATGAGTCTGTTTACCTAAAAGTGAAGGTGTGTAAACTGCACTATGTGGGTTGTGTAGCTCCCACACTCAGGACGGATAGCAGTTACTTTAGAGAAAAAAAGGGGGGGGGGTTTGAAAGAAAGAAGAAGGAATAGTATAGTACTACAGCGCCTCCAAGTGCTTTTAAACTGGTTACCTACTTTGTTAGATGCCTGGAATTTACAACAAGCAATAGGAAACTTTGGGGGAGGGGTTAAAAAAGGTAGGGGGAAAAATACCTAGAAGAAAACATGTATTAATGTTTACCTACATGAAAGGGGTCCAAGCATCGACATATAATAATACACTGTTATGAGAAACCCTGGTGGCAGAGAGGTCAGGCATGAAGCTAATAATAAGGTTGTTGGCTCAAACCCTCTAGGTGCTCTGAGAAAAAGGTGGCAGCAGCCTGGTACGGCAACAATTACACAGCCTTGGGAATCCCATAGGATAGTGTTACTGTGTCCTATAAAGCTGTAATTAGTCAGAATCGACTTGGTGGCTGCGAAAGTTTGGTAAACGCTAGCATAAACCCAAAATCCACTTCCCACAATGGGAGTCTGATGGACTGATGCTACAAGAATAGAGTCGAACTTCTGCGTTTCCAAGGCCTCCTATCTTAACAGAAGCAGCCTGCCACATCTTTCTTCCCTGGAGCCACTGGTGGGTTCAAACCACTGATCTTCTGGTTAGCAGCCCAGTATTTTTACCAACCACTACTTAGTCACAGGGGAATTTTATTTATTTGTCTGAATTTTCTTTTCAGAGTTTACTGGCAATGTCAGAAGCATTCCACATTTTATATAGTTATTTTCAAACTATTTAAAAAGACAAAACTGGAACACAAGGAGTGGAATTCATATCTGAGTTTTTTGGGAAGCATTTAGGGAGTGGAGTACATTTCCTTTGGGACCCTAAGAATTCCAGTTGACCAGCTCCTCAATGGCTGTGCTCTAAACCACTTCCTGGTGCTTTATTTCTGAAGCTTGGCAGCTACAGAGAGGAAAACCACAGCGTAGACGATGTAGGTCATGTGATTCTGGCAAAGAGTTTGGAGCGTCACTGTGCTGACTACCAGCGGCTTAGAAAGGGGAGGCACAGCACCGGTTCCCAGGGGAGAGCAGGAAGAAACGAAGAGTGAGGTAATCTTAGGAAGCCTCTGGCTATTAAGGTTAAGGAACCCCCTAAAAAAACCACACACAAGTGCTCACTCTGTAGTACATATAAAGGGGGGGGGGCCTCAATTCAGAAAAGAACGAGATTCTTAAAACAGTCGGATTTAGATCAGAAGGGAAATTTCCTAAATACACTTCATTCATCATTAGAAATACAAAGATCTCACGAAGAGAGGAAACTCACAGTTTAGAATCTTCTTTGGTCATGGAAGCAAATGTAAACATGAGGCCCCCGTGGGGACACAGAAGAGCGCTGTTTCCCACCGACGACACCGGAGCACATCTCGTGGGCTTTCTACTCAGGTGAGACAAGGAGGATAAGCACACCTCACTACTGTATGCCCAAAGCGAAGGTCTTAAACAATTATTTAAAACTAAATATACAAGGGGCTTCAAAAGTCTGTGGGGAAAAATGCATTTCCCCATAAACTTTTGAAGGCCCCTCATATGTAAAAGGATATCAGCAATTATGTGCGTTTATGAGATTATTCATGTAATTTAATAGAGAAGACAGCTGTCGCTGTATGCCATTAAGAGTAACTACAAAGGGGACCACTGACAGAATCCACGATCTTAAATTATGCGACAGCTAACAACAAAAAGGAAAATAGAAAAGTTCAGTTTCTACCTAACAAATTTCCGCCATTCTTCTACAAAGAACTGTGACACAATGTAGAGGATGTCCGTATCCTAGAACACAAAACCACACACATCCGTTAGACCCGCCAGCCCGCTGGACCCCAGGCCTAGGCCAATGCTGGGTCATAAACTGCGATGTTCTTTATCCAGGGTTATTAACAAAACTACAGCTCTCTACCACACAACTGCACGGAGGAGTAAATCTTCCCGATTAGGTAACTGAACAATTGCGAGTTGTTCTGAAGTAGTTCCTCAGGAAGCTGGCAAAGGCCTTCTCAAGGTAGGAAAGCTTCTTCCCTTTGTGGGAGTCACTGTACCTCTGGCCAGTCACTGAGACAAGGTCTGTTTTTGTCCTGGAATAAGTTTGGGAGAGAAGTCTTTTGTTCGTTTGCAATCATCTTATGCAAGGCTTCGTTTTCCTCCCCTTCTCGTTCTAAGATCTGAAAGAGAATGAAGCCAATCAACCCTTTCCTGCTGACAGCACAGTCCTGTGAAAAGCTCAAGCTCATGCTTCTGGGAAGTTAATGGGGAGGTGCGGGGTGTTGTCACAGGGGAGCTCTGCACTTCCCACAGGTGTCAACAGCTTAGTACCTTGCACTGTGAACAGCATTCTTTGTAACTTGGGAACTCAGGTGCCTTGGGGAAGTATTGCTGCAATTTACTCCATGCCTCGAAAGAAACAAGTCGCCTTTCATTTTCCGATATGCACAATTCCCCTGATTTAGAAAGAAAAAAAGACCCAAACACATACACATATCATAATTGGTTGGGGGAAAGGGGATCTTATGGGGGGAGGGGGAATCAACACACAGCTCCCACATCAACCTCCCCTCCTTAAACTGAAGTACATACAATCAGGGCATGCCCTTCTTTTTGTTCTTGTTTTTGAGGCATTACTGTGCAAAATTCCAAGCTGTTTTTGAAACTTTACGTGAAAATTTGAAGTACACAGGATGGCCAAATTAATCTTTAAATACATAAGCAGGAGAAGTCATAATGCCAGACATCCAGCTTATTATAAAGTTTTAGTAATCAATTCACAGAGAAATCGACTATGCTCCACAGGCAAATGCAGCAAGGTAGCATCATGGTGAATGGGAGGAAACACAGTCATGGATCATTCACAGATGTATGCCATAGGCATCGGTGTCATTCAGTCGGTGCACAAACAATGACTTTTTGTTCTTTACTAATGAGTTTGACTCCTAGGGAGTCACTCAATGGCCACTACTCACTATATTTCTTCCCAAAACTTTAATTTCACGGCTAGCCACCAACCTCAATTTTGCGTTCTTGATGTAGATCTGTGGCAAGAAAACCTGTGTGGCTGTTACTGATGTGCACTGCTGAGTGAACGTGACTGTCTACAAAGACCCTGTACAACAGGACACGGCTGGCCCAGAGTTCCCTAGAACATGGTTACTAGGCAATGAACAAATCTGCCTTGAAATCAGTACAGCCAAATGCTCCTCAGAAGCAAAGATGGCAAGACTCTGTCTCAAGTATTTGGGCATGCTCATAGAGGATAGTAGTAGATGATCAGGGAAAAGAGAGATCGACACAGACTGCAATAATGAACTCAAAGCATAGGAACAATTGTGAGGATGGCACAGGACCACACTGCTTTACTCCACTGTGCACAGGGTCACTTTTAGTCAGACCCAGTTCGGCAGTGCCTAAGCACTCCACTGCTTCAGAAACAGGTCGTCATTAGCGCTCCATGTGAGGCGAGTGTCTCGCATTTTCTTTCTCCTGCCGAGTAAGACAATGGTGAAAAGGGGCTTCCAGAGAGGCAGGCCCAAGTCATGGCAGGGGTGGGGGTTGGGTGTGTGTGTGTTACTGTCGTTAGGTGCCACCCAATTGGCTCCAACCGACCCATAGCGACCCAGTGCACAGAGAATGACATGGTCTAGCCCTGTCCCATGCTCACAATTGTACCCATTCCTGAGCCCATTAATGCAGCCATGGTGTTAGTCCATCTCGCGGAGGGTCTTCCTCTTTGTCACTGCCCTTGTACTTTATAAACGTGATGTCCTTCTCCGTGGACTAGGCTTTCCTAACAATATGTCCAGAGTATGCAAGGCAAAGTCTTGCTATCTTTGCCTCTAGAGAGCTTCCTCTGGCCTTACTTTTTCCAACACAGACTGGTTTGTCCTTGTAGCAGTTCACGGTGCTTTCAGTATTCCTCTCCGGGATGGCCAGTCTCACAGAACTCCATCTAATCCCACATTGCTCACAGTGCTACAATTTCCTGCAGATTCAGCTCTATTTAACTGTTACTTTACCAAAACCATTCTCATTTTAAGGTTGTGTTCATCCCTCACAGGCCCATTCTTCTAAATTATCAACTTAAAGTTAAGTAATACAGCAATTTAGTATTCAATCTGAAAATTCTGTTCAAGTTCAATTTACCTGCCAATACTATAAACATAACTCAAACCTCTTCAAAAATTCCAGAAGGGAATGAGAATGGTAATATTAATCACTACTCTCCTTCTTACAGAAATGCCCAGGTCAGAGCAATCTACAACCCAACACCTCCTGAGTTTAAAAATGTACACCAACTCTAGAAGATTGAGCCTTTCTCCCGACTCCACACTAGTATTGTGTTCACACATCTGATTCCATTAGTCATTTCCATCTGATAGGTTAGTGAACTAACTATGAATATGAGGGTTACCTTGAAAATCCGTTTCCAAAGCCAGACATGTATTCTTGTCTCTATACCATAGGTATCGGCAGATTTAAGAGTAATGAACTAGGGGCTTTCTAAAGTATTACTCTTTGTTTTATGGTTTTGCTTAATAAATACACTCAGACAGATTAAATAATAGGGCCAAGTTCATTACAGGTAGAAAATAACAAGCTGAGATGTGAACTCTGGTATGTCTTAAGCAAAGC
>NW_022111357.1:23579125-23581119 GCF_000313985.2 Echinops telfairi | reverse complement strand
AACACCACCAAGGCAGATGACTATGAAAGTCCACCACGTTGGGGACAAACTTCCTACTAGTTTAAAGGGTGGAGTGGGGTGAACAAACCTGCAAAGAACAGCTGTGGACTTAAGCATGGCACACTGAAAACTACATGAAACCCTTCAAAGTGCTGCAGAAAACAATGCCAACAGGCAATTCAATCCCAGGCAAAACTATCGATCAAGTGTAGTGGTGACCCTGAGCAAATGACTTTTCCCTTGGTGCCTCACTTAATTACTCATCAGTAGACTAGAGGTGACAATATTACTGGCCTTACCAGAACGTTGCAGAGTAATGAGTTCGTGTCTGAAACGTTTTGAAAACTAGCAGGCACTCAGTGTCCTCAGTCATCACCGGTATTGCTAAATGCATGGTTCCTACTATTACCAATGCCAGATTAAGACATCAGGTTTGGTAAACCAGTACCAATAAAAACGAGGGAAACCCTCAATAAAGTGGAATAACACAACAACCACAACAATGGACACAAATATACCAGCCAGTGAAACCTGGAAAAGCCAGAATCCATCTGTGTGAGGTGGATACTTATCAGAAAAGGAAAACTCAAGATATTTGTGACTAAGGGTGACAGAAAAGTGGTTACGGCTTCACCCCGTCAGCGGTGGAAAACTTTCAGAGTCCAATCTGTCCTATCCAGTTACAGCTCTCACAGGCTGTTCACTGTGTTATCATGCAGATGACACAGGACCCATACAAGTTTGCTGTGATACACAAAGCCACCATAATGACACCTACCAACAACTTCTATCAACACATTTCTAAAAACAGATCCCAACATTAACCTAATGGGTGAAATGGGTTCCTATGTAAGGCTGGATGCTCTGCCCTGGATAACCTGGCACTTTGGGCACAGTGCACTGACAGACAATGTACACAAAAACAAATATAGAGACCCATTTTTTTAAATCACCAAATTGCTAGTGTGTAATCAAATGCAGCTCAAACTAGGTCTAAAAAATAGTGCTTGTACATGGTTTCTCATAGGCCAAGGAGAGCAGCATAATCCTTAAATCATATCAACACTGTCACGTTTCCTGGTCAAAGCTGCCACTATTGAAGTGACAAGAGAAGACGGGGGTGGGAAGGTAAGAGCAGAAGTCAATGAGCTAAGGAGTAAGATGGCAATCTACATTTTGTCACAGTTCTACCAGGCTGGCAGAAAAAACAAGAATCTTCTCAAAGTGGAGAAAGTTATAAATCCTATTTTTAACTGCCTATGGCGGTAAAATAAAAGAGCTGCTGTGACCGCATCATTGGAGAAACTAACCTGCTTCTGGCTACTCACTTCTCCTGTCCCATTTACTTATTCCCGTTATCTACCACTAAAAAGCTTGTGTAAGGGGAGACAAACGGAGAGGTCGGGTGATGATGGGCTTGGGATCCACATAGAACTGAATCCACAACCCACATGACCCCTCCCCACCAGTTCTATGGCTTGTAAACCAAGGATGCCACTCAGCTCACAGGATAAGGTGCAGGAAGGTAATGCCCACCAAAGATATCAATGCAGGCACTATATGCAACAACTATTATCACTGCTGTGATCAAGGACCCATGCTAGGAATAGAAACATGTTAGAATCTACAAGACTAAGTGGGAGACACCAGCCATTAGTTTTAAAAAAAATCAAATTAATAACTAGACAATATATATTACATATATTCACATGCATTTTGGGTTTAACTCTGATGTATTTTGTCATTGTGGGTAGCCATCTTGAATTTTTGTTATGTCTTCCTACTTTTGCTGTAGGAAACCACGGATTGATAAATCTATAGCGATAACGATTAGAATAAGAGCATCTGGAAGTGAGGGTGAAAGAGGAGCTCTTATCAAGGAATTACAGGGAAAAAATGCTTTGATAATGACTGTGGTAGCAATGTACAATACTGCTTAATGTGATTGAAATGGTATGATGTCTGGATTAGCTCCTAATAGCTTGGGGAGGGGG
>NW_022111357.1:23575383-23579025 GCF_000313985.2 Echinops telfairi | reverse complement strand
CTCAGACAGATTAAATAATAGGGCCAAGTTCATTACAGGTAGAAAATAACAAGCTGAGATGTGAACTCTGGTATGTCTTAAGCAAAGCACATCATTTCTAATTGTTCAAAATGCCTCTTATTATCTTCGAACCTTCATCTCTAATTGGGCTTTGACTAATACTAGGAAAGATTACTTTGCTTGAATAAACTTCTAACTAGAATATAGGTCACAATGTAAACATTTACTCTCTTTCTGAACAGAAAATTCACTTTCCTCTGGAGCAATAAACTACTCTAGCATGTCTATTCTGAGACATAATCAGGAAATTAATTTTTAATGGTTAATTGCCTCATCAAAGCTGAATTTAGCACATGTTAAGGATGAAATACAATGCAGTCATTAAAAAAATGATTAAGGTTCTGGCGGTTTTGTGAATGAGTGCTATTGGAAAATTTGCCTTATCACCAACCCGCCATAAATGATATTTGAGTAGTGTCTAGTCACTTGAGTTAATATGCATAGGCCAACAATTCGTGTAATTCCTATACACATAATTTCCTCTTCTCAGCAGCGTACTAAATTTTATACCAATGGATAAATTAATGACAACATCAATCGAATTACCTTATGGGTGATTAATAATGTTCTCTATCATAAATGATAATGAGGTCTCTAAAGTTAACAATATATAAACCATAGATCTGTGACTGGATTTTGGACTTGCACTTAATTCTAACCCCAAAATAAAACCAATTCGTTCTTAAGACATAGCCCTGCTTGGTTTTAAGGCTCACAAAGATAGCACTGAAGATACGGGTACTCTATCCAGGTGTGGTAAAGAAACTAAATAGCACCTGGCTTTTCTAGGGAATAGCATCTGAGGTTTCAAACGCTTGTTCTCTAACAAGCAGCCATCTAAATGAGGTGTGATCTAAATCCACGTGGAAGAAGCATATAATTTGTGTAACACAAGGATTTGAGTAATAAAATCTCAAACTGAAGGAGGGAATGGTATCTGAGCTTAAACTGTGAACACCTGGTTTGAAGTAGGGCTGTAGATGACAGTATAAGCCCAAAATTCATTTGCAGGGTACATAGTGGAGGGATATAAATAGCCTTATTATTAAGACAGTAAACACAATTATGACAGAAGCGGCTAAGTTAAAATGTTATTTGATCTCCCTTGACACATTTCAAAGGCTCATTTCAAGAAAAAAAAAAAAAGGAGGAAAAATGGATTAGGCCTTCAGTGAATTTCTGACCACAGCATAGGGATATGAATAGCCTTGTTCTCAGAGTTCAGTGAAAAGTTGGTTGCAGAACTCTTGAAGTATATGGTATGCGAATTATATGTCAATAAAATTATTTTTTTTTAAAAGATATCCATGACTTGACTTTATTATTTTTTCCTTCCTTTGGAACGCTTAGGTTTCATACACTCTAACCAAAGTTACACAAGTATATAGGGATGAAATGGAGCCCTGGTGGCAGAGTGGTTACGGAGTTGGGCTACTAACTGCAAGGTGGGCCACTAATCACAAAGTCAGCAGTTTGAAACCACCAGATGCTCCTCCAGAGAAGGATGGGGCTTTCTACTCCTGTAAAGAGTTTAGTCTACGAGACCCATCAGAACAGCTCTATTCTGCCCTATAGGGTGCTATGCGTCAGCATCAACTTAGTGGTTGTTAGTTTTTTGTTTTTGCTTTTTAAACAAATCTTACAGCTCTTACAGCAATCCATCCACCAGCTGTATAAAGCATATTTGTTTATGTTGCCATCATCATTTTCAAAACATTTTCTACTTGAGCCCTTGGTATCAGCTCATTTTTACCTCCTTCCCCCACCCTCCCATCCTCATGAACCCTTGATAAATTATAAATTATTACTGTTTTCATATCTTACACTGTCCACTGTCTCCCTTTACTCATTTTCCTGCTGTTCATCCCCCTTGGGCTGCTGGTGGTAGTAATAAGTGTTGATCATTGCAACCAGTTCTCCTATTCTCCCCCACCCTCCTCCTACCCTCATGGTGTCACTACTCCCATTACTGTTCCTGGGGGGTTTATCTGTCCTGGATCCCATGTATCGAGGGCTCTTATCTATATCAATGTACATGCTCCAGTCTAGCCGGATTGGTAGAACTGGGGTCATAATAGTGAGGGGGAAGAAGCATTAAAGAACTAGAGGAATGTAAAATAATAATAATAATTTATAAATTATCAAGGGTTCATGGGGGAAGATGGAGCAGGGAGGGGCAAAAATGAGGAGCTGATACCAAGGGCTCAAGAAGGAAACAAGTGCTTTCAGAATGATGTGGGAAACAAAAGTACAAAAGTTCTTGACATGGGCAATGAAAGTACAAATGCACTTTACACAATTGATGTAGGTATGGATTGTGATAAGAGTTGTATGAGCCCCTAATAAAATGATTAGGAAAAAAAAAGTTCTTGACACAATGGATATATACACATGGATTGTAATAAGAGTTGTACAAGCGGCTTAAGCTGGATCTCCATCGGTGCTGCTGGCAGGAAGATTTCGACTCTGGGAAATAAAGAGTTGTACAAGCTCCCAATAAAATGATTTTACAAAAAAGGGCTAGAGGAATATTGTATGTTTCATCAGAGTTATACTGCACCCTGACTGGCTCATCCCTTCCTTATGACCTTTCTGTGAGGGGATGTTGAACTGTCAACATGTGGGCTTCGGGTCTCCACTCCAAACCCCTATTCACATCCACATGACTGTTTTGTGTCTGATGCCTGATCCCATTGACACCCGTGATCACACCGGCTAGTGTGCTTCTTTAATGTGGTCTTTGTTGCTTCCCTGCTAGGTGGCCGCTTGTTTAACTTCAAGCCTTTAAGACACAAGACGCTCTATCTTCTAATAGCCGGGCACCATCAGCTTTCTTCACCACAATGCTTATGCACCCATTTTGTCTTCGGCGATTATGTTGGGAAGGTGACCGACACAGAATGCCAGGTTATTAGACCATGAATTGATTTTAAAAGAACTCTATGGCACTTAAAATTTTAAATGGTTTCCTTTTAAAATATTCTACTTGTAAGGTCCCTTCCTATGTAGTATGACCCCACCTGACACAGAAAGAAAGCATAAGGGAAACAATATTTTATTATTACTTAAAACATAAGCGTACACAAGATTCCACAGAAGACTATGGATGTGTTACCTCTTGATCTGATATGGGAAATATTTTAACTTGATGGCTGGGCTCTGTGTTGGATATGCGTTACTCTCCTGAGTAGTTAAGATCAACCTGAACACAAAGTTCTTTATGTCTTAGCCATGTTTCTAAATTTAGTTTCATATCACAACTTAATATATTCTAGTACTATCTATAATCTCATAATATTTAACTTTTACCTGTGACATATGGGATTTTAATAAGACATTTTACTTTGTAACAAGTAATATTATTTCTTAAATTTGAAAAGAAAAAGTCAATCAACTCAATTCACCCACTAAGAGACAGCCCCCATACAAGATCAAACCAGTCAAGAGAAATTTAATTCACTGGACACCTAGCAGGATATATTTTTACACAGGAACACCACCAAGGCAGATGACTATGAAAGTCCACCACGTTGGGGACAAACTTCCTACTAGTTTAAAGGGTGGAGTGGGGTGAACAAACCT
>NW_022111357.1:23536047-23575283 GCF_000313985.2 Echinops telfairi | reverse complement strand
TAATATTAGCAATATATTAGCTAAAACTAATATTATTAAACGTTGGTATTCTAATTTCCTGGATTCAATTTTTCTAAGGATATAGATTAAGAAGGTGGAAATGGAGAAAATACAGTAAAAAGCCAGGAGACCTTCAGAGTGTTATGAAAATCATGACTCATATAGATGAGTCTCTTGCATGAGTGGAGCTTCAGTGTTAATGGAAAATGGAATAAACAAATAATGAATTTAGGGAGAGGGGAGAGGGGAAGGAGGGGAAAAATGAGGAGCTGATACTAAGGGCTCAAGTAGAACGCAAATGTTTTCAGAATGATGCGGGCAACAAATGTACAAATGTGCTTGACACACAATGGATGAATGGATGGCTTGTGACGAGTTGTATAAGCCCCCAATAAAATGACTTTAAAAAAAGATAACGAATTTTTTTCCATTAACTTTTTGAAGCCTCCCTTAAACATAAACCAATTAGGTAGGATTCAATAAGAATTTGGAATTTATTGCTCCAGGTACATAAGTATAAAGTTAAAGTATTCAATAAATTAGATTAGAACACATACAAAGCTCTATTCCAAATGCTCAAATTAGAAAAAGACAAATCATGGGGAGTAAATGAAATTCTGTTTCTCATATCCAGAAAGGCCCTCAATTTGACAAGTCATAAAAAGGTTATTTTTCAAGAATTTCCTCAGAAAACGGGAACTTTGTTTGGTATTCGAATTTGCTGTTATAACAAGTTGAGAAGAAAAAACATGAAGCATGACAACAGGTAGAAGAAGCTAACAGCTGAAAAGTATTAGGAAGCATTCAAACAAGAACAGTTCAGAAAACCACTGTTCCGCCACGGTTGCTCCAGAAGGCCTTAGACCAGTGGTTCTCAACCTGCAGGTCGCGACCCCTTTGGGGGATGAATGACACTTTCACAGGGGTCACCCGATTGATAACAGTAGCAAAATTGTAGTTATGAAGTAGCAACCCAAAAAATGTGATGGTTGGCCAGGGGTAGGGGGATGGGAGGGTGGGGGTTGGGTGTCACCACAACATGACAAAATGCATTAAAGGGTTGCAGCATTAGGAAGGTTGAGAACCACTGGGTTGACCACCACCCCCTAACAGAGAATGGGAATGTTGATGTGCAAAAAATATTGATGTGCAAAACTGAAAAACAAAAACAAACAAACAAAAAAAACCCCCCAAGTTTATATATCTAGCTTACCATGTGGACACAGAATATCTTCATTAAAATTTAATTCGTCTTCCTCTTCTTTTCTCTCTTCTTTTGATTCTTCTAATCAAAAGAAAAACAGATAATAATGTGCTGGCTATTGCATTTAAAGGTCAGAATAACAAAAACTTAATTCTGAATGACGCAACGTGAACAGCTTTCTGAAAACCACCCAAGTGATCCTGACACTGTTCTGAAAAGAGGGTCAAATCTCCTTTGCATTTAAAAGGGGGTAAAAACCCCTCCATTACAGCTTTATTTTTTAAAGAATCAGGTTATACAAGAAAATGTGCCCTTTTTTACTTGGGAAAAAACTCATTTACATATCAATCTATTAATTCTAGTCAGGGTATTCAGAATACTGTATCATAAGCCAAGTTAATCATTTATATGCCATGTCATTTCCGCCTACCTACTCCTTTGATGGGTTGAACAGAAAGTTTTAGAGGCTAATGAAATAAGAATTTAATCTTTAAGGTCAAACAAAATATATTAAGAACTTTTACTTTTCCCAGGCACTTTTCTCCTCCAGTAATTACTTTACCTACTTGTCTCCGCGGTGTCACTGCCCAAGTATACATGCACACCCAGATAATAGTTTTAAAGTATTACTATATATAACACAAATAAAAACATTTGATCATTTTAAAAATTGACTAGAAAAATGAGCAGCAGACATGACCAGATAACTACCCCTCCATACACACAGATAACTTCTCAAATATGTGAAGATGATCAATATCGATTATAATTTTGAAAATATAAACTTCAACACTGGTGAAGTCACTTTTCATCTATCAGACCAGTACAGACTGGTAGCACTGATGTAATCATTATTTTGACAACAACATGCAGAACTAACCACCCGAACAGAGTTTTGAAGGAAATTCACCAATGTGCATGTCGGTAGGTAGCAATTGCACATGAACACAAATCTCTGCTTTGCAATTTCTAGGAATTTATCTTTTAGAAATAATCTTTAAAAGCTGAAGTTTCTCTGTGCTTATGTAGTTATGACAAAAAGCTGAATTATAATACAATAAAATATGAAATGTAGCCATGAAATTAAAAGAATTGTATGTTTTGACAGGAGAAAGATACACAGCTATGCTTTATGTGAGCTTCATTTTATAAAAATGCCCGACAGTAATCATATCTGGTGAGAGGACTTTTTCTACTACACATACTTGTCCTGCTTTATGTTTTAAGAAAATACTTTAAGCTCAATTTGTTGTTGAGAACATAAAACACAGCAAAGCATTCAGCAAAATGAATATTTTATATGCATACATATATATTATATATACACACATTTATGTATCTTGGCTGCCAATATATGGATTAGAAAATTTAGTGAAATAATTGGCCTCGGGTCATTTTGCTGTATCTCTTAATTAATAAAACTAATCATGTTACTAATCTTGACTTTAAATCTAAAAATAATATTGATGCCTTTATTAAAGATATCTTTCTTATAAGCATTGGTGATAAAATTTAGTGGTTTACTGAACAAAATTTTCTATTTGAAAGTACAGCTTTGGACATCAGAAGAAATTTAGAAGCACATATAAACAAAAGGCTACCGAAAAACTGCCTCCCATGACTAAATATTAGAGGTACCTGCTTATTTACTCGATCAAGGCAGCTTTTAAAAGTGCTGCAAAAAATCTAAAACAAAAATAAGGGAAGTTAGAAGATACTATGCAATTTGCAGCAGACTTGCCTTTCTCAAGAATATTAGCCTGGAATGAGATAACAATTAATTATGCGAGTAATTGGCTAGAGAGAACCTGATCCCCAAAACATGCTAAATAATATAGTTATCTAAACATGCTAAGTTATATATAGTTCCACATGTGATTTGATGAGCTCTTGCTAAAATTTCAACAGTTTGAAAATCTGTTCTTTCTCTAAAGACTTAAAAGATTTTTTGGTATAATAAAAAATGTGTCTAAAATTACTATAGGAAAAGTAAATAAATAAAAATGAAATTACTATAGGGGTGAAAATTAAACTAAATGTGCAATAACAAATGCTGACTTTATCTTAACTTACAATCTTAAGCATCTAGATGCCAGTTTAGAGTCATTACCTTTAGTCACGGTGTTGCCATTCACTTTCCCGTTACTTTGATCCACATCACCATCTTGCTCATCGAGTTGCTCGAGTGCTAGTTGGCGCCAACTCCGTAAGGAGGACTTCCCCACCCAAAATGCATCATTGCTGTGAAGCACAGAAATTGTTACATTTGCAGAAAACCGTTTGTGATGTCTTCGTCCTTTCTTTCCTTGTAAAGGACACAACTAAAATGAACTATAAACATTCAAATCAACTGCTTGTGCATAGATTTTTTTTAAAAATCTGCTTCTGTATTGTGAGCAATTTTACTCCTTATTCTCAAAGGCTTTGTTTAGTTGAACTGTAGGTATTTTGTTTCTACCTTCGATCTTATCCTGACTCTGATGCCTCTTTTACATTCATACCAATCAGACCAACCAACCAGTTACTTTCACTGGATTCCATTCACAACTACATACAGGTGTATCTTTATGTGTGCAGATATGTCTATACACAAACATCTGTGGGATAACCAAAAATAGTAAACTAGATTACTCTAAGAATTTGGAAGATAAGGGCAATGAATGTACAAATGTGCTTTACACAATTGATATATGTATGGATTGTGATAGGAATTGTATGAGCCCCTAATAAAACGACTAAAAAAAAAAGAATTTGGAAGATATTCTCTTTAAAATTTAAATTAAACTCAATCTTAATAAATACCATTGTTCAAGATTCTATCGGTCAAAGGGCTTTTCTGACAAACACTTCACTGGGTACCCTTCGGTAACACAAGAGGACCCCCCCCCACCCCCGTGCCTGCCAGGATGTTCTCTAAGGTCGCAGTAATTCCACGCCAGAGCAGAAGCTCAGATTGTCCTTTGGTTTGGGGAAGATTCGGCTTCACATTTTCAGTCTCTCTCTGATGGACAGGACACAATCTCAAAGGCTGTCTGACTTAGCTTTATTTTTGCTGCAGTGGCAATCAATGTAAATTCATTTTTGATCTGGTTCTACAAAATCCACCATTCCTTTCCCCTCTTTCCCATAAATAAGTGACTTGGTTTTTGACTTTTTGAAAGTGCTTATCATAAACAGTACATATTATGAAACATACCCCTTTACAGTTGCTTTTAGCAGATTATTAACAGTTTTGTAATCTTCATTGAGTTGGTTCTTGAGACGTAGCACACGACAACGTTCCACTACACATTCCTTACACAGGGCTTTCACTGGAGTCATGAAGATGAAAGAAAATAATGTATTCACACACTGACTACCTTTTAGGAAAAAAAATGCTTGCTGCACTACAAATAAACACAATTAAACTTTAAACCAGTGATACAAAATTTTACAATACAGAAAATTGTGTATACCACCAAAACAATTTGGTGGTATACACAATTTTCTGTATTGTAATAGTTATTGAGATAGCAATAAAATGTTACAATATGCTAAATCGTCCATACCACAGAATATTATCAAATTGCAGAGTTTAGACACAAATTTTACAAGACTGAAACCAAGCAGGTGAGATGGAAGGGTCTCATGGTGTATCTGACAACCAAATGTGTAATAATAACTGTTTGACAACTTCTTGTGGGTATTGAATATTATAACACTTCAAAGCAAAGAACATTAAAGGAAAAGAAAACATCAAGGGTAAGATTTTAAAACATGAGTTCTAAGCATCATAAAATGTGGTTATCTGAAAGATCTTCCAATTTGAAGGTTACTTGTTCTGAACCAGAAAGAGATATTTAGCACACAAAACTTCGAATGTATACAGGGAAGGCTTGAATCATGCAGTTAAGTGGAACTTTTTATGTAATAAGTTGTACACAATCAAAGAGAAAAAATTCTGAATATAAGAAAGAAGAGAAGGTGGTGGTTATGCAGTTTTGTTTCGCTTCATCTGTGGACTAGAATGGGGCTGTGTTCCAGTTGCATGTTAAGATGGAGTACATTTTCAAGGTGGGCAGGAAGCCAGAGGCAAAGAGACATGGATGTGCACTACAGGGTTATGTAGAAAACGCTATGATGTCAAGCAGCGACTGTCCACTAAGCTAAGCAACAATCTACACATCTCACACTATTATCCATCGCCATGGCAGGGAGACAAATGACTTGTAAATAGCCAGGACCACGGTTCAAGTCTCAAGTCTCACTTTAAGTCATAGAAATGCAAACTTATTACTTTGAAGAGTCAGGATAACCTATACTCTTCTTAAAAGTGCTCCAATTCGACTATTTTTCTGAGAGAAAAAGACCTTTAATGTTCATGATCAGGATTTTTAAAAAAATAACATTATTAAATACACATGTGTAATATTGCTTAACTTCTCATTTACTGAGCCAATCCTTTTTGCAAAGAGTAACAAACATTTAGGCTAGTATATCTTGGAGCAAATAATCATAAAGCCCTGTTCATTAAAGCTCATATAAAAGGGACTTACTGCATTACTCTTTTTTAAACTAAGAAAACATCCCCAAGTTACCAGTTAGTCTTGGACCTCCTCCATATCGACTGTAGAAAATGTCAGCTGCATATTCGGATATTCTCTTCATGATCGAGATTTTGTCCGGATGTAACTTGTCATGGGAGCACAAGCAAGCATGATTATCAATAGGCTTGGTAGGTGTTGATTCATCCAACCACTTCTGCAACCACTCAAGAGAGACAAACTCATAGGGCTCTGGGGAAGGAAGCAACAGAAAAAGCCTATGTATTCTTACTGACTTCCCAACTAAGTGATATGCTCATTGTCCTCAAAAGGTGATGCAAACTCTGACAAAGTTACAGAATCAGAAGGAATCGTTGTGCTGGGAAGATGTGTGATGACTACAACACAAAGCTAGGATGAACTCCTCTTCTGAATTCAAGAATCTGTACATGATAAATACAAGACTGCACAGTGCCCTATGAGATTGGCCGGTATTATTAACCACATTCTACAAAAGAGGCATTCACAGAGAGAAGTGTCTTACTTGATAGCACAGCAGAGCTTTGATCAGGACACCCAAGTTTGCCAATTATAAGCCATGCTCCACATTAGCTCACAAATATAACCTCAACCACATTAAGCTTCACCAATATTATTTTCTTAAGAATATGATCTATATCTGAAGTTGAGACCTCAACCTGACTTCTCATTTTAAGCTATAAATTAACTTCATCCGCTACAATCACACCTCAAAGCACACTTCAACCACTAAATTTTTCATCTAAGATGATATATTGATATTAAAAATGGTATTTCATTCCCTGACCCTAATCAGTATTATAATCTGCTCTCATTGTTATTTATTTCAAGACAGAAACAATTTTAATCAGTTTCCAGGATGAAGCACTTGAAGCACACTAGAACTGAATTATCGATTTTGAAGTTGTGAAAATTAAAAGACAAACTGAATACCTTAAAATGAACATTTAATTCAAGGAAAAGGAGTTCCAGAGTTCCTAAATGCCAAAATTAAAGATAGAGGGACAGCTGTTGATTACTTACAAAGATCTCCAGTGAGTCCCAGCATAAAACATAGAAGAGAACACACAGAGGTTGAATTTATGTTTATGGTATGTACTACTACCAATGAGATCTGAAGGACATACTTCGACTCAAATCCCATTTTCACCAATTTAACACTCTCCTGCGACTACAGCTCTAGAAAACTAACTCCCAGTTTAGTGTAATACATTTCAATTTTCACAAATAAGAAATTTGGAATGGCTAGTCCCCTTATTTGCACTAAAACTGCACATCAGTGGGGATCCTTCCGATTAGTAAGTTCTAACATGGCTGCAGAGGAAGCGCGCAGAACTGCAAGTTGAGATCAAGGTCTAAACCAAGTTCTGCTACCAAGAAACTGAACTTGAGCAAGTCACTCAAACTCTATGTTTTGAGGCTTTGATTTGTAAAATGAAGGTAATAATACCTGCCTTCTACCTACCTCAGGGGGATGTTGCTGAGTGTAAAAGATAAGATATGTGAAGCATTTTGAGCTTTTTGGAAGAAAAGAGATATAGAAAAGTTAATTATACATTCACACAATATATAAAAGTGGAGACCATAAGATGCAGTACAAGTAACATGATGGTGGCTATTTTATGATATATATATATATATATATATATATATATATATAATGGCATGGTCAATTATACTCAATATACTTCCCAATTCTTTTTGTCATTTATTCAGTTTAATCTGCCAAGGATAGAGTATACAGGGTATCATAAGAACTGAACATTGTCAAAGAGAGCAAATTAAACTCTTAGTATACCTAACCTTTTCACAAATGTTGTCACATAAAATTTGTTCACTCTGAAGGCTATCAGGGGTGAGGGGTGAGGGTAGGGGAGAGACAGGACTGTGGCACACACAGCAACATCCAAGAATTCACTAGGGGGCTCAAGTGTCTCCTGCAGCATGGAAGAGATAAATGGAGAACAGTGTCTGCCATTGCTAACTGGAAACATAATCTGTAAGAATCCTGACTCTTACAAAGAAAGGAATTTAGGAATACTATATGTACAATGCACTGCTGGAATTTAGGGCAGCTACAGGCTTGCTATTAGTTGGCACTGACTTGGTGGCAGTGAGCATAAACCATACAATAGCATGGCTCAAAGATACTTAATTCAAGATAAAAATGTTTAACCTCATAATAGAATCCCACAAAAATTTTCCAACTGTAGCTTATTGTACTGGTTTTGAATAGTCTAATATGATTCCATGTAAGACAGAAAGATTAGAAAATCATAAGGTTTTACAGTAAGGAGAGGAAGGAATAGAGTAGAGACTGAGCTTAGATTTCTGATTCAATACAATCCACATCAACACTACAAGTTTTCCAGATTCCTATTTTCAATCAAAACCACTAAAAAAGTTGCATCAATCTCTACTAGGGTTTCTCTCTGAGAATAATGGTCCAGCACTTATCTTACAACTAGGAAAGAATTTACAGTTCAGCATCCAAGTAGTTCTATTTCTTCTCTAGAGAAAACCTTTTGTCAGTCTTTCAGTCTGTCGCCCTGCACTGATGACTGAGTAGACTGAGCACTGCTTTCCAGAGACATGTACAGCTACCACATCGAAGTGAGAACTCGGTCCAATCGGAGATCGTGATAAACAAGGTCAGAAATCCTTTGAGCATTTACCAGAAGAAAACATACTTGGAAATTTTCTATCGGAAAGCTATGTCTAGGACAAGCATTGCATCAACAACATTTGAAATGCTTTCTTATAAAAAATTTAAGCATATTTTTATTTCAATACAAAGGGCTAAACAGCTCGTGGCCCCAGTGAGGTTTACATTTTAAAATAAATGAACCTTGTTCAAATAAGTTCACAATCAAAATAAACTATAGAAGATGTCTAAAAAAGATTCCACTTGGTAGCCCAAAACCATGGTCATTAACTGAGATTTTATAACATTTTAGGACATCATCGACGTTCTACTACGTAAAAGTTTACTGTATATGGAAAAAACTGCCAAACTCATAATGTGTTAAGAATATAGTGAACATATAAACATGTTCTTAGGAATATAAGCGTCGGTTTTTATAGACTGGGAGAAAACGGCCAAGAGAAGCACAGTATGAACTTGACATATAACATCTTTAGATGATGTAATTCTGAAGATTGGTTTGGAACAGCTTTTCATTATAAACCAAGTTCCTCTGATTTGTCCAGTTACATAACACACTGAGGAGAATGTTCACAAAACACCTTTCTAAGTCCCAGTTCCTTTGAGCAAAGATTGAGCAATTTAGAGCTCATTACCAAATTAATTCCAGAAAAACTAGGTCAATTCAGTTCTTTAGGATGGTCTCGACCTTTGGGACTGTTAGAGTAACAGGTTACAATGAAAAGGCAAAACAAAATTACGATGCCATTTAGAGCTTGTAAAAGCTCTTCTTACGGATTTAGCAATTTATATTAATCTTCTGTTCACATATCCAGCAGCAAAGACAAAAGCCACAAGTATAATCATACTTGAGTATTCCTCTCTACCACCACCCTTGAGGAAACTGATAAAAAAGTTGATAAAATGACAAAGATTT
The DNA here is from genome assembly GCF_000313985.2 of Echinops telfairi. NCBI lineage: Eukaryota > Metazoa > Chordata > Mammalia > Afrosoricida > Tenrecidae > Echinops > Echinops telfairi. The sequence goes on along the minus strand of NW_022111357.1, from coordinate 23,565,936 downwards.
GTACCAGTGGATTATCATCTTCACAGAGGTTTTGTTTCTGAGGCACTAAATTAATGTGAGTTAATATCTATAGTAAGGAGATGAGCTGGATTATGTAGGATAATTCTTAGGAAATTAGGAGTCAGCAGAAAATTTCCTTACTCTATCAAATACTTCGGATTAAATTTCAAATCAATCTACTAATAATATTTTAAAAATTGGTATTCGTAATAAAGACATGACTGTAAGGGCACAAAGAAAGATAACGGGCCATTTGTTTTCCAAGTAATCGAATCAGATTATGATTTAAGAACAAATTATCTCCCCAAACAGAAACATCTATAAGGGATGTCTATGAAGAATACTACTATATACAGAGTACTGACCTAAACTTTATAATGTGCTATTGTTTCCCATTTTTAAAAAGTGTATCATGGGGCAGGGGGCAGTGTATCACAATGAATGCTGTATGAAATGCTGCACATCAAACTGCTACTGATTTGCATTGCACCCCTAGAATGCATAAGCAGACGTTAGTGGGCTGTTAAGAAAGAATAGAAAAAAATATCTGTTCCCATACAGTTGTGACCATAAAAAAAAAAGACACTTAATGGCAACAGTGCTGCCCAGAATATCTTACAGACCAGCTCCAGCAGGTAACCTTTGGTACAGCTCCTTAACCTCTTCATGCTTTGCTTTTCCTTTATCCACACTTTGCTTACGCATCTCAGCCATTTCAATACACCACTCTTCAAATTTGGAATTATCCCGATCTACCAGCTCTTGAAGGAAAGCTATTCAAAACAGAAAGAGAAAAAATAATCTTGGTTTTCATTTTTGTACTATTTTTACTTTTTTAAAGTTTTATTGGCATGTAACTCACTATCATAGAATTCAACAGTTCCACCATATTAAAAAGATATGCACACTCATCACATTATCTCTGTATATCTACCGAGCCTCCACTTCATATACAGAAAAAAAAAAAATCATAACAGCAATAACAAAGTAAAACAGTGAAAACTTCAATCAAAAAGGAAACAGAAAATACTAAAACCTAGGTTAATTAAACTTGGTCAAAAGGGAGATCAAGTGATAATAAAGTGTTAAAACTGCATCTTCAAAAATCCACTTTCCAATGCACCCTGGATGAGAGCAAGGCTACTGACTGACATCACTGGTTCATGGTCCCGCGGGTTTCACCGGCGGCTTCATACATGTTATTTGCCTTTTTTTTTTTTTAAACTGAAACAACTTTAAGATGGGTCAAAAGGGAGATCAAATGATAATTATTGTAACCTAAGTACATCAGCCATAATCAACTTTGTAATTGCTCGCCGTCTAAAATCAAGCCTATTCACCCCCCTGGACTACGGCCAGAGGAAATTCACCAGAGGCGTAATCTGTGTGTGGACCCTGCAATCGATTTTGAGCTTCCACTGCCATCCATCTGCAAACCCAATGTTCACAAACGAGCTCTACGACCATTTCCTTCCTTCACGTTTGGATTTTATTATTTGGATCACACAAGCTGGTGTGTTTCTTCCATGAGGACTTGGTTAATGCTTAACTTACATGGCTGCCTGTTTGGAGAAAAGCTTTAAAAACTCCAGACACTATTTTTTCTGATAGCTAGGGGTCATCTAGTTTCTTCACCACACTTTGCTATAGCACCCACATATCTTTAGTGAACTCTTCATGAAGGTAAGAGTTAAGCAGGGCCATGTCATAAGAACGAATTGTTGGGGAAATCTTGGGGGTTTTTTGTATTTTATTTTATTTATTTATTTTAAATCATTTTATTGGGGGCTCATACAACTCCTGTCACAATCCATACATCCATGTCACACACATTTGTAAATTTGTTGCCATCATCATTTTCCCAACATTTTCTTTCTACTTGAGGTCTTGGTATCAGCTTTTCATTTTTCCCCTCCCTCCCTCATGAACCCTTGATAAGTTATAATTTTTTTTCATGTCTTACACTGACTGATGTTTCCCTTCACCCACTTTCTGTTGTCCATCCCCCTAGGAAAGGGTTATATGTAGATCATTGTGATCAGTTTCCCCTTTCTCCCTCCTGGTATTGCTACTCTCAATATTGGTCCTGAGGGGGAAGAATCTTGGTTTTCAAAGAAAACTATGCTAATCTCTAAATTACATTCAATGTTGTCTAAAACCTTGCTAGACAATTCCTGCTGTGGTCTTCTCTTCTCCCACGAGACCTCTACCCTGAAGGCTGGAGTCCAACTGAAAACAGCCAGGCAGCAGCACGAGGTGAGAGTCTAACGTGCACTCCACAGCGTCCAGGGCCACCCAGACTCCTCAAATGGTTGGAAAACACCACTCCAAAATTGAAGAGCACAGAACAGTACGGAGTGAAATTATGTCTCTCAGCTTGAGGTCAGTAAATATTCTTGCAGTCTTGTATTGTATATCCATCCCCAAATCCCAGCCTGTTTATAAGTAAGTGGCATAAATGCATGTAAGCGTTCTCTAAATAAAACAAAATTGATCTTTAGATGTATGTCTTACTGCTATGGCCCTTTTTATTATTATTGTTTACACAATAAGGCCAATTTATGATTAACATCTACTTTTACCAATGATGACTACATGAAATCAACTTATCAATAAAAGAAACCCACTCCCTGTTACTATGTTTTAAATTAAATGTCTGACAGAACTCCGACACCACGGTTACCTGGTACTTGAACAGATGCATTTGGCTTCTCCTGAGTTTGAAGTCTGTAAACCAACATATACGCATTTCGAGAGCAATGAGTTCCTTTGCCACACTTCGGTTTACGTGTCTGGGACTTGGAAGGTTCTGCTGAGGTAGAAAAATCAAAAGCTGATTAGACCAAAATGCTATAGTCTGTTCACTCTTTCCTAGGAGATAAGGAAGAGGAGAAGAGTGCAAAAAACCCACACAAAAAACTTTCTGAAAACGCTCTCTGATACTTTCCAGTAACTTCTAAACATTAAAAGGCCAGGCAAATTTGGTAAGCTTTTAAGATTTTTCAGGTGTTTAAAGTCTACTACCACATTTCATTTTTAAAAGACAGAAACCTTCATGAGGACAAATCTGGAACAAAGCACTATGAATTATTTTTACTGTTAGTTCTAAATTACAAAATAAATTGGGATAATGTAACTAGCCAAAGAAAATAGCATACTCAAAAAAGCATGGGGCGGGTGGGGGGTGGTGGTTAATGGGATATACTTATTTCATTTCTTGAAATAGGCTGTGTAAATATATATAGTATGTTTCCTTTTTAAAAAACATCCTTCCAGATTCTTATCCCTCAAACCTAACTAGTGGTTTGAGCAGCATGGGGGCGGGGGAGTATGATAAGTAAAACTGAAATGGACTTGGAGTCTTTAGTGACAAATTAATTCATGTCAAAGAAAAAGAAAATACCACATGCAGAAGAATGGAATAGAATTCTTTCTAGTGGGCAAATGGATTAGCCATGATCGTAATGAATTCAGTACCAAATAGAAAACATTATTAAGCATTTCAGATCACAAGTATACCAAGACAGTGATCTTCACACTGGGTGTGAGTATCCCAGAATAATGTTCCAAATGTATAAGGTCATGGACCATTCTGATGAGGAAATCAATGACCAGATCTTCAATTCAATATTAATTCTCTAAATTGATTTGAAATGAATTTAATTATATGGTGATATCCTCCTTTCCTTTCATAACCACCTGTCTTTTTACAAAGGAAAGATCTGGAACATTTGTAAAAGGTTGAACAACCAAATGCAAGTCAGTTCATTTAAAAACATCAACTGACAATACAGTATTATAGTTTAAGTTTATAGAGTACTATACATATTTTGGTATATAACTAAGAATTGACACTGCTATTAATAATTCCTTTTTTCTCACCTACAACATATGTAAGCAAATTTCCTCAGTGCTTTCTCTATTAAAAAACAAAACACAGGAATAGAGCAATGCGAACACTTGACTTACTCTAGCATTAATTTACGTACATGAATTAACAAAAATAGTCTCGTCCATTGTATTAAAGTATATTCACAGTAAAAATTTTCCTTTGTACTTCACATACTAAAATTTACACTTAAAAATATAGAAATGTATAATTTAGAAGTATCACATAAGTGGCTAATTATATAGTGATATTTATAATAAAAAAAAAACATTTAGTTCTGAACCTTCCCCACACAATTTAGAGTTTTATATTCACAAAAAAACCATAATATAACCCATTAACTACAATTCTATAGGGTGAGTTAACAGAAACACTAGCATAAGAAAAAATGAAAAAAGATCCTACTAGAAAAGAAGTGTATACCACTGAAAAGGATTAAATATTATTTAGCTATTTAATTTTATTTAAATACTTTTGAAAAATGTCAGTTTCAATATTTATAATATGCTAGAAATTACATTATTTTTGGTTACTTAAATTTATAACAAAAACATTTGACTTCATTAAAAAAATGTGCAAGATATAAAATTGTCCGATATTCTGATAGCAAATGCACAAGTGAGAAAATTTGAAGAACACTGTTACACAAAATTAAACTATCAGGAACTTGTACAAAGAGTGGGTTATTAATTTCTCACTGAAACATATTACAAGTTAAAGCATTTATTCATTACCCCATACAAAGATGGACAATTTAAAGCTACATCCTTATTTTGGACTTGCTACACAAGTCAAAAATACAAGCAAATGTTAAAAATTTGATTATCAGGAGAAAAAGATTATAGAAAGTCTAAAAACAAGTTAATAAGATTAAAAAATATAAAAATTCCTCTAAACTACAGGAAGAATTACAACACAGAACTCATCCATAACCTTGAGGCGAGCCCGCAGTGCCACATTCCTCCCTGTGCTGCCGGCTGTAGCAGCAAAGTGACTGGCGGCTCTGATCTAGTAAGAGCGGTGGTAGGAGGCCACATCTCTTCTCATGCCTTCCCTTCTCTTCAGACCCAGCCCCCACCGCACCTCAAAATGACATACAGGAGAAGACTGAGGAAAAGTTCAGCTGAGACAGCTCTGACTAGATTTATCCATCCTTTGAGGGGAATAAAAGGCTATTTTGGCACCAGATAACAAAGGTGAGTGATGACAGCTGCACTGTAGGATACTATCCATTTCAGGAAATAGTTTCTATGGCAGATCTCACTGCTGCAAAACAGCGGGCAGCTCCCCACAGATGCATACACTCCAGGGAAGGGGTGATCGATGTAACAGGTAAGACAAGGCATTGGCCTCAGAGTGGTTTCAATGCTATCTATATTTATTTGCCAAAAGTAAATGTCCTGACCCAGAGACAAGGACTATGAATCCTATTAGAGTAAGCCCCCATGAGTCATCATTTTCAGCTTCGTCCTCCCCTTACCCCAATTACCCTGGTAATTGAAAGTGAGTCGGCCCCAGCCTTCTGTGCTCTTGTCAATCGGCCATTATTAACAAAAGATGGGCAGACACGTTCTGTGTTTGAGAAATGCAAAAATCCTTCAAAATAGTAACAACCTTGGGCCATAATGATGTATGACAAAGATTTCTGGTTTAAAAGAAGTTATATTTTAAAAGGGCACTCACAACTTAAAGGTTTTACCTAGATCTTCCTCAATCCCTAGTTGCAATTTCTTTCCCTCCATCTTTTCTATGTCTTCGTCATTAAACTTGTACCATTCTCCAGACTGTGGGTCTTTCACGTGGGCAATGTAGTGGCCAGAATAAGCACTCACTCCTCTGTGTATGAGGACTGCACTGAGTTCATACACATAGCCCCCACCTGGAAAAGAAAAACTATATTTTTAATTGGGAATCAATATATATCATTCCATAGTTCAATCACATCAAGCATTGAACAATGAATAAAATAACAAAAAAAAGTGTTAACTGCTACTGCAATCAGTTTCCAAACATTATTTTCCTTCCTAGTCTCCTTGACACCGGCTCTCTTTTATGCCCCCCACCCACCCACCACTGTACCTACCCTGACTCTCAAAACCCCTATTCTACTTGCTGTCCTTATAGATTCATCAATCCTGGGTTTCATATACCAAAGAACAGAAAAACATGTAACCCAAGTTCAAGATGGTGACACACACCCCCACCCCGCCAGTGACATAACACATCTGAGATAAACCCCAATATGAACAAAACAAAACAAGACAGAAAATGCTGAAAACCAGGTCAGGTCCAGCCCTATAAAATGCGTGATGTTATGGTTTAAATGTTCATTTCTGTAGAAGGAAATTGCTATGAACATTGTTGTATTTTATCGTTTAGTCATTTGAATGACTTTTAAGTTCTTACCTGTAGCTCTCTTTCAAGGAGTCCTGGTGGCACAGTACTTATTAGATGGTCTGCCTAATCATAAGGTCAACAGTTGTTAACAGTTGTTAACCACCAGCTGCTTCGAGAGCATTTTATAGGGCATCAAAGGGCTTTTAACCGTTAGAATTGGGTTTATCCCTTTGCTATTCTGCAGTCATCTCTCCAATGTACTCTACTTAGTAACCACTCTCCTCCCATCCCTCTATTATGGACAGAGGGAGTTTAACAGAGACTTATTTCCTGTGTAGTTCCCACAAATGTAACTTGGGCTCCCACTGTCATCCACAGCCTTCTGCAAATCCTATCTAACCTCATAGTGACACTAAAGGACAGGGTAGAACTGCTGTAGGGTTCCAAAGCTGTGATCGATAGGGCAACAGACAGCCATATCTTTCTCCTGCAGTACAGTTGGTGGATTTGAACCGCCAGTCTGTTGGTTAGCAGCAAAGTACTTTAACCACTATGTGGGCAACCAAAAAAAATCAAAACAACAACCCCATGAATGAGTGGATGAGTCAATTACAGCAACCCCACTGGATATAAAAGAATTGCCCCTTTGGGTTTTCAAGGCTATAAAATCCCTATGGGAGCAAAAGGTCTCATTGTTCTCCATTGGAGCACCTGGTGGGTTGGAAACCAAACCAAACACTGTCATTAAGTTAATGCCGACTCATCCACCCTATAGGGCAGGGTAGAACCACCCAGGTGAATTTCTGGGACCGTAACTCTTTATGGAAGTAGAAAGTCCTGGTTCTTTCGCTCTCGAAGCAGCTGGTGGTTAACAACTGTTAACAACTGTTGACCTTATGATTAGGCAGACCATCTAATAAGTACTGTGCCACCAGGACTCCTTGAAAGAGAGCTGCAGGTAAGAACTTAAAAGTCATTCAAATGACTAAACGATAAAATACAACAATGTTCATAGCAATTTCCTTCTACAGAAATGAACATTTAAACCATAACATCACGCATTTTATAGGTTAAATACATATTTAACATGTTCTTCCCATCATATATTTTAAAGGCTTTGTATAAGGCCTATTCTTTTGTAAGCTGCCTCTACCACCTTACTGCATTGAAAAGAGTTTATAAAATAACTTCTACATCCAAGACTCACGCTATACACAAAATAATATTTAAAATGGATCAAGGACCTATGTGTGCCTGCCAACAGTAACATAAAATTCTTAAAAGAAAACGCAGGAGTACAGTAGTTGTGGGAGAATAATAAATTAGCAGATATAATACCAAATGCTCAAAAGCAAAAGTCAAAATATCACAGACGAGACCCCATAGAAATTAAATATTTTTGTACAAAGGAATTGTTTTAAATTAAATTTTATTGGGGGCTTGTATGTTTGTTGCCCTCATCTTTATCAAAACATTTGCTTTCCACTTAAGCCCTTGGTATCAGCTCATTTTTTTTTCACCTCCCTTCCCGCTCCCCTCTCCCTCATGAACCCTTGATAATTTATAAATTATTATTTTGTCATATCTTACACTGTTCGATGTCTCCCTTCACCCACTTTTCTGTTGTCCGTCCCCCAGGTAGGTTATATGTAGATCCTTGTAATCGGTTCCCCCTTTCTACTCCACCTTCCTGCCACCCTCCAGGTATTACACTCTCACCACTGGTCCTGTAGGGGTCATCTGTCCTGCATTCCCTGTGTTTCCAGTTCCTATCTGTACCAGTGTACATCCTTTGGTCTAGCTAGATTTGTAAGGTAAAATTGGGATCACGATAGTGGGGGAAGGAAGCATTTAACAACTAGAGGAAAGTTGTATGTTTCATCATTGCAACCCTGCGCCCTGGCTGCCTCGTCTCCTCCCTGTGACCCTTCTGTTAGGGGGTGTTCAGTTGCCTGCAGATGGGCTTTGGGTCTCCACTCTGCACTCCCCCTCATTTACAATGATATGACATTTTGTTCTTTGATGCCTGACACCTGATCCCTTCAACACCTCGTGGTCACACAGGCTGGTGTCCTTCTTCCATGTGGGCTTTGTTGCTTCTGAGCTAGATGGCCGCTTGTTTATCTTCAAGCCTTTAAGACCCCAGATGCTGTATCTTTTGATAGCCGGGCATCATCAGCTTTTTTCATCACATTTGCTTATGCACACATTTGTCTTCAGTCATCTTGTCAGGAAGGTAGCATCATGGAACGCCAATTTCATAGAACAAAGTGTTCTTGCATTGAGTAAGTACTTGAGTGGAAGTCCAATGTCCATCTGCTGCCTTAATACTAAACCTATAAATATATGCACGTAGATCTATTTCTCCACCATCCTATATAAATATATTTACATATGTACATGCCTGTATTTAGACCTCTATAAATACCCTTTGCCTCCTAGTTCTTTCCTCTATTTCCTTTTACTTTCCTCTTGTCCCACTATCATGGGACAAGAGAAAAGAAAAATGGGGGAAAAAAGCGGGGGCGGGGGCACAGAGAAAAGGCTACTGTATAAAAACACTCTAGGAGTGAGGTCCAGGGAGTATGGCAGGGGCCAGACCAAATCCAGGGGTACATAAGGTAGCCAACTAAAAAGGAGAGGAGCAGGGGAAAGGGAAAAATATATATAGAGAGGGAGATGTGTGGCAGGAGAATTGGGCACTGACCCGCCCAAGGGAAGGGTACGGTTTGTGTCTCCACAGGGAAATAGGGACCAGACTTAAATCCGGTGTTCCGGGATGTGAATGCATCAAAGGACTTTCATCAACCAAAAGACAACAAACAGACTGGGAGAAAAATTATAAAAATTATGTGCCAGATAAGGAGCTAATATCCAAAATATATAAACAACTTCTACCACTTAACAAAAAAAAGAAAAAAAAACCAGAAAGATAAGCAACTGGAACAGATGATATTCAAATGGAAAACAAGCCCACAAAAAGATGCTCATCATCTTTAGACAGAAACGGACTCATGGCAACCCTCTAGGGCAGGGCCAAACTACCCACTGTGGATTTCCAAGACTGTACGTCTGTATGGGAAATGAAAAAATCTGAACATAAAGTGTTGGCTAAGTTATGGGGAAAGTGGAACCATCCTTCATTGCTAATAGGAATGTAAAATGAAGCTGCCATTGTGGGAACGTTTTGCAGTTCCTCAAAATAGCTGAACTATCAGATGACCCAGGCAACCCAATCCTAGGTATGTATACCATCCCCCCACCCCTCAAAAGTGAAGACAGGAAGAAAATAGAAACATGTACATCAATGAATGCTCACGAAGGCACTTTTCTTATCAGCTAAAAGATGCAAAGAAGCAAAATGTCATCAACAGGTGACTAAACAAGCAGCCGAACAATGTAATATTATACAGCCAAGAAAAGAGAACCAATGTTCTTATGCATGCTACAACAGGGATGAATCTTGAATACACTATGCTAAGTGAATTGTCTACTGAGTCACCAAAAAAAAGAATAGCACTTGTCCAAATGAGCAAAAATAAGGTGCCATTTGTTACCAGAGATGAGAAGGAGGTATAAAAGAGAAAATTTGCGCTTGGGGAAGAAACACATTTATGTCCGTAGTGGTGAGAAAGAGTAGGAATAACGGTGGCACAACATGAATGATGTAATCAATGCCATTGAATTGTAAACTGGTGACATATTGGCGTGTGCATTTTTAACACACATTCACATGAATAGCAATAATTTCTATATTTTTATAATTTCACAAAATCCTCATAAAATATAAGGTCAACCTAACAGGAAAGCCCAACAGTCCTTCAGGTCAGGGAAAGAAAACCACAGAGTAAGAAGACACCCATTTCCTCTAGCAAGAACCCTCAATGTGGCCAAATGAACCCACCAAAAGACAAACAGGGTCATTAATTCTCGGTTGAGATAAGGGTACAGAATCTAGGACAATCTCAGTGGACACCGACATAAACAAGGACAGCATACACTTTGCATCAAGTCACCCAACACTTCTGATACAATTTTAAAGAAGGAATAAATAACAAGACTTTCAGAGCCTCAGTTTTCTTGAGGATGCATAGCTCTTAAGGCTAAGGTGACAAGTGAGGGAATAATAAAGTATTCTTTTCATTTTTCAGTCTTTTATACCCTTAACTATATAGTTATTGATAAAAGAATCTTCATTACATGCTTACTCAATGAAAAGGCAACCAGTATTTCAGCACACCTACAAGGCTGGGTTCCCAGAGGTATCACCAGAAAATTAGCAATAAATTGTGATTCTGTAATTACAGCAGCAGCTGTATTGCTAAGGAGATGCAGGGGGACACTGCACTGGATGACATGGAGATAGGGGTGACAAAAAATTAACTCCCTTTAACATTTTTTTCAGTGTTTCAGTAGAAATTTATTAAATAAAGAAATAACGAAATCTCCAGAGTTAGTTATACAACAAAAACATTAAAATTCCACTATCTTTTAATTCCATTTTCTGCAAACTTTTTGAAACCCCTTTGGACCTACACAGCTAAATTAATGCTAATCCACTCTTTGAACCTTCAGAGCTGTCATTATCTCATCACAATCATGCTTCAAACCGCGTGGTTCTACCTGCACTCAGTACTGTGTTTTTGTCACTGTCAGGGTTTTAATAGTCTGGTGTCTCAGGTCCCATATTGGGGAAATTTGTGCTTATGAATCTATGTCAATAACTGCATTGAGAAGCTAGTGGTAATTAAAGGAAAAATTCAAGAAAAATTTTAAAAGGTTCCTACTCCACTTACTACAAGTGTCTTAACAGATAATATTGTAATTCCATGTAGAAAGAATGTAAGAAAGAAATTCGTTGTTAGTATTCATATAATCTAAGAAATTTCATTTAACAAATGAACAAGTTATTTATTCAACAATTCATATACATTTTGTATCATGATAGTGCAATCGCAACAATGTAATAACATTAGTCCCACTTGCTCCCTATCTCCCATTTCCATTTATCCTTCTCTTGCACCTTTCCTGTTTCCCATTTAAACAATTTAGAATATCACCTATTATCCTAGAATTAAAAATGATAAACATTACTAAGGATTCTAATGGTCTAGTACAAGAGCTCCATTGGGGAGGGGGAGACACCAAGACTTACTACATGGGGTAAATCAACTCTAGTGACAGTATTAACCAACAGATCAACAGTTATAATCTCTAAGCATTATAATTCTCATTGCTCAGTAAAAATATTACCTTTATGAAAAAATAAATTACCTTTATGTTCTACATAAGGCTCCATATCCAAAATTTCTGAGAAACCAATGTAGGTATTCAGCTTTTTCTTATGTCCAGTTTGCCTACCCAAAAGGAAATTGTATTATATTTACATTTAAAACAACCATAAAACAATACATGAGCTTATCAGCTATTTTAATCAATTTAACAGTAAAGCAAGGTAGATTTCATTTAGTAATCTTGCTGAAAACACCATAAAAGTAGAAGTAAAAATAATATGGTTGGGAAAAACTAATCATAATAAGTTAAAAGATATGGATTTAAAGTGGTGATTCTAAATACAATGCTTATTTCCAGAAGTTTTCATTTACACACACACACACTCCACACCCCAGAAATTCCTGCTTTACAGAAGGTATGTACATTGGACAGACTTTATAAAACAATACGTTCTCATAGGAGTAAGGGGAGCATTATTATTTTTTGTTTGTTTGTTTTCCCCATTATTTGTGATAAGTAGAAATTTTACTTAAATATACAGTAAATACAGAGCGTCCAAAGATTAATTCCATTTCTACCTAAATAGTTGCTTTATCTTTGCTGTTTATAATAATTTCTTCAAACAAAAATATTAAGGACTTCCTACTTTTTAAATTCTTAATTATAGACACCTGGCTTAAGAATTCTGTGATACCAACCTCAGTATTTGCGCATATTTACCTGTCAAACACAAATCGCATTAGCTGCAAGTTCAGAGTGCAAGGGAGGCTAAGCAGTCTGATCTTCCTTGCTGCATTCTGTTTGCTCTGACAGTTTTCACAAAAGTATCGATTGTCTCCTTCTAATTTTTCCTCCTGGTGAGGAATAAGGCATGTTGGGTTTAAAATAAAAGAAGATGGGACGATTCAAAAAATTTCATTTCATTTAACAATTTTCATCCAGTCATTTAAAAATCAAGGTGTTAAATATAATGGACAGAATGAGCACGCACTACTTAACAGTGACACCACTACTTTGTATACAATGACATTTAAAACTGATCTGCCCCTTCCTCAACTGAAGAACCATATTGATGTAGAAAATGTTTGCATTTCACATATACTAGCTCTCACTAAATGAAAAGGTAAACTAATCCTATAACTGAACTTAGATGTCCTTAAATACTGCACTACCCCAATATAATTTTCACACGCACAAATTTGCATATAAAATAATTTGAAGTAGCTAAAAATTACTTTAATATGCAATCTGCTTCTTACAATTTAATCCAATATTTTTCTTCTAGATCATTACATATAAAGTTTATCAAAGTCATTATGTACACAAGAAACACATCTTATGTAAAAAAAAACTGGAATAATTGATCCACCCATTAAATAAAAATATCAGTCAGGATAGTAATTAACTGTTAATGAGCAAAACATATACACTAAAACTTTAGTACCTTCAAAAATTCCGAGATACAATCTGTTAGCTGCTTGTGGCCTTGGATATTTAATTCCAGTTCATAAAACTTAGATAAAAGTTTAGATTCTCTGCCACACTGGTTGCAACTATGATAAAAAAAAAGTGGTAAAATTAAGATTAGAAAAGGGGAGTATCAATAGACCTATTGTATTAAACCTTAAAAACAACAAAGGGGGTAGGGGAGGAAGAAGAGCTGATACAAAGGGTTTAAAGAGAAAGTAAACATTTAGAAAATAATGATGGGAAACATCTGTCTAAATATGCTTAATACAACAGATGTATGGATTGTTGTAAGAGCTGTAAGAGACCCCCAATAAATTCTTTTAATAATAATTTTTTTAAAACATGAAAGGAAGCATTAGTAACCTTAATTTTTCCACAATTATTTATACTATGTATACTAAAAAATAAGCAAGATACAAAGTAACTGGTGAGACCAAACATGTATTTCATGATTAAGAAATGAATTTCATTTTTTTAAGTTATTTTACATTTATTTTTAGTATTCAATCACACTAACTGGCTTCAGTTTTACTCCTTCAGCTCACATGACCCTGCCATATAATAAATAGCAAGCGCTCAACCAGATAGGTCCAAACACCTAAGTGAGATCAGCAGCAATTATCAAATCAATTGTTTAAAGGTTCCCATAGAAACTTACTACTATAAAGATTTCCTATCCCAGGACAACCCACTAGGGTTGTCCTTACACTGTAAGGCTGAAATACTTACACTGTTACATAAGCATACTCTCCACAGAACTGCTGTTGAACAATGTTCCGCACATCCGGATTCTTTTGTTTAGACAAAGTGTCTTCCAATAGAGACATAAAGAGCTTTGAAAATTCTTGGGCATCCTACAATAAAAGTTTGGACTAGTTTTAAAAAGCTGTGTTTGCTCCTTTCAATTTAACAAACAGGAATACACTAAATATTCCAGTAACCACCTGTACATTGAACTTAGTATTGACAATCAGCTATGACAGACTTTGGCTATGTTGAACAATTTGTGACTACCAATGAATTCTCAGGAACCAGACACCAAGTATAACTACACAAAAGCGTCATGTTGGTTTACTGTTGTTCGGTACTGTCAAATAGCATTCCTTTGTCACAGGGTAAACTGCCCCCGTTTTCTAGGCTATAATTTTATGTGACCCAATCTCCAGGTCTTTCTCTTGCAAAGAAGTCAGATGGGTTTAGACTGACAACTTTTCCGTCAGTAGCCAAATGCTTAACAAATGTATCACTGACCCTCTCCTTTACCAAGCGCGACTGTCAGCTTTCACATGTATCTGATGAAACGGAAGATGCCATGCATGGCTGGGGTGCACCTTAGTCCTCAAAGTGATAGCTTTGCTCTTCGGTGTTTTAAGGAGGTCACATACAGCCAATTTGCCCAACATAATACTTTGATTTCTTGACTGCTGGCATTAACAGCGTTTAATATGGCCCCAAGAAAAATGAAATCCTTGATCTCACCAATCTGTTCTCATTAAGGTTTTCATTGGCGTATATCTTCCTCAGAAGTAGTCTGCCTATTTCTTCTTCTAAGTCTGTTCTTAGTCTGGAAGATCGACTGAAGCCTGTTTATCATAGGTTACTCTACTGTTATTTGAGCTTGTGTGGCACAGCTTCCAGCATCGCAAGCAAAAGGCTTGTGATCACTGTAGGACAAACTGACAAGAGGATAGGTGTGGTAGTTATATAATCTTTTATCAATTTGAGAGGATTAAGAGTGGAGGGGTGGAGTCTAGCCTGTCAATCAGGTGATAGCCAATGGGGCCTCTGTGTGGGCATGGCCTTTTACTGAGGATTTTGGGAACTCGGGTTAGGTGGGAGACTCTCTCCTTTCTCCTTCTCTCCCTCTCCTCTGCCCCTCCTGCCAGCCCATGACCCCTGCCAGCCCGGAGATGTTTACACCACTGGATCCACAAGACTTCCAACCCGCTGGCCTGTGATCTTCCTGCATTCAGCATCATTACATGTGTTTCATGAGTCTGAAGAGGACTTTATAGATTGTATCGGACAAATGGACTTATGGCCCTGATCTGAACTGGGTTGGTGTTTTCTCAATATTCAACTGCTCTTGTACATAAAGCTCTTATACACATGAGTGTCTATGAATTTGTTTTTCTAGTCAACCCAGACTAACACAGTAGGGATCTTGTATATAGGGTCAGCAAAAAAGAATAATTCCACAACAGGATGGATTGGTTGGCACAGTGTCTCCAACAATGGGTTCAACCCTAACAATAATTGTGAGGCTGGTGGAGAACCAGGGAATATTTCATTCTGTTGTACAGTCTCTCGGAGTTGAAAAACACTGGACAGCACCGAACACCAGTGACATATTGAGTTAATCTCTTTGAGATAAGAGATTGTGGGGGGACCTGGAAAAAGCACACCAATCTGTGTGATCACGAGGTGTCGAAGGGATCAGGTACCAGGCATCAGAGAACAAAAAATCATATCATTGTGAATGAGGGGGAGTGCAGATTGGGGACCCAAAGCCCATCTGTAGGTAACTGGACATCACCTTATAGAGGGGTCACAGGGAGAAAACAGGGTGCAGAGTAGCAGCAATGAAACATACAACTTTCCTCTAGTTCCTAAATGTTTCCAGCCCCACCACACCCCCACTATCATGATCCCAATTCTACCTTACAAATCCCGCTAGACCAGAGGATGTACACTAATACAAATAGGAACTTCCAAGGAATCCAGGACAGATGATCCCTTCAGGACCAGTGGTGAGAGTGGCAACACCGGGAGGGTGGAAGGAAGGTGGGGTGGAAAGGGGGAACCAATTACAAGGATCTACATATAATCTCCTCCCTGGGTGATAGACAACAGAAAAGTGTGTGACGGGTGACGTCGGACAGTGTAAGATATGACAAAATAATAATAATTTATAAATTATCAAGGGTACATGAAGGAAGGGGAAATGGGGAGGGAGGGGAAAATGAGGAGCAGATATCAAGGGCTCAAAGTAGAAAACAAATGTTTTGAGAATGATGAGGGCAACAAATGTACAAATGTGCTTGACACAATGGATAGATATATGGACTGTGTTAAGAGTTGTATGAGCCCCCAATTAAATAATTTTTTTTCAAAAGAGAGAGAGATTGTGGGGGGAAGGCAAAGACAAAGGGGAGCTGATATCAAGGAGTTCAAGAAGAAAGTTTTGAAAATGATTGTGGTAGCAACTGTATGATATTGCTTGATATGACTGCATGGTGGAATGTTATGCTATCTGTAAGAACTCGATCAAAAGTTTAAAAAGACAGAGAGGGATTGTGTTTGGGGGCATACGAGAGATCTAGTCCGCTAGATATCAAATCTCCAAGGAATCCAGAAGCAAAAGTTGTAGGGCGAAGGAGCTTCCTCCTTAACCAACAGCAAGCCTTCCCCTAGAGTTAGCACTCTGAATTTGAGCTTTCTCAGCTCAACTGTAATAGTTTATCTCACTGTTAAAGCCACTCCTCTGTGGATTTCTGTCACAGCAGCACTAGATAACTAAGACAATGAGTGTCTTGAGTCAGTCACCAAAAGACAACATTGTATGACTACACTCAGTGAACTATCTTGGATTGGCACGTGTGTAGAGAGTAACATTTATTAAGTGGCCATCAGGGTTGAGAAGGGGAAAGAGGAACTCACTGCTTCGGAGAAACTGAGTTTCTATTAGGGTGATGGGGAATAAGAAACAAGTGGTAGTGATAGTTATTCAACAGTTAATGTCAGTGAACTGTACATGTGCGGAATGTAAAATGGCCAACATTTTGCTACATGTTTACCACCATTTTAAATAAAGTGTTTCATTTCAGTTCATTTAATAAGTATTATAAACACTTGGGTACCTTTTAATATTAAAAAGAAGGGAAAGTCTTACCTGCTGTTGCCCTGTGTCCAATCCCAAAGCCTTGACAAACCCCGATGGGTCAATGTATCGCCTGTTACTGTTTTGCAACAAGGCAAACAAGTACTGGAGATGCTCACAAATGGTCTGGGGCTCATAATCTATCAGAAAAACGTGTTTAAAAGCTGTAAAGTGCCATTTCTTCACATGAGAACATAATTAAACATCCTATATCCAAACTATGTTAGTAATTTATTGTAGCTTTAAAACTCTGAAAGGAACAAATTCCCAAGCATGTCTTGGAAGAAATGATGTCTACATACATGGTATGTGGATCACCAGACCCACAAAAGCAGACCCTTCCTTCCTCACAGCCACAATGTCGATCTGACTACAGTTTCTAGCGCCCGATCACATACTCGTTCCTACTTTAACGTTACCTCTCTAGTGGGCACTTCCCACATATAGAGCAAGCGACAAATCTCAAGCATAGCAACTCACTCGTGTCAAGAACACAATGAAGTACTTTAATTTTAGAGTTGCAGGTTTTAGCTGCCGAGAGTATACAAATCACAAGATCTCACAAGACCTAAAAGGCCCCAATTCGTTTGACTTCCTAGACCAATTATCAATGTACGGCCTCTCAGTTCCTAATTTATGCTCCATGATAATGAAGATGAATTCAAAACAGTTTCCCTGTCAGCTGCTCTAAAGTTGAGTCTTGTTAGACGAATGCACTGGAGAGGCACTGGCAGAGCGGTTTTCTCTTGCAGGTTCAATTGTGCCTCTCACCAGCCGTGGCTGCAGTTTTCTGCACAACACTGTGCCCAGAGAATCCTTCGCTCGTCTTCTGGCAGCTCGACGTGCGAAACCTCAAGTGAGGCTTCTCTTGGTCGTGACCTCCTGAGAACCTTCAGATGATTTTGCAGGGGTCCCAGAGTCCTGCAGGCAGTTTCCAGCAAGTTCCACTAACAAGGCATCTATCTCAGTGCCTTTTCAAGCAGCCTTTGAGCAAAGGCAGTGTTCTTTCTAACAGGGTTGGAGCCCAGGCCTAGCAGTGGACCTGTGGTCTGTCCCTGTAGTGCTTTCTTTCACTCTCAACTGCCCAAGCCACTCCCTCCAGCTGATCTTCTATTCTCTCTCAGTCTAATGCCTCACGACTCTAACTCTCCAGTGTAGCCTTCAGATTACTGTGAAGTTTATGTCTCCTGACCAGATTCTGAATGGCATAGCCATGCACAATGGCACACAATCACCAATTGTGACTTTGAGTAAATCAGCATTTCAAATGTAAAATAAAGATAAAATCTAACTTCTTGGGTTACAAAGGCTTTGCAAGCTGTTAAAAGCTTCTTGGGGAGGTGGGAGCGGGGAGGGAGGGGAAAAATGAGGACCTAATGCCCCCCCCACCCCCACAAGTGGAGAAGAAATGTTTTGAGAATGATGAGGGCAATGAATGTACAAATGCGCTTTACACAATTGATGTATGTATGGATTGTATCTAATGAAATGATTTTTTTAAAAAAACGCTTCTTAGGTAAGTCTATATCTGTTTAAGCTCTCTCATTTTACAGTTCGGAATGTATTATAATTACAAACTTTAAATAACTCATACTCTGCTAGTTTTCCTCTCTCTAAGAGAGGGAACAGCTCTGAGCTGCCAGCAGAACTCAGTTCCCACAGCCCTTCCCCTACATGTGTCATCATGATCAGCTTGAGTTTCAGGCGCACACGTTCAAATCTGGTTAAGAAGAGCAGAGGGAGGGAGGGAGGGAGGGGACTACCAGCATGAACTCATGTCAGAGAATATAGTGAAATACAAAAACTGTATGTGTTTAGAGGGGAGAAACATATTGCTTAGATATACATTAAAGCTACAGTATCCAAAGGTGGCCAAAGTACATAATTTTATAAAATAGAAACTTTGTTATTTTATAATCTTCTCAATAATTTTACACCAGCAAAACTGCTAAGAATGTAAAGTGATTCATCTCAAATCACTCATCTTTACATACCCTGTTACATTATACACTATACAATTAACTTGGACTTATACATTCAGAATTACAAGGATAAAGTTTTGGGGCAACAGTATAGGAATTTTGTGGGGAGGAAGAAAAAAGGAGCTGATATCAAGGGCCACGTAGAAAGCAAATGCTTTGAGAATGAAGGCAACAATTGTACAAATGTGTTTGACACGATGGACGGATGGATAGATGGATGGTGATAAGAACTGTATGAGCCCCAATAAATGATTTTTTTTAAAAGAATTTTGAAACACTTTTAAAACAAAGATGACTACTGAGTAGGGTGAACATTGAGGTGTGACTACTGTCTACAAGATTGCAAGATGCTGTGGAGCTGAAGGAGCAATCTTGTCTCTCTGAAGCCAAAGACAAAAGCCATCAGTCCAAATCAGGTATGAAAAAGACCACATAAGGTTTACAGAGAGGACCAAGAGTCTGAATGTCCACTTTGGAGCTTTCCAGACCTAAATAATCTTAGACACCCACTCTCTTTACTCCCTTCAGCTTTGAGAACGAGAAAAGTTTGATGCCATTCTGTAAAAGCAAGAGGTAGCAATCAACTGCCTTAAAACAACAAACCCTACAGAGCAGTTCTGCTCTGCGTACAGGGCACAGTGTCAGAAATGTTAATGGGCTACATCGGTGTAGTTTTATCATAGGATTCATGAAGTCTCTTCAATTAAGCAAATGTTAAATCTTATATTTAACAGATTTTTATCTATCTCTAGAAATAAATGGATGCTAACGACACATTGCCTAGAGAAATCACAGCTGTGCATCATATAAAATTAATCAAATGGGCTTCCCTCGTTTGAATATTAGCCTTTGGTGCACAAATGAAGCAGTAAGGGGAGACGTCATGACAATAATTGCACAGGCCTTAGCTCTGTACTGGGCACATAGTGAGCATTCCAAAGTCAGTTCGGTCTTATTTGGGGAGTTCACAACTGACCTAGCTTGCAGTGTACCGAGAGGTGAGACACTAACCTTTCTCTTCTTGGATGCCATCGCTCACTATGTAGTCGCTACAAGTACTTGGACATAAGTACAGCGCTTGCCGCAGCTCCAAGTTGAGAAACCACACTTGAAGAAATGTGTTGACATAACACGTGGCTCCAAGGTTAGTCAGGCCCACAAAGGAGTTCTGATAAAAATAGACATTTTCATTATAAAATCAGTATTTCCTGTTCAACAACAATGAAGAATGTATAAAAGACATTATTTGCTTAAATTTTCAGATTAAAAATATGAGTAAAGCTGTCCTGGTGACACAATGGTTAAACACTCAACTGCTAACCAAAAGGTTGCTGGTTGAAACCCATCAGCCACTCCATGAGAAAGATGAGGCTGTCTATATCCCTGAAGATTTAAAGCCAGGGAAACTCGATACAGTATAGGCTTCCTCTGAGTTGGATTTGACTTGACTGCTAGTGGGTTTGGTGTGGTTTTGATAGGACTAGCTTAGCATATACCTGGTTGATGCAAACTGTTATTAAAATCCTTAGACCGTGGGGTGCGACCCCTTTGGGGGTCGAATAACCCTTTCACAGGGGTCGCCTAAGAGCATCGGATGGCCTTAGGAACCGAGAGACCGCTGCTCTATCTGTCTCCAAGTGGGTCAGCCCACATGCAGATACGCCAACCTATGAGGGCCCGGCATGAAGACTGTTACCCATACTACCCCATGCTTCAAGACAAAATTTCATTTATTTGTAATTAGAAATAAATATTTCACAAAATATAATTACATATTGTTTTGTGATTAATCACTATGCTTTAATTATGTTCAACTTGGAACAATGACAATAGATCCTGCATATCATATATTTACATAACAATTCATAACAGTAGCAAAATTACAGTGATGAAGTAGCAACGAAAATAATTTTATGGTTGGGGGGTCACCACAACCCGAGGACCTGCATTAAAGGATCAAAGGATCGGGCATTAGGAAGGTTGAGAACCACTGCCTTAGATCAATATCACCTTTTCTGTGGTATGTTACTGTTACCCACCCTCCTATTATCTAAATCTTTGATCTTACACACCCTGGTTATCAGCATTCCTTCACAAGACCCTCCTGAAGAACAGCCCTTGGCTCCTTCCAGCCTGAAACAGATTGGAGAATGGGTGCAATCCAGACAATGCTGTCCTCCAGCTCACCTGAAGGCAGGAGTCACCGAAAGGGAGCAGTCTCTGGCCCACCCTCCTCTCCAGGAGGATTTTGTAACTGAGATGTGCATCTTTAGAACCTTAGGGAAAACAAGACTCAAAAGCTAGACTTCTGTTTACAGAAGAGGGGTTAAAGGGTAGAAAAGTCAGAATCCTAGAACTCTAAGGGGATAAAAGACCCAGTCCCCCCAGAATGTTGATCATGAGACCCTGCAAGTCTCCTTGTCTGTGCAGACAAGAAAATCCTTTTCTGCTGATCTTGCCCACAGTGTCCCCTTTACTTCAATTGGCCAATAGAGCAGGGCCATGATCTATAGGTTAGGTGGCAATACTAAATATGGTGCTACCTGAAAGGTTAGAAGAGTTCCCCTACAGGCACACTGGAGAAAGGTCTAGAGTTTTGCAGTCACTGAAAAGCCTGTGGAGCACAGCTCTACTCTGACACAATGAAGGATGCTGTGAGTGGGCATTGACTCAATAGAAACTGGTGACGAGCACTTAAGACAGCACCATTATTCACCTTGAACTCAAACCAGCCAATTTCCACTCACAGTGACAGAGTAGAACTGCTTCTCTGGGTTTCCAAGACCAAATCTTTACCAGGAGCAGTCTCCTTTCTCCCACAGATCAGCTGAGGAGATCTTAATCCACCCAGCCTAAAGCCAGCAGCCAATACTAAACCCACTGTGCCATCAAAAAGGTTCATGATCCAATTCCTTATTTCTTAATTTCATTTTTTCCATCTTCAGTCACTTGAAAAAAAATACTAGAGGGACTATGAAAGATCAATTTTGAAATCATGTGTATGTTTTCATTTGTTCTATTTCTAAACTGTCAAGCACTCAGTAGAATAAAGACACTCTAGAAATGTTTCTTTAGTGAATTCATGTTTTACACTTAAAAAAGAATTCAAAAGAAAACATGACATGGTAAAGCAAACATAAAATCAACATTTAAATTAAAATGACTACTTAAAGACTTAAAAAGCTGCCTATTTTAAATCACACCACCAAAGACTATTCCACTTCAAGATAGCTTAGGGTCTTAAGTTCCACCAGTTAGCTTAAAGCTGCATAAATATATGCAGCCAGCAGTGTTTTCTGGTCCTGGGACGCAAACAGGAGCAAGGAACACATACAGTAACCATTTAGAAAGGATGGCTTACCTTTTTTCTCCTCTCGCAGTTGGGATCATCAATGTTATGAAAACTATTTTCATCTATTTCTCCTAACCAAATATGTTCACCAATCCCAACCAAGCAATTCGGGTTTCCTTTGCAGTTTCGCCTATTTTTAAAAGAGGAAAAAGGAAAGAAGAAAATATGTTATTACTGCCTCATTTAAAATTACTGCATAGGCAGCAAAGTGGGGTAAAGAAAGTAGATGGTGCCCAGCTATCAATTGGCATAGTGTTTGGGTCTTAAAGGCTTGTATTCAATCAAACAAGCAGCCATGTAAGCAAGGAGTTAACATGGAAGAAGTTAACAAGAGAAGTTCACACAGAAGTCCACACCAGCAGCCCGCCAACTTGTGTGATCCAAATATGACAATTACAAAATTCAAATATGGTGCAGGTTAAAGTATCCGAGGTAAAATTGTGAACACCCAATTTGTGGAAGGCTGTGGAGGGTAGTGGGAGCCCAAGCCCCATGTGAGATGCTGGCAGACCCCCTCCAGCCACAGCAAGAGTCTGAAACAGCCTTACTTTCAGGCAGAGACCTTGTAATTTTTATTATGCTGGACTGAAGTAGACACTTGGCCAATTGACCTCCCTGTAAACCAGCAGCTCTCAACCTTCCTAATGCCTCGACCCTTTAATACAGTTCCTGATGTTGTGGTGACCTCCACCACCACCACCATAAAATTATTTTCATTGCTACTTCATAACTGTAATGTTGCTACTGTTATGAATCGGGTGACTCCCCAAAAGGGTCGCAAACCCACAGGTTGAGAACTTCTGCTACAGACTGACGTGAATTTGTTCTGGGTGTATCTCTTGTTCCATGACAGAAATTTCTTCCCTGGCTTTTTGAATGTTGATGGGGGTCTTTTCTTTCTCATTATTTGTATTTTCATCTTTATATTATTATTATTTTATCCTTATCACCTTATTTCGATCTTGTTTATTGTTTCTGTTGGGTTTCCCAGTTTGTTAGCACAGGAGTAGATGCATAGTGATAATTCATACAAGGGTTTATAGGAGAATATAGGGGTGAGGATCAGGTGACAGGGAGGGAAAGGGAATTTAGGGAGTAAATAATGAAGGGGGAAGAGGGAGGGTGCACTACAACTGATTGCCATTGCGCAACTCATTTTAAAGACGTTTAAACTGGGGAGTTCTAAAATTGATATGGTGATGATTGTACAATTCTTCTTGATACGATTGAACGATTGAACTATTGAATTGTAAGATATGTATATTATGTGCCAATAAAACTGTTGGAAAAAATACTATATGGACTAGGCATTCAAACCCACCAATCATTCCTTGGGGAAAGATGAGACTGACAGTCTGGAAAACCCTGTACAGGGTTCACTTTGAGTTACTGAGAGTCAGAACTAGTGGCAGTGGGTTTGGTTTGAGTAGTTCTATGATAAAAAGCAGAAAGAATAAACCACTGGTATGACCACTGACAGAGCAGACCCATACATTACAGAGCTGAACTGCCTGCCATGGGCTTTCTCAATACACTCCTTAAAGAAGCATGCTGCCAGGACTGTCTTCTACTGTGACAGCAACCTTTATGTTAATCCAAACACTCACTGCCATCAGAGTGATTTCAACTCAGAGCAGCTCTCTGTAGAGCTCCCAAGACTGTACACCTTACAGAAGCATAGAAGCCTCCTCATTGTCTCACAGAGCAATTGATGGGTTTAAACCACAGACCTGTGGTAAATAGCCCATCATCTAACCCACAAAGCCACCATGGCGGGACCACAGTTCTGAGACAAGGAGCATCCATATTAAAATAACACCAAGATACTAGCTGGAGGCTTGATGGTGCTGTGGTTTAAGCATTAGTCTGTCAACCATAAAGTCAGTGGTTTAAACCCACAGGGTAAAAATGAGGCTGTCTGCTTGCATAAAGATTTACATTCTTAGAAGCCCTAAGGAGTAGTTCTACTCTAGCCCATGTAGGGTTGTTCTGAGTCACAACTGATTTGATGGCAATGGGTTCTATTTTGTTTTTTGGAGATACCATGTTTCACCCCTCGCCATATTACTCACTCAAGGTATCCTCTCATCATACTTATTCAATCCATGTGCTGAGCAAATAATCTGAGAAACTGGATTACATGAAAAAGAATGCAGCATCAGGAATGGGGGTAGGCTTATTAATAACCTAAAATATGCAGATAACATAACCATGCTTGCTGAAAGTGAAGACTTCAAGTACTTGCTGATGATCTTTGATCTTCAAGGATTACAGCAGTCTTCTGTATGGACTAGAACTCAATGAATAGAAAACTAAAGTCCTCACAACTGGAACAATAGGGAACATCATGATAAAATGGCGAAAAGATTCAAGTTGTCAAAAATTCTGTCTGGCTTCGATCCACTATCAGCGCGTGTTGCACTGGGCAAATCTGTTGCACAAGACCTCTTTAGAGTGTTGAAAAGCAGGGTTACTTTGAGGACTGAGGTGTGCCTGCCTCAAGTCATGGTATTTTCAACTACCTCCTACGCATGTGAAAAGCTGGACATTGAATGAGGAAGACTGTCGAAGGCTGCATTTGAAGTGTGGTGCTGTAGCATAATGAAAAGTCCCAGACCTGCTGAAAGGCCAGGCAAATCTGTCTTGGAAGAAGTACAGCCACAGTGCTCCTTAGAGGAAAGGGTGGCCGGACTTCCTCTAACATACTTTGGACATGCTGTCAGGCAAGACCAGTCTCAAAAGAAGGACATCAGGCTGGGTAAAGTGGAGGGGCAGTGAAGAAGAGGAAGGCCCTTAAGGAGGTGGATGGACACTGTGGCTGCAACAAAGGACCCTAGTACAGGAATAATTGTGAGGTTGACCTGGTGCAGGACTGGACAGTGTTTCATTCTCTTGTGCTTTGGGTCAGAACCCACTCAAGGACACAACATGTTTCACCTCTAAGATGAGCAAAACCAAGAAAGTTTAACAGACTTAACTTGAAAGGCTGTGGGGAAACAAGCTTGAGAGTGCTCTGCTGAAGGAATGAATTCGACGGGATTTTATAAAGTGATAAATGACACAGTACCTGCAACAAAGGGTTCACACACACCGACAACTTTGAGAGCACAGGATCAAACAGTGCTGCTTTCTGCCGCACGTGCGATCAGAACTGGCTCACGGCGCCCAACTACAAGGATTTTGGGGGAGGAATTTCACACTGTCCAACAAATCTACTTATGTGGTTACCATTTGACTTAGCAACCTAATAATTTCTGAGAATTTATTCCAAAGAAATGTCTCCCACACTCACTAGGTTAGTCAAGGCAGCACTAAAACACTGTCTAAACACCCTGCTGACTGGTTACAGCCACACTATGAAGTGCTCTGCAATTGTAAAACAAAGACAAATAAAAACATGAGGATGAACTCAATAAAATGATGTGAAGTAATTTCCAGAATATTAAAATTAAAGGGAGGAAGAACACAGTACAAAAAGGTATCTTTTGTGTAAGAAAGTAAGACAATAGGAAAATATATATCATATCATCTGCTCATTTAGGCAAAAAAACACAAAAAAGATAAGCCAAAGGCTAATGACATTGTTTCCCTTAAATGTATGAATGTGAATAAAAGTTTTTGGAAGAGGGGCTAGAGCACTTTTCTGAATGTATTTTTATAAAAACTGCTGACTTTTTAGGGCCAAGTTCATTTCATGTTCTCTCTCTCTCTGTTCTCTCCACCACCACCCCCTCTCTGTTCTCTCTCTCCCCCCCCCCTTCTCTCACACACAAACACACAAATATTATGGGAATTCTAAAATTCAATACAAACAAAAACAAACAAGCCTATTTCCATTGAACAGCCAACCCACACTAAGAAAGTAAGTCAGGGTCACAAGGAAGAGACAAGCTAGTCAGGGTGCAGTATAGCACCGATGAAACATACAGCTTTCCTCTAGTTCTTTCTCCCACCATCACTAGCCACATCATGACCCCAATTCTACTTTAAATATCCGGCTAGACCAGAGCATGTATACTGGTACAGATAAGTACTCACAACACAGGTAATCCAGGACAGACAAACCCCTCAGGACCAATAATGAAAGTAGTGATACCAGGAGAGGAAGGGGAAGGTGGGAGGAGAAAAGGGGAAACGATAACAATAATCTACATATAGTCCCCTCCCAGGGGGATGCACAACAGGAAAGTGGGTGAAGGGAGACAGCGGTTGGTGTGAGACATGAAAAAAAATTATAAATTTATAAATTATCAAGAGTTCATAAATTTATAATTTATAAATTATCAAGAGTTCATGAGGGAGGGAGAGAAAATTGAGGAGCTGATACCAAGGGCTCAAGCAGAAAATGTTTTGAAAATGATGACAACATATGCACAAATGTGCTTGACACAATAAATGTATGTATGGATTGTGATAAAAGCTGTTAGCGCCCCCAGTAAAATGAGAAACAAATGGCAAGTAAAGACACACACATTAATTTTGGAACACAAATATTGGCAAGATCAGTATCCTCAGACTGAAGCCATAAGACACAAATACTGAACTCTGTCCAGTAATCTTCTTTTCCAGCAGCATAGGTTAACAACCTTCTGGGGAATCTACAATTTAACAAATAAATACATATACTGGAGCAGCTCAATCTATAGAAAGATAATTGAAAACTAATCAGTTTGCTAAGGTACATAGAATAACCATGGAAAGAGAAAGGGATGGATTACCACCACTATCCGAAAGAGCTAAAATTTGGGGGAGCAATTAAATATACACACATGCACATAAGAAAAGAAAATCCAATTTCGAGGAAGAAATTTAAAAAAAGAAAACAGAAGAATGAAATGAACTCTAATTACAAGTATAAATCTAAATTCAGGGGTTTGAATTTATTTAAGTAGGCAGACTAAAACAGAAGGTAATGGTTATGTGAATTTTAGACCAATGACACGTTCAGAATAAAAAATTACTTGTGTGGTTTGTCTGAAACTCACCTTGGGGTACCCTGTACTTATTTCTGCTCAATCAGACTTTCGAGCAGTCACATTAAAAGAACCTACCTCAGGGCTGGGCAAGGAAAGTACAAGATGTCTGAACATCTTACTGGGTTCCAAAAAGGATCAATCTCTTTAGAAAAAGATGAGGCTATAAGACAGGGACACAGACTCATCTTAAAGAGATTTGCCATACCTGGGGTGATGGAAACGCTGAAGTAAATAATGATGAAGTTATAAGAAACTCAAAGAGCACAACCCAACCAGGTGGCTCGACTGTTAGCTCTCTGGCTGCTAACCCAAAGATCTGAGACTGGAACTCACTAGTCCCTCCAAGAGAGAAAAATGTGGCAGTGTGCTTCTGTAAAATATTTTGACAAGGATCTACATAGAACCTCCTCCCTGGGAGACGGACAACAGAAAAGTGGGTGAGGGGCGACGTTGGACAGTGTAAGATATGACAAAATAATAATTTATAAATTATCAAGGGTTCATGAGGGAGGGGGGAAAATGAGTAGCTGATACCAAGTGTTTAAATGGAGAGCAAAGTATTTGAGAATGATGATGGCAACAAATGTACACATGTGCTTGACACAACTGAGGTATGTATGGATTATAAGAGTTGTATGAGCCACTGATAAAATTATTTAAATATTAATAAATTAATTAAAAAAATTTTTTTGACCTGGAAAACGTTATGGGTCAATTCTACTCAGTATAACACTGTGGTTAGTTACTGACCTAGCTGCTAACCAAATGAGCTAAAGTTCAAAACCATCAACTGTTCTGCAGGAAAAAAGAAGCTCCTGTGAAGATGACAGCCGTGGGAACTGTTCGAGTCTGTCCTATGGGGCTGGTATGAGTTGGAATCCACCACTCAACAGCAATGATGGAATTTGTTGGCTTTTCAATGTATAGAATCTATTCCTCAGGAATGACAGAATTAGAAAACACCAATTTGAGAGCTATCAGGTAAAAATTATCAATAGATGTTAATGGAAGCAAGTTTGTGGAGTAACAGAATATTAACATATAATCTCAAAGTAGTTCACCAAAATATTAATTCCAAAGGGAAATAAACTTCCAGTGTGGAAACGTTGAGGACACTGTCTTAATCAAATCATTCAACTTAACAGACAGCAATGACTGCATGATGTAAGGAACTTTCTACAAGTGACCTGTGCTTTTCTGACTCAAGTGATCAGCAGTGGGTGTAGTTTCAGTACTTTTCAAAAACGTTAATGTCATAAAATAAAAGATTTAGTAATCATTCTAGATGAAAAGACATTAAAGAGACAGGACAACTGCATGAAACACACTAGCTAGAATTATCTGCCTATAAAGGACATGTTGGGACATTATGAGCTAGATATTTCTGAAGGTAATGTACTACAGATTTGTTATTGGTGAGAGAAGACTGGAAACAAAACATGCCTATCAGCCGCGTATTAAGAGCTTAAATTCCGAGCAAAAGGCTAAGGAAGGCAATGAGAACCCAAAATCCATTAGCAAAGTCCCCACAAAGATTAAGTCTCTATGGATGTCTTTCGGCTCATTAACTAAGTGTGTACACAATCTTGCCCTCAGGTAGAAAGTCTTGGAGAATGGATAGCCTCCACCCTTATCTAGCCAGTCCAGGGAGGGACACAGTCTCTTTCTTACAGGGGCTGGCCTGGATTGTCCTTGATGGCAGTCACCATACTAGGAACAGTAGAGAGCTCGCATCGTCATGAGTCATGCCCAATCCCCACCAATAGTGAATTTGTCGCAGTTCCCTTTGTTCCATGCTGTTTTATCTAGCTTCCCAATTGTGAATCTTTGGAAGCCATTTTGACCTCAGACTAATGGCCTTCCTCATGGGATGAGGTGTCCGTGTCCATGTATTTGTGTTGTCTTTGTCTCGTTTAAGAATTAATAAATGTTCTCCTTAAATTATATTTGAGATCGGGGTCTCTTTTATACCCTAAGACAATGCACAGCTAATAAAATAAATTATAATTTTATCAAATGGAAAGTATTGCTCTTTTCCCCCCAAATAAAGAAAATTTTTATATGTTGTGATATGTAACAGTGTATTAGTCTGAGTACTTTGGAGAAACAAATCCACAGAAACTCATGTATAAGAGAGTTTATATAAAGGTTAAGTGAGCATCAAGAAAACATCCAAATCCAGTGCTGCCCAAGCCCACAAGTCCAACATTAACCCATATGTCCAACACCAATCCACAAAGTCCTCCATCTCACAAAACAGATGCAATGATGCCGACAGCAGGAGGAAAGTGGAGTCAGTGAATGTGTAAACATCTCAGCGTGCTGGCAGGGGTCTCCACAGGGGTGCCCCAGCACCCAGGGCTGCATTGGGTTAGGTCCATGTGGCTTCTCCTTGGGGATTATCTTGCAGGAAGTCAGCCTTGCAAGCTGAAGCAGGGAACTGCTAAGGCAGCTGCACCCTGGTGCGACCATCACAAAGCAAGAGATCCGAGGTTCACTGAGCCATTTATCCCTCTGCCCTTCAATTAATTCCACATGTGTTTATTGGCCAGGTTGGCACAATAAGCTAACTCAAACAGTATTAATTTAATCAAAGAATACTAGCTAAGATTACCTTTGAACATGACATTGCAGCTATTCTGAGGAGTAATCTTTCAACCAATTCCTAGATGGGCTTTTACAAAATAAACAGTAATGTGTTCCTTCAATCAAGGAACTGTGTGAGTCCACACTAGCAACATCTAACCAAAAGTAAAAGAAAGAAGGCG
>NW_022111357.1:23516417-23535947 GCF_000313985.2 Echinops telfairi | reverse complement strand
CTACATCAGTGGTAATAACAGAATGGAAATTCTAAGAATGCTG
Source organism: Echinops telfairi (assembly GCF_000313985.2). Lineage (NCBI taxonomy): Eukaryota > Metazoa > Chordata > Mammalia > Afrosoricida > Tenrecidae > Echinops > Echinops telfairi. The sequence goes on along the minus strand of NW_022111357.1, from coordinate 23,535,904 downwards.
ACACAATGTACAAATTGTAACCAGTGGCTAGGAACAAGTGGTATAAAAATTACTAAAGGGAAAATCTAATAAACTGACAAAAGGGTGGGGATACACCTGTTTGTTTATATATGCACAAAATGGCAACAGAAGGATCAAGCTGGAAATAACCATCTTTGATGAGGTGCCTGGGTACTTTCTAACTGCAGGCCAGGGGAAAGGTTATGTGCATGTTCCTATCCCTTTTACACCTTTCTAACTGAATTATGCAATATACACAGGACTGTGTTAAGAGCTTAAATGCCTGTGCACCCTGGTTTGGAAAAGGGTATGATGGCAGTAACAGCCCAAAATCTATTTGCAGAGTCCCCACATAGTTTGAGACTTCACTGAATGCTTTTAGATCATTAACAACAGGGTGTAGATAATCTCACCCATTACCAGTCCAGGGAGGGGCAGTCTCTCAGGGGCTTGCCTCAGTGTGTCCTAGAAAGAGGTCCCCATGCTGGAGATCGGGCCTCCTCCCGCCTCATCCTCCCTCCTCCAGTCATCATCATACACCATCAATTTGGTCAGAAGGCCCCGGGACCAATCTTGTAGTTCCTTCTAAGTCCCAATCGTGGTCCTGGTTCCTGCTTCTGCAGTTTTTACCTGTAACAAATCATGCTTTTGTCCCTTTGCCCCCCATCCTATTATCTCGCGTCTCAATTGTGAGTCCTTGGATGCCATTTCAGCTTCCCTCACTCTGATTATGTGTCTGTGTTTTTGTGCTGTTTAATCACCCACCTCCTCGGTAGGCCTGCTCCATGTCTTCTAATTTTCTCTCTTTTAAGACTTAGTAAATGCTCTCTTTAAATTATATTCAAGATGGGGTCTCTTTTATACTCTAAAACAGGGGTCCTCAAACTACGGCCCTCGGGCCACATGCGGCTAGCTGAGGACATTTGTCAGGCTCATTGGGTGTTTTTGCCCCATTAGGTTTTTTTACTTCAAAATAAGATATGTGCAGAGTGCACAGGAATTTGTTCTTTTTTTTTTTTTTTAACTATAGTCCGGCCCTCCAATGGGTCTGAGGGACAGTGAACTGGACCCATTTAAAAAGTTTGAGGACCCCTGCTCTAAAACAATGTAAAAACACGTGAAGTGTTTTTAAAGTTCTGCTTAAACATATTGTCTTCTAAATTTAAAGAAGTAAAAATAAAAACAAGCTTGACCAATTTATGACTTTGTTAGGTTTATGCCAAAAGCTGGTTTAGAAAATAACTGGAAGCACTTACTAAAGAATTAAAGAATGATTAATCCAGTTTGCCAGGAAGAAATGGAAAAAGAATTGTTTTGTATCGTTAATGTGTACAACTTGAGTCTAATAAGTGAGAGTTTTTGAATGTTACTTTTTCACAAGTAATTTTTCTCTTTTACAAAAAGAAGGTACAAACAAACAAACAAAAATCCCAATCCAGGGACTAGGATGGCAAAAAGGATACAATCTTTCTCTCTCTGAAACAATGAGGGTTACTAAAAAGCTTTCTCAAGGGAAAAAAAAAAATCACAACAAACAGAAATGGGTCTACAAGGTCTTTGAAAGATAGTATTAATAACAGGAATGAAAATATACCCATTAATTTAGCTAATTCTTTCAAATGTGCTTTCAAAGGTGTAATGGCAAGTCTCTCACCTCCACTTAAACAAAGGACTTTTCCCCATGACACATTGGCTGGGGAAAATATACTCCATACAACATCTGCATCATTCTCTCAGAGAAGGTTCCACTGAAACCATTCACATTTCCGTTCCTGGTTCCTGGTGGCGTAGTGGTTACGTGTAGGGCTACTAACTACAAGATCAGCAGTTTGAAATGGCTCAAGGAGACAAAGGCAAGGCTTTCTACTCATAAAGAGCTACAGTCAAGGAAACCCGCAGACACAGCTCTAGCTATTCTGTAGGGTCACTACCGTCCACATCAACTTGCTGGCAGTGAGCTTGGTGGAGATTGTTTTTGGTTCCTGTTGGCAAAATAATAGAGAAAATGAATAAAAAGGGAAAATCTCTCCTTGTCCTCTCACTGCCCCCACATAGGGGAGAGAGGGGAAGGCTTGTAAAGTCACCCAAAATTGACTTCACAAGGTACAAACAAATACTGATCTATGTCTAAAAAAATTACAATAGACCTTTTAAACACAAAATGTTAAAGACTTTCAAAAGCTAATGTGAGAGGTTGGAGATCATTTTCATGATTTGGCCCAAGAATGCTGGCATTGTTCTGTTTACAGCCTCTTCTTTAATTATTAACTGACTAGGCATTAAGGGGCCCTGGTGGTTTAATGGTTAACTGTTGGGCTAACCATTAAGTCAGCAGTTCAAAACCACCAGATGGCTTCACAGAAAAAAGAGGCTTTCTACTCCTGTTAAGTGTTACTGTCTCAGAAACCCACAGAGGCAATTTTACCTTGTCCTAGAGTCACTATGGGTGGGTTTTGTGTTTGTTTTTGACTAAGTATTACTAAACACCATTGGGAAAGTAATTGTGAGGAAGGCTTGAGCAGTCCCAGTCCAGAGTAGACCCTATATGTACTTTCTTGTTCCCATACTTGAAATGCGAGAAGCAAAACAAAAACATGGGTGTGCTTTGCATTAAATGGGACTTAGACTAACCAGTTGCAGCTTTCCAATTGTAGCTTCAGGAAGAGTCCCATATTGAAGTGTGTGGTTGTGGGGTTTTTTTCTCTGTTGTTTCAGAGAGGGGGTGTGGTGGGAGGGGAGGGGAAGAATCTGTCAAAGAACAAACCAAGCGAAGACAAATTATAAGCAGACCCAACTCAAAACTTAAGGACAGATAAAAACTTTAAGGTACTTCACACAAGCACTATTTGTTTTGTTTGTTCCCTGCCTTCGGTCAGCTCCGAATCACGCTACCCTTATGAACTACAGAAGGAAGCACCTCCCGCTCCTATGCCATCCTCACAACTGTTATGCTTCAGTTCACTGTCGAAGCCACTGCTTCTAATCAGCTCATCAAAAACCTCTCTGCTGGGGAGGGAGGGGAAAAAGAGCAGCTGATACCAAGGCTAAAAGAGAAAGAAAATATTTTGAAAATGATGATGGCAATATATGTACAAATGTGCTTGTTACAATTGATGTATGGATTGTTACAAGAGCTGTAAGAGCCCCCAATTAAATGATTTATTTTTTTAATTCACTTTAAAAATTATGTATCATGAGACACTTAGATATATTTTCTGAAGGCATAAAATACTGTACTCAAATCTTGTTTGGAAATAAAATACTTAATAAGACATTCTTTAAAAAAAAAGAAAGAAAGAAAGAAACTCTGCTGACTTTCTACCAACCATGTTGTCCTTTTCCAGGGACTGGGCTCTCTCCAAGGACATATCCAAAGTATGTGTGATAAAGTCTCATCATCCTCCAAGTAGCACTCTAGCTGTACTTCTTCCAAAACAGATTTGATTGCTCTTCTGACTACACACAGTAACTTCAATATTCTCCAGTTTTGCTTATTCGTTGTCTGGATTTCATATGCACATGAGGCAGCTGAAAATACGGTGACTTGGATCACACAAAACTTACTCCTCACAGTGACATCTTTTGCTCCTTAACACTTTGAGGTCTTGTGCAGATTTGTCCAATGCAGTATGTCCTTTGATATCTTGACTGCTGTATCCAGAGGCTCTGATTTTGAACATGAATGCTGAAGACTATAAGAATGTATGAGTTTCCAGGCAAGGGGACTCTTGATATGTAGCTCTGGAAGAAAGGGAGACTGGACGGATGGTTTATAACAAGCCCTTCTCTATTTAACAGAGGCAGATATTTATCTGTTTATCGCGGTGTTTATCTGTACAAAATAGGCAGGATAGGCAATCTTACAAAGATGGCACCTATCAGGAGAAAGGCTTTTTTTAAAAAATCATTTTATTGCAAGTTCTTACAGATATAACATTCCACAGTTCAGTCACATCAAGCAGTATTGTGCAATTGCTACCATACTCAGTTTAGTTTAGAAACATGTTCTTTCTTATTGAACTCCTGGATATCAGCTCGGTTCCTGTAAGAGCTCTCAATAAAATGATTTTAAAATTTTTTATGCCTCTCTCTACTCCTGATGCTATGAATTTCTTCATATAGTCCAGCTTCTGTTTGTTCAGCACACACATTAAGTAAGCATGGTAAAAAGATACAACCCTGATTCATACCTTTCCTGATTTTAAGTCGTGCAATATGCCTTGGTCTGTGTTAAGGTTTCACATGAACCCAATTACACGTTCTGGAATTCCTATTCTTCATAATCCAAGTTTGTTCTGATTGACACACGTCAATAAAGCACAATTAAACATTTTCCTGGCATTCTCTGCTTTCAACCAAGATCCAATCCACCTGACATCAGCAATGCCATCTCTTTGTGTCACACCCTCTTCTGAATCTTGTGGCAACATACTGCTGTAACCACCGTTGAATGCGCTTCTGCAAAATTTTACTAGCAGGTAAATGCTTTCAATGATGTTGTTTGATAATTTCCACATTCTATTGGATATCTTTCTTTGGAATGGGTGCAAATGTGGCTGTCTTCCCATTTGTTGGCCAGGTAGCTGGCTTCCAAATTTCTTGACATAGACAAATTAATGTTTCCAGTGCTTCTATCAGCTTGTTGAATCATTTCAATTGGTATTCTCTCAATTAAGGGAGCCTAGTTTTTTGGCTAATGCCTTCATGTTCTTTTTCATAGGTTACCGACCTCTTGAAATGGTTGTGTCGACTAGTTATTTTTGTTACAGTGTTATTTGGTACACTGTATTCCTTCCAGCTTTTTCTTCATCTTTCTTCCCCCCCAGCTTATTTTGATGTTTCCTGCATCATCCTGCATTTTGCCCATAGAATCCTTCAAGACTCAAACTTTTTTTCTCCTTCAGGTCTTTCAGCTTGAAATATGAGCATGTTCTTCCCTTATGACTTTATAACTCTAGGTCTTTGCACATTTCATTATAATACTTTGTCTTTTTTGGGCTGCCCTTTGAAATTTTCTATTCAGCTTTTATTTAATCATTTCTTCCATTTGCTTTAATGGAAGAAAAAAGGAAAAACAATGCTCAAGGCCAAATTTCAGTGTCTCTTCCAAAATCCACTTCAGCCTTTCTTGTCTTTTTAAAGATCTTTTGCTTTCTTCATGTATCATGTTTTTTATGCCATTCTACAATTCATCAGGTCTTGTCATTAGTATTCAATGTGTCACTTCTGTTCTTGGGGATGTGTTCTACCATCCTCCATGAGAACGAACTGTCTCAGAAGTGGAAGCACAGAGAAACTCCAGGACCTTCAGAAGAGCCACTAGTGGAACACATTTGGGATCTGTGTATGAAGTGGTGGGGGCCAAGACCCGAGGCTGTGGCACAGAGGCCATGGACAGAGCAGAGGAGTCAAGCAAAGAACAGAGGCTACAGCAAGAATATGAGAGAGAAAAGAGAATCAGTGCTGAAACTACGAGACAATGAGGCAGAACAGGTAGGTGGACTTCCTGGTGCCAGAGAGAGAGAGACTGAGACAGACCCGCAAGAGGCTATGTGCCTGAGAGGCTGAGGCTGGGACTGAAAAGAAACTTTTACTTATTGGCTGGGAAAGGTGCTGCTGTGGACCAATGACTATATCCTTACTGCTTACTGATCCTGACTTGTAATCTGTTAAACGTCCCTAATAAACGCTCTTAATTTTGAGTACTGTCTGTTGAGTTTTATGTAGCGGTTGCAACTGATTATCAAACCCAAAAAGCAATTATGTCATGGGAGGAATGGTTGGTGTCAGAATAGGGTAGAGGAGAATGGAGGGTGGAAGCATGTCTGGCCTCTGTTATGACAATCAAGTAGACTTGGATTCTCCTCCCTTGTGTAGTAGCAAAGGAGGTCAGATATGGTCTGCATACTGTTTTCATGGACTCTGAACCGATTCAGAGCAATAGCAATGAAAGAATTTCAGAATTGATTAGAAAGGGTAGGAAAAAGAGAAAAAAGTCAACGTGACTAAACCGGTGCTTTGACGGTTAATTGTAACATTAAATGTACCAAAATATATGTGCCCCAAGTAAATGAGAAATCTTGGAATAAGCCTAGACTGCTAACTTTAAAATAAATGTTTATAGGGGGTGCAGGGAAGCAGGGGGAAAAAATGAGGAGCTGATGCCAGGGGCTTACGTGGAGAGCAAATGTTTTGAGAATGATGAGGGTAACAAATGTACACATGTGCTTTATACAACTGATGTATGTATGGATTGTGATTAAGAATTGTATGAGCCCCAATAAAATTACTAAAAATAATAATGTTTATATAAGAATGAAAAAAAGGATGCTACAAACAATATTACCCCAGCTTTCCGTTATCCTAAGTTCAACATACTCTTCATAATTTGCATGGTAAAGCATAGGGACAAAGCAGACATAACACACACACCTGCTACACTGTGCCGGGGCTGGAATTCTGGGCACTAGAGGTTTTCAGAAGGCTACAGTGGGAGCCCTACACCCATTTGGACTATCTGGGTCCTTGGAGACTGTCAACCAGAAAAGCTTTGCTCTCAGGCAGTTTGCTGCTACTTCCTTGGGGGTGAGGAACTTGCTCTTGGGAACTTGCCTGGGTGTGCCCTTTGTGGCAATGATAGTCACCTGGTTATTATGAGTCTTACCCTCAACCAAGGTGGCAGAAGGGGTCTGAACCAATCTGGTAGCTTTTCGTTTTGCAATAGTGTATGCACTGATATCAAGGTCCGTTTTCCAGTTTATGTAGTACTGCCTGCAATTATCATGATCTGCCACCAATTACGATTTTGTGAGTTTCCTTTGTGTTCAGTGTCCTATTTAAGTACCCACATGACAAGGAATCCTCGGACACCGTTATGGCCTCATGCAGACGGTCTCCCTCTCCAGATGACTTGCCTTTGATTTGTCTTTGTTCTACTTAAGAACAAATGAATCTCTCAAATATATTTGAATTTGAGGTTTTTTCCCCACAGAACAATAGTTAACTTTGAGCTCTGAGGTAAAATACTGGACTTATACTTCATTCGTATGATGGTGGTGTTAAAATTAACAATTAGCAAAAAGAATGTCCAGTTGGGAAAAGAGCATTCAGGAGAGGCAATCTGACATGCTCTGGCTTCCCTACTGCCACAAGGCCAAGGTCAGACATGCTTCCACCCTTCTTTACCTACTATGACGTCAATCATTCCTCCCATGGCATTCTACTTCTATTCTGGGTTCACTGTTTCATTCTAACTAACAGCCCAACAGAACTCACAGGTAATACTTACCATTAAAGGGGTTTATTAGGGAAGTTAACATGTTACCAACAAGCCAGGATCCGAAAATATTAAGGAGAGAGTCATTAGTCCACAGCAATCCCTACTCAGCCAATAGCCAAGTCTTTCTCTAATTCTCAACGTCTCAGCCTCCGTGGTCAAGGAAGTCAGCTAGCTAGCTCATAGTCTCGGGGCTGCTCCTCTGTTCTCTCACAGTCTCCTTGCATCGGCTCCTTAGCTGTCTCATGGTCTTCGTGCCAGTGTCTGATCCTGCCTCCACCACTTTCAACAGAATCCCTAACAAGCTCCACTGCTAGGGCTCCCCTTCCTTTACCAGTTCTGAGACTTCTCTGTGCTCCCAACTGGCTCTTATATAGAGGTCTGTCTCTCTGAAGACCATATCCCCAAGGAAGTAAGGGGCAGTGACTGGGTTCATAACTTCTACTAAGTGGACACTTAATCCCCACTGTCCTACAGTAGCATAAGCGAAAACTCTCTCCCAAGTGAGATTATAGCCACAGGCATAGAGCTGAAAATCTTTAATATAATGGTTCTCAACCTTCCTAATGCTATAACCCTACAGTTCCTCATGGTGTGGTGACCCCCTCCCCAACCATAAAATTATTTTCGTTGCTACTTCATAATTTTGCTACTGTTATGAACCGGGTGACCCCTGTGAAAGGGTCATTTGACCCACAGGTTGAGAACTGCTGGCCTAATACATCACATAAGGAATTTTGGCTAGGCCCTACTCAACACCACACACAGAGAACCGGTAAGACAAAGTAGAACTGCTCCTGTGGGTTTCCAAGACTATAAATCTTTACAGGAGTAGAAAGACTCCTCTTTCTTCCTGGTTCAGTCATGACTGAGGAAGCAAAACATGAATGGAACCGCACTTATAAAATGTGGGAGAACCAGAACCAAAATGGGGAAATTATGGGTCAATACCCTGCTAGAATCTTAATTAGTCTCTCTCTCAGAAAACACGGGAATGTACAGATTGCTTAGCAACCAAACTCTTGACTGACAAGAATTGGAAACAACAGTGTTCCACTCAAAGATGGCAGCCAAACACTAAGCTTTGTCGATCTCTAGAGTCCAGGCATTTATCCAATCCCCCCACATCATGTTCCTAAAAGGGCTCACTACTTTTTTGAGCCTCCCATTCCAGAGCTTGTCTATTAATGTTTCCCATTACAGTTATCATTCCAATTCAGCAAATTTCTAAAATTCAGGTCTGTCCCGATTTTGTATCTGTTGGCCATGAATGAATGGGCTCTAATTTGTTAAAAGCCCTGATTTCAAAAGCGCTCAAACTTACTTAAATATCATCTATTGTTTTTTTCATAATAAAAGACAAACACCTCAATATATAAAAGCATCAATCTCATACTCAGTTGGTAGAATCTTTCCCCTCCTCTTTTAAGCACTTGGCTTCTAGCCAGTAAGAGTGGGTAGAACAGACTGCACTGTGTATCCCTGGTCACCTTACTGCTAACACACCTTTGTTGACCCATGGTCTATACCAGGATAGTTCAGGAAATTACTATGGATTAAAGCAAGTCTCCACAAAATATGTATTCAGATCTGAACTCCTATACGTGAGTGTGATATAATGTAATGATCTTCCATGGAGAGATGGGAAAAACGACTTCATGCACTTATACAAGAGGGACCTGAGCAGGTGGTACTGACATTTTCTAATATAATCTTCGTTTTAAATTTGGATTCTTAAATTTGGAAAGATGCCATCATTCACCTATGATATTGACAAAGATCTTTTAAAAGTTAATATTCATCAAAGGCAAGGCCAGAAAAACAGGCATGCTCATACACTGTTGGTAGAAGCCTAACAACTCGAGAAGCAGATAGTAATGTATTTACAAGAACGCCTCCAAACAAACACACTCAATGTCAATGAGTCAATTCGGACTCAGAAGCATTAAAAGATCTTAACAAGAAAACAATAAATAATAAAAGAAAAAGGAGGAGGAAAAGAAAGAAGGTGAAATGGACAAATACCCTAACAGGAACATTATTAAGTACTTTGGAGTATACTTTGGAGTATTTAAGATGTAATATTACGCAATGATTATAAATTACTTTTCAAACTCTTCAATGTCCTGGGGGAAATATTCCAAACAAGCAAATGTACATACAAAGGAGCCCTGGTAGCACAAGTGGTTTAAAAGCCTGCCTGTTAGCTGGAAGGTGCTTTCCAACCCAATGGCCAATCTGCAGGAAACTTGGTGGCAGTCTGCCTCTGTGAAGCCCACCCCTGGGAAACTACAGGCAGCCCTGCTCTGTCTTGGAGTTGTTAAGAATTAGAACCCAACAGACACACACACAAGATGTCTTTTTTTTTTTTCATGTCTTAAAACTCATAGAGACCTTATAGGACAGAGCAGAATTTCTCCTGTGGTTTTCTGAGACTAAATCTCTATAGAAGTAGAAACTTCATCTTTTCTCGAAGTGTGGCTCGGTGATTTCAAATCTTGTGATTAGCAGCTGGGGAAGTAACTCAATAAGGCTTCTTTGTTTTTATGTAGGTACAGAAAAATCAAGAGGAATATGAATATATTATTATCTAGATATGTTCTCTGAGTGGTAGTCTTTATTGGACATGAGTTCATTAGCTCAGCAATGAGATCTGACTCACAAGAAACCTCATATGAATAAATAAAAAAGTATTGCCATAAAATCATAGAAACCTTGATGAAACAAAAATATCAAAAATGTGAAGCTATTGTTTTCCAGCATAACCTTCATATAAGTCTATACACTTCTAAAGTGGTTTTCCATCTAACCGTCCCCCCAATAAATTTGTGCTTTTCAATTTACAACATACCAACTTTGTCATGTCAGTTTTGGAACCCTTGAGGGAAATATGTGTTCTTTTCAATAGTCTTAGAGTTTAAGGAAAAAGAAGTCTGAAGGGGCAAGATCAGAGCTGTAGAGTGTATGGGATAAAGTTTCCCAAAAAATTCCCATAGGACAGCCCTTGCTACCCTCAAAGAATGAGCAGGTGCATCCTTCATGATGGGAAAAATTCCTTGGGGCAATTTTTCTGGTCTTTTTCTCAGCAAGGTTATTTCAACCTTTAAAAAGATATTTACAATAAGCCCCCTTATGGTCCTTCATGAAAATCTACCAAGATTCCGAAACTCTAAACTCACTGCCATCACGTCAATTCCAACTCAGAGCAACCCCATAGGGCAGAGTAGAACGGCCCTTGGGTTTCAGAGATTGCACATGTTTATGTGAGTAGAATGGCTTCATCTCTCTCCCATCAAAACAAACCCGAATTCTGTGCCACTGAGTTGGTTCCGACTCACAGTGACCCTACAGAACAGAGTAGCCCAGTGTGAAACCCACTTTACCACCAGGGCTCCTTTTAGGCTCATTCCAATGCCTTAAAAAGGAGGTACCTGCAATTAAATTCAAAGCAGAAAGGTCACCTCAAAAGGTTATGTATGGTGACTGTATTTTGAGATTCCAAAAGTGTAATTTTGATTACTCCAAACTAAAAATGTTGGTTTAACCAGACTAAGACAAGGGTATTACAGGGTGAACTTGCCTGCAGCCATCCCCAGATCAGAGGCATGTTTAAACATTATATTTATAATAAACTCACATATGTAAAACTGGAACACCAGGAGTAATATCCTTTGACTTACTCTTGTATAACTAAAATTCATTTAGTTTTATCCAAGCTTCTCAAATTATCATGTACATTGGTGGGTATATCATATATAAAAAGCACAAGAAAAACATACTATCTCCAAACTGAGAAGTAAAATTGTATCTGAAGCGTCCTCATATACAGAAGTTCCAAAGAATCACCAAGAAAGGTACAAGAGTTAAAACATGAATTCAGCAAAGTAGCAAGGTACAAGCCCACACATATACATCAGATGGGTGTTTACATATCAGCAACAGGAAAAGGAAATTAAGAAAACAAGTCCATTTATACTAGTGTCTAAAAGATTAAAACATCTAGCAATAAATTTAACCAAGGAGGTAAAAATATACTGAAAATTATAAACATTACTGATAGAAATGCAGTAATTTAATCTAAACACACATTCTGTGTGCACGGATCGCAAGACTTATTACTGTTGTTATGCTGTCACTATTACCCAAAGCAATCCATATTGAATGCCCATCAAAAATCCAACAGCCTTTCTTTAAAGAAATGGAAAAAATCATCAGTCCTCAAATTTATATCCATTGCAGGGGGCAAGTGATTTTGACAAAAGTACTAAGTCAATTCAATGAGTAAAGAACTCAAAACTTAACTCAGAACTCTTGAAACAAAGCTTAAACATTTAGTTTTCAACAATGTAGCCTTAGTTGTCAACAACCAGCCTTAACTGCAACAACAAAGCGTAACAAAGCCAAAACTCACTGTTATTGAGTGGATGCTGACTCATAGCAATCATAGAGAAGAGGGTTCAAGGTAGAACTGTGCCTCCAGATTTCTGAGATTGTAACTCTTTATGGGCAAGAAAGGCTTATCTTTATAAGAAGAAGCAGCTGGTGGTTTTGAACTGCCAACCTTGCAGATAGCAAGTACAACATGTAACCACTATACCACCGGGTGCCTTAAAAACACAACATCAAAACATAAATAGAAAATTTTCTGCACTTGTGTTTGTGTTTAATTAGTGGACAAACACTCAAAGACAGGTGCAAGAATAGATCCTCTTTTGCAATCCAAAACTCATTGTGCAGCATGAGTTTTGATACAGATCAGAAGGGACATGTCACTAAACCAGTCACTGGAGCACAGAAGCCTTGTGTCTGACAGATGTGGACACTGTTCCCAGGCCTTGCTTTTGAGGTGCTTCAGACGAAACACAAACCAGGGACTGCAAGGGGTTTCAACTCAATGTTCAGGCTATCTGAGATTGAGAGGAAGGCAGAATGAATGAGATCCAAAGATGCATGAAATGTCTGACATTTGTCCATAATGAAGGTTAAAGCGGTGTAACCAGAACTGACAGATCTGAGATTAATGCCTACTGGACAGAATCTTGACAACGGTGGGTTTTAGCATAGGTTCCTTAAAAAGGGCTATCTTGAAGATGAGCTTTTACAAGATTTAGAGGAACTAAATAGTAACCAATGGATGACAAAGACATGTAAAAAACTCCTTAAATAAAATTTATTAACATTAAATAAAATTTATAAAATAAAAACGTTTACAATCTAGAAAGTAAAAAAAAAAGGATAATTAGGGCTTATCAAAATTGGGACTTCATTAAAACTTTTATGTAATAAAATACTTTACCAACAAAATGAAAAAGAAATTTATCTATTAAGGATTTGCCATCCAGTATACATTAACAACAACAAAAAACAATCAAAGTATGGGCAAAGGACTTGGGTAGACTTGCCGCAAAGATAAATACAAATAGACTGACGGAAAGATTCTTAGCATTAGTAGTCATTAAGGAAATGCAAATCAAAACCAAAATCAGGTAACAATTGGAGGAGTGCATGACAAGTTGGCTGCAAGGTCAGCAGTTCATAGCCACCAGCAGCACCAGGGGAGAAAGCTGATGCTTTCTACTTCTGTAGAATCACAGCCGCAGAAACTCCCAAAGGCAGTTGTACCCAGTCCTACCCAAAGTCACCAGCATCAGAACGGACCCCATGGCAGCGAGTGTTGTTTGTTTGCTTTTTGAGAGAATGACTATTATAAGAAAACAAGTGATGGTAAGGACATTCTGACGAGATAGTGTAGTCACTTTGGAAAATTAATCATAAAGCACTATAACCATTCATTCATTTCTGTGCTTACCCAAAATAATCAAAAGGACTCAGTTACATGTGTGTCATTGCTAATTGCAGCAATATTCATTCACCGAAGTCAAAAGGTGAAAATAACTCACATCCATGAGCAAATTAATTTTAAAAAACAAAATGTAGTCTCTCTAAAGACTAGAAGATTACTAAACTATAAGGAGAAATGAAGTCCTGCTACATTTGTGACCTAGATGAATCTTGAAAGCATTTTGAGGAGTAAAGTAAGTCAGACGTAAGGGCAAAATACTGCATAGTCCTGCTTAACTGAATTTGCTAGAAGAGAACAGACCAAAGCTTCCTTGTGTTAACAGGGGCAGCTGGCAGGGGAACTGAGGAGTTATTTGGGCATTGGCTGATGAGTTTCTGTTAAGGGAGCTGGAAAAAAATTAGAAACAGACAGTAGTACTGGTTGAACATCATGGTAAATGTAATTTAAACTTAACTCAGCCAGCAAGTCTATTCTGATTCATAGCAAACCTGTCGGACAGTGTAGACCTGTTCCTGTGGGTTTCCGAGACTCTTGAACTCTATGAAGTAGAAAGCCTTGTGCTGAGCAGCCCAATGTGTAACCACTATGCCACCAGGGTTCCTGAAATTAATTAATGTCACCTTTACATGTAATTATACATATAAAAATATACGTGCAAAAATAGTTGAAATGACAGGTATTTTGTGTATATATTTTGCTACAATAAGAAAATTCAAGTGTGGATGGACAAAAGTAGTTTGATAAGCTTGTTTAAAATGAATCCCCCTTTTCCATACACTGGGGTCTAGTACATAATGTGTTATTAAATATACTCAAATGAATTTGCTAGTTACCAGAGAGTCATGACAAACCAATATGTATGATATAAAACTGCTCTAGGGGATCTTCCTAAAGCAGATTGCTAAATCCGTCTAACCCAGAGGGTTTAAACTGCCAACCTTTCAGCTAGTAGTTGAGCACTTAGCCATTTGCACAGCCTAGAGCAGAGGTTCTCAACCTGTGGGTCTCGACCCCTTATGGGGTCAAACGACCCTTTCGTGGGGGTTGCCCGAGTCAGTAGTAATATTACAGTTACGAAGTAGCAACGAAAATAATTTTATGGCTGGGGAGGTCACCACAACATGAGAAACTGTATTAAAGGGTCGAGGTATTAGGAAGGTTGAGAACCACTGGCCTAGAGATTCCCCGTGCAAATTTATTCTGGAAGAAAACAAATTAAAAAGGTGAAAAAATATGATTATAGGGGAAAAGGAATGAGGGGGGGGGCTTTTTTGATATTTGACTAAAAACTGCTAAAACCTAGGGCTAAGTAGGGGGTTCTTAGAAAGCCAAAACCACAAGCACGAACGAAAAAAGTTGATAATTGCACTACATTACCATTTAAAACATTTGTGCTGCATGCAACACCAACAAGAGTGTGAAAAGATAACACAGAAAGGGGGAATATGTAAACTATGTATCTGGTACAGTATTGGTATCCAAAATATATAAAGCACTGTCATAACTCAGTAACAATAAAACCAATAATCCAATTTAAATAAACAAAAGATTTAAACTGACAATTCTAGGCAGATGATATATAAATGACAAATGAAAACATGCTCCACATTTTATTAGTCACCAGGAAAATACAAGTCAAAACTACAATGTAACCCCACTTCACACAGACTAGGGCAGCAGCTATAATTAAAAAAGACAAGACATCACCAATGTAAAGAAATTGGAACCATTATACACTGCTTATGGATGTGTACTGGTATCTTCCCACCCACTCCCGGACACACTGTACTTTGAAAAACAGTTTGATAGTTGTCTGAAATGTTAACTATATGACCGTAGCAATTTCACTACTAGGTTTGTACCCAAGAGAAATGAAAACACACATCCAAGCAAAAATTTGTACACAATTGTTACGAGGAGCATTACTTGTAACACTCCAAATCCATAAAGTCCACATATTGATTAATAAACAAAATAAAAATGCCATTTTGCCTGAGGGTTATCCATCAGGTTTCCTTAGCGTAATTTTTCTCCCATGAAACTGATAGGTGGATTCAAACCACGAACCTTTCCATTAGCAGTCAAGTACTTACTTAGCCACTGGGCCACCGGCACTCCTCATCCAATGGGGTAGACCAAAAACCAAACTCACTGCCATCGACTCGTTGCCAACCCATAGTGACCTTATTGGACAGGGTAGAACTGTGTCTGCTGAGTGTCCAAGACTTACAGGAATAGAAAACTGTCTTTCTCCCATGGGGCAGATGGTGGTTTTGAACTGCTGACCTTGCAGTGAGCAGCCCAAAATGTAACCACTATGTCACCAGGGCTCCAACCAATGCACCGGGGGAAAAGTAAATTTAAAGAAAGGAGGTTAGAGTTCTGCATGTAACTGGGTGGGGAGAGGGGTACTGGCGCTAATCTAATGGGTAAAAAGGTTTCTTTTAGGGGAGAACAAAAATGTTATAAAATTGTTGCACAATCCTATAAATACACTTTAAAAATAGTGAACTGTGCACTTTAAATAGACGAACTGGATAGTATATTACATACTTCAATAAAACTTTTGCAGTTGTTTTTTAGCTACTTGGAAGCATAACTTTGCAATCGCAATTTAAAGCTTAATCGAAGACATTCACAGCCAATTTCTGCTCCCCCACTACTTCCGTTAAAATCAGAACTATTATAAGAACCCATTTAAATCTTCTGGCTAACCTGGAAGCTATTTGTGCTGAGATACTAAGCCTTGATATATCCTATTGTCATTCCGGTATTTACTACTGTAGTCACAATTGTATTCTTTTCTTCACTTCCCAAGCCAGAGACCCATACCTTCCATTCCTTGGAAATCCCCCTGGGGGGTTGTATAAAGTCTATAAAGCAAGTTCGGCTTGGCAAAGCCTATTCAAGCAACATTCCAGAACAAAAACTATCGTTCCCGCGTTAAAAGACAAGAAGAAACAGACGCAAAGTCGAAAGATCAGATCTCAAAGGAGTTAACGACAGGCAAAATTCAGAGGCTACGCAAAACTGAAGGGCAGTACTTCCAGCTCAAACTTGATACTGAGTGGTACCGACTGTGGACGATTTTAAAAATAAAAGCTAAAAAAACACCAAACCAACTGGAGGTGGAAGATACCAATAACTTAGGCTGACCATACCTTTTCCTAAAGCTGTCCTTTCCAAAAATAATAGCAAGGTGATCAAGCTTTCGGCGCCAACACTAACACAAAACCCAGCTGTGATGAAGTTTACTTTGAAAAAGTTCCCTTTTCACAAAAGAAAAAGCCGAACCCTAGTCAAGATATACGAACCAGCAGCGTATACGAAATAAGCTCTCCGTTTCTGACTTCCACCATCTCCACCGCCATCTTCAAGATGAGAACCCAGCACCCTTCCTTCCTAAAAGGCTTTCGACATCACCACAACGCAGAGCCCGGGAACCCTGCGTTTCCCAGAACGCCCAGGCAACGGAAAGGAGGAACCCTCCACCTCGCCCCTTCTCCAGGCCGCCCAATGCACGCAGCGACGGTCGTCTTCCGTGCCCTCGGGCTTTCCAAAGCCGGGCTTGAAGGAGCCTCGAGGACCGGTGCCCGAGCCTCACCTGCACACGCCGCGAATGCACGGCTCCAGCCAGATGCGGTAGGCGGTCTCGATGTGTTCCTGCGACACCTCCTCGGGCCGCACCGTCTCCGCCCAGCGCCAGGCCGCCTTCTCCAACTGCAGCCGCGGAGCCATGGCCTCAGCCCGCGGAATGCTCCCAGAGCCGGGCCTCCGCCGCCGCCTTCGCCTCCAACGCCGCCCAAATGGTTCCCGCCACCTGCCACCGACGGGAACCAGGCGCTCCCACAGCCAGCGGGCCGGCCAGTCAATCACCTGTGCGCGCCACTGCCGCTGCGCCCGCCCGCGCCCCACCCTTACGACCAGCCGCAAAGCGCCGCCGCCGACACCCGACAACCCCCGCGCCTGCGGACGTTGGAAATGTACTTCCCTGCTGTGGTGGACGCATGCGCGTTCCCGGCAGTCTCTGCGCCTGACACACCTCTGCCCGACTGGCAGGGCTAGGGGAAGCGGTGGTGCAAATCTGAGGAAGCAGCGTTTCCACTACTGTCCCGGGTAGCGTCCTGCGTACCTACTCTCTAATCATCCCGCGTCTCGAGAGCAGAAGGCTACTTATTCTGGCCCTCCGTCCATGGCCTTCCCCTTTAACCACGCGAGAGACTACTCAACGCTTGGAATACTGGCGGGGGCCTGATAAGAGTAGAAACCAGGTCACCAAAATAAAAAACAGGTCAGCTCGCTGAAGGGACGTACCAGGCTTTTCTTGAGCTGGAACGGGACTACGAATCCCGGCATGCCTTGCGTTCGGGGTCTCGTTGAATGTTAGGCATGCCGGGATTTGTAGTCTTTGAGATGGAGAGCTCGTTGATTCCCGATTAAGCGAGGGTCCAAGCCTAGTTTCTCCAAATGCAGTGACAACGTTGCAGCTCAATGATTCTCCCCGAGACTCAAAATGCCATATAATTATTTACAATTAATTTCGTGAGTGCTCCAGGTTTAACAGTACTTCCGTTTTGCAATTCCTGCCCCCAGACATAAAAGAGTAGCTTTATCAGAACAAACTGTAAAGGGCATAGAGTGCACATAGTGAAGTCCTTACCTTTGAATGACAGCCCTGAGAGGTATACTACGCATGAACTTATGCTACAGCTGCTTTCCAGCCGGGTTACCTTGGATGCCTGATGATGTGCTATCAATTAGACATTCACTGAAGGCATATTGTAAACAACCTGGGGGCCCTGGCGTTATAAGGGAGAAGAGGTGTAACACAAAGGTTCCTTCTCAGTCTTAGGGACGATACATGGAGTACTTGGAAAAAAGCCTATTAGGAGCAATAACCCTAAGCCCACCCTCGAAAATGAGTAGATCTTTACCAGGATAAAAATAAGTCACCATTCTAAATAAAGCCACAATAAGCACACAAGGGAGAGAAACCCCTTGATGTGTGAGGACCACTGTTGTAAGCGGGAACACCCCAAATGCAAGTGTATTCTACAGAGAACTTTTATTAAGCCTTAGGAGCCCTGGTACTATAATGGTTATGCTTTGGGCTGCAATCCACATGATAGGCAGTTTGAAACCACCAGCAATTCTGCAAGAGAAAGACTTGGCTTTCTACTCCAGTAAACAGTTGCAGTCTCGGAAAACCCACAGGGCTTGCTATGAGTTAGCGTTGGTGAGTTTGGTTTGGGGTTATTAAGTCTTAAACAGAACAAGGGCAAACCATCTGGATGAGGGAGGCCATCAGCATGATGGTGTCTGTATTACAGCCCTGGTTTGCAAA
Source organism: Echinops telfairi (assembly GCF_000313985.2). Lineage (NCBI taxonomy): Eukaryota > Metazoa > Chordata > Mammalia > Afrosoricida > Tenrecidae > Echinops > Echinops telfairi. The sequence continues at coordinate 23,517,481 of NW_022111357.1, read as the reverse complement.
AGGGTATGAATGGCAGTGACACCTCCAATCCATTTGCAGAGCTCCTACTTAAATTAAGCCTCCCTTGAATGATTTCATATCATTAACCAAGGGTGTAGATAATCTTTCCCTTAAAAAGAATGCCGAGGAGAGCTTCACCTCACTCTGGCCAGCCCAGGGAGGGGCAGTCTCTTTCTCAGGGGCTAGCTAGGTGTATCCTTAATGGAAGTCACCCTACTGGAGAAGGCACTGGGGGTCCCATAGTTTTGAGTCATAACCTGTCGGTTTGGCCCTGACTGCTTTGGTTCGATGGCCCTGGACCAATCTTGTAAGCTCTTCTATCTAACAGTGCATGGTGTCCCAATTATGGTCCCACCCCTGTTTCTGGAATATTGATCTGCCACCAATGGTGCTTTTGTGGCAGGTTCTGTTGCCCATCCCTATACCTTACTTATCTCAAGTCTCAATTGTGACCCACCGCCATTTCACCCTCTTGGTGGTGGTCTCCCTCATCCAGATAATGTGGCTGTTTCTTTGTCTCTTTTAAAACAATAAATGTTCTCTTTACACTGTATTCGAGATGGGGTCTCTTTTGTGCCCTAAAACATGTCCATAGGGCTCATGACAATGTAGCTAATTTTAGAAGGTTAAAACATTGTTACAGTCAAGATGGACACCAGATCCATGTACAGGCAGGACTACCAAAGGGGAGGGGACCATGATTGGGATCCAGGCACTACTGCAGATGAGGAAACCACCCTGCCCTGGGTGGGGCTCCACCTTTCAACCCTGGTAACTTTATTTCCATCTAGAACACACCCAGGCAACTCCCTGAGGGTATGACCTCCCTTCCCTTGGCTGCCTAGAGAAGCAACACTGTTTGAAACACACTCTGCCTTAGAAAGAGCTCATTGGAGGCTGAATTTATATGGAGATTTAACATGTATTCAGGGCTCCCACTGACATTTGCTCTCAAACAGTGTTGTTGTTAGGTGCCATTGAGCGGGCTCTGAACTATAGCGACCCCAGTACAACAGAATGAGACACTGCCCAGGGTCCTGTACCATCCTCACAATTGTTCCTAT
>NW_022111357.1:23505193-23514790 GCF_000313985.2 Echinops telfairi | reverse complement strand
GCGGAAGTCGAAGCGCAGTGGCGAGGTTCACTGTATCTATAAGACAAAGTGTTACGTCCTTGCCTCTACGGAGCATTCTGGCCTGACTTCTTCCAACACGAATTGGTCTGTCCTTTTAGCAGTCCATGGTATTTTCAATATTCTCCTCCAGCGCCACAATTCAAATGCAGCAATTATTCTACAGTCTTCCTTACCCAATGTCCAACTTTCACAAACATTTGATGCAATGGAGAACACCATGACATGGTCTGTCGCACCTTAGTCCTCAAAGTAACAGCCTTGCTCTTTAAAACTCTAAGGTCTGGTGCAGCAGATTCACCTAATGCAACATGTCTTTCGATCTCTTGACTGCTGCTTCCATGAATTGATTGTGGATCCCAGTGAGACAAAATCCTGGACAACTGCAACTTTTTCTTCATTTCTCAGATTACTTATTGGTCCAGTTGTGAAGATTTTTATCTTCCTTGCATTGAGCTGTAATCCACACTGAAGACTACAATCCTTGATCTTCATCAGCAAGTGCTTCAATTCCTTATCACTTTCAGCAAGCAAAGTTATGTCATTTGCACATCACAGGTTGTTCATATTCCTCCAATCCCGATACCACGTTCATCTGCATATAATCCAGTTTTTTAATTCACCACTTGTCTGTCTGTTTGTCACACTGTGGTGGCTTATGTGTTGCTGTGCTGCTGGAAGCTATGTCACTGGTATTTCAAATGCTGCAGGTCGCCCAAAGTGAACAGGCTTCAGCGGAGCTTCCAGACTAAGAGCAGATGACGAAGAACTGCTCAGCTCGCCACTTCGGAGAAGAAGCCTCTGAAAACCTTATGCGGAGCTTTGACACATTGCCAGAGACTGGAAGCCTCAACAAAAGAAGCAGAACATAGAGTAGCTAAAGCAAATTAACTCTTACATTGGTAATGACAGGTGTTGATGACAGCTGCACCTTGGCCAAGAACTGCATGGCCACCCTGAGCAACTTCGACCAGACCACTTTGATGCCGTCTCCTAGAAACACAGAAAGAGACAGTGTCCATCTTGTGAAGACCCACACCAAAGTCCTCAGACAGAGGACCTAGCTCCTGTGGTGACCACCACACAGCGGATTTTATCATAACAAAAAGTTAATTAACCCGAGGGTGGGGGTGGAATACACAGAGTCACTGCACCTAAAAGAACTGGTCAACACTCAACCATTTCAAGAGGTAGCCTGTGATCAAGAACGAATGATACTGAAGAAAGAAGTCTAAGCTGCACTGAAGGCATTAGCCACAAACAAGGCTCCAGGAACTGATAGAACACCGATGGGAATGTTTCAACAAGCTGATCTACTGGAAGCACTCACTGGTTTATGCATGGAAGGTTGCAAGATGTCCACGCAGAATGCAGAAATTATCAAGCAATATCATTAATGTGACACACAAGTAAAACTTTGCTGGAGATAATTAACAAATGGTTGCAGTAGTCAGTACATCAGCAAGGAGCTGCCAGAATTTCAAGGTAGATTCAGAAGAACATGTGACATTAGAGATAGCACTGCTGCAGTCAGATGGATCTTGGCTAAAAGTCCAGAATATCAGAGAGATGTTTACTTGTGTTCTATTGTCTAGATAAAGGCACTCAGCCATGTGGATCATAAGGCACTCTGGATACCATTGGGAGCAATGAGAGTCCCAGAACACTTGAGTTCATGTGTGACCTGTACATGGACCAAAAGGCAGTGGTACCCATAGAGCATCTCTTCTTTGACCTCTCAGCAGCCATTGACCCAGTGAGCCAATCCCTGTAAGTCTCTGAACGTTCAGAACACCACAAGCTTCTGGTTTTCCCATGGTGCCTTTGTGGGTGATCTTTGTGACCTCCCCAGCCTGTAAAGTTGTGTGGCCAAAAGTCCGGTCCTTGTGCCTCTTCTCTTGTAGCTTTCCGTCCCATTCCTGTGTTGAAAATGTCCGCCTTCTGCAATTCTGCCGCAAGACTTCTTTGAAAAAGTGTTTTAAATTAAAGATGTCATTGTGAGGATTCAATATACCTTATCCAAGCCAGGGTCTTTTCAGTTCCCTCGTGTACATGTAAAAGTTGAACAGTGGGCCGGGGCACGGGGAGAAAAAAGAATCGACACACTTGAATTATACTGTTGGTGAGGAATATTGAATGTTCCATAAATTGCTAGGGGAATGAACAAATCTGGCTTGTAAGATGTACAGTCAGAATGCTTTTTAGAAATGAAGATCACAAGATTTTGTCTCCCTTGACTATGTTGTCAGCAGGGATCAATCCCTGGAGAAGACCACAATGCTTGATAGCAGGTCATCAAAGGGAAAGGAAGAAAAAAAAAAAGAGGAAAGACCCTTAGTGAAATGCATGGGAAGCTGTAGCAATGGCCTGAAACCTGCTGTTGCAAGGTGGCACAGGTCTGAGGAGCGCTTTGCTCTGTGAGTTGGAACCAACTTGACAACACCCACCAACGAGGACAACTGGTCTCTGTCCTGAAAGCCACCTTTGTACTCCTACTATGTCCTTGACATCTCCAGTGGGCCGCAGAGCTCTCGAGAAACACATCCACTTCCCAGACCCCACATACCCTCCTATAATCTTTTTTTTTTTAAATCATTTTATTAGGGGCTCACACAACTCTTATCACAATCCATCCATCCATCAATTGTGTCAAGCACATGTGTACATTCGTTGCCCTCATCATTCTCAAAGCATTTGCTCTCCATCCTATAATCTTTCCCATCGACGTAGATGACATTCTTTCATCCCCGAAGTCTTCGGAGAAGCCTGGACTCCTCTGTCTCATGCCCTCGGAGTCCTTCCCGAGATCGTGACATGATGCCTTCCAAAGAGACGCAGCGTGCAGCGTGCAGCCCCTCACAGTGTACACCCCAAGGTCTGCATTTGCTGTTCCCTTTGCTTAGGACACGCTTCCTTCCATGCCCCCCCCCCTGCTGCATGATGGGAACAGGAAGAGGAGTCTGGGAAGAAGGTCCAGCTGGAACAACAGAGGACCTTCCAAGCTGAGGAACATTTTCACAAGGTGGGAATGTCAGCCAGTGTGGAAGCCCCTTTGATCTCCCTTCCCATTTCTCAGCTCCCTTCTTAGTAAAATTATTGAACGAACTAGCTATCCCCGCACAATCTCATAAAAATGTACCATGACATGGGGGTGTGTGGGGAGGGGCAAGTAAAAGCGAACTGATGTCAAGGAGTTCAAAGAATGTTTTGAAACAGATTACGGTGGCACTTGTACAATACTGCTTGATACAATTGAATGATGAGATGATATAGTGTCTGTATTAACTCCCAATAAAATGGTTTTGGAGAAAATATGTACTATGAGCTTCAAGTAGCCACGGTTTTAAAAGCTTTTTTTTTAGGTGAAATTTATTTTACTATAAGTTACTTGGCCAATATGCTCAAAATACTTACCTTTCATGTGTCATAAATATAAAATATTAATGAGATCTTTCATATTCTTTTTCCCCCCCAAAACACACTGTATTTAGGAAAGCTGGTATGTATTTTACTTGGACAGGTCCAAGACCAAAAAATCAAACCCACTGTCATTGAACCAGTTCCAACTCAGAGCGGCCCTGTGTAGGGTTTCCAAAGCTGTATATGGGAGCAGACAGCCTCATCTTCCCACTGCAGAGCAGCTGGTGGGTTTGAACTGCTGACCTCACAGTTAGTGTTCCAAAACTTGCCCAACAGCACTGCCCGAGCTCGTGCATTTATAGCTCCTCTCAATTCCAACTAGTCACATTTCAAGTGCTTCATAGCCACAGATGGCAAGTGCCTCCACCGTGACTGTGTGGGTGTGCCCTGGCTCTGTTTCTACACTCTATTCACTCATCAGCTCTCTCTCATCTGGAGGACTCCGTCACTCTCCTCTAGCTGCTTTTGGCAAGGTTCCAAAGCCAGGGCCTTCTCCTGGACCTCAGCAGTCACCTCCTCTCAGCCATCACCAGCACGGACGAAAATGCCCCGCCACCTCGACATGTACACCTCGGTTTCTGGATGGGACCTTCTCCTGGTTCTCCATCTCTCCGTGTCTGCTCCTTCTCAGTCTTGTTACCTCCTTCTCCTCTAGTGGGTCCCAGGTGCCGTAGTCCATACATATTGGACTGCTCATTGCAAGGCCGGCAGTTTGAAACCACCAGCCATTCTGCAGGATCAAGAAGGGGGGTGCCGCTTCTGTAAAGAGTTCCTCACCGTGGGCAGTGCCAGCCTGTCCTGGAGGGCTGCGCTGAGTTGGTTTTGACTCGGTGGCAGAGAGTCCGGGTTTTCTTCTCTACTGGTCTTCCAAATGCTGGGGTTTTCTAAACTATGCCCCAGACCCTCTTGTATATCAGTCCATTTAAAAAGAAAAGAAGGTGTCAATTTAGATTCATGTTACTCGCTCTCAGCACTCCTTTGCATTTTGAATAAAATGGAAAATGTTCTGACCTGCAGGGCTTTCACAGGGAAGCAATGGCTACCCAAAGAGGTCTATCCACTAACTCCTGGAACCTGGGGAGATCTTTGTTGCCTTAAGTGACAAAGGGGAAATTGCAGATGGGATTCTGTCAAAGAGGTTGAGGTGAGGAGATAATGCTTCATCATCTCGGGCCCCCATGTCATCACAGGGCTTCTCACAGCTGAAGGCAGGAGGCAGGGAAGAGTTAGAGTCACCGATTTGAAGGCACCGTGCTGCTGCCTTGCAGAAGGAGGAGGAAGCCACGAGCCAAACAATGTAGGTAGCCTCCCCATGACGCTGGAAAAGAGCTCACCCAGAGCCCCAAAAGGAACACAATCCAATGGACCCCTTGATTTTCAGCTGAGTGGTACCCATTCCAAAGCCTTCCGGTCTCCTGAACAACAAGACGAATAGTGTTAAGCCACTACATTTGTGTTAATGTGTTGCAGTACAATTAAGTCCCAAACAATCAAATTCACAAATCCATCTCATGGATCCCAAATCATAGCTACTCGAGAGGCATGCCCCTCTGGGTTTCCGAGACTGCCCATCTTGATGGCAGCAGAAAGCCCTGTCTTTCGCCCTCTGACCAACTGGTGGTGCAATTAGTTGTCCAGTTAGTAACCCAGGATGCCACCTTCTGCAGTATCAGGAACTCACTGCCAGCGCGCTGATTCCCACTCACAGCGTTGGGCGAAACCGTCCCCTGTGAGGTGCCGAGATGGTATGAGAGAAAGCCTCCTTTTTCTCCCTCAGAAGCACAGGCAGTTTCCAACTGCCGACCTTGAGAGGAGCAGCCCAGCACAGACTCCTGCTCCCCTCAGGTTCCCTAGCAGCATCAACAGGAAGCTCATGTAGAGAAGGGCCTGTCACGTGACTGTTGTCCCTCATTCCCTGTGCATTGGCCACACTAGCCAAGTGCTTTCCTGCCTCAGGGCCTCTGTCATTGCAATTTCTCCTTCCCCAGCGCTTCCCATGCTTGCTGCTTTCAGCTCCCAGCTCAAATGGTACCTCCACAGGGAAGGCCTTCCGCGCCCAGCCTGGCGAAGTAGAAGCACTTCTGGGTCTCCCACCCCCACCCCCTCCATCCCCACCTTGTGTACTTCCGTCCTAATCCCCCTCACATCTGAAGAGACTACAAACATTCTTGTCCCGTTGCTGTCTTGGTTGCCCAGTGCTGCAACAGCACAAATGCCACAAGAGGGAGGCTGTGGAGAACAGAGCTCTATTTTCTCACAGCCCTGGAAGCCTGAGTGCTACTCAGAGTCTCAGCCATGTCCATTTATTTCTTCGTCCACAGCCCCCACGGCCATTTCTGGTTCCTGGGGCTCCTCCCCTGGCATTTTTGTGTGCAGGTCTCTGGGCCTTTGCTGCTCTTCTTGTGACTCAGGAGTGATTAGGTTTCGGATCCACCCTACACGGGTCTGGCCTCACTCACCTGGTTGATTTCAATATATTGCATATGGAAAGGTGTTAAATGACAAGAGATAACACCCCTAGGTGTAGGACTTGGGATGTCAGCACTTCCGTGGAGGGACATAGTTCAGTACCTAATACTCACTCGCTGTGTGTCTTCCCCTCTCGGTTATCTGCTCCTCCACAGAGGGAACCATGCTCATTGCTCTGTTCCCAGACCCAGAACAGTGCCTGACACGTGACCTGCTGCAGTTGAGTCCGGTCCATGTTCACGGTAGTCCCATGTGTTACACGGTAGAGCTGTTCACCGAATTTTCTTGGCGCCTGGGGGCACTCTGAGTCAGGTATTGGACTACTAACGGCCAACAGCTCCAACGCTCTCTGAAGGAGAAAGAGGAGGCTGTCTACTCCCACACAAAGATGCAGTCTCAGAAAACCCTATGTCCTCTTGAGATGTCCCTAAGAGTTGGAATCAATTGGATGGCAGTGGGTTTTGTAATCTCAACCAAAGCAGATGGACAATTTTTTTCCTGTGGTATTGCTGAGTGGGTTTGAACTGCCAACCTCTGGGTTAGTCATAGAGCACAAGCTGTTTGCCACCCAGATAATGTTAGGGCCTGACATGTAGTGGGCACTTAATAAACCAAAACCCACTGTCATGGAGTCAATTCAAAATAACACCAAAAGTTTGTGTGTTAGTCCGGGTTGACTGGAGAAGCAAATCTAGGGACACTCATGTATGCGTAAGAGAGTTTATATCACAGAGCAATTGCATATGGAGCAAACATGCCGGCCCAGTCCAGATCAAGTCCAGAAGTCTGACATTAGCCCATATGTCCGACACTAGTCTATAAAGTCCTCTGCAGACTTGCGCAGCACATGCAATGATGCTGAATGCAGGCAGGAAGATCACAGGCCTGTGGGTTGAAAAGTCTTGTGGATCCAATGGCGGTGGAAGCATCTCAGCGCTGGTGAAGGTCTCTATGTAGCTCCTCAACAAGAAGGTAAAGCAGAGAGAGAGTGTGTGGCCCTCCTCCAGGAGAAAGAGAAAATGCCCAGAAGCCTCATGAGAAGGTCACGCCCACCAGGAGGCATCATTGGGCGTGACCTGATTGACAGGCTAGACTCCACCCCTTCACTCCATTTATCAAGTTGACATGAAATTATGTAACTACCACAGTTTGCTAAGAGAATGAGCACATGCCAGTCTGGTTAAGGGCTAATGTTCTTGTTCCAGAGGCGGGTTAGAAATAGGTTCGTCTTTCTAATTGCAAGAAGAACCTTTCCCTAGACAGAACCATGCAAAGGATGACTAAAGCTCTTTATAATGTCATCACCAATTCTTCCAAGTGTGGAAGGTCAGAGGAGAGTCCAGAGGCCCAAAGAGAAGTGTAGGGTTCTCATGTCCCCTCACCTGAGGAAGAGGAGGATGGACGGGCCTGGGCTGCTCTGTACCTGAGGTACCCTGAGGTGGGCAGTGTGGAGACACGATTGACACTTGCCCCGCCACCATGATGCCTGAACATATATAGGACCATATTCTCTGCTCGAGCTCCCCTTTGACATCTACAACCCAGGAGTGATTGTTGGATCAGGACGGTGGGGAGAGTCGTCATCTTCCATGCAGTCCACTGAGTTGAGTGCTGTAACCATGTGGTAAGTGACCAGGGGTGGTGGCAGTGGTTGTTGGGTGCCATTGAGCCGGCTCTGACCCATGGCAACTCTGTGTACACTGCCTGGTCCTGTGCCAGGGTGTCGAAACCCCTCCTCGAGGACAGCTCAACACAATGGGTAGTCTTCCAGAAGCAGAGCACCCGGCCTTTCTTCCAAGGCACCTCTGAGTGAGCTCCAATCTCTAACCTTTGCCTGAAACCCACACCAGGCAATGAAGGTTGCATTGAACGTCAGCCCTTCAGAGAGCATCCTGTCTAACAGTTTTGCCTCTTGGGGTTCTGAGGGGGGGTCTCAGGAGCTGCTGTTTGCTGTAATCTGCTCCCCTGCCCCATCCCCTGCTTCTTGAACCTTGTTTAAATATGTTAGCAGTCATTGTCCAAGCTGACATGTGTTGGGTACTTAACTATGTGGCAGACATGACTCTAAGTACTTAATCCTTACAGTATTCCTCTGACATTGAAATGATCTTTATCCCATTTTACAGATGAGGAAACGGAGACTTGAAAAGTGTCTGTTGTCAATATTCATGTTCTCCGTAGCATGTCTTTTTGGGGAAAAAAGTTCTAATAACACGTTTTGGGGAAGCCTGAATTAGCACTTTATTTTACATGTGCCTACAACACCAAAAATCCCAAGCGCACTGCAATCGAGTTGACTCTGATTCATAGCGACCTTATCTGGAATTTCCAAGACTGTAAATCTTTATGGGAACAGATAGCCTCATACTTCTTTTGTGGAGTGGCTCGTGGTTTTGAACCACCGACCTTGTTAGCCATCATATACTTACCCATTTTTATACACGAGGAATCACAATCCCCAAGAAAGCCCCGAACAGTGGAGGTTATTGTTGCTGAATGGTTGCTCATGCTGGGCTCTGCGTTGTGCATGGGAGCTCAGAGAGCAGTACCAGGTATTTGTGGAATGTACACTTGCATAGGGGACCGATGGACAACGGAGACAAATCCATAAGTAAAGCCATTCCAGAGAGTGCTGAGACCGTACATTTGGGGATGTGGCCAAGTGACATGGTGGTCAGGGAATTGTGGTTTGAGGAGGGACAGGTGAGGCAAGAACTAACTGCCCTGAAGCCAGCCAACCCCGGAGGCTGCAGGAGACCACTCCGGGCCAAGAGAACTGTGAGGGCAAAGGCCCCGAGGCAGGAGTAATTTAATAATGGAACTGACTTCTGTCCTAGTACTCCATCTGAGGGGCTCCTTGGGTCTCCAGCTTCCCTTCAGGTTCCTCCCTGAAGGAAGACAACTGCTGCTGCGGCCGTGGGTGGCCCTCCCAGAAGCCCCATGGCTGACCAGGAACTGGGCGTCCTGGCTCCCCTCCGCCAGGGCTGAGCAGCCAGCCATCCTCTCTGCCTTCTTCCCCCAGCTCTGGGACCAAATCACCGTGGCAGCCTGCAGAGGCTCAGGAAGGGGAGCCAGGACCATTGTGAGGAAGGGACCAGAGGAGGTGAGGACTTGCCTCCCCCGCTCCCTATGTCCTGCTGGCCTTCCCCCCCACTCCCAAAGACCTCGACCTGGAAAATCTGTGGGGCTGCCCTTTGCTGGGCACAGCAGGGCTGGATGGAGGCCTGTCTCCCTCCTCCGCCAGAGGCTGCTTCTGCTGGAGGGGGCTGCCTTGGCAGCGTCTGCTCTGGAGACCAGCGAGCATGAAGGGGTAGGCAAGAGCCTCTGCTCCCCACTGCCCCCTCTCTCACTATCACTCCGCGTGTTGGGGGAGCCTAGGAAAACCTGTGCCTAGTTTTTCGAACATTTTTTATTAAGAGATCATTTTACTGGGGGCTCTTACAGCTCTTCTAACGATCCATACATCAATTGTACTGAGCATATTTGTACATATGTTGCCATCATTATTTTCAAATCATTTTATTGGGGGCTCATACAACTCTTTTTTTTTTCCAATTTTTTTTTAACATTTTATTAGGGGCTCATACAACTATTATCGCAATCCATACACACATCAATTGTGTAAAGCGCATTTGTACACCATTCTCAAAACATTTTCTCTCCACTTAAACCCCCGACATTAGGTCCTCA
>NW_022111357.1:23499095-23500670 GCF_000313985.2 Echinops telfairi | reverse complement strand
CCATCACAAAGCAAGAGACCCGAGAACTAGAAAGGCGAGGCTCACCACCCATTTATCCCTCCGCCTTTCAATTAGCCCCACATGTATTTATCGGCCAGGATGGCACAATTAACTAACCCAGAGGGCAAGGGAGAGAGCAGGAGAGGTGGCTTATTGCTAACCAAGGTTTATATCTACTTAGGGGTTGTGATTACAGGTAACCACACACGTCACAGGAAGGGGCTGTACAACAGGTATACAAGCAATAGGAGGGAGATAGACCATGGGCATAAGTGTAACAGGAAAGGGATGAGCTAGGGGTGCACACGTGATAGGAAGGGGTGGAAGTAGAGGTAAGCATGTGACAAGAAGGGCGGACCCACGATTCATGATGGGACCTAACCTTCGTCACCCTTGAATGGGCTTGACCTCCCTGGGCTCTCCGTCAGGGAAACAATCTACTCTCCTTATCAGAAGGGAGTGGACCCTACTTAGGGTGGGACAGACTATACAGGCTGATTGCTCTAGATGGCTGATAACCCTTAGGGAGAATAACCCCTGACCTACTTCTGTTGACCTCCAAGTGTATAGTCATTTACCATGTTGGGAGAAATCTTTCTGTTTCCCACACCCCACGGTTTCTGTTGCTCCTCCTCCTGGAAGGGGGTGGGCGGGTTATGTGTCCATCATTGCTATTGTCCCCCCTTCCTCCCCTCCTCTCCCCTACCCTTCTGGTATTCCTATCCCCCTTCCTGGATCCTGTGTGTCATGAGCTCTTATCACTTGTCTGTACCTGGTCTAGCCCACCGTGAAAGGCAGCACTGGGGTCAGGTAGTGTGGAAGTCATGGCGGTCGTGGTGGTGAGAAGCCTCAGAAAACCAGGGGAATATTGTGTGTGTGTTTCATCGGTGCTGTACTGCGCCCTGGTTGACTCATCCCTTCCCTGTGACCCTCCTGTCAGGGGATATCCCATTGACTACAGATGGGTTTGGGGTCTGTGCCTAGTTTTGTTTGATGCCCTCAAGCCCACCCCAAGCTCCTCTGGAAGACTGGAGCTCCGATACCCCTGACAGCAGGGGGCCCGGGCGTGGGCAGAAATGCTGTGGATTTAGGAGTCAGCCCCCAGCCCTGCACTCAGAGTCACGCTGCCTCTTCCTGCAGTGGTTCCTCCTCCCTGTGTCCTGGTTTCTTCCGTGATGAAGTGGGGGCATCATCATGGACCTAAGTGTTTGTGCGTATGTCCCAAACGAACCTTCCGCTGCCCAACTGCTTCTGACTCCGAGCACCCCTATAAGACCGGGGGTGGGGTGGGGGCACTGCTCTGTGGCAGCTCGAGGGCTGCTTCCAGGGCTTCCTTGGATAGCCAGGCACCATCAGCTTTCTTCACCACATTTGCTTATGCACACATTTGTCTTCAGCTTGTGTCTGGAAGGTGTGCATCATGGAATGCCAATTTAATAGAACAGTGTTTTTGCATTGAGTAAGTACTTGAGTGGTGGTCTAATGTCCATCTGTTGCCTTAATACTAAACCTATAAATATATGCATGTAGATCTATTTCCCCACCATCCTATATAAATATATTTACATATGTACA
>NW_022111357.1:23486077-23498648 GCF_000313985.2 Echinops telfairi | reverse complement strand
TGCCAAGCATTCCGTCTCTGTCCACATGGATCTGAGTCCTGCCCGCTTCCGTTCTAACTCTGGGGCACAGGAGAGGGGCGAGGACCAAACACTTCTTGCCTGGAGGTAACCTGGCCTGACCGTGAACTGAGTGATAGGGGAGGGCCCTGCCATCCCCCTGCCCCCCACCCCCCACCCCCATTGCTCTGCCTTTAGTGTTTTGCCTCCATGTCTTGGGGTTGGGCCAATCCCGACATACTCTCCAGTGTTGTCCCCCCGTAGGGCCATGGTTCAGTGAGGGGTGTCGTGTCTCATAGTCAGATCAGCCATATGGTCCACTCTGTGCATTGGCTGTTCGGAGCGGGGTTATCGTCCTCCAGGCCTGGTGGGCCAGGATGTGCTCTACTCTCTCTTCCTCCCCCTTCATTTACTCCCGTGTGCTCTGATCAGACATGTCCCTCTCCCCTAGCTGCAGCTTCATTCCCTCCAGCAGACCGAACTTTAAATTGGCCACTGCCAGGTCACGTGACCATTCTGCCCAATATACTTAGAATGACAAGGTTTGGTTTAGACCAGGGACCAAGAGAGCTGGGATCATTAGAGAATCAGGGATCTCGTAGCCAAGAAAAATGGAAGGGCCAGGTGTCCACTGTGATGGCCTCATCCTGGAATAAACCAAACAGACTCATTGCCATCGAGTCAAATCTGACTCCCGGTGACCCGATAGGACAGGGTGGAACCGCCCCTGTGGGTTTCCAAGAACATAACTCTCTATGAGTGTAGAAAGTTGCATCTTTTTCCTGTGGAGTGGCTCATGGTTTCAAACTGCTGACCTTGTGGTTAGTAGCCGAGCACATAACTCACTGCGCCACCAGGGCTCCACTATCTTCAAATAAGAGCACCGTGATAGCTGACATTTCCATAACACTCGTGAGGTGCCAGGTGCTGTCCCAAGCATAATTTCTTCCTTGTCTTGTCGTTCCCAAATCACCAAAGCTCTGAAAACCAAACTGGTCCCTGAGCATTCCGGGTGACACTGCCTGCCTTGCCTGGAGTGAAGGCTCTGTATGGTCTGTATTTGCTCAGCTTGGAGAGAAAGTGCACACGACTGCTTTGACTGCTTTGAATAGGAATGTGTTTGCTCACACAGGGCTGCCGCAGACTCCACTTGGGCTGTGACCTAATTTTCTCTATACTATACTCTTTTTCCAAGTCCTGGAACCTTCTGGAACAGATCCAAGGGTTTTGAATAACGGATTGTGGACTTGAAGGCAATCCTTTAATTCTCCCCCAAATTTGAGACCACCACTATTGCTTTTTTTTTTTTAATCATTTTATTGGGGGCTCATACAACTCTTATCACAATCCATCCATCCATCCATTGTGTCAAGCACATTTGTACATTTGTTGCCCTCATCATTCTCAAAACATTTGTTTTCTGCTTGAGCCCTTGGTATCAGTTCCTCATTTTTTCCCCTCCCTCCCCGCTCCCCTCTCCCTCATGAACTCTTGATAATTTATAAATTATTATTATTTTGTTATATCTTACACTATCCGATGTCTCCCTTCACCCACTTTTCTGTTGTCCGTCCCCCAGGGAGGAGGTTATATGTAGATCCTTGTAATCTGTTCCCCCTTTCTACCCCACCCTCCCTCCACCCTCCCGGGCCACTATTGCTTAATCATCCCACAGTATGGATGGGAAAACAGGCTCAGAAAGGGTAAGTGATTGGCTTGGGGGTCACATATCTAGTAGGGGGAAGAGCCAGGCTGGGAGCCAGGTGGTCTAGCCCCAGGGTCCATTTCCTCTGCAGCTGACCTGGTGAACCTGTGTGCACAGATGTGGTAGGGGGACCGGCAGCTAAGCTCACACTCCACATGGCAAAAGTTCTACTTGGTGACCCAGGACAACAATTCCAACAGGATCCGCTTCCAGCCCCACTTCTGCCTGGTCTGCAGCCTGACTTCTGTGTCTCCAGCACCCCAGGTACCCCTGGTTCCCAACACCTCCTCCCTGCAGTGGGACCCATGTGCCCTGGGTTCCTACTTGCAGTTCTACCAGGGCCCACGGGGGGGGGGGGGCACCTCAGCCCCCAAGTCCCCTCTCTGTGGACTGACCATCCCAGCCCCTATGATATCCTCTGGACACACCCTGGGCCTGGGCCTCGTCATGAAAGGTCACCTGCCTTGGGTGGACTCTGTGGGCAAAGCCCAGTCTTTCTGGCTGGGTATGTTGGGGTGAAGGCCGAGAAGGGTGGGGGTAACTAAAGCTCTGGGGCCTGGGTTCACCCACGGGGGTGTGCAGGCTCACTGTCTGCTGTGCCAATAGAGAGGGGTGGGGAGGGGGGCCAGGAGGTGGTAATTGGTGGGATCTGAGGTCACAGCTTAGTGCTGGCAGCTCTGTATGCCAGACTGTCCTACCAGCCCTGAGAACATACATATTTAGAGACGCTTCTTACACACACACACACACACACACACACACACACACCCCGCGCGCTCACCTCACACACACAGACTTCCCAAAGTAACATCCACATGCTTACAACCACAGGACACAAGGACCATACACAACACACACTTCCTATAAGATACACCTCACACACACCACACAATGCACATACGTACACATCACAGAAACACAGCAAGTCACATATGCTTCTCATACACAGTACATACCTCACACTTCACACTCCCCCATAGCTCACCGCACACACGCCTCACCCACAAGATGCCCTGCACACTCGCACACATCCACACTCCTGTTCTCACACTGGCTCCTCTCTCTGGAGCCTATCTGTCAGATGCTCACAGAGGGGAGGAGTCAGGACCCCTGAGGTTGCACGTCACGGAAACCCACCCAAACAATGCGAGGAACTTCTCAGAGCTGATATCAAGAACAATTGAGCAAGTGTTGGCTTCAGCCCTTGGCTAGCTGGAGCTCCTCTCTCAGAATGGATCACTTGAAGCGACATTGTACTTACAGATGGGGCACAGGCTTAGGAAGGTGACGGACGTGTCCTGGCCCTCCTGCTCAGGAAGCCGCTGCCCTTTAACCACTGGAGCACGTCCTCCTGCATGCAGATTGAGTTCAGGGCTTTAGGACCACCAGGCTTGCCTGGACTGGGCCCTTGCTGGCCGTCTCCAGAGATGGCAGGCTCATGATGGCTGACATCCAGATTGAACATTCCACATGGACTGTGAGCACATTGAGACAAGAACATGGGGGCTCTGAGCGCCAACACGGGTTCCCCAAGAGCAGACCTTGACATGCTGGTCCTGGGCGTCCTGCTCACACCTGAGCTAATGGGAGAGTGCTCCCAGGAAGACCCACTGGTCTCTTTAGCCAAGCCCTACCTTCCTTCTTTCTAGATCGGTGTAAGGTCTGAGTTGGGAACTTAGACTCTCTCTCTGCTCCATGGGAGACACTAGCTCTCAGATATCAATGTGAAATGCACACCTTGTGAAAGGTCACCGGCAGTGGAAGATCTTGGTGGGACTGACTATCGTACCTGGGGCCCTCTTTCTGACTCCCGTCTGTTCCTATGCAAACAGTTCCCCCAGGGTCTTGCCCTCCTCCTTCCCGCTCTCCCTCCTTAGAGATTTGCCTTTCTTCCAGGTGCAGTGGTCCTCCAGGGAGGCCAGGCATACTGTGGCTACTCCATGCTGTCAGCAGAGCTGGGCTTCAGAAAAGGCTCTCTGAGGGCGCTGTTGGCTAAGCGTTAGGCTGCTATGTGGTAGTTACATCATCTGGTGTCTATTTGTGGAGGGGTGCAGTATAGCCTGTCAATCGGGTAGTAGCTTGATGATCTCATTTGGAAGCGCTAAGGTGATAAATAGCTCACTGGAGGTGGGACACATGCTCACTCCCTGTGAGACATCCTTGTGGAGAAGACACATGGAGAGAGAGGCTGATGGAGCCAGACCTCTGGAGCCAGAGAAGCCACATGGAGACCCCTGCCAGCACTGAGATGCTTACAACGTCACTAGATCCACAAGACTTCCATATCGGCTAATAACAGACTTATGGACTTGATCTGGACTGGGCTGAGCTGTTTCCTCAATATCCAACTGCTCTGGTACATCAAGCTCTTTCTTATACACATATGAGAGTCTCCCTGGATTTGCTTCTCTAGTCTACCTGGACTAAAGGCAAAGCTCTAAGGAGGGAGAGCAGGACGGAGGAGAGCAAGACCCTGGGGGAACTGACTAACTGCAAGGTTGGCGTTTTAAACCCACAGGCGCTTTGCTGGAGTAAGACGAGGCTATCTGCTCCTGTGACACAGCCGTGTGCATCCCAGCAACACCTGCGATACGCAGATGACACCGCCTCTCTGCAGAAAGTGAGGAGGACTTAAACACGTGCTGATGAAAAGCACCTCGGAGAAGACCCAAATCCTCACAGCTGGATCATGCTAAACGGAGACAAGATTGAGGCCATCAAGGGTGTCGTCTTGCTCAGAGCCACAGTGAGTGCTCTGGAAGCAGCAGTCAAGATACACTGCATTCCGTAAGTCGGCCACACAAGCCCTCTTTAAAGTGTTGGAAAGTAAGACTGTTGCTTTAAGGACTGAGGTGTGCCAGACCCAAGCCAGGACATTTTCAACGGCCTCCTATGCATGTGAAAGCTGGACACTGAATCAGGAAGACCGGAGAGGTATCGGCGCATTTGAATCGTGCTGCTGGTGAAGAGCATTGAGCGTGCCAGGGACTGCCAAAGAACAAGCCCCTCCGTCTTGAACAAGTACGGCCAGCATGCTCCTTGGAAGCAGGCTCCCTCTGCTGTCCAGGGCGGTAAATCCTGATGAGGGCAGACAGCCTTACCCCACAGAGCCCATGCTGAACTTTGAACTAGCAATCTAATGCTTAACCCGCCATGCCCCCAGAGATGCTTGGTCGGGGAGGTAGAGGCACGCTGGTCAGTTCTTCTAGGGTGGTGAGGGCAGGCATCTGGGAAGGGGCAGTTAGAGCGGCGCTCTGAGGGTGGGAGCATGCAGGGACTGGCCGGGGAAGAGAATTCCAGGCAGAGTGGACGGCGGGCAAAGGATCCCAGGAGGGTGATGACATTGACTGGATTGCCTTTTTCATCCCTGGGAGGACACACGCCTGACTTGACAGCCCTTCCCAATGGCGAGCCTTTGGCCCTGCATCTGGGTGCATCTCAGGCCTTTCTTCAGTTTCTGAGGGTGCACTCTGCATGCCCCTCCTCTGACGCCAGTCCCTCCGCATGAGCAACCCCCGCCCCCCTTCTCTTCACGGTTCTGCACCATCAGACCTGAATCGCTGCTGTCTCAGGCAGGGTCATGTCTGCTATGAAAACAACAGCAGGGAACTCTGGGTAGCACTCCTTCCTCCAACCCATTTCTCCGTCTCTTCTTGGGAAGAACAGTCTAGAACAGCAGTTCTCAACCCCCAACCATAACATTATTTTCATTGCTACTTCATACCTGTCGTTTTGCTACTGTTATGAATCGGGCGACTCCAGTGAAAGGGTTGTTCGACCCCCAAAGGGGTCACGACCCACAGATTGAGAACCGCCAGTCTAGAAAGACTGTGTGGTTCCTCCAGCCCCTCCCGAGCGAGCCCACTCCCAGCAGACGTTCACTTCTCCCAGCCACTGAGACTGCTCTCAGAGGCCACCTGGGACTCCATGTGGCTGAACCCAAAGGCCAGGGCTCAATCCCCCTGAGGTGGCCTCCAGGACATTGGACTCGCTCCGCCCCGCCCTCCTCCTCCCGGGACCCACATGCCCCGCCTTCTGAGTTTCCTGGGCCAGTTCCTCACCATCTCCTGACCCCTTGGTTGGGTGGCACAAATGGTTATGTGCTCCACTAGCTGAAAGGGTGACAGTTGAACCTCACCCAGAGGGACCTTGGAAGGCAGGCTGGGGAATCGCAGCCTTGAACCCTCCCGTGGAGCAGGCCGTGGGGGTGGGGGGTAGGGGGTGGCGCTCCCGCCCCCCCGTCAGAATGGACTTGAGGACAGGGCAGCAGCGCTGTCCCCTTGGGGAAGGGTGTCTCCTCCAGTCACTCCGTGCGCTCAGATGGACTTGAGGGCACAGGGCAGCAGCGCTGTCCCCTTGGGGAAGGGTGCCTCCTCCAGTCACTCCGTGCGCTCAGTGACCTCATTTGCTGACACCCTTGATCCTAACTGCCAGCAGGACATGTCCTTGAGCTCCTCGCAAAGCCACCTCCCGTCTCGACATCTCCACAAGGATGTGTGGACAGCACTGCAAACCGAACTCTCAGGAACGCCCCCCACCTCCTCGCCCCAGGCTACCCTCCCCTGCTCACCAAGTGGCCACTTCAGAACCCCTTGTGCTGTTTTCCTACCCCATCTAGAAGCTTCCAGAAGACTCTGCTGTGTATACCTGAGGGCTGCTGCCTGTTCTGAGCCACCCTCTCAGCTCCTGTCCAGCTCTTGGCAGTTATTGCCCACTGGCCTCCTCCCTTGTTCTTGGGCCTTGCTGTGTTTCCTCCCCACTGAAGCACAGAGGGGCTCTCTGCCTCCCTTCCCCGTCCTCCACCACCCCCATCCTTCTTCCCTCCCTCCCTCCCTCTCACACACGCTGACCTTTTCTTCGTTCTTTGAACTGTTAATACACTTGATGTTTGACAGCCCTGGGGAGACACTGCAGAGTTTCCATGCCCCCACACAGGCCCAAGTGTCCTCTACTGTAGCGTCTTACATTAGGAGGATGTATTTGTTCCAACCCAGGAGTCAATATGGATACAGTATCTTCTTCTTGTTGAAAAGGATTCACTCGCTGCTGCTGTTGCAGAGAATGGACACAGCAGAACACACACCAGCCCCACCACGTCTACCCTCAGAAGCCCTGCTGGCCCTGCAGGCTAGGGCACTGGGTTGCTACGGAAAGGCTGGCGGTTCAAATCCATCAGGAAGCTGAAGCTGTCTGCTTCTGCAGAGATCCATTTCTGACCGAAGCACTGGGTGCTGTCACCACCCGTCTGTCCGTGGAGTCTGTCAGTGTGCTGCTAGGGTGTTGGGCAGGTTTGAGGAGCGTGCAGATTCAGACAGACTAGGAATAAAGGCCTGGTGATCCACTTCTGAACATAACCACTGATAACCCGATGGACCACCTCTGATTGGCAACTGATGATGGGGCTGGCGCAGAACCGGCAGCATTTCACGCCATTGAGCATGGGCCAACTCGGTGGCAATGACTGACCAGATACACATTTCTTCAGATTTTAGCTTCCCTTCACCCCTGGGGCGGCATCCAGGGTATCTCCCTCCCTTCCCTCACCCGGTTTCTTTAGGCCCCTCTTGGCTGCGGCCGTTTCTCAGGCTGCCTGGTTCTTTGAAGGCCTTGCCAGTCCTGGTCAGGCATTTTGGAGGATACCTCATTCTTGGAAGTTGTCTGTTGTTCTTCCCTGCGGGGGACCAGCTTCCCCACAACCAAATGGGTCTAAGGGGCGGTGTGTAATGGAGGGGGTAAAGTAAGAGACATCTGACGAGATAAAGCATGCTAGGACTCAACTCTTAGTCATGACTTTAGGAGCCAGGTCCGAGCAGAGAGTAATGCAAGCTCACGAACTTATATAATCGTGGGCACGCCGGCCACGGTAAGCACATACATAAGGGGAAGGGGTTGTACAATAGGCATGCACGTAATAGGAGGGGGATGAGCTGGGGTGTACACGCAATAGGAAGGGGAGGCACTAGAGGCACACATGTGACAGGAAGGCACAAACGTAACAAGATGGGTGGACTTTAGAATCAAGATGGCAGCCTCCCCTTGGTGGTCATCCCTGAGTTGGCTTGACCTTAGAGGTCTTTGTGCTCTTCTCCAGAACAATCTGTGATCCTTAAGAAGGGAGGGGCCCTACTCACGGTGGGACAGACGATAGGATCTGATTGCTTTTGATGGCTGACGATGTTCAGGTATACAACCTTCAAGCAATTGACCTCTAAGTGTATAGTCAGTGACCATGTGCTTGCAAACAGCACTGAAAACTGGCTTCATGGGGGGACACCGTGGGGAATAACTTTTACTCAGGAGAATGTGAGTGGGACTCATCTCCATCCCATGAACGTGAAGGTTCCTCCATAGGAACCGTGGCCTCCCAGACTCCTTCACGTATGAATGTTGCGAGTTTGTGGGCATACGCTCTCTTCCGGGGTGTGTGCTATGGGTGTGGGTTGGGGAAGAGGACCACTGAGATGGTTGATGTGGGCTCTCATCACCTGAAGGGAGTGTTTGCTGGTTTCTTCACTATAACCTCTCTCTCTCTCCCTTCTTTCCATTGTGTCATTTAGGAGTCAAGCGCACAAACCACATGTAAGGAGCGGGGCGCCTAGGGGAGCGTTTTAAAAGCCTTTTATTGTGATGGGATGAAGGTTTGCGGGAAGATCCGCTGCCCATTGACCAGTTCCTCCGTATTTTGTTTCACCATTGACTGCCACACCCACAGTGGACCATCACTTCCTGTGACTCCTTTTCTTCCCTCACCTTCTGAGCTTGCTCTTTAGGGAGATGCTGTCCCTATCGCCACAAGTGGTTGAGATTCTAAGGGACGCACACTGCCCTCGCGTTACTGAGGCCCTGACAGACATGCTTAGTATTGGGCTGAAAACTGAGCCACGGGGGTGAGTCTATCTGCAGGTGGAATGACGAAGGACCATTGTCGTGGAGGGTCCACGAATCTATCCAAGCACCAAACCTCGGCATTTATTTTAGGATTAAATAGACCTTTCTGCCTATGATCTTCTCCCTGTATATAAGTAGGGCCTTCTGACACGTTCAGTTCATCCAGTAAGAAGAGTGAGCACCATTTCATTCCTCTGGTACCAGGATCATGAAGACCTGATGTTTGCATGGTCCATTAACCCACTTCGATGCTTATCTTCAATTCTTTTCATCTTTAAGACCCTGGTCACACCTCATCTAAGTAGGCTATAGAGTGTTATCTTTGTGGACAATGTTATGCCCTTTGACCTTGGAGACTAGGAGAGCCTTTTGAAACATCAAACATGCAAATCATGTCACTCCCACGTTCAAAGCCCCACTGCGGGGCTCCCCACCTCACCCAGCAAGCACAGTCTCAGGGTGCCCCATGCACCCAAGCCATCATCTGTCACTGTCCCGCCCCGGCTCCTCCCACTGGCCTTCTTGCCTGCTGTCTCCATTCCAAAGACCCCTTCCCAGTCCCTCCAGCCAAGGCCCTGCCTCCTGGCCACAGGGGCTTGTCCTCTGAGAGCTGTGTGCCCCTTCTTTTGCCTCCTGCATAGCCATGCCCTTCTCCATGAGTTCCTTCCTGACCCCTTTAAAGATGGCAACCCTGCCTGACCGGCCCTCCCGGGCTCCTTCCAGGCCCCACCTATGTCCAGAGCACCTCTCTTCCCTCTGACGTGGAGGTAATCAGCTCAGACTCACAATGCCCGTATGTATAAGAGAACAAACTGCCACCCACCCAGTCCTGTGCTATCCCCACGACCATCAGGTCTGTCTGTGTCCACTGTCGCAGCTCTTGTGTCAATCCGTCCATGGAGGCCTTCCCTCAGTTCAGCCGGCCCTCTTTCATCGATCATGTTTCTCCCCTAACCCGGGATCTTTCCTGATGCTGTGTCCAAAGCAAGTGAGTGGGAGACTCACCACGGTGGCTTCTAAGAGAAATTCTGGTGACCATTCTTCTACGATGGCTGGCTGGCTGGCTGTGTGGCTGGACCATGAAAAGGGAAGCCAAGGGCAGGGAGGTGTTGGAGCTTTGGTGAACCAGACCTTGGACTACCACCTGCGACCATCTGCTGCCTTTGGTAACTGTCAGTCTGTCTACCACAACGCCACCTTTTGGTTCACCATCCGGCTTCTCCCTCGTTGCTTCCAGTTGTGTGATTCTGGAGGTGGCTCGGGGTGTGTGCCTCCTGGCCCCCCATCTGTAGGTGGTAATGACTACAACCTGGGGGAGGGTGTGTGAGGCTTGGGGAAGATGTGACGTGCCCAGAAAGGCAATTCTCAGGGTTGGCTCTGTCAGCCCCCCTGCAGGTCCCTCCTGGGCATCCAGCCAGGCCCAGAGCACCGATGGGGATGCCCCTTTGCCCCAGGCTCTCAGGTCTACAAGATCACTGCTGAGAGGGTCGCCCCACAGGCTGGGACCCTGCTCCCCAGGACAGAACACGGTACCAAGAGGTAAACGGACAGCTCTGGCTTTCCCCTGCACCCCCCTCCCCACAACCCCTCAGGATCATGTGTTGTTTTTTTCTGGTCACGGGGCCCCAAGTGATCCTTGCCTTCCCTCCCTAGGCCCCCAGCTGTGGAGGGTGACACTGGCTCCCCTGGCCCCTGGCCCTGTTGCAGTGCAGCCTGTGCCATCTGTTATGTGTGTCCTGGCCGGGTGGCCCCAGGGGGGCTGCATCCTAGTGGGCCAGCCTTCCAGGGACAAGAAACCCATCCCTAGAGAGACTGTGGGGTGGACTCTGGGCTTGAAAGCCCCCTTGGGTGAGTCCCTGACTCCTCTGAGCCTTGTGCTGCTCTTGGGGAAAGTGGGTTGAGCTGGGCAGAGGAGCGTGGCAGATGGTAAGCAGGCCTCGGCTTGGACAGCAGCTGGCATGGAAGGGCGGGACCCCCATGAACAGAGTAGGGCGTGGGGGCCTCATGGGCCTGGTGCTGCCCAGCTTCCCTCCCAGAACTTCCCTGCCCTGCTGGGCCCCATGCCACCCTGTCCCACCCCCCTCAGGGTCCACAAGTTCCTGTCAGGGACACAGGGGCCACTCTGGCGGGGATAGCACCGTTTATTTAAGAAAAACAAGACGAAGACCACAGGAGGGTCCTGTCTAGGACACGGGGGGCAGGTGCCCCGACCCATGGGCTGGGGCTGCTGGTGGGAGGGCGCTTGCCCCTAGCAGGGCCCTCAGGCTCCCACAGATTGGACCTGGCTGTCATCTCCCCATCAGCCTCCCCCACCCAAGGCCCAAACACCTGACCACCAACACCCTCTCCCACTGTCCCCTGGGCCTTCACTTCCAGATGGGTGGTGGGACATGGCCTGGTATGAGTGGGGAGACCCCCCCCCTCAGTGCTGGGCTGGGAGCAGCTCCTGGTAGGAGTGGGGTGGGCTTTCCCTTGAGGCTTGAGGAGGGTCCCTGGGCTGTATGTTGGGGGGCCAGGCGGGGGCTGTTTGGGAGGAGGTAGAGGGGCAGGGGCGTGGCTGAGGCGGGTAGAGAGCTGCTGTCCGAAGTCAGCCCCCTTTTGTCCCTTGGCTGGCATCAGAGGCTTTCACAGCCTAGGGGAGGGTAGTGAAGGCTACAGCTGCACTCTGCAGGAGGCTGTGAGCCAGGCTGGGGGCCGAGGCCAGAGCATCTGAAGGCTTTCATAGGGATGGAGGCTGACCAAGCATTATATAGATAGGAGTCCAGCTCGGCCTCGGGTGGTGGTGGGGGTGGGGGTGTTCCACCTGGGGGCAGCAGGGACGGTCTGGGTCCACCCCATCACCGTGCCTGGCCCCCGTTCCGGGAGGCCTCCTGAGACTCGGTCACATCCAACCTGTGTTGCCTACCTGCCTGTGGCTTTGCCTGGGCGTGTGCATGCGTGTGTGTGGGGTGGGGGTGGGGGGTGGGGGAGGATACGGCAGGGCCACCCTCCAGTCCAGCCCAGGGCAGTAGCAGCAAAGCATGACGTGGCCTCAGCTTCTTACAAAAAGTCATCATCATAAGAGAATAACATCCTGACCGCGCAGGCAGGGGCGCTGCCTGGGCATCTGTGAGACCTGCCGGCACCTATGAGGGGCAGGGGCGCATGTTGGCCCCGGTCTGGGCGCTGTGCTGCAGGTCCAGGGGCTGTGGGGGCGGGGCGCCAGGCCTGGCCGAGTGCAGCACCAGGTTCTTGATGCAGCCCGTGATGCCTGCGGAGAATCTGCCCCCGGTCAGTGTGGCCACGTCGGGGGCCCCGCCTGTGGGAAGAGAATGGGGGTCTGTTCACTGCTGGTCTGGGGGTCAGTGGGGGAGGGAGGCCGCATCTGCTCCAGGGCTGATGGAGGAGGCCCAGCCCCTCCAGGGACCCAGTGGCCCGAGGCCGGGACGTACCGATGTAGATGTTGCTCTTGGTGTTGACCGCCACATTCGAGCCTGGTGACTGGCCGCTGACCAGCTCCTCGCCGTCCACCTGGATGGAGCCTCTCCGGCCCTCTCTGCAGAGAGGATGGGTCAGGCTCCTGTGCGCACCCCCCATCTGAGCTCCCCACATGGAAGCTGCCCTTTGCCCGGGACCGCAGGCTGAGCCACCCGCCCGACCACCCAGTGCTTTCACTGGGCCCTGTGCCCTTGCTGCTGCTCGCTGGCCCCTACCAGGCCTGTCCCACCCGCGAAGCCTGCGCCTGCCTGGTGTCTCCTCCCTCTGCCCCAGCTTCTGGTTCTGCCCACACAGAGCTCGGTGCTCACAATGAGGGCATCCCATGCCACCCTGGGATGCTGGGCCATTCCCTAGTGCCCAGCTGGGTGACCTTACCGCAGTGCTGTCACCCGGTGCCACTCGCCGTCATTGATGGGGTCCTCAGAGATGAGGCGGGCCTCCCCACTGCCCAGCTGGTAGCTGCAGGTCACATGATTACAAGGTGGTGTGACTCAGGTGTGTGTT
>NW_022111357.1:23483611-23485977 GCF_000313985.2 Echinops telfairi | reverse complement strand
GACTGCAGTCACTCCACCGGAGAGTTAGCATCCCTTCCATTAGGGACGTAGGCACCAAGCCACGGTCACAGCCACAGGACCCAAGGCTCTGCCACACACACACACACACACACACACACACACACACACACACACACACGAGTGCATCCTAGAGCTTTCTAATTACTGCCTGTGCCCATCAAGGTTTCAAAACTGCGGTAGCTCCAAGAACCAGTGCTAGCTCTTGTTGTTTCATGTGTCTATCAAGAAGAGCTTGTGTTATAAGCCAGCAATTCTAAGTAGACTGTGAGCCATGTTGCCCTTGAAACCCCATGTGCCTTATTCCACACAGTCATGAGGTCCGTGGAGGGTGGGATTAGCACAGAGCGCCTCACAGTCTCAGACCCTCCCTAGTCCTGGGCCAACCGGGGGTCACCTGGGTGTGTGGCACCCCCAAATTGGTTAGGCATCCTTGTGTGCCCCCACTGGGAAGGCTGGGAAGGCAGGCTCAGGGTGGCCCTGGAGCAGCACGTGGGCCGTTAGGCTCTGTTGTCCAGGCCAAGTGTTGAAGCCACCCCTCTGGTCCTGTGAGCTCACTGCCCATTCTCCAGGTTAATGTGGGTCTGGCAGCTGTAAGGGCAGGGACACTAGGCCCCCTTCCACCCAAAGATGAGAAGAACTGCTTACACAATCAGGCACCCAGGATGTGGCTGACACTGTGCTGGGAGACTGTCATCTGGTTTCAAACAGCAGGCCTTTAGCTGAGCCCTCAGCTCACGAATTAGACAGGCAGGTGTTCGGTACCCACTCCGTCCCAGACACTGCTCCCGCTGTGGTAAACACAGGAGTTTGACCCTTGCAAAAAAAAGCCATTCAGTGCGGTACTTCTCAAAGTGGGTGATACTCTCCCGCCCCCTAGGGGTGCTGCTGGAGGGAGCAATCGGGATGTGTGTGTGCAAAAGCAGACCCCTACACTCCATCTTGGATTATGGGCTCTAACACAAACGTTTGTCATTGCTAGGGGGTGTTGAGGGATTTTAAAGGGGGCCGTAGAACAAATAAGTTTAGGAACCTACGTCTTCAAGCCTCATGAGGGGCTGTGACATGTCTCTACATTGTGCACGAGGGAACTCCGGAACAGAGACATTACACAGCTTGCCCAAAGTCACCAAGCAGGTAAAGTGGCACAGTGAGGGTTTGGCCAGGCAGGCTGGCTCCACTGCTCGGGTGTGTAGCCAGCATCCCATGGTTGTCCTACTCCATGAGCAATAAATAGGCTATGTGCCTGCAACAGTTTGCACAGCTCCTGGGACTTAATAACTCTTCCACAAGCACTCAACTTTTACTGCTACCTTCACCTTAAAGCGGATTGTGGAATCCCTGCACAAAACAAAACTTACCGCTCCTGAGTTGATTCCGACTCACAGCATCATAGTGACCTTACCGGACAGGGTAGAACTGCTCATAGTTGGGGGTTCACCACAACATGAGGGACTGTATGAAAGGGTCACGGCATTAGGAAGGTTGAGAACCACTGGGCTAGGGTGTCAGGACCACTTACGTGAAGACCAGCTGCCCATCCTGAAGGCCGAGGCTGATGAAGTCCTTGCCAGGGCTGCCCTCTCCCACCACCTGCAGGGAGGCATGGCAATTCTGGGGGCCCCAGTCTGCAAAGCTTATCCCTGCATCTGCCCCCTTCCCATGACCACCACCCTTCCCCTCAGGCTGGAGCTCCACCTTCTTCCTTCCCCACTTCCCTGGACACCAAGAAGCCGACCACGTGTCCCTTGTGCCCCGAGACTACAGGCCCGACGGCCACTCACCATGCCCTGCCAAAGCAGGAGGCCATTGGCTGAGCTGGTCCGTACCTCCAGCTCAATGGTCTCAGGCGCCTCAGGCAGGCTGCAGGGAGCAGGGAGAGGGGAGCACTCAGAGGGGCCCACAACTGGGGGAGGACTTGTTCTCCCCGTTGGGCCCACTGGTTCTCCCACCACAGCTCACCCCCTGGAGAAGATGCGGCCGGGGAGGGCCAGGTAGCCGTCATCATGGAAATAGGCTCCGTACTGCCCAGGGGCGTCTGTGGAGGAAGTGGGGCTGGTGAGATGCTGGCTCACTGCAGGAAGGCCTACCCAGCCTTGGCTTATGGGATTCCCCCACCATGCTGACATGAACCATTACTGGCTGGGGCCCTGAATCTGCAGCCCCAGGGACCCAGGCACCATGAACAGAAGCCAGGGTGGGAGGAGGGGGGCAGTTTGTGACCTTGGAAATGGGAGCTCTGGTAGTGCAGTGGATAAGCACTTGGCTGCTAACCACAAGGCTGGTGGTTCGAGCCCTTGAGCCACTCTGTAGGAGAAAGATGTGCAGTCTGCTTTGGTAAAGAAGAC
>NW_022111357.1:23451395-23483444 GCF_000313985.2 Echinops telfairi | reverse complement strand
GACTGCAGTCACTCCACCGGAGAGTTAGCATCCCTTCCATTAGGGACGTAGGCACCAAGCCACGGTCACAGCCACAGGACCCAAGGCTCTGCCACACACACACACACACACACACACACACACACACACACACACACACGAGTGCATCCTAGAGCTTTCTAATTACTGCCTGTGCCCATCAAGGTTTCAAAACTGCGGTAGCTCCAAGAACCAGTGCTAGCTCTTGTTGTTTCATGTGTCTATCAAGAAGAGCTTGTGTTATAAGCCAGCAATTCTAAGTAGACTGTGAGCCATGTTGCCCTTGAAACCCCATGTGCCTTATTCCACACAGTCATGAGGTCCGTGGAGGGTGGGATTAGCACAGAGCGCCTCACAGTCTCAGACCCTCCCTAGTCCTGGGCCAACCGGGGGTCACCTGGGTGTGTGGCACCCCCAAATTGGTTAGGCATCCTTGTGTGCCCCCACTGGGAAGGCTGGGAAGGCAGGCTCAGGGTGGCCCTGGAGCAGCACGTGGGCCGTTAGGCTCTGTTGTCCAGGCCAAGTGTTGAAGCCACCCCTCTGGTCCTGTGAGCTCACTGCCCATTCTCCAGGTTAATGTGGGTCTGGCAGCTGTAAGGGCAGGGACACTAGGCCCCCTTCCACCCAAAGATGAGAAGAACTGCTTACACAATCAGGCACCCAGGATGTGGCTGACACTGTGCTGGGAGACTGTCATCTGGTTTCAAACAGCAGGCCTTTAGCTGAGCCCTCAGCTCACGAATTAGACAGGCAGGTGTTCGGTACCCACTCCGTCCCAGACACTGCTCCCGCTGTGGTAAACACAGGAGTTTGACCCTTGCAAAAAAAAGCCATTCAGTGCGGTACTTCTCAAAGTGGGTGATACTCTCCCGCCCCCTAGGGGTGCTGCTGGAGGGAGCAATCGGGATGTGTGTGTGCAAAAGCAGACCCCTACACTCCATCTTGGATTATGGGCTCTAACACAAACGTTTGTCATTGCTAGGGGGTGTTGAGGGATTTTAAAGGGGGCCGTAGAACAAATAAGTTTAGGAACCTACGTCTTCAAGCCTCATGAGGGGCTGTGACATGTCTCTACATTGTGCACGAGGGAACTCCGGAACAGAGACATTACACAGCTTGCCCAAAGTCACCAAGCAGGTAAAGTGGCACAGTGAGGGTTTGGCCAGGCAGGCTGGCTCCACTGCTCGGGTGTGTAGCCAGCATCCCATGGTTGTCCTACTCCATGAGCAATAAATAGGCTATGTGCCTGCAACAGTTTGCACAGCTCCTGGGACTTAATAACTCTTCCACAAGCACTCAACTTTTACTGCTACCTTCACCTTAAAGCGGATTGTGGAATCCCTGCACAAAACAAAACTTACCGCTCCTGAGTTGATTCCGACTCACAGCATCATAGTGACCTTACCGGACAGGGTAGAACTGCTCCTTCGGTTTTTTTTTTTTTTTTTTAATTTGGCTAATTTTGATGAGAGCATATAAGCCTCATTTTTCTCTTACTGAGCAGCTGGCGGGTTCAAACCACCAACCTTGCAGTTAGCAGCTCAACACTTAACCCAGTGTGTCACCAAGGCTTTTCTTTAAGCGTAAAGAGACTGCCTTACTCATCTTCAACTCCCTGGTCTCAAGGCAAGGCTGGGCTCACAACAGGTGTTTGTTGACTGAATGCATGAGCAGAGAAGATGAAGCTGAGGTCAGGGTGGCTCAAGGACTGTCCAAGTTGACTTAGCCAGTGAGTCTGGGCAGGGCTCCACTCTGCATGGCCGTGTCCTTCTGGATCCTGCCCATGTGTGCCTGTGAGCCTACCAGTAGCCATCCTAGTTTGGGACGGACATGCGGGTGTGGGTCATGGGCAGAGGAGGACACAAGCCCGCTCAGCATCCCTAGCTGCCCCCAGGGAGGACGTACCGTTGCCTCCACTGCCTTCGATGTGCCAGCTGGATTCCGCTCTGCCAAAGTCGGCACCTGGGGAAGAGCAGAGTCTAGCTGGGAGACGCAGACACACAAGGGCCCTGTGCCCAGCCCCAGAGCCCAAAATGGAGGTGGACAGGAGTGACAACTGCTTTACCGTGTTGGCAGCGTGGGCCAGAATAGCCAGGGGCGCAGAGGCAGTGGGTGCCCTGGCAGGTGCCCCCGTGCAGACAGGGCTCTCTGAGCTGGCAGGGGTTCTCCTCGCGTTCACAGAGGTCTCCTAAGGGAGAGGGCAGAGGAGTGCGAGCTTGGGCCGGGGTTCTTTCAGGCCACCCCTGCTCTGTGCCCACTGGGCCCAGGCTCACCCACCTTTGAAGCCGTCTCGACACAGGCATTGGAATTCGTACTCGCCAGCGGGCATGCAGGTGGCGCCATTCCGGCACGGCTGGCGCTCACAGGGGGAGCTGTCGTAGCACTGCCCGATGCCCTGGCTGCCCAGGAAGCTGTAGGTGAGGTCCAGACGCTTTCCATTCACTGACACCTGCGGGCACAGGTACATTGGGCGACGTATAGGGGCAGGGGCCAGAGAGGCATGGGCTGTGCCCAGGGAGGGTGGAGCAGAAGGTAGCTGGAGGCCCAAGTTGGAGCTGTGGTGGCAGCACGCATGCTGTGGGCTGGGTCCAAAACTTCTCTGCCATCAAGTCAAATCCCACTCAGAGCGACCTCACAGGGCAGGGTAGAACTGTCCCTGGGGGTTTCCGAGGCTGTAATTCTTCCCAGGAGCAGAGAGCCTCATCTTTCACCCAAGGAGCTGCTGGTGGGTTTGAACTGCTGACCTCTGAGGTTAGCCGCCAACACATAAGCCATATGACAGCAGGCCTCCTTAGGGAGGTGGGTGCCTACTGTGTACCAGGAGCATGCACCCTGCAGACAGGCCACAGTGCAAACTATGGTGCCCATTTGACCGACCAGAACGCAGAGGCTCCGAGAGGTGGAAAGCCTGGCCCCAGATCTTGCGTCACCCATGGGAGAGGGCCGCTGGCTGGCATCCCCACCCTCCTCAAGGTGTCCTCACCTCACCCACGCAGCCGCGGAAGGGGGTGCTGATGTTGGTGTCTGGGGGCAGCGGCACAGACGGCTCCACGCCGCCGAGGTAGAGGAGGGTGTGCAGGTTGAGGCCCTGGCTCTTGCCGGGGGAGGAGCGCAGCACCGGCCGGCCTCCGTTCACCCGCAGGCTGCCGTCCTTGTTAAGGCGCTCGGCGGCTACGTGGTGCCAGCGGCCCAGGGCCAGTGGCTCGGCACTCCGGAGGACAGCCAGCCCTAGGGAGGACACCAGGCAGAGCTGGGCACACAGGGGGACACACCCCATCCCACGCCAGGCAGGGGCCCCGGGGCCTGGTCTTCAAGTGAGGAAACTGAGGCGCACAGAGGACTTGCCTGAAGTCACAGACACCCAGGAGAAATGGGGTGGGATGGAGTATGGGGCCCCACCCTGGACCACGGGGGACAGCGGGGACGGTGAAGTTGGCATCCACACACTTGTCGCTGTTGGCTGTGGGGGCTTACCTGAGCCCAGCTCATAGCGGAACTCGAGGTGCCCGCCGGCCATGGCCAGCGACACAAAGTCCTCCACGGGCCCGTGCTTGCCCCCGCTGAAGAGCAGGAGGCCGTCGGGCGACAGCGGCTTGAACTCAACGTCCAGACGGAGCTCGTGGTGAGTGTTGGTGAGGGCGGGCAGTGCCAGGTAGGAGCTGGTGCCCGACATGGACGGGGTGGTCACTGTCACACCTGCAGTAGCCACAGCTCAGCTGGGGCAACGGGGATGCCAGGACCCCTCCTGGACCCCTGCTTGCCCCTTTCCAGGCCCAGGGGTGCAGCGCCAGCTCCCTGCCCCTGGTCTTGCAGAGCAGCCTGGGAAGATCTCCCACAAGATGAGAGTCCCCTCTGGGGGCCCTGAGGTGATAAGCGAGGCTGGGCAGACACTCGGCCAGTGACTTTAGGGTCTCCTGGCTGCTGCTACTGGAAAAGCCAGCCGTGCAAACCCACAGCCCCTCTGCAGGAAAACAGGCCTGGCGACCTGTGTGCTGGGTATAGCCTGGGAAACCCACAGGGGCAGTGCCACTCTGCCCCACAGGCTCGCTCGGAGTCGGGATGAACTCGAAGACTCACAACAACACGCCCCCGTACCCTCAGAGGCCCTGCCCAGTGTCCCCACCATATTGGGGTGCCTGCTCCACTCACCTTCCTCACACTTCAACCCTGAACGGCCCAGGTGACAGCGGCAGGTGTAGCCTCGGCCGTCGGGCCGGTTCACACAGGTGGCATCAGGCCCACAGGCCTCTGGAGGGTATAAGGAGCAATGAGGACACTGAGGTGACTCTAGAGAGGGTGGGGCTCTCCTTGGTGCCCTACCTTCCCCGCATCCCCTCCCGGGGCCTGTGCTTGATTAGAGCTAGGCCCGCCCAGGAGGGTGCAGCAGGAGGTGTGTTGGGGGGATAGGATGGGGGAAGGCAATTGCTGTCAACTTCATTCACGGAGACCCCGTGTGCAGAGCAGAGCAGAGTGGCTCCACAGGGCTGTCCAGGCGGGGACCCTTGGGGAGCAAACCCCAGACCTTTTCTCCAAGGTGCCTCTGGGTGGTTTCCAATGGCCTGCCTTTTAGCCAGGGGTCAGGCAGATACCTGTTTGCACCGCCAGGGGCTCGGAGGGCAAGGGTGGGTGAGAGGAGGGCGGGCAGGGCTAACGGCAGGTTGGGGTGCTGGGGGCGGGGATGTGAGGGAAGGCTGCACCTGAACAACACTGAGTATCTCAGGGACCTAAGTAGCCGGAAAGGGGAAGCTGGGAAGGAGACGGGGGCGGAGACACCCAGGAGCGGTGACTGGGAGCATAGGGAGTGCCGAAGCGGCAACCAATAGAGGGGGAGAGGAAGCAGTCCAGTAACCGTGGTGGAGGGGACAGTCTCGGGGCTGTAACACGCGATTGGAGAGGTGCCCCACGGTCACGTTGCTGGGCGGCAGCGGTGGGTTCCAGGGGGTCAGGGTGGACCTACCTGGGTGGCAGTGCAGGGCCTGCGAGTGCTCACAGCGACTCCCGGTGAAGCCGGGCACGCACAGGCACACATAGCTACTGCTGGCCGAGTCCTGGCACTGGCCCCCATTCTGCAAAGCGGTCCCCGGAAGTCAGGCCAAGAACACTCCAACCTCCCCGTCCACACCCCACCCATGGGTCTGCCACAGTTGAAGGCGGGGGTATGAGGGGCTTGCGTCACTGGACGGGGTGGGTGGGCAGGGTTACCTGGCAGGGCCGGTCCCGGCAGGTGGGGCAGTGGGCGATGCCGTGGGCCGTGAGGTTGAGGTCATGGAAGACCAGCTCCTCGCCCTGGATGCGCAGATCCCGGACGCAGCCTGCGGATAGGCAGGTGGGCAGATGGGCAAGGGGTTCTAGGGAGAACCCTGTGGTGCCCCCGGGTGACTGAGGGCTCAGTCAGCCAGGTGCATTCGGGCCCGGCCGGGAGTGGGAGAGTGCTCACCTATGAATCCGCTGCTCAGCCCCACCTTGGGGATGGCACCGTAGTCGGGGTAGCCGCCCAGGTAGAGCTCTTCATTCAGGTCCAGGCCCTGGAACTTGCCCTGGGGGTGGTGGTGGTGGGAGTTTGGAAGGGCAGGCAGAGGCGTGGCAGTGTGGGGCTGGGCACAGGAGGCCGGAACTAGTTCTCACCTGAGAGGTCCCATTGACCGGCGCCAGGTTGCCCACCACCAGGGACCCCAGGGTGAGGCTGCGCAGCAGGGTCACAGTGTGGAACTGGCCCAGGGCCAGGGGTGTTGGGTGACGGATGGTGGCCATGCCAGAGCCTGCGTCAAACCTGCCTCACGGGTTGGAGAGGGAGTTCATAAGAAGGGCTGGGGGTGGCCAGTCTGGGCAGAGGGGCACCAGGAAAGGGCACCAGGGAGGGATGCCACTATCTCTCGTCCCTGTCCCTCCTTGTCCTCCCACCCCTGACTCCCTGGCTCATCTCTCCCCACTTCCTTTCCCGAAGTGCTGTTCCAGAACAGCCCATGCCCCGCCACCCCCATCGGCTCCTCCACAGGCTCCATGGGACCCCAACCACCGCCTAACCTCCCTGCTCCTCAAGCACGCCTCTCCGGGAGCTGCCTGGCCACGTGCTGTGAGTGTACGCACGCCTACAGGATCAGCGCCTGGATGGACTTGGTCTACGTATCTGCCACACAGTAGTGGTCAGCAAATAGCATGCACTCAGAGCCTGATGCCAGACCAGCTGGCCTGTCTCCCAGCCCCTCTGTCCTTATTCTCCTGTCCCCAAGTGCCATCTCCCTCACTGCCTGTCCCCCAGCCCCTCTGTCTGTCCCTGTGAACAAGAAGGTGAGGGTCTCACCGGAACTCAGGCCTCCCGCCCACGAGGCCAAAGGAGATGAAGTCGGGGTGCCTGTGGGCCAGGTTGGTGGGGCTCCCCGGGGTCTGCTTCTGCCCATTGTACAGCAGCATCCCTGGGTGGGCACAGTGGGGTCAGGGATCCCATATACCTAGGCCCCAGAAATGACCCCTGCTCCTCCCTGAGCCTTTCACGCTAACCACCTGCCAGCGCCCTGGGCATACCTCACACAGCCAGAGCCATCTCAAAGCCTCTGGGTGGTGATCTAAATAGGGAAGCCTTGCTGGGAGCCCCCAGAAAGCAGTGGGCTGGTTTCATTCACACTGCCAGGGCTACCTGGAGCTGGGGAGGGAGGCCGACTCACCTGAGTAGAGAAGGAGGCCTGGACAGTGAAAGGAAGAGCCCGAGAGATGAGAGGAGACACAGAGAGAGAGAGGAGAGGGTGAGAGAGGGAGGCACCCTGGGGAGGAGCAGGTGGCAGCAGGCAGAGTGGACACGAGGCTGGGCATGGCTGTCCGATGGCAGAGGGAGAGGAGACCATGGAGGTCCACAAGACACCATGGGGTGCAGGGTGGACAGAGGGGGCAGGCACAGAGGCTCTTGACTAGGAGGCAGACCTGGGGGCTCCTGGGCAGGACTTGAGGCTGCCAGGGCTTGGGCTGCATTGGCAGGCTCCCCCAAGAGACTCTCCCTGAGCCCAGACCCCCAGATCAGCTTCTTTGCCTCTCACCATCGGCTGAGTCGGGCCGGAAGGTGATCTTGATCTCAAACTTCTTATAGGCATCCTTGATGGTGGGCAGTGGCAGGAAGGAGTGGGGGGTCTGCGTGAAGTAGGGTACCACCCGCTCTGCCGGCAGAGAGTGGTGTTAGAGGGGATACCCATCTGGAGTGAGGGTGCAGCCCAGCCCCAGAGGCGGGTCTTACCTGGCACCTGCAGATGGGCAAAGGCTTTGACCTTGCCCTGGCGGTTGGTGGCCGTGCAGACATAGGTGCCTGCATCCTGGGGACGGACCGAGGGCAACATCAGCATGTTGTTCTCCAGCCGGCTGTCAGGCGGCAGGTTTCCATCCAGCTGCAAACACACAGCCCTTGGCCTTGGCCCACACGTCCTTATGGTCAGTCTCTCCCTCTGCCTATGGGCCACCTTCTGGGCTCCGTTCAGTGTGGGTCAAGTCCTGGGGGCACTGAGGTGGTTTAGGACAGTGGCCTGTCCCTCACATATGTCTCTGGCCCCCTGCCCAGCACTTACCTTGGACCAGGTGATGTCAGGAGTGGGGTACCCAGAGGCCATGCAGGGGAAGACGGCTGCAGAGCCGGCGGGCACCCGGACCTCTGGGGGCGTTGAGATCTGAGGCAAGGCTGGGGAAAGGAGACACCTGTGTTAGTGTGACAAGGGCTACCACATGGGTGAGCATGACGGTCGTGTGTGTCAGTGTGACGGCAGCCACGTGCGTGCCAGCATGACGGTGGCTACCATGTATATGACAGTGTGATGATGGACACATGTGTGTCAGCGTGACAGTGTCCACATGTGTCAGCGTGACGGTGTCCATGTGTGTCAGCGTGACTGTGTCCACATGTGTGTCAGCGTGACGGTGTCCGTGTGTGTCAGCGTGACCGTGTCCACGTGTGTCAGTGTGACGGTGTCCACATGTGTGTCAGCGTGACGGTGTCCATGTGTGTCAGCATGACCGTGTCCACATGTATGTCAACATGACCGTGTCCACATGTGTGTCAGCGTGACCGTGTCCGTGTGTGTCAGTGTGACGGTGTCCATATGTGTGTCAGCGTGACGGTGTCCATATGTGTGTCAGCGTGACCGTGTCCACGTGTGTCAGCGTGATGGTGTCCACATGTGTGTCAGCGTGACGGTGTCCGTGTGTGTCCGTGTGACGGTGTCCACATGTGTGTCAGTGTGACGGTGTCCACATGTGTGTCAGCGTGACGGTGTCCGTGTGTGTCGGCGTGATGGTGTCTGTGTGTGTCAGCGTGACCGTGTCCACATGTGTCAGCGTGATGGTGTCCACATGTGTGTCAGCGTGATGGAGTCCGTGTGTGTCAGCATGATGGTGTCCGTGTGTATCAGCATGACAGTTTCCACATGTGTGTCAGTGTGACGGTGTGCACGTGTGTCAGCGTGACGGTGTCCGTGTGTGTCAGCGTGACGGTGTCCACATGTGTGTCAGCGTGACGGTGTCCGTGTGTGTCAGTGTGACAGCAGCCACCACATGTGTGTCTGGACTTGTTCATCTCCTAGAGGAGGCACCTCAGCCCATTTTACAGATGAGAACATTGCAGCTTGTAGGGTTGTACAGATAGGAGCAGGCAGAGCTAGAGTTTAGAGACAGGTTCATGCAATTCCAGAGACCAGGCAGGACTGCCTCAACACCTCCACTTGGTTTTGGGGCAGGAGGGCCCATGTCTGGGCACCATTATTTGGCCTTTTGGGGACCAAGGAGCAGTATGGGTGAGTAGCTGGTCAATTATAGGACTGGAGGCAAAAAGGAATAGCGTTAAGGACAACATAGACCTATTGCTTGGTCTAGTATCCCTTGTGCTTATTTCAGACGCCACTTGACATCTGTTCGTGTTTACACTACGTCTCTGCCCTCAGACTGGGCTGCACATGGGCCTCGCCCACCAGGGCGGGCACTCCCTGTGGGTGAGGACCCAAAACACCTGCTGCTGCTGAGCTGGTTATGAACCAAGGTGGTCCCCTTGTGTTACAGAGCGGAACTGCTCCACAGGGTTTTCTAGAATGTAATCAGATTAACAGGCCTTTCTTCCACCAAGATGACCAGCCAGTAACAAACGGCTTCTACCACACAGGATCCAAGGGAGGATGAGACACCCTCTTCTTTCTAGATGCCCCACCCCCCAGCCCAGTTTTGGTGAAGGCCCAACTCTTTCTCGCTGAACTCCCTTTCTCCCCTGCTGACCAGATGTCCCATGGAACCTGCTCCTTCCATTCACAGCCGTGGCAGTTACACACCTTCATGCCAACTTGTAGATAGTAATAAGGTAGGGGTGGTATTCAACCAGTCAGGTTGCAGCCGGATGGCGCTCCTTGTGGGCGTGGCCTTCTCAGAAGGAGGGCCCTGGGGAACCTGCCCCCCTGCCCTCAGCTTTCACCTTCCTACTGAGGAGCCACGCTGAGACCTTGCCAGAGCCCTGTGCTTCCACCGCCATTGGATCCACACAACCTTGCACCCACGGGCCTGTGATCTCCCTGCATTCTGCATCATTGTGAGTGGCTGTGTGAGGTTGGAGAGGGGCTTATAGAGTAGTATCAGACCTATGGACTTGATCTGGACTGAGCTGGGATGTTTGCTTGATATATAATACCTTCTTGATATAAAGTTTTCTCTTACACATATATGATCGTCCCTGAATTTGTTTCTCTAGTCAACCCAGCCTAACACACCAGCGGGGCACCTCTCCAGAGGCTGGCGGAGAAGGCCCTGCCCTGCCCCTCGGAGGTCCTCGCCGGCCTCCCCCTCACCTTGCACGAGCAGCAGCACGTGGGACTGGGTGGTGCCGGCGGCATTGGTGGCGGTGCAGCGGTACTGTCCTGCGTCGGCCAGCTCCACGTGGGCGATCCTGACGACGCCCCCACTTTGTACGACGCCAGGCCGCAGGCGCCCTCCCACTTTGCTCCAGGTCACCTGGGGCTTGGGGTCCCCCAGCGCCAGGCACTCGAATTCCACAGTGTGGCCGACCACCACAGTCTGCACGGAGGTCCGGATGTTGATGAGCACCGAGGGCAGGGCTAGGGGAGGAGGGAGGCCGGGTGATTGGTGAGGCTACAGACTGCCTGGACCAGGTGCCCCGGAGCCCTGGGCCCCCCTCCCTGCCTGCCTGCCTTCTTCGCCCTCACTCCTGGGCACATGCACTCGTTCGCTCATGGGTGGGTCCCCTGCTCAGGCATCCATCGTCTGACCCCACTCAATCCTTCAGCCTCTCCCGTTCCACACTGGGCACCAGGCAGACCCACTCAGCTCATTCTCTTCATTCTTAGGCTTCCGGGGGCACACTGTGCCCGCCCCCTCCCGCCCTCTGTCTCCTCCGCCCTCAGCAAAGGCTCCACACCATGCTCCCACCTTGGACAACCAGTCGGGCTCTGGCTTGGGCCTGTCCCCATGGTCCATGGGCCTGGCACACATACGTCCCTTGGCAGCTCTGGTCCAAGTTCTGGATTCTGTAAAGAGAAACATCATCAGGGGGCCAGGGAATCACAACCACGGGTAAGACGGCTTTTTAATCCCCAGGGAGCTCAAAGCTGCCACCGACTGACACGCCATGCACCTTCTGGCTGCCCAGCAACCATAAAGGTCGGGTCGTAATCCCAGGGACACCGGTGTGAGCAGCACTTCCACGTGCCCACTGTGTTTCTCCTCCGTGTCTCGCGCGTGCTGTGCCTCTGACAGGCTGCGCCCTAAC
This sequence comes from Echinops telfairi, assembly GCF_000313985.2. Classification (NCBI taxonomy): domain Eukaryota; kingdom Metazoa; phylum Chordata; class Mammalia; order Afrosoricida; family Tenrecidae; genus Echinops; species Echinops telfairi. The sequence continues at coordinate 23,472,688 of NW_022111357.1, read as the reverse complement.
CGCTTGTGTGTATCTTGTTTGAGTCAAATATCTGGGTTTTCCTGCTCTGCCAGCCTCCCACCGCACACAGGTCCCTGCTCTCGCGGGTGCCCTGCCCAAGAGCTGTTTCCAGTGGAGGGGCTGGCACCTGCGGTCGTCTGATATAGGAGGGTACGGCCCAAAGGTCTTACTACCAAACCACAGAAACCGTTATTAAATAAAAATACCCCAATGCGAAGCTATTCTTTCTCGACATAGCCTCCACGGAGGTCTGTACCCTGGTGAGGGTAGCGTGCCCCTCTCTGCCCTCCCTCCAGGATTCTGCGCACTTCAAGTCCCGGGTCAGCTCAGCCGCGGGGGCCTCCCTGAGGCACTCACTTGAATCGCATGCTTGCCAAAGCTCTCGGAGTTTGGGGATAAAAGAAGTCTGGAGGGGCAAGATCAGGGGGGCGGGGTGGGGCAAGGCTTCCCAACAAAATACCCCCAGAATAGCCCTCACTGCCCTTCGCAAACGAGCAGGTGCACGGCCGCGGCCGTGGTGGGAGACAATTCCTTGGTGTCAATATCTTGGCCTTTTTTTCTCGCCAACGCCATCCTCCGTTTTCTTAAAATGTCTTCCTGATAAGCCCCTATGATCCTCCATTGAGAAAATCTATCAAGACAACCCCTTGGGAATCTCAAGAAGACTCTTTACTGTTCTGAGCCGGCCCCTCTGCCTGGAACTTACCTGGCCCAGCAGATGGCCACGGAAGCCACTAGTTTGAGGGACCCTCCTTTTGGAAGGCACCCTAACAAGACCAACTAGGAGCCTGTTGGTGCCCTGGTTATGTGTTGGGCTGCTAACCTATAGGTCCAAACCATCAGCTGCTCCTTGGGAGAAAGATGCTTTCTTCTCCTGTAAAGAATTACAGTTGGGAACTCCCAGGGGTGGTTCCACCCTGCTCTGGAGGGTGGCTGGGAGTCCACATCGACCTGGAGGCAGTGGGTCAGTGAGCCGGAGGACTAAGACAAGTGTATTTTGGAGAGAACTAGTCTGTGGTAGCCCTGATGGCAGTCATGTCTACACGGTTTCATTTGGAACGAAGCCATGCATGTGTGACTGGAGCCCTTGAAGTGATGCTTTCTGAAGGACCCTCATCTAGGAGCCTGGAGTTTTCTCTTTTTCCTGTAGTGAGAACATGAACATGGGCCACTGTTTACCGTGTTTACTCTACTAAGTGCTTCTGCTCATTTCCTCTCCGTCTCAGAGAACCCCCTGTCCAGTGGAGATCACCGCGGTTAGAGCAGTAGAGTGACTTGCCCAAGGCATTTCAGGCTGAGCCCTGTGAGTCAGGTATAGTAACTCTGTGTGCCCTGGGCTCGGGTGCTCACCGTAGCACCCCATCCTGCACGCTGTGGCCAGGTGGCAGCTGACCCCCTTCCTTGAACCAGCGGAGCTGGGTGCCCCGGTCACTGGGCACGGCACAGTGGAACTCCACGCTGGCTCCAATGCTCTTGGTCTCCAGCTGAGGCGTCACCTGCACCGTGGGCGAGGACCCGGGGGTGTCGGGGCGAACGCTGCCAGGTGCAGACCCTGCAGGGACAGAGACAAGGTGCTGTGTGTATGTGTGTGCATAGCTGGTCCCTGGTACACCTGGATGCTCAGGAATACCTCCAGCCCCAACAGTCAGCGGATGTTCTCCTGGTGGGTTTCTCTGACCGGGAGGAATGGCCTTTCATTGGCTGAGTCACTCCTTCGCCCCCTTGACTGGTTATTCATTCAATAAGCGTGTCTTAGAGCCTGGGTGGGCGTGGGAGGGCTGGACCCTGGGCTTCCACAAGCCCCCAGTCTTTGGGAAAGGTGAGCATCCCAAGGTAGAATGGGGGCGGGGGAGGGAGGGGGCAGTCTTGGAAAGCTTCGGTCACTTTCAGAAAGGACAACAAAGACTCCTCCAGCTCCAGTGGCGTGGTCCCAAATGTGCCACAGACGACATTGGAAGGTGGGTGCAAACCCACATGGTCACCGGTAACTAAGTGCCTACAACGTGCCATGGGACTGGCAGGCGGACTTCGTCTTAACTTGGCCCACATGGCACGTGCTGTTCTCACCACTTTACAGATGAAAAAACTGAGGCACAAAGAGGTTCAGTGATTTGACCAAGGTCACACAGTGATCAAGATGTGCTTTGAACCTGGGTCTGGTGGCCTCCAGGGCCCAGGCTCTTCAGCACTGGGTTCTATGAATTCCTGTTGCTTAAACCTTGGGCCTGACTGCCCTTGTTTGGCTTTGTGGCACTGACACGGAATGCCACAGAAATGCTGGGTCCTTTGGTGAGCCACTGAAGCCTTGGGCATGTCGAGGGTGGGCACTGCTCTGGCACTTCCATCGTTATCACCATCAAGCACCGACCCAGCCTGTCCTGGACTCTGTGGTGAACGAGCCCAAGCTGCTGAGATGACTGGTCCAGGCCCTCCCTCCCGAGCATCCTATCTGTAAATTCGGCAGTGTCTGGCAGTGCTGGAAGCAGGGCTACCGCAGAGCAAGCCGGAGGGGCTGAGAGCAGTGTTTGGGGTGGAACTCAATGCTACGTTCCAGGTGGGTAACGCTTGTCACGTCACTTTGTCATACGGTAATGGCTTGTGTGTGGCTGTAATGTCAGAAACGATGTCGTCGGTGTTTTATATACCAAGAGGGTGACCCCAGGTGGACAGGTTACCGTGGAGTTTCCAGATGATGAGAGTCTCCAATGAAGGACTTGGCAGCCAAGCTCTGAAAGCCCTGGCCAGTGGGGGTCTAAGAACAGCAGTGGAATGCTGCTGTCGGACAGAGCGCTGGGAGACGCCAAGAACTACCTGGACGAGCTGCTCCTCAGAGTAGAGTTGACCTCAGTGATGTGGATGGAGGGGAAGCTTCCGGGATCTTCGTCTGCTCATGTAGCAGGACTCAAGATGAGAAGAAACAGCTGCAAACATCTCTTGATCGTTGGAACGTTCAATGTACAAAGTGTAAGTCTAAGGAAATCGGAATTCTTCGAAAATGAAGCAGAATGCCGAGAGACAGATATGCTGACACCGGCGAGCTGAAACAGTCTGGCTAGTAGCTCTTCTGCATCAGACCACCGCCCGGTCTCCAAAGACAGGAACACCGAATGAGAGGGACACAGCATCCACGAGCCGTCAAAACGAACGTGCCCCGACCTACAGGGCTGTCAGTGACAGGGCAATATCTACATGTCTACAGGCAAGACTTGGTCTTGAACATGGAGTAGCTGAAGTGGAAGGGAGAAATGAAGACACAGAAGAGCTGAACGGACGATTTCAAAGGGCCCCTGGGGAGACAAGGTAAAGCATGGTGATGAAATGACTCCAAAGGTCTGGAGGCAAGAACCAAGAGGCAAGAACGTGCTCAAACTAAAAGAATTGGAGAAAAAAAATTCAAGCCTCGAGTTGTACTATTGAAGGATTCTGTGGACAAACTATTGAACGATGGTCTGTCAGAAGCATCCACATAAGGTGGGCTATCCAAAGCCACTCAACCACAAAGAATTGGTAGACAGGTATTTATTTTAGGAGGCAGCAGATGATCAAGAACTGATGATGTTGAAGAAGTAAGGCAAAGCAACATTGAAAACCTTGGTGGAAAACGAGGCCGCAGGTACTAACGAGATACCAGCTGAGATGTCTCAACAAGTGGATTCAACACTAAAAAGGCTCACTCACCTATGTAAAGAAATGTGAAAGGCAGCTATCTGGCCAATCGATCGGAAGAGATCCATATTTGTACCCATTCCAAAGAAAGAGGATCCCACAGAATGTTGAACTTATTGGAAAAATAGCATTAAAATCACACACAAGTAGAATTTTTCTGAAGATAATTTTAAAACGGTTACAGCAGCACAGAAACACGGAACATTCCAGAAACCCAAACAAGATTCAGAAAAATACGTGGAACAAGGGTATCGCTGCCGATGTCAGATGGCAGAATACTCAAAAGATGCTTAGCTGTATTCTACTGACTACACAAAGGCACTTGACCAAGCGGAACATAGCAAACCTATGGATGACATTGTGAAGAACGGAATTCCCGGGCATTAAATCGCAGAATCTGTACAAAGATCAAGAGGCACTCGCTTGAACAGATCATGGGGAGACTGCGTGGATTAACGTCAGGTGGGCATCAGGGCTGTGTCCTCTCACTGCAATCTGAGCAGCACGACGTGGGAACGCAGCATCAGGGTGCAGAAACACTCATTCACAGCCTTTGATAGGCAGACGATCCAACCTTGCTTGCTGAAGCAGAGTAGACTTGAAGCACTCACTGTAAAGATCACCAGGACGCACACCTCAACGTAAAGAGAACTAGAATCCTCAACCCGGACCCGGAGCACCGAGTCGATGAACAGAGAAAAGACGGAAGCTGTCGTGTACCGATGGCATTTTACTGGGACCCATACAGCGGCCGTGGAAGCAGCAGTTAAGACGCCAACCGATGTACGCACTGGGCAAATCTGCTGCAGAAGACTTACTTCACGTATTCAAGCGTGCGGACGCCGCTGCGAGAACTAAGGTGCGCCTGTTCCAAACCAGTGGGTTCCATTGCCCAGACCCTCGTGAAAGCGGGACGTTGAAGGAAGAGCGGATGGCTTTGAACTACGGTGCTGACCAGGAATACGGAACACATTTCTCTTGCAAGAATTATGGCCAGAATGCTTCTCAGAAGTGAGAATGGTGAGACTTGATTCACGCGTTTTGGACACGGATGTGAGGGACCAGTCCCTGGGGTAGGCTTAGAACTGTAGAGGGCCACAGGTCTACCTTCCAAACCCAGCTAGACCAGAGTGCACACATTGGTACTGCCAAGAGCTCTCGAGACCTGTTATTCAGGACAGATAAAAGCCTCGGGAACAGCAGTGGGAGTATCGATATCAGGAGGATCGGGGGATGATGGGAGTGGGGGAGAAAGGGGGGACCCATCACAAGGTTGGCTATATAGCCCACCCCCCAGGGGTACGAATAACAGAAACGTGGGTGAAGGGAGACAACAGACAGTTGACAAGAGACATGAAATAACAACAATCATATATAATTGATCAAAGATTCATGAGGGTGGGAGGGGAAAACAAAGGAGCTGCTACTAGGGGTCAAGTAGAAAGAAAATGTTTTGGAAATCTTGACGGCAACATATGTACAAGTGCGCTTAATACAATTGAATGATGGATTGTCATAAAATTTGCAAGAGCCCCCAATAAAATGATTAAAAACAGAGAAATGTCGAGGGTCAGTGAAAAAGCAGCAGCCCCTCAAAGAGACGGATTCACCCGTGACCGTGACAACAGACGGCACGGGACCGGGCAGTGTTTCTTTCTGTTGTCCATGGGGTTGCTGGGAGGTGGAACCCCCGATGGCAACGACACACAACCGTGCCTGCGGTTGCTCGAATGCATGCGGGCTCAGTAAGGGTCTGCAGAGAGCCCGATTCCTTTCAGCACCCTGGGGCCGGGGCACTCACCTTGGACAGTTAGCTGAGCAAAGGCCTCTGTGGAGCCCACCCTGTTGGTGACCTGGCAGAGGTAGCGGCCTGAGTCTTCAGGGCCCACGGGCTCAAAGCGCAGCAGCTCGTTCCTGGTGGTAGCCCTCCTGGGGAGGCTGCTGCCCACACGGCTCCACTGGAAGGTGAGCGGGGGAGTCCCGTGGGCCAGGCAGTGCAGTTCTACGATTTCTCCTGCCCGCGCCAAAGCTTGCTCGGGGACTGTGGTTGCATACGGCGGGCCTGGGGGCAAAGCAGTCAAGGTAAGGCAGGTGCAGAGGTGCAGGAGACTGATGAAGGACAAGGAGCTGATGAATATATATATATATTCAGGCCTCAACCTGGGGAGGGGGAAAAACGCCTTACTGTCCACGTGCAGTGCGATGGTGGCTTCCGAGTGCCCAGCTGAGCTGGTGGCATTGCAGATGTACTGGCCTGAGTCCTGCTGGGCCACCCGGGGGATGATCAGGGTGTCACCTTCCAGCCGGTGTTGCCAGGGCAGTGGGGCCCGCAGCTTGGACCAGTGGATGGTGGGGGGAGGGCTGCCTGTGTGGTGGAAGATGACAGAGGTCGCTGCGCAGCCCCAGAGGCCGTGGAAGGGGGTGGTGGCACAAGGATGCCGCCCTTCTAGGTGTGTGCCATAAGCCCCTCCTACCACCACAGGGAGGTGCTTGCAGTGACTCCCTCGGCACCACGGCTCTGCCCGCTCCTGTCCCGTGTCAGTCCCCAGCCACACCTGTGGCGGAGCAGCGCAGAGTAGCCGTGTGTCCTGCCTCCACGGTCAGCTCGACTTCTTCCACCTGGACCTGGGGGGCCCCTGGGACTGTGGAGCCCATGTCCACGATCACCTCCACCTGCTTCTGGGCTGTGCCCAGAGCATTCTGAGCTATGCACATGTAGATGCCCGCGTCGGCTGGTTTGGCTGAAGAAATCTGGGGAGCGAGAGGTGGGCTAGGTGAGTACGGGATAGGGGCGGGGGCAGATATGGGCATCAGTGTGGTCATTTCATTTCTTCCGTTGACCTTGCTCTGGGGCCTTGGTCCTCCGAGTTGACCAGCTGCTTGTCCTGCTTGTTCATGACATCCATCAAAGCCATCCGTCATCTCCTTGTCATTCACCCACCCACCCATGTACCCATCTACCCACCTATGTGCTTGCTCACTTATCCACATACACTCCACCCCCCGCCCCCACCAAGGACACAACTACAACTCGCTACTCACCCACCCACTCATCCATGTGCTCACCCACCCAAGCCTCCACCAATCTCTTTTTCTATTTCCCTTCCTTTTGATCTCCATCCTCCGATCCACCCCCCCCACCCCCCCACGGACACATCTCTTCCTCTTTCCCTCCCCTCACTCGTCACCTCTCTGTCCTCAGACCCAGGGAGGAAGCGCCCCGCTCCTGGTCAGTGGGGAGCCAGGCCCCACCTGCAGCACCGTGTGGCCGTCCACCAGCCCATAGATCTGCTGCTCCAGCTTGTGGGGGCTCTCGACGCGGGCCCAGCGGGCTGAGGCGCGCGGCTCCCCAGTACTGACGCACTCCAGCGTGACAGACTTCCCAGCTTTCACCCGCACGGGGCCCTCGGGGAGCACGGACACGGACGGGGGTCCTGCTCAGAGACACAAGAGCCACGAGGCACACACGCAGTCACAGGCCCGTCCCTGTGACCGACCACTGGGTGGGTACCAGTCAACCACCGCCCCGAAGTGGAGCTGGGCGTCCGGGATGGGGTGAGAGGCGAGGATTGAAACCTGGAGGGCTGGGGTCCCCGGGGAGAGGGGCACGCCCCTCACCATGCACGCTGAGGTTGACGACACTCTGTGCCACACCGTAGACATTGGAGGCCACGCAGCGGTAGGGCCCCTGGTTGCTGGGCCGGGTCCCCCTGATGGTGACGATGGAGCCGTTGGGGCTGACATGGACGTTGTCTGCGGGGTTGGCAGAGGGAAGGGGCATATGGAGAGTGAGGGTGGGCCTGCCCTCAGCTGTTGCTCTCCCCTTCTAATGCCTGGGCACTGCCAGCTGAGATGCCTCTTGCCCACACCCCCAGCCCCTGTGGCCTGGTTGTGACCAGCAGAGAGTTATAGATGGCTGCAGATGAGAGTCGTTGGTGACTCCTGGGGCCAGCCCTTCACCACAGAGATGGGAGCCCTGACACCCAGAGAGTGGAAGGCCTAGCCTTGGGTCTCCCAATGAGACTGGTGCCACCTCAGCCTCCAGCCCCTGCCCACACTACCCCCTCACCCCTACATCCAGCCCCTCCCCAGCCCCATGTACCCTCCAGCTCCTGGTTCCGGGTTTTCCACTCCAGGGTGATGGGGGCTGCCCCGTCATGGACGAGGCACTTGAAGCTGGCATCCTGGCCCTGCTGCACAGTGTTGCTGGGCGGGTCGATGGAGATGACAGGGCTCTGGAGGCCTGGGGATGAGGGGCCCGAGGGCAGGGCTCAGCAAGGGCAGGGTGGCCTTGCTCCATGGAGGCCCTGCCTGAACCCCAGAGTCCTCTCCGCCTGCCCGACATGCTGGCGCCACACTCACGGTAGGAGGACCCTGCGCTGGGGGGGACGGTGATGGTGAAGGCAGCCTCCTGCTCAGAGGCCAAGCCGCTGTCCAGGCGGCACACGTACTCGCCAGAGTCGGCGGGGGAGACGTGGTGGATCCGCAGCCGGGAGCCATGGATCTGTTGGAGGGGCAAGTGGCAGCCATCAGATCCGGTCCTGGGACAGGGCAAGTGCCTAGCTTGGCTGTGCCTGTCCCCCAAGTCCTGCCACAGGCTCAGGAGCTCACGCTCTGACTGATGAGGGCAGAGGAAGCGCTATTCACAGACCCCCTGGAAATCCAACCCACCCATTTTACAGAAGGGGAAACAGAGGACCAGGAACTCACCTCTCCAAAGCATCGTGGTCCTCAAACCGTGGGGCTGCACAGGACTGGGCTGTGGGACGCACCTGCGGGTCATCCCCATCTGCCCCGAAGCCCGCCCCATCCTTGCCCCTTACCTGGTGCTGGGTGGGCAGGCTGCCCCTGCGCTTGTGCCATGTGACCTGGGCGTGGGGTTGCCCGGGCACCACGCAGCTCAGCTCCAGTGTCTGGCCCTCGGCCACGTGTGAGGAGGAGGACTCGATGTACATAGCCTTGGCCAGTCCTGGGGCTGTGGACACAGGGTGGGTGAGGGACACAAGGTTCCCAGGTGGGCATCAGCAGGGCCCCTAGAGGTGCGGTGCCTTGAGAGTGGTGGCTCTTGCTGTGCTTTCCTGGCCTACAGCGGGTCCTCAGCCCTGAGGCTTAGGCACTGTTCTGGGAGGGGGTGGACTGCAGGGCCAGAAGAGACCCCTGGCCTGGCCCAGCATGGCCCACTGCTCCTGTCACTCACCGGGAATGGGGCCTGGCCCGGAGGGCTCAATGGTGACCCGGACAGAGGCCTCTAGGGTTCCGGAGCTGCTGGTCACTTGGCATGAGTACTCGCCAGAATCCACTGGGGACACCTGGTTCAGTCTCAGCAGAGGGCCGTGGACCTGATGAGACGGGTGACAGGGAGAGGGGTGAGGCAGGAAGCTGGCCAAGGCCTTCGGATGCCATGCTCTCTGTGCCATGGCCCAGGGTCGTCATGACTCAGGCAGGCCCCATCTTCCCGAGCCACCCCCTGGGGCCTGACGGGCATCAGAGAATGTAAGCCACTGCAGGCAGTTTCTGCAGGAGGAAGTTGGATGTCCAGATAGGAATGTGGCCTTGGCTGGTCTGCACCATGGTGCTGTGGGCCCAGCAGAAGTCCTGCGGTATCCACCCCGCTTGAGATCTCCCAACTCCTGTCCCAATGCTGCCCAAACCCTGCCACCTTCTACTCTGTACCTGGTGCCGGGGGGGCAGGCTTCCACCATGCTTGTGCCATGTGACTTGGGCATGAGGCTGCCCGGGCACCACGCAGTTCAGATCCAGCGTCTGGCCCTCAGCCACGCGGGAGGAGGAGGTCTCGATGCGGATGGGTTGGGGAGCTCCGTCAGGGGCTATGGCACAGGGAGAAGTCAGGGAGCTGGCAGGACAGGCCCGCTTCTCCACTTTCTCTTCCCATCTCCACTGAGGCCTGGAGCCAGCGGGCTAGCGTGGGGAATGGGGGCGGTGACCCCATCATCTCCTCATCTCCCAACAAGCTGGTCCCCAAGCCAGACAGCTCCATACGCCCGCTGATGTTTCCCACGCTCGACATTGGGGACCAGACCAGGTCGGCTCATGGCCAGCTCTGCCGTTTAGGAGCGGTGTGGTCTTTGGAAAGCCAGGTCAGCTCTCTGTGTCTCATTTTTTCAAACCGTAAAACACAGAACTTTTCAAAGTGCCCTCATGTGCACACGCCAGTGTCCAGCACCTAGCACGTGCTTCCAAACCAAACCCACTGCCACCGGGTAGACTCTAGCTCACGACGACGACCCTATAGGACAGAGGAGAACTGCCCCTGTGGGTTTCTGAGATGAACTCTTTACAGGAGGCAAAGCCTCATTTTTATGCCTTGGAGTAGCCGGTGGGTTTGAACCACTGACTTTGAAATTAGCACACCAACATATAACCCACATCACTACCCAGCCAGGCAGCTTGGTCCTGGCTCTCCCCAGCTGAGCTGACCAGGCTGGCCAGTTGACCACAGGGGTGGGCTGGAGGCAGAGATGCAGGTGCCACCAGGTGCCAATGGACGGCCTTCCCCTCCCCTCTGCCTCTGGCCTCCCTCCCACCAGCCTCACAGGCCCCGGCCCCACTACAGGGACCCTCACCAGGAACGTGGACAGCACTAGAGCTGGTAGCTTCTATCGTGACCAGGACGGAGGCCTCCAGTGGTCCGGAGCTGCCCACCACACGGCACATGTACTCGCCGGAGTCGGCCAGGGTTACCTGGTACAGTCTCAGCCATGAGCCGTGGATCTGAGCAAGGACAGGATGGAGGTCAGAGTATTGGAGTAAAAATCCCATCTGGAATTCTCGAGGGCTGGAGCCAGGTCTAACCTATGACCCAGAGGACACTGAGCCCCAAGGAGCTGCCTGGCCTGCTTCCTGGACAAGACCTGAAGCCAGAGTCCCCACAATCCAGCAGGTCTCCCACTCTTCCCTGCCCCATGTACCTGATGCTTATCAGGCAGGCTACCTCCACGCTTGTGCCATGTGATCTGGGCGTGGGCCTGTCCAGGGACCACACAGTTGAGATCCAGTGTCTGCCCCTCAGCCACTCGTGAAGATGATGACTCAATTCTGATGGGCTGAGCACCACCAGGGCCTGCGGGCACAAATGCAGCAGCTCAGGGCTTTGGACACAGTCTGACAGGGGACAATTGGGGTGGCAGGATTCCCGGCCTTAGAGGTCCCAAGTCCCTGGGTCCCAGGCCCGAGGCAGTCCAATCAATTCTAATGCCTGGCAACCCCCTATGTGTCTGAATAGAAGGGTGTGTCTCTTATTCAGGACTGGGGTTTTCTTATTCACGTCTTTGATGGTTGCTGTGGTTGAGAAGACACGTGACAATTCCCAGCCAATACTGGTACACCTGAGTGATACTCCTTACATTCTCCAAGCTCTGCAACCTTCCTCGCCCCTTTTTCTGGAATGCTCCTCTCTCCTAGATGTAAACTCACTCCTCCTGTTTCCTTTCTAACATCTTCGATTACTGCTGTCAGTCTGATCGTCTACCAAACCCCAAAGTCAAACTCATTGCCTCTGAGTCGATTCTGACTCACAGGGATGCTATAGGATAGGATGGAACTGCCCCTGTGGGTCAGAGGGGCTGTAAGTCTTTATGAGAGTAGAAAGTCTCTTCTCTCTCCGGAGGAGCGGCTGGTCCTCTTGCCCTGCTGACCTTGTGCTTAGCAGCCCAACGAGTGCCACCAGGGCTGCTCTGATCCCCTCCATGGGGATCTTCAAAGAGCACAGTGCTCAAGGCCGACCTCCTTCACTGAGGGCTACATGGTTGGTTGATTTGAAGGAGACCTCAGGGCCATTTGTGATTTCAGGCTTAGAGATGATCTCAGGGCAACATTTAGCCTCCACGGCTCCAGAAAGCCTGGATTCCATGAGACTTGACATAGAGGAGACCTGGTGGTGTAGTGGTTACTCAGTGGGCTGTGATCAGCATGGTCGGCAGTTCAAAACCCCACCAGCAGCTCCTTGGGAGAAAGACTGGGCTTTCTACTCTCATCAAGTTACAGTCTTGGAAACCCACAGGGGATTGCTCTGAGTCTGCATTGACTCCATGAGTTCTGAGGTTTTTCAAAGACGGGGTGTTTTGGAAGTCAGTGACCAGGCCTGTGGTAGTTACATAATCTGTTGTCAATTTGAGACTTAAGAGTGGAGGGGTGGGTATAGCCTGTCAACCAGGTCGCAGCTTGATGACCCCATTTGGAAGCGCTAAGGAGATAAATAGCTCACTGAAGGCAAGGCACAGACTCACTCCCTATGAGACGTTTCTTCTGACGAGACACATGTAGCTATGCTAGAGCCCTGGGAGCTGGAGGACCGCGTGCAGACCCCTGTCAGCACTGAGATGCTTCCACTGCCACTGGATCCACAAGACTTTCCACCCACTGGCCTATGATTTTCCCACATTCGACATCATTGCATGTGCTGCGTGAGTCTGAAGAGGAATTTATAGATTGGTATCAGGCATATGGGCTAATAATGGACTTATGGACTTGATCTGGACTGGGCTGGGATGCTTTTTCTATTGTTCTTATATATAAAGCTCTTTCTTATACACATGAGTGTCCATGAATTTGTTTCTCTAGTCCACCCTTTTTCCGAGATGCCTCTGGGAAGACTCGAACCTCCAACCTTTTGGTTAGCAGCCGAGTATGTTAACTATTTGTAGTAATCCAAACCCAACCCATTACTGTCAAGTTGATCCCGACTTACAACAACCTTATAGAACAAAGTGCACGTGCCCCTTTGGTTTCCAAGGCCATAAAGCTTGATGGCAACCAATAGCCTCAGCTTTCTCCTGCAGAGCGGCTGGTGGGTTTGAACTTGCTAACCGCATTCCAACGCTTCCCTGGCAGTGCCACTAGGGCTCCTTTCCCAGAACAATAAAAGCTCAAAATCCAAACTCACTGCCATCGAGTCAATTCAGACTCAGACCAACCCAAAAAGCCAGGGTAGAACTGCCCCTATGGCTTTCTGAGGCTGAAGCTCTTCACGGGAGCAGAGAGGCCTTTCTTCTGCAGAGAGGTTGGTGGTTTTGAACTGCTGACCTTGTGGTTACCAGCCCAAATCTTAACCACTATGCTACCAGGGCTTCTTTCCCTGAACAACACTCAGCTGATTGCGCACTTGCACTTGCAGGGCGCCAGGCACTGGATGAGCCACTTCATGTGTGATAATTCACTTGGTCGTGGTGTTGATGCCAATTCACAGTAACTGCACATGACAGAGCAGAACTGCCCCCAGAAGGTTTTGTAGACTCATCTTTAAGGCAGCCAATCACTAGGCCTTTCCCTCGAGAAACTTTCTCAGTGGGTTTGAACCACTAACCTCTTGGTTCACAGTCAAGCTAACTGGGGGCTTCACTGCTGTGTCAACAGGGCTCCTTGTGAACTCATCCAACCCTCAGGGAACCCCTGTTGCCGCTGTCTGCTTCCACAGGAATGCCCTGCGGTGGCATCGAGCCACATGGGGCTCGCGCGCCTGAAGTGGGAGGAGCTCACTGTCCTGTTTAACATCATTTGGATGTGAGTTGCCTCGTGGCCACAGTACTGGAGAGTGAAGCTCTGTGTGGCCGGAATTCTTGGTCCCTACAAGGATTTGGTTCTACATCTTTCTGTAAAGTTCCTGCCTGGACCACACTGGGTCTGAGGATTCTGACCACAGCCTCCCCCCGCCACCCCGGCTTTGTTCAGGGGCCCTCGTCATACTCACTGGCAGGGATGCCGGTGCTGGGGGAGACCAGGACCGTGAAGGAGGCCTCCTGGGCATCGATGTTGTTGTTGGCTCGGCACACATACTCGCCCGAGTCAGCCACAGAGATGTGGTGCAGCCGCAGGCGGGAGCCATGGGCCTGGTAGGAAGTGGAGGAGGTGAGGGCGGGGGCTGCAGGATTACCTCCCAGGTGCTCTCGTCCAACCCGGGGAAGGAGAAGGGTGGTCCCAGGGCTCCCAGCTAATGCCTCAGCTTCTCAGTCCATGGGGTTCCCTGTTGCTCAGCTCCCATCTTTACCTGGTGCCGGGCGGGAAGGCTGCCCCCACGCTTGTACCACGTGATGGTGGCCTGGGGTTGCCCAGCGACCACGCAGTTCAGATCCAAGGTCTGCCCTTCCACCACCATGGGGGACGAGGACTCAATCCTGATCGGTGGGGACACGCTGGGCACTGGGGACCAAGGGAACAGGTCAGACAACAGGAAGGGCACCAGGATGCCCCCAGCCTCTCACTGCCCTTCATGCTCACCATGGGAGGAGCCACTGCCCTGGATGGTGACAATGAGTGAGGTCTCCTGGGAGCCGGCACTGTTACTCACATGGCACACATACTCGCCCGAGTCCGCCGGCGTCACCTGGGGAATCCGGAGCCGGGAGCCCACAATCTGGGAGAGAGCAGGGGTGAGTGGATGGGGACGCAGCCCAGTGCCCACCAGCCAGGCTGCACAGTGCTTGCTGAATGGTGGAGGGAGAGTCTGGGTGCTGGCACTATACCTGGTGCCGGCTGGGCAGGCTACCTCCACGCTTGTACCAGGTGATGGTGTGGGGGGCCTGGCTGGCCACCAGGCAGTTGAGATCTAGGGTGTGTCCATTGGCCAGGGAGGCTGAGGAGGACTCGATTCGGACGGGGTACACCACGCCCTGGGCTGGGAGGGTGAGATGGGGTGGACGCAGGGTTTGGGAGCTGCTGAAGTGGAGTTCCGCCCCTTATCCCCCAGCCCCCTGCTGAGGAGGAGCTACACCCCTTACCGGCACCCCCACTCCCACCCCCGCCACTTGCTTTGACCCTGGGACACTCACAGTGGGAGGGGCCAGGGCGCTGTTGGATGCTGACAAGCACTGAAGCCTCCTGGGTGCCTGAGCTGCCAGCCACGCGGCACACATACTCCCCAGAGTCAGCCGGGGTCACCTGGGGCAGCCGCAGCCTTGAGCCAAGGACCTGGCAGGCAGGAGGGGGGTAGGCTTAGCCATGGGGCCGAGGCTCCTGGTCTTTCTCGGCCCTTCCCAGTCAGCTGAAAACTACTAGAAGCATTTTCCAAGGAGAAACGCCTTCTGTTCTTCCACCCCATGGTCAAGTGGGCAGTGGGACCTCAGAAATGTGCCTAGCCTGCCTCCCTTAGCCATGCCAGGGAACACTATGATTTAGCACCAGGTAAAGGAAGTCGGAGCCCAGCATCTGCTGGCAGGCTATGGGGACAGGTATGGCAGGCAGTGTGGGCTCATGGGACAGAGGAGGCCATTGAGGATTGGGGAAGTCAGGTGACTGGCCTGAGGGCACATAGCACACAAGTGGCAGTGCAGCACTGTGCTCGAACATGTGTGTGCCCTCTGCTCTGCAGCTACGAGGGTTCTTCAAGATCCGCCCTGGCTCCCGCCTCCTACCTGGTGCCCCGCAGGGAGGCTGCCCCCACGCTTGTGCCACGTGACCTGGGCGTGGGCCTGTGCAGCAACGAGGCAGTTCAGTTCCAGCGTCTGTCCCTCAGCCACATGGGACGAAGATGACTCGATGCGGACTGGGGGGGTGACACTGAGTGCTGGGGACGAAGGACAGAGGGTCAGACCCTGCATGGAGGGGGTGGCGGGTAAGAGATGGGTAGGAGTGGGGTCAGGGCTCCTAGTCTTGTTGGGGGTAGCTTTGGGGTTTGCCCTCTGGATCCTGCCAAGGCTGGATTGGGGGTCCTGGGCTGCGTCCCGGCCCTCCCTCCCTGCCACTGTGCCACTCACCAGGCACACTGCCCGCGGACTCTATGGTGACGAAGATGGAGGCTTCCAGGGGCCCAGAGCCGCCCACCACGCGGCACGTGTACTCGCCCGAGTCGGCTGGGGACACCTGGTACAGCCTCAGTCGTGAGCCGTGCGTCTGGATGGGGGACAAGGTCAGAGAAAGCCCGCATAGGACTCTTGTACTGTCACCTGGACCCCAGGCCTGGCCATCAGCTCCAGATCCGTTCCCCTGCCCAGCTTGGGTGGGAGGACGGGAGGCACGACAGGGAACTGGGCCAACGGGCTGACACGCAAGTCAATTCCAAGACACTGAAGCTGAGCTGCAGCTAGTGATTAACCCTCTTTCAGTGATAAATGCCGCGTTTGTTTTCGTACCAGGGCACAGAAAGATGGTGCACATTGCATCCAGGGTGGTCCTACGTTCTACGCACTATGGCGATAATAGGAGTCCTGGTGGTTAGCAGTTCGAAACAACCAGCCGCTCTGTGAGAGAAAGCTGAGGCTTTCTACTCCTGTAAACAGCTACAGTCTCGGGAAACCCACAGGGGCAGTTCTACCCTGTCCTCTAGGGTTGCAATGGGTCAGCATTGGCTCAATGGCAGAGAGTGAGAGTTTTTAACAGGGATCATAATTGCGCATACACTTTGCGTTAATTTACATAATCTGGAGAATAACTCTCTGAGGTGGATGGCATTATTCCACTTGACTGATGGGTTAGGGTGCTTGCCCCAGATCATGCAGTTGCCCAGGGTGGCTCCAGAGTTCCTACCAAGCCCAGCAGGCCCTCTAACCACTACCCATGAGCTTCTGCCCTGGGGCTCAGAGGAGCCTCCAGCCCCGTCACCACAGACCTCCAACACCAGGGACCTCCTTCTCCAATCCCATACCTGGTGCCGGATGGGCAGGCTACCCCCACGCTTGTGCCACGTGACCTGGACATGGGGCTGCCTGGGCACCACGCAGTTCAGCTCCAGGGTCTGGCCCTCAGCCACGTGTGACGAGGAGGACTCGATGCGGATGGGCTGGGAGTCCCCAGTGGCTGGGGGGATTGAGACAGTCAGGGTCACTCCAGTTCTTCAACGCTGCTCCCCTATACCCGGTTTCCCTTCAGGCTCACCCCGAGTGCCCCACTCACGGTAGGCAAAGTTGGCACCCTGGTTGCTTGTTACGGTCACCGTGATGGAAGCCTCCACTCCACTGCTGGCTCGGCAAACATACTCGCCCGAGTCCGCTGCAGAGGCCTGGAAGATGTACAGGCGGGAGCCGCGGACCTGGGGAGCGTGGGCAGGACTCTGAGCGGGGCTGCCAGAGCCCAGCAGAGGCTCCACCTCAGCTCCAGGGCCAAGGGGACCTCACAACCCATGACTCTCATCCGACCCTGACTGGTGCCCTGTACCTGGTGTCGGGCAGGAAGGCTACCCCCACGCTTGAACCACATGACTGGGGCGTGGGCCTGCCCGGTGACCACACAGCTCAGATCCAGGGTCTGCCCCTCGGCCACCATGGGGGATGAGGACTCGACTCTGACAGCTGGGACAGGTCCTGGGGCTGCGGGCACAGAGGGGAGGGCAGTAGATGCTTGACCCCGAGGGCAGGGCCAGGGTGGAGTGGAGTAAGGAAGCCAGAGTTGTGGGTAGGTGAGGCTAAGAGAGAGGGAGCGGTAAAAACCAGGAAGAATGTGGTTGAAGAAAAGAGTGGGCAGGCAGAGGTGGAAGGCCAAGTAAGCTGCTCAAAGCTACTAAGAGGCAGAGAGAGCCAGGATCTGAACCCAGATCAGCCCTACTCAGTGTTGGGCTCTGGCCTCCTGCCCTCAGGAGTTACTTGGCCCCGCCACCCTGGAAGGCTCTCTCTAGCCCCTGCCATTCACTCACCAGGGATAGAGCCAGAGCTGGGGCCGATGGCCTCGATGGTGACCAGGACGGAGGTCTCCAGGGGCCCAGAGCCAAGGATCACACGGCACACGTACTCGCCTGAGTCGGCGGGGGACACGTGGTGCAGCCGCAGCAGCGAGCCATGTGCCTGTGTGCAGGGAGGTGGGTTCAAATGTGGACAGACGGGCCCAATCCAAACCCTCCAGCAAGCTGACCCGGGGGCTGCTGTACCTGGTGCCGGGCAGGGAGGCTGCCCCCTCGCTTATGCCAGGTGACCTGGGCGTGGGCCTGCCCGGGAACCACACAGTTCAAATCCAGTGTCTGCCCTTCAGCCACGTGTGAAGAGGAAGACTCAATACGGATGGACTGGGTCCGGCCGGGAGCTGGGTCTCCGCCAGGAGCTGGACACAGAGGGGCAGGCTCAGAGGTCTGGGCTCCTAAGCGCATCCCTGTAGCCCTGGGTGAGGCCCTGGCATATGGCTCCCACATGGGAGGCAGCTCCGAGCTCAGTGGAGGCTGGGCTGGGCTCTCTGGCCTCAGTATGGGCTGCCACGTGAAGGCCCTGAGCCACACAGCCCTTCTTGGACAGTGTTCTTGGTCTGGGCTGGCCAGCAGGGAACCAGGGGTATTTAGTGCCCAGGCAGGGTCCAAGGCTAGAGACAACAACGATGTATCTTACTTGTGATCTGTAGGCCCTGACACTGACACCGTCTCATCTAACTGCACCATCTCCTAGCAGAGGCGTGGTGTCATTCCCATTACTGATGAGGAACTGGGGCCCAGGAAGGCTGGCTAACTTGTTCAAGGCTGGCAAGGGGCAGGGCCAGGAGTTGAACCAGGTCAGCCTGACTCCCGACTCAGTGTTCAAGCCTACCCTGCTGCCTCCAGACACATTTTGAAGGCAGCTCCCGTATCTTGGGCCCCAAGTCAGCAGGCCCTAATCCACATGCCCAGTCCTTCCTTCCCCTGCTCCCAGCAGGGAGTGGCGGCCCAGAGCCTGCCAGGTGTCCTGTGCTCACGACCTCATCCCTGGAACAGTGGGCGGGTTCTCCTGCCTGGCCTGGCTCCTCACCTGGGGTGTGCCTGGAGCCCGGCTGGGCGCTGTGAAGGACAGAGACGGTGATGGAGGCTTCCTTGTGACTGGAGTCATCCTCCACTCGGCAGACATACTCTCCTGAGTCGGCTGGGGAGACCTGGGGGAGCCGCAGTCGGGAGCCATGGACCTGGGCCAGGTGGGGGACAAGGAGTAAGGCCAGGAAGGGGCTGCAGGCACCACTCTTTCTGAGCCGCCTCCATCACATACTCATGGGACCCCCTCCCTCAGCGAGTGCTCTCCGCTCCAGGTAGGGTGAAGCTCACCTGTGTGCCACCAAGCACCATACCCCCCCACCCCCGCCCCCACCTGCCCAAGAACTCTCATACCTGGGCGTGTGGAGGGAGGCTGCCCCCGCGCCTGTACCACGTGACCTGGGCGTGGGTCTGCCCGGCCACCACACAGTTGAGGTCAAGCATCTGCCCCTCAGTCACAGAAGGGGAGGAGGACTCGATCTTGACTGGCGGTGGGCTGGAACCTGAGGCTGGGGGCCAGGCTGAGGTTAGTGGTTCTGAGGGGAGCCCGGCTGGTCTGCCTCGCTCCCCCACCTCGGCAGCCCTTCACCTGGCAGGACGACCACCTGGATGCGGGCCTGTGCGCTGCCTGCAGGGCTGGTGGCCACGCAGAGGTAGAAGCCGGCGTCGGCCGCCGTGATGGCAGGGATGAGCAGCGTGGCGATGTCTGTGCGCTCCGAGCGGGCCTGCCAACGGGAGCAGTCAGCCACCACGGGGCCCGAGCTGCCCGGTGAGCGCGGCTGACTCGGGAGGGCGGCGGCAGGCCCAGGGCCAAGGACAGGACGTGGGCCACGCGTCATCACCCTGCTGTGATGCTGGGAGCGAGGCCGTCGGTATTTCCAATACCAGCAGGGGTGCCCTCGTGAGCAACACATTTCGGTGACTTCCCGACTCAGACAGACTAGGAAGAAAAGCCTGGAGATCTACTCTGAAAACAAGCCCGGGGAAGCCCTGCTAAGGCTTGCACAAGAACGTCGTCTGCTGGGATGGGAGGCCAGGGGCTGGAGAGGCATGGCCCTGAAGACGTGCAGAGCAGCCAACCTCTCGTCCTTGTCTGGAGGCAAGCATGAACTGGAGCACGCCCGACAGCAGCGAGCCCCCCGCCCCCCCCACCAGAGCAGCGGGGTGGACTGGGCAGGCAGCAAAACTAAGACCCGTCTGAGCTGGCTACCCTCTGGCAGAGGAGGTGGGGTAGGCAGTGGAGGTGCGAGGGGTGGTGGTAAGTGTCAGGACGCTGGCAGGCAGATGCCCTCACCTGTGGGGGGAGGCTGCCCCCTTCCTTCCTCCAGGTGATGGTGGCACTGGGCACCCCTGCAGCCCTGCAGTACAGCCTGACGGTGCGGCCTTCGTGTACCTGGGTCCTCTCTGGGCTCACCTGGACCCTGGGTCCGCTGCCCCCTGCAGACACAGCCCTGTGAGAACCACCTCTGGGCTACCCCCTGGTTCCCAGTGGCCCCTGGCAGACCCCTCACCGTGCACATGTAGTATGGCCCTGGCTGTGTGGTGCCCGGCGCTGCTGTGGGCGCGGCACAGGTACTGGGCCTGATCTGAGGGGTCCACAGCTGGGAGGCTCAGGATACCCTTGTGAACCTGTGCCTTCTGAGGGAGCTGGCCGCCAGGGCCCCCTGAGGTGGAGAAGAGGGGTCAGCCCCAGGGGTGGCAGACCTCACCGCTCTCCCCCGTCCAGCTGAGTCAGGGCTGAGAGCCGCATTCCCAAGGCCTCACCTGTCCACTCCAGGGTGGGGGTAGGGTTGCCCGTGGCGCTGCAGCGGAACTCAGCTAGCTGCCCGGGCTGCACGGTGAGCTGGGGAGGGTGGATGGAGACCACCGGGGCAGACGGGGCACCTGAGGCTGGCAGGAGGGGGGAGAGTCCTGTGGTTAGGGTGGGGTGCTGTCTGATGCACGGTACTGGCCGACCCTCTGCTCCCTCAGCTGTCTGTCCACACAGCAGCTGGGGGAAGAGCTTTTCAAACAGGACAGGGATCCTGTCACTCCTTTTCCGAAGACCTGCTTTCAGAATAAAACCCTATCTCTCACTGCAGACCACCAAATCCTGCACGCACTGGCCTCTGTCCACAGCTCCAGGTCCCTCACGGCCCTCCCTCGCTCAGCTCTAGCCCCCCTGCCCTTGATGTCCCTCAAACACTCCAATATGCTCCTGACTCAGGACCTTTGCATGTGCTGTTCCCTCCGCCTGTCCTCCCACAGCTGGGCCCCTTGGGTTCCCTCAGGTCTCAGCTCAGCAGTCACCTCCTCAGAGAGGTCCTCCCTGGCCACACCATCCAGAGTAGCTCAGACTTCTCACACCTGACTTCCTTTTTAATACCGGCTATGTCCACTCTAGCACGTATCGTTATGTGTCACTTCCCGCAGGTCCCTGTCTCCCCAGCTCGAAGGCTCCAGAGCCTGTCTGTTGTTCCTGCCCATTTCTCTGGTGCCTTGACCGGGGGCTGACCCACTGGGATACTCAGCCACCGCCAGGGCGTGAGTTGATGGGCCCTGGGTGGCCCAGAATGGGCTGGGGGAGGGTGTGCACCTTGCACATGCAGCGTGGCCGTGCCCTGGTCCATGGCAAACATGTTGGAGCCGGTGCACGTGTAGGTGCCCGCGTCACTTGGCTGCACGTTGCGGATGGTCAGGATGCCATTGAAGTCCATGGCGCGGGGCGGCAGCTTCCCATTGTGCAGGCGGGTCCACACCAGCGTGTAGGCTGGAGACTGTGGGGCAAGGGGCGGGCTGGGCGGGGTTAGGGATGGGCTCCGAGAGCCCAGAAGCCAGCCTCCCTGGGCCCTGCGCTGCCCTGCCCACCTTGCTCTTGGCCGTGCAGATGAAGGTGACATCCGCCCCGGGGCTCACGCTCTGGCTCCGCTGCTCCTCCACAGTCACTGTGATGGGCTTACTGGGCGCCTCTGTAGAGGTGGGGCCCTGTGAGCTGGTGCTG
>NW_022111357.1:23433033-23451236 GCF_000313985.2 Echinops telfairi | reverse complement strand
CTCAATAGGCCTGCCTTCCCTCTTGGCCTGGACCTCCGCAGCACCTAACCACTCCTTCTGCACGGAAGCAGTTAGTGGAGGTGGCTGAAGAGCCCACACTGTGAGTCCTGTTGATGCAAGTGCATGGCCACAGGCCCCCAGGGGCTCTTTCTGCTTTCCTCCACTCACTGTGCTGTGAGCCTCCGCTTCCCAAACAAAGAAAGAATTGCTCCTTCCTTCCATGGCTCCATTCTCCTATCCCCCAAACATGGGATCCTTCTCCCACCCCTGGCCCAACTCCTCTGAAGGACTCTCCCTTGCCATGCCCACCCTTGCTACAGCCTCCTCTCCTATCCATCTTCGGAAGCTCCTGGCACTCCATGACAAAGATGTTCTAGGAGTTTCCAACTCTGAAAGACCCGCCTGGATGCCCCACGAAACTACCCTGTTTCTTGGCCCCTTTCAGGGCCAAGGTCTTCTGAGAGTTGCCTCTGCTTGTAGCCTGTACTTCTTGGCCCTCCCACCACTGGCTCCCATCCCTCTCCCCCCTGGAAACCTCTCTTCTCAAAGCATGCCCTCCAGGGGTTAGTTCTCTGCTCCTATCTTTCTGTAGGAGCTCAGTTGGCATAGTGGTTACACAGTGGACTGCGATCTGCAAGGTCAACGGTTCGAAACCATTTGCTGCTCCTTGGGAGAAAGATGGGCTTTTTAGCCCCTTAGAGAGCTAGTCTCAGAAAGCCACAGTTCTACTGTGTCCTATAGGGTCGCGACGCGTTGGCATTGACTTGATGGCAGTGAGTTAGGTTTGGTTTGAATCGTCTCCGTCGCCCACTCAGCTGCTAGCCAGAGGGCTGGAGGCTGGAGGCCACCCACGGGCATCTCAGAAGAAAGGTCTGTGGAAAGCCAGCCTTGGCAAACCCCGCGGAGTCCAGCTCTCCTCTGACACACAGGGGGCAGCACTCAGCAGTAACTGGCTGGTTTAGCCGGCTTCTCAGCGGGCACGTGGCTGGGCCGAGAGCCGTCCTGACTGCACCGCTGAATCTCGGCTGTTCTGAAACCACACCCCCTGGGTGTCCTTCCCTCTCAATCTTCATTTTGACCAAGCGGGGGTCCTTGGAGCCCTTTCCTCCAGCCACACTCAGCTCGACCTGGGGGACCTCACCCTGCGCCATGGGGTCTTTTCTGAGTTCCATACTCGTGGCCCCCTGCACCCACTCAGATCTCCTCCCTGCACCTCGGATGTTGACAAGCCTCCCATGATGCCTGGGTTCTCGCTGCTTCCTGGGCAGCAGCCCAGGGCAGATGCTCTTGTCGAGGGACTGAGGGGTGGGGGCTCACCCGTCACCAGCAGCTCTGCCCGGCTGGTGTTGGTATGGTACAGATTCCTGCAGGTGCACAGGTACACCCCGGCATCGGAGGGCTGGACGCTGGGGAAGTGGAGCTCAGAGCCTGGTGGTGTGGAGACGAAGGCCCATCAGAGCAGACCCCATCTCTCCTCCCCCACATCACCTACAGTCATCAAAGACAGGCCCCAGCCGTCCCGGGGTCTGGGCCCACTGGTACCTTGATGTCGCTGCTGGGTGCTGCTGGGCACAGCTCGCCCATCCTCCCGAGACCAGTAGAAATAGTGGGGTGGGTTCCCACTGACCTGGCAGCGCAGGGAATGGGGGCCACCCTGAGGCACTATGCTCCGGGCAGGGTGGACCTGGACCACCAGTGGGACTTGGTCTGCTGTTGGGCACAAAGGAGGTCATTCAGGCAGGAGCCCCTCGGCTTAAAGACTTACCTTAGCTACTCCTTAGTTACTTCTGTTCTTCCAAAGGTGCCCCTGGAGTTGTCCCACCCACCCCCCATCCCCAGACCTGGTAGCCCCACCCTCAGGCTCCCCAGGCTCCCTGCCTTGTTGCCCAACCCCTCATCCCGGGCCCAGGTCCCACTTACTCTGTAGCAAGCACTGGCCGCCCTGAACATTGGGGTTTCCCACATACCCAGGGGCACACCTGCAAAATGGGACAAGAAACCATGCTGTCAGGACCCAAGGGACTCCCATGCCTCATGGTGACTTTGTAGGGGAGGGCAGAAGCTACTTCTGCAGGCCGAGAATTCTGGAAGGACCCCAGCCCAGGGCTTTGGAAAGTGGAGGAAGAGAAGAGTAAGCAGGACAGCAGTGTGGGGCGCTGGGGTGGAGAGGGCTTCTTCTACACAGGCAAACTCACCCAACGAATGTTTACTAAGCAACTACGGAGTGCCAGGTCCCCAGTGCTGGGGAAGCTCAGCGATGCCCTGCTTGTGGGAGACCAACACAGGGACCCGCCGTGTTAGAGGACAGCGAGGGGCTGGGGGGTGGGGTGGGGTGAGGGCACAGAAAGGCCAAAACCAGCCCTGAGGATCGCTCTGTAGCCCCCCTCCATCCATCCACCTACCGCTCACAGTACTGGCCAGTGTAACCAGGTTCGCAGGCCGTGCAGCGGTACCCACCGGCCTCCAGGCTCTCACAGGTGCGGGAGAACCTGGGGAGGGAGGGGCAGAGGTGGAAGGTTGGGCGGCAGGAAGCACCTCCCGACACTACCCCTCCCACTTCAGCCATGTGCGGCAGAGCAGCGCGCCCCCTTGGGTACCCACATGTTTTCCGGGTTTGCCAGTGGGCAGGCGCAGGGCTGGCAGTCCTCAGGTGTCCCAGCGGTGGCATCCCCATAGTAGCCAGGGGCACACTGCTCGCAGAACTCCCCAGCGGCATGGTGCTGGCAGTGCTGCAGGACGTTTAAGGAGGTCAGCACCCACACTGGCAACACTTGCCCATTCCTCCCTCACCCCCTTCATGGTATCCCTTGGTCTAGAAACTCCTTTTTTGCGAACTGCTATTAAGGAGATCACTGGGGAGAGGCACAGGGAGTGCACTCCCCGCTGTTCCCCTCCATGGACATGCTGGAGAGCGGATAAAGTAAGAAGCACATCCACCCACTCAGCTGTCAGAAAGGATGGGGTGATTTGACTCAGAGACCGGAACTAGATGGTGCCCGGCTATGACAGCTAGGAAAGGCACCACCTCCGGGGCCGCGAGGCAGGAAACTGTGGCACTACACGCAGACTCAGAGAAGAGACCCAGGCTTACATCCGTGACCACCTGAACTTCACGGTGACCAGGTCTGATGACCCAGAGGCTTTCTCTCCAGAAGGCTGGGCCCCTAGTCCACCCTAGGCCCAGCCACGCTGGTCCCTCACACCCTGCCCCTGCGTGCAACTCACCGAGCAGGCCCCGGTCTCTGGGTGGCACAGGTCTGAGTGGCCGTTACATTCACACGGTTCACAGTGGCCAAGGTAGAGGCCACTCCCTGTGCGGGTGTAGCCGGGGGCGCAGTCCTAGGAGGCAAAGAGGAAGGTTAGTGTCCATTTAGACTCAGGTCCCTGACCACACACTGGGCATTTCAAGCCGATCCCAGTAGCTCCTGAAAGAGAATCCTAGGCCCGGCCCTGCTCCCCGTGTGCTCACCCATTCCCTCTGCCCTCTCTGTGCCCCCCCGAGCTGCCAGTGTCTGCCAGCTCCAGCCACTCTAAATTAGAGGAAATAATACGCCATCCTAAATGGCCTGTTCCTAAAAAAAAAAAGTCCTCTGTAAATAAGGGTGTCCATGGCACAGCACCTTCAATTTAAACAGGAGCCCTGGTGGGGCTGTGGGTTGGGCACTGAGCTGCTAACCACCCAGTCGGCGGTTCAAACCCACCAGCCGCTCTGTGGGTCAAAGGTAAGGTGGTCAGCTTCTGGAGAGGTTTACAGTCTTGGAAACCCCATAGAGGCTCGTCTGGAGTCCAATTCAACTCCCTAGCAGTGGGCTTGAGTTTTAAAATGGGAGACCCAGATGTGGAAGGAGCCTTTGAAGATGCCTGCAATTAAGTGACAGAGGCAGCGCAGGCAAGCCTGGGACACGTTTGCACATCCGAAAGGTGTAACAACGGCCCCTGAAAACAATCCTCCCAGCACCCCTTACTTGAAACCTCTCCCTCTCCGTGAAATTCACCACTGACTGCCAGGCAACGTTTCCTGGAATTCAGCTTGGCCTCTTCCTCAGCGGCTTCTATTCCCTACTGCTGCTGGCTGAAGTCACGCTGGAGGCTCACAGAGCTGGTCTCCTGGCGTCCAAGTGTGAGCTGTTGCTTCCTCTGTCCTCCTGCCTAGTCCCTATGTCCCCCCAAGGCTTTCAGGTGCCACCCAGATTCTAGTGGGCACCCAGGGCTGACCCAGTGACTCCTCTTCTGGAGAACGCAGCCTGGCACGTGAAGCAGGACGACCCCGTGGTTAAGGACTTCACCGGCTCTGGGGTCATCAGAGATCAGGCAAACTCAGGTTTCCCCTTGGGCACAGGTGGCCTGCTGGCTGACCACCCACAACGCACTCACCTGGCAGGAGGAGCCGATGTAGCCTGGCGGGCAGCGGCAATCCTCTACCTCTAGGGCCCGGGGGCCACTCGAGGGTCCGGGCTGGGCAACCTCCAGGCTGATGGCGCCGATGCTGGCAGTCAGCGGCATGGAGGAGAACGTGGCGCGGACCAGCAGTTCGTCCAGGTCAGCCAGCGCCATCAGAAGGTGCTCACGGGTGGCCGGTTGCCCATCAGGCCTGTGCCAGAATTCCTGGGTGGGGGATGCAAACACAGGAGTGTCAGCTTTGAGGGGCTCCTGCACCCCTCCCTTCTTTCCTCCCTCCCAGGCATTGACCGAAGGGGTGCGAGCAGGACAGCGAGAGGCAGGGGTGGCAAGGCTCTAACTGCATTCTGAACCAGGGTGGGAGTGGGGCCCTCACCTCTCGGAACACGATCTCGTAGCTCTTTCTCCCAGGACCCTGCAGCGCCGGCTGGGAGGCCACCAGCATGATGTTGTTGCCCTGGGGGAACGCCGGTGGGGCTTGGAGGGGACGCCATCACCCCTTCCAGCCCCAGCCTCCCAAGTCCAAGTGCCCCAAGGACCCAGAATCAGGCTCGTAGCCCTTCCGGTCAGCTGCCAGGCCCATCTCGGAAGCATCCAGTCAGGCAATGGGATGGGGGCAGGGCGTGGGCTTATCCCCAAGTGTTGGGCTGAAATAAGCAAGCACCCCAAGGGGCCCTGAGGGGCTGCTGTGGTCCCTCTGCCTCTGCTCACCGTGATCTGGAGGTCAGGGTCGGAGAGCGGGCTGCCCTGAGCCCCTGCTGTGTAGGACAGGGTGTAGCGAAGCTTCCCGCCATAGGCCCCCACCTGCAAGGAGGCAACACTGGCTGTCACAGCCCTGCCCAGCACTGTTGGGAAGGTCACCCAGCCAGCAGGGGCACAGGGCCGTTCCAGGCCCTTCTGTATCCTGAAGCGGCAGGTGGGCAGAGCCTCAAAGCTACCTAATTGGCCCTCTCTCCCTCAGCCCACAGCCCCTGAGCAACCGCTTTTCTGCATTGGGGAATCTCTTGCCAGCACAAGTGCCTTGTCTGAAGGAGTTGGCCGAAATCAGACAGTGATGACGTGGTGGCCATTCTGGGATGTGGGGGGAGCTCCTGAAGTTCTCCGTCAAGGGGCTGGTAGTGACCCTCAGAGGCCTGGCCCTCCCGGGTAGGTAAACTCTGCCCACAGTTCACACCCCGCCCCGGGTTCTCCAGGCCTCTAATTACCCACTTGGGTCATCACGTGCTTTGACAAAGAACTTCTGATCTTTTGGGGTTCTAAGAAACCCTTGTGGTGGAGTGGCTACCAGCTGAACTGCTAATTGTGCAAAGTCGGTGGTTAGGAGACCCCAGTCGCTCCGAGGGAGAAAGAAGGGGTGTTCTACTCCCATAAGGAGTTCCAGTCTTGGAAACTCACGGGCAGTTCTACTCTGTCCTACAGGGTCACTATGAGTCGGCGTCAACTCAATGGCAGAGAGCTTGGCTTTGTGGTTCGATGGCCCTGATAAAGACTCCTGGTAGCACAGTGGGCTAAGCCGAAAGGTCGGTGCTTTGAGCCCCCCAGTCACTGGTGCAGAAAGTGAAGGCAGTCTGCTCCTGCACAGATCCGTGGCCCTGGAAACCCCGTGGAGCAGTTCTGCGCTGTCCCCCCAGAGTCACTGCATGCTGGAATTAACTCAGTGGCAGTGAATACGGTCCCCGTGCTCCCACCAACACCCTGGTTTTCTCAAGAAACACCTTTCCCCAAATGCAGGGCAGGCAGCCGGAGGGACATTTGTCCCTTCTGGCCAGTCTGTGTGTCGCATCCTGCTTTGGCCCCATCAGGGACGTGTGGGGCGGCTCTTCAGGAGGACCCAATCCTGGCACTTCTGCTCTTTCTGCCAAGTCAGAGAAGTGCCACCTTTTCTAGCCCTACGAACAGCATGGAGTGGCAGAGAGTGCCAAGTGTGATAAAGTCCTATGGGCCCCAGGCTCCAGAATGCCAGGCGGCCTGGGACTGGCAGTTACAGGAGCTAGCAGGTTCTTGGTCGCAGACCAGCCAGCTGCTCTTGGGTTTCTGAGGCTCACGAGGAGCCTGGCTTGCCGTAAAGGGCTGTCCTGTGGGCCAGGCCTCAGCTCGGCCCTACAGCCCTTTCCACTCTCTCCTCTCCACCAGGCAGGGCTCAGATCACTACCTCACTGCTCTAGTCCGTGCCTCAACCCCTAATTGTTCATTCAGCTAGGGAGCGTTTATTACACACCTACAAACTACCCACTCGCGGCAGGAGCCCCGGGAATGCCCTCTTCAAGTTCAGGATGTGGCGAGGAATTCATGGACCACAGCCACATAGCCATGACACTGGCTGCCTGTTTGCTTTGGAGGCCAGGAGGCTCACAGCCAACTTGTTCGGAGCCAACTTGTTCGCAAGCTGCAGGTGTGCACTGTGCACAGTGGCTAGCGAAGCTGCTTCCATCATCGGGAAGAGCCTGGTCTAAGTTCTGTCTCGACAGACTGTGCAGCCTTGGGCAAGTCACTTGACCTGTCTGAGCACCACTTTCCTCCTGTGGATGTGGGAGTAAAATAAAGACAGGATACTTCCTGTCCTGGCACGGGCTGAGCTTCCAGGGAGGCCATTTATCATTTGCCCTTGTTGTCGTTGGGTGCCCATAGCGACCCTGTGCACAACAGAAGGACACACTGCCCGGCCCTGCACCATTATCCTCACCATTGTTCCTGTGTGACCCAATCTTTAACCTTTGCCCCGACTGTCTTACCTTCTAGGAATGGTATTTGCTCGCATATTATGTGCATGTGTCTCTAAGTGGCACGTGAAATCATTTTGGGGGGAAGATGGAGGTGATATCAATCACAATATTATCAACACTAAGGCCAGTGTCAGTGCTCTTAGAAGAATGAATGCCTGAGAGGAGAGGCATGAGAGTCAGACCCAAACTGTGAGCTCTCGGGGAGACCAGGGGTCGCTTCTGCAGATACATCCTACGGCATACAGTAAGTGCTGGGTGAGAGACCGAATGAATGGATGCAGGACTTAGATCTAGCTTCCAAGTGAAGAGAGGTCCAGGGAGAGGTGCTGGGGAGATCCCCCCACCCCCCAGGAGAGATAATTGCTCGGTCAGGGGTCAGAGGTCAGGGACTGGGATCAATCTCAGTTTGACGTTTCCCTGAACACAGGCAAGTCTCTCTCATCTACCCATCTCCATCATAAAGGGGTCTGTTAAAGAAACTGCTGATAGTTTAAGACGCTAAGACTCCAGAGCCCCCATCACCTCCCACCACCACCCTGTTACCTTGTTCCCCAGGAAGGCCCGGGGCAGCTGCCAATAATAGAGGCTTTCTGGAAGCAGAGAGAAGCCTTCGTAGGAGAGAGCGAGCTAGAGCAGAAGGACAGTCGGTGAGAGCCAAGGGAGAGGGCAAAGACGACCCTGGAGGCTGATGATGGGACCCCCAGAAGCCATTCAGAGGGACAGCTAGCTCCCCACCCCATTGCTCAGCTCCTGGCTTCCCCTCTCTGGGTCTGGACACCTCAAAGGCTGAGTCCCCTCACGCCCACGTGTTCCTGTGATCCCAGGGTGACTTCTACAGCTCATGAGGTTTCAGATGCTGTGGCTCTTTCAGCATCTGTTCAACCATCTAAGTGGCATGAGTGAATTGGGTAATGGGGGATTCACAGGGCAACTAGCCCAAGTCTTGTGCAGGAACTGCGAGGCAGGTTCAGAAGTGACTGAAATTGGAAAAACATGTCGTGAGGGGGCGCCCCTTGGTGGCCTGGGCACATACCTGAGAGCCTGTTGGGAAAGGCAGAGAAGAGGAGGAGGAGGAGGAGGAAGAAGAGGAGGAGAGAAAGGAAGAGGAGGAGGAGGAGAAAGACGTAGCCGCTCGCAGGGCGGCTGCAGGTTGGGCACGTGGGACAGGCGGTGCAGCAAAGCTGGAGAGGAGCTGCCAGATCTCAGCGTCCATCCGCCTCTGGGCCTCGTCCACCTGGGGGACCAGAGAGGAAGGACAGGCAGAGGAGAGTGTAGGGAAGGACCAGGTAAGGCCTTGCTTCTCCCCAGGCTGCACCTGGGCCTTTGTCAGCGCCCTGTTCCCAAGCATTCCTGGGGCTCAGCCTTGTGTCCCCTATCCTCTGCTCCTCCTGAGCCTGGTGGGGATGCCCTGGGAGGGTCCGGCTGGTGGGAGAAGGCCACACAGAGGAGCTTCTAAGGGGCAGGAAGTGGCACTGGGAGCAGAGGGTGGGGGTGAAGGTCCCTCGGGAACGACTCTCCAGAATGCCTATGATCCAGCCACAGGAAGGGCACCAGGGAGAGGACTGGGTCATCAGGCTGCGCCTGGAGAGTATGGGGATAGTGGTTCAGGGAGGCTGGTGGCCTGGCCAAGTTACCGGCTTTGACTAAGCTCTCAGGTCTCTTCCTGGGGCCCTGGACACAGCCTGCCCAAGCAGGGCCCTGAGTTACCTGGGATGCCCGCTGGGTCGGGCCCCTGCCCTCTGGGGGCCCCAGGATCCTGCCAGTTGCCACAGCTGCCCGCAACTGTTCCTCTGAGAAGGATGTACGGTTCTGGGGGATGGAGGCCACAGGATGGAGCCATGGGCAGTATCCTCTACCCTTGGAAATGGTGGCCAGAAAGGCCCAGACTGACTGGGGACAGATGCATGCTCCCCTTCCTGGGATGATACACAGGGGTTAGCTTCAGGCCACGGCAGGGGCACGTCACATGCAGGGTTAATGGCACTGCTCGGGAGCAGTGCTAGGGTGACTCAGTGGGCACAGGCCAGCACTGAGCTCATTTCCCTGCCACCACATCACCACTCTGGCCACCAGACCACACAGCCAGCCTGGCTCGCACTCCTGACATTACAGGACTGGGCACAACAGCTCCCCCCCTGGGCCACAGGGCACTGTCTGGGCTCATGCAGATGGCAAGATTACCAGGGTACCGGGTATTACCTCCCCACACATGGCTGGGGCACCCCAACATGCCACGCCCACATCACGCCATCCTCACAACGTGGGTCACACAGCCCTCCCTACCTGGTGAGCCCGGCGCATCCGCGCAAAATACGCCTCCCTCTGTGGGTGCAGGGGGACGCCAGGAGAGGGAGTCAGAGAGAAAGGGGTCAGGGCAGCAGGGAGGCAGTGAAGAGGCAGGCAGCAGACAGGAGAGCAGGAACCCAAGAAGCAAGAAGGGACCAAGAGGCACTAGTCTGGGAAGGGTCTGTCTGAGGTGCCCCAGAGCTCTCCCTTATAAGCATCTCTGACTGCCCCAGGGCCCTAGCTCTGGGGACTCATCTGCCAGGCACTGGCTTCAACCAGATCAAACCTACTTTGCCTGGGCACCACCTGGTAGCCTAGCTCATTGGGGGAACACATTTCGGCAGGCTACCCCTAAGACCCTCTCCTGCATCCACTATCATCACCAGCACCCACTAGATCGTAGGCTGGGCTAGCAGAGTCCAGCTCCTCTCTGACTAGGGCCGCATATTAACACGTCTTTAACTTGATTAAAATATTACTACCTATCAGTGTGTGACTTCAGGCCCGTTACTCAACCTCTCTCTGCTATCTCACCCCACCCTCCCTGAGTTGATTCCGACTCACAGCAATCTTATAGAACACAGTAACTGCTCCTAAGGGTTTCTAAGACTGGAAAGCATGACAGCTGCACCTTTCTCCTGAGGAGACGCTGGTGTGTTTGAACATGTCACCCACCGTGCCCCCTTGGGCTCCTTCTCCCCATCACAGCTTCCTCATTTGTCAAATGGGGCAGGGTCCCTGTATTGTGTCAGGTAAGCGTACTGGGATGGCTTGTATGTGGCCATGATGTTGGAAGTCGTGTCACTGGTATTTCAAAGTCTTGCAGGGTCACCCAGGGTGGGTTGATTTCAGCAGAACTTCCAGACTAAGAGAAATGAACACTAGGAAGGGCCTGGCGGTCTCCTTCTGAGAATTAGCCAATGACAGCTTGATGGGGTTCAACAGAGTATCATCAACACTGCACTAGCAGGTGGGTCCTGGGGCTGAAAGGCACACAAGGCCACCGTGACCCCAACGGTAGGCTTGAGCACACTGATGTGACCAGGGCTGGGCACCACATTACAGCCAGAGTCCACAACAAGCAGTGCTCTCAGTAAACACCACCCACCACCGAGCCCTACGCCATCAGAGTGGACTTGAGGTCACCCCACGTCACAGTAGAACTGCCCCATGGGTTTCTCTAGGCTGTAGCCTTTACTGGACTCCTGGTGGCATAGTGGATGCTTATTGGACCGCTAACTGCAAGGTCAGCGGATCAAAACCACCAGTCATTCTGCAGGAGAAAGATGAGGCTTTCTATTCCTGTAAAGAGTTACAGTCTCAGAAACCCACAGGGGCAGCTCTACTGGGTGTCCTACCGGGTAGCTGTGAGTCGACATTGACTCAATGACAATGAGTTTGGATTGTTTTGGAGTCTTGACTGGAGCAGAATGCCAGGCCTTTCTCCTGTAGGGCTGCTGGGCTGACCCAAATGCCAGCTTTGGGGTTAGCAGCCAAGCCTTTACTCACTGCTACAGCAGGCACCTGGTGCGTTGCCCAGCTGCACACAAGCTCATCACCCTGACAGCCGAGCACTTACTGTGGGCCAGGCCTGCTTGCTAGTCTGCCCAGCCGGCCACACGGAGGCTTTCCAGAAGGCTGTGAGTGGTGGAGGTTGGATTCAGATCGAGGTCTGTCTGACCTCCAGAGGCCACAGCCTTAACCACAGCTAAGATTGCCCTAATGCGAACTGGGGTCTGGGCCAGCACTGACCCCAGTGCCCAGTGGGGGCTAGGCACGGAGCTGTGCTTGGCTTGGTGCATCACACCTTGTCTCCCTGGAATGTCTCTGGCAGCTGCCAGTAGAAGGACTCGTGGCCGAGCTGGGCGAAGTTGCCAAAAGAGAGCTGGGCCCCATCGGGCATGGGCTCCACGGTGAAGCCGCTGGTCAGACGGCTGTTCCGCTGCGGGTTCACCAGGATGAAACCTTGGAAGTCCCCAGGGGCGAAGTGGGTGGTGATCTGGAGTAAACGGGGCAGGTGTCAGTCTGGGCACTGGGCAGGTGCCCTAGAGGGCGGCCTGAAAAGGCATCAGGGTGGGTACTGGGCACTGCTGAGACCAGGGCTAAGGTGGATGTACTGAGGAAGGAGAGCATGGCTGGCTGGGGACTTAGGGCTGATGCGCAATGATGGGGTCTTGGGGAGGGGTTACCGTGGATTCCGTGGGATCAGGATAGGGGCATGGGGACAGGCTCTCACCAGGTGGCGGGTGTAGGAGGAGCTGGCACACTGCTGAGTGATGCCCATGCAGAAGCAGGAGAGGCAGCCATCGGGGTTGCTGGCGCTCAGGTGGAAGTGGTGGGGCCGGCACTGGCTGCAGGTGAGGCCTTCCACCTGGGCCTGGGCAGAGGGGCAGGGAGACCCACAAGGAGGGTGAAGGCACCCCAACAGCTTGAGGGCCAGCCCTCCCAGCTACTCCAGTTGTTCTGGGGCATGTATACCCACTCAGGACCTGACTCCCACTCCCATCCAATGCTGTCTGACTCCCACCTGGGTCCAGGTTGGAGCTGAAGTTGAGAGAGGGCAGTGAAAGGCCTGACAGCTATGGGCCAGAGTCTCCCAGAAGGTAGGGCAACACTGACCTTGCATTGGCATTGGCCGGCAGCGTCACACTGGCTGCTGACACTGCCCTGGGGGTCACAGCCACAGCCAATCGGCTCAGGCATCTGGCCATCTCCTGAGTGGGAGGAAAGCCACACCTGAGGCCCAATCCTGGCACCAAGTGCGTTATTTCCAACACTCTCTGGCCCTCTGCTCACCACCCATAGAAGGGGTGTGTATTCTGAGCACCTACCACAACTGCCCTCCCACGGGGTCCCACCGATATCCCAGTTTTACAGACGAAGAAACTGAGGCTCAGAAAGGTAAGGTCACTCGCTTCAGTCAAAGGAGAGCAAAGGCTCCATCCTAGCTCCCCTGGAGGCGGGCAGGGTGGGGGGAGGAATGGGTACCAGAACCCAAAGGGCTTCCCCAACCCGACTCACTGCGGCAGGGCTGGCCCTGGCTGGGGTTGCCATAGTAACCGGGGGCACACCTGGGGAGAGAGAGCATTTGTAGAGAAGAAGGCAGAACCACAGCCTCCTGCAGAGCCTGCTGGGAGCCCAGGGCTCAGTGGTCTCACAGAGCCGGAAGAAACCAATCCCATTTTACAGATGGGAAAACAAATGAGAGACAACCAGGACTGTGTTCCAAGACTCGCAGCCAGAGAGCTAGCACAACCAGCATCAGACCTAGGAGTCTGGGCAAGGATGGGGATTGGCAGGAGGCTCCTGGCCTGGCTGGAGCAGGGGACGCAGGGGGATGAGGGTGGGGATCAGGCCAGCAACTCTGAGGGCCTCGAATGCCGAGCTGGGGTTAGGCTCTCAGGGGCAGGGGAAGGAAGCTGAGTATCAATCGTCTGGGGCCTGTGTCAGGTCAGGGCCCGGAGTAACCCTTCCTGCAGCCCCCACTTCTACCGCCTCACCTCTCACAGTGGCGCCCGCTGTGGCCCATGGAGCAGGAATCACAGGTGGGGTGCCCGTCTGTGTCCAGGAAACAAGTGTGTGTAGCCCTGCAGGGGTGGGGAGACATGAATTCCCAGTCATGAGGCTGCTGCCTGTCCCCTGCATTTCTTGGGCAGCAGTGGAGCAGGGAAGGCAAAGGCACCCTGTGAACAAGTACAGGGTTGATGGGTCTGGCTGCCGGGTGCCCCCATTTCACAGATGAGGGAGTAGGGGCCTAGAGAGGGACAGGTTCAGGGGCTAGGAGGGGCAGGGGGCATTTCAGGAGGGTGGGGGAGGACGCACTGGCCGGCAGCGGGTGCCCCGAGGCATGTGCATGGCTGGCAGTCCTGTGGTGTCCCCCGCTGTGCATCCCCGTAGTATCCCGGCTGGCACTGCTCGCACCGAAGGCCCTCTGTGTGGTGTTGGCAGCCCTGGAGGAGCAGAGTTGGGGGGTGAGGCTGGGCCCCTGGGGGTCACGGGGCTGCAGGCAGGAGAGGGAGGAAGGCAGGGCACACCTGGCATGCTCCTGTCTCAGGTTCGCAGCTCTCCGTGTGGCCATGGCAGCTGCAGCGTTCACAGGTGCCCAGGTAGAGCCCGCTGGGTGTGCGTGTGTAACCTGTATCACAGTCCTATGGGCAGGAAGGTGGCAGTGACAGGAGCTGCCCCAGCAGGCCAGTTCTGGTCAGGGACCCCAGAGTGACCAGGCTGGAGGGAGGTCGGGGAGGCGGGTGGGCTAAAGGAGGAGGGGCTGGCCGGAAAAGGAAGAAGGGAAGGGCTCACCTGGCAGGAGGGGCCACGGTACCCAGGTGGGCAGGCACACTCTTCCACTTCCAGCGCAGGGTCCTGGCCAGTGTTCTCGGGCACAGCTACGTCCATGCTGATTCCAGAGACCCTGGTGGGGCAAGAGTCACACGGATGAGCACTGGCCCTGTGCCAGGCACCTCTCCGTCCCCCCACAGCCCCAGCAGAGAGACTGCGAGTGGCGTGACCAGCGGGTCACATCTGTGATTTTCTCCAGAGACTCCACCTTCCTCGACCACACCCACCGGGGACCAATGACAGACTCTACAGGGGGATTGCCACTCCAGAGCTGTTGGCAGGACGAGGGACAAGGCCACACTGAACTTTCTCTGCAGCCGCTGCTTAGCTGGGTCCCACTGCTGCTTGCTTGCATCCTCCCTCCTTCGTCCCCCACCCCGCCCCCCGCTTTACAGGCTGTTTACCCAACCCTGACCCAGAACAAGCCCCGCATGGCAGCCAGATCTCTGTCTCCCTCTGACTGTGGAGGACATCAAGGCCACACACCAGCCAAAAAGCCTTTAAGTGACAGAGCTGCCACCAGCTTCTAGCCCCAGGCCTCCCACCTGGCCTGGCCCCGGCCCCAGCACCTGCTCTCAGCTGGCTGATGGGTGAAGGATGCCTGGATCAGGAGGGTGTTGATGCCCGCCAGAGCCATCAGTAAGTGCTCCCTAGTGGCCGGCTGCCCGTCAGGCCGCTTCCATGCTTGCTGCCCGGAAAAGACACATGCGCTGCAACTCGACCCCCTGGGGTATTGCCACCCCGAGGGAGCAGAGCCTGGGAGCCCTGGCCCCCTGGGATATTGACCCTGGTAGAGCGGAGCATGGGCCTCCCGCCCACAGGGTTTCTGGGCAGGGCTGCTCACCTCCCGGAAGGGCACGGTGAAGGAGGTGGGCTGGCCAGGACTCAGCTCCCGGGGCGCATGATGCTCCAAGACGATGCCGTTGCCCTGCAGCACCACCAGGGGCTGCCCAGGCAGTGGCACGGAGCCAGGCTGGGGCCTCTGTGTGACTGTGAAGTGAAGCTCTCCCCCATAGGAGGTCACCTGGGACACAGAGTGGGCCCGGCACTCAGCTGGACACCTGGGGTCGGGCTTGCCCCGCCCAGCCTCTCCTTCATGGGGCACGGACCCACCTTGTCTCCCCGGAAGTGTGAGGGGAGGTTCCAGAAGTAGGGTCCGGAGAGAAGTCTATGGAAGGAGGAGAAGACCAGCTCCCCGGGCGTGGGCGACGAGATGCCCTCACTGGTGATGTGGGTGCCAGCGGCATTGGTCAGGCTGAACTGGGTGGGCTCCTCAGAGGCCCCGTGCACCTGCAAGGAGAAGGAGCTAGGATGGGTCTGGGGCCTGGGCTTGGTGCTCAGCATCCCCAACCCTAGTGCTTGGTGGTCCCACCGGCTGGCCCGCCCACCTGGCCCAGGTACCTGGGCGCGGCTCCAGGTGGAGCTGGCGCACTGGCGGCTGACGCCCATGCAGAAGCACTTGAGGCAGCCGTCGGGGTTGTGGGCATCCAGGTTGAAGGAGCCATCAGCACACTCATTGCACAGGCGCCCCACCACGTTGTTCTGCGGGCACAGAGCTGGGAGCTCTAGGACTGCCTCTGGGCGCGGCTGCCTGGGGCTTTGGAACTCATCCACCCACCGGCCACATGGGGGGACCCAAAGCCCGGGGGAGCCATGGAAAGAGCTGCCACATGCATACTCACTACCATCCCCAGTTAACGGAAGCGTATGCACCCAGCTGTCTTTCCCTTTTCTCTTTGGCTGCCAGGGTGCTCACAAATAAATTTAGATGGACAAAGAAAACCACTTGGTAGGAAATTATGACGGCTACTACTTAGGGTTGTTTCAAGGACTGTGTGGGTGGCTTGTTTTACGTTCCTAGGTACTTTGGTCAGGAATGTGTGATCTCCCTGCGTCAGATGAGGGAACAGAGGCTCGGGGACATGAAATGACCTACGCAAGGTCGGTCAAGTCCTAATCCACTGAAATTTAAGATCAAGGCTGCCTGGCTCCGGGAGTCTGGGCAGGTCTCGGACTGTCCCTTCACTCAGCCTCCATCCCTTCCTTCACCTGCCAAGTGCAGATGCGTCCGTATGAGGGTGACAACGAGGGAAAAAGACCCAGCTCACTGCCCTTGGGCCCATTCCCACTCACAGTGACCCTACAGGACAGGGGAGAACCGCCCCGGTGGGCTTCTGAGACTGTCACTGTTTATAGGAGTAGACAGCCTCATCTTTCTCCCGTGGAGCGGCTGGTGTGTTTTGAACTGCTAACCTCGTGGTTAGCAGCCCAAAGTGAAACGACGACGTGATCGGGGCTCCTGAAGTAAAAGCAAATGTACAGAGCAGACCCAGCGATCCCACCCAGAGCAGCAGACAAAGGAGCTGGGCTGCCTCCGCCCTCTCTTGGGGGTCCGGGTGGCACGGAAGGAGGCTGTGGGGTTGGGAGGTGTGTAGGTTTTGGGAGGCTTGGAAAGTCTAGAGAGATTGGAGCCTCCTCCCTGTGTTCCAAAGCCTCTGGGGTAGGGTGCAGACTGCCTGCCTACCTTACAGTGGCAGGCATCATCTGAGGTCCCCCTGCTGCCTCGCTCGTCACAGCGCACAATCTCCTGGTCTGAGGGACACAAAGTGGGTGTGAGCAGGCAGGAACTGGGCTGTCACCGAGGGCAGGAGGGCCTGGTGGTCAGCTGGAGGGTGTGAGAGGCTGCCATACTCACTGGTGGGTCTGCACTTCCCGCCTGGCTGGATGGGGTTGCCCTCATATCCGGGGGCACAGCTGGGGGAGACAGGGGATCATCAGGGATCATCATTCCCATGCCCACCCAGTGTAGATGGTGTCCCCTGGTCCAGCTGGCTCTCGCTCACCTCTCGCAGCGGCGGCCTGTGTAGCCGGGGGCACACGCATCACATGTGGCTTGGCCATCGGTGTCCAGGAAGCAGGTGTCTGAGAACCTGTGGGTGTGAGGTGCCCAGGCCTTACTCCCCTTCTCCCACCCTGCGAAGTGCGTGCCGCCCACGTGGACACGGTAGGGACACAGTGTCTCCCTCCCCACCTGTTCTTGATCTGCAGCTTTATAATAACAGAGGAAGACTCATGCACCCCTCACCCAGAGGAGGGAAGTGAGGCCCAGGGGCCCAGAACAACGGTGTGACCAGCTTAGGATTTGAACCCAGGTCTGTCTCCCACATCCCAACTGAGTGTAGGACCCCCGACTCGCTCGGCCCACACCTCCCACCAGATCTGGCCCATCTCGGGCCCAGCCTGACCTGCGAGAGGCATCGATGTAGGGGCAGGGGCAGGGCCGGCAGGCTGTGGCTGTGGCCTTTGTGGCATCTCCGAAGAAGCCGGCCTTGCACTTGTTGCACTGTGGACCCTCGGTGTTGTGCTGGCAGTTCTGGGGAGAGGAGGAAGGAGCGGCTCAGAGTGGCCTGTCCCTCCCCGAGGACACACGGGACCAGATGACAAGCTCTGGAGTGTGTCTCACGGGCCATCTGGCTCGGGTCTCCACCACCATTCCAAACTCGCTCCACAGCTTCTCCAGCAGACTGGTCCTTAGAGATGATAGGGGCCCCAACACTTCATCTGTGGGCAGCCCGGCCCACCGATGTCCCACACGCTACTTGCCGCTAATCCAAACCTGCATCCCTCTTCCAATTGGCACCCCTGCCAGTTCTGTCCTCTGGCACCTGTTTTTTCTGGACCTGACACACCAGGATCTGGAGCGAATTCTTTGGCCCTGCCTGAGCCTTTTCTTCTGTTGGCTCTACACTCCCGGCCCCCTCCACCATTGCTAAGAAGTAAGGTGTGACTTCTAGGTCTCTTCTTCTCGAGGCTGACTCACAGAGCCCAACACTTCGGATGGTATCCACCTTGACTGCTCTGATCCACGTAGAAAGGAGCAGGCTCTTCACCTCCCTTGTTCTGGACACTATACCTCTATTAATACATCCAGCACTCTCACAAGCTTGTCTGGAAGCCATCGCAGTCACTCTGGGGCTTTGTGCACAGCGTGTGGGTACAAGAGAAGCTTAGAGTTCCCTCCCTGTCACTATTCAGTGCCCAGTGCCTTGGGTGCTACTCACCAAGCAGTGACCGTACACAGGGTCACAGGAGCTGGCATGGCCGTTGCAGTTGCAGCCAGAGCAGGTGCCCAGGTAGGGCCTACCAGGCACCCGGGTGAAGTGGGCATCACAACTTTCGCAGGACAAGCCAGAGTAGCCAATGGGGCACCTGTGGGAGTGGGACACAGAGTATGACTGCAGGAACTGGGGCCCTGCTGCTTGGCCCCTACCCGGCCAGGGTCTCTGCTCCCCAGCACTGCCGGGCCAGGCACCTGCACTCCTCCACACTGTGAACCTGGCCGTGGCTGGTGAAGTGGGTGGCCGTGGTGTCCATGGCGACGTCACTCAGCCCCACGCTGGCCATCTTGGCGTTGTACACGGTCAGGATGAGCACGGCCTCCAGGCTCTGCAGCACCTG
>NW_022111357.1:23421106-23432933 GCF_000313985.2 Echinops telfairi | reverse complement strand
ATGATTCTTCACAGGAGCCTCATCTTTATCCCATGAAGTGGCTGGTAGTTTTGAACTGTTGACCTTGGGGTTAGCAGCCTAGCACACAACCGACCATTCCACTAGGGCTCCATCAATGCAAAGGAAGCACTCAAACATGTCTCACTACGATTGTTGCTGTTGTTAGTCCAACACTCTCTCTCTCTCTCTCTGCTGCGTCCTCCTCAAAAGCAGAAGCTAAGAGAATTATCTGCAATGCTGGAAATGTCCTCAAAATATCGTGTCTGAAAGAGCAGCCATGAGCCACGGATTCCTGTGCACTCACACTGTGACCAGTTAAGCTAAGGAAGGAAGCGAACGATGTTACATTGTCACACATGCCCAGGAGCTACTGCACTGGGCGGTGCAGCTCCAAGGGACAGACGGGGAATTAATTCCCTACAAAGGCATCTCTGACCCTGCACGAGCTCTTCCTTACAGCCCTGTCCACACCTACCCGGCAGTTCCGCTGCGCCGGCCGCTCCGACTCGTGGACCCAGTGCTCCTGCATGCGGTCCAATGGGGCAGGGTGTCTCACCGCAGCGTCCCCCTTGCCTGCAGTCTCCCTGCCCCCCTCAGCTGGCGGGCTCAGGCGTCACCAACCTCAGTGAACTGGACCTGGCGCTGGTTCAGGGCCCCAGGCTGGGTGGGCGTGTGGCCCCGGGAGAGGAGGCGATATCCCGCACCCACGAGGACCACGTCCGGCCGCTGCACTGGCTCCAGCGGACCCCGGGCCACCTCATAGCGCACCTTGTAGTGCAGGGAGCCACCGTAGGAATCCACCTGCAAGACAAGGTGGGTCAGGGCAGGGCACTGCTGGCACTGTGAGGCTGGCAGCCATGGTGAGTGCTTGCTCAATGCCTACCTGCTGGTGCTCCCCATGTGCCTGGCACAGGGATGCAGGGGTGAGGGGTGGGGAGAAGCTCAGGTCAGTGAGCAGCGGACTGGGTCAGCCTGGCTATGGCTATGGTCACCAGGGGTCTTGTCAAACACTGGCCTAATTGCTACTCCTGAAAGGAGTTACCTCATTATAACCTATCAGTCGGAAGAGGAATTCCTCAGGGGGCTCTGCTCCCAGGTGGTATTTTGGCAGAACTCACTCCTTCTCGCTCTTAAATCTGCACTCTTCCTCTTACCTGATCTACAGATTTGGGACTTGGATTCTGTCCCGCCCACCCCTGCCCCCTACAAGCGTGAGCCAAGCCTTTAAAGTAAATCTGTGTGTGAATATACATAAATATATATATATATTTAGTCATAGAGGTGTATCACTTGTTCTATTTCTCCAGAGAACACTAAAATAAGGGGAGTGTAATAATGTATAAAGGTATGTGGCGGGAGAGGACCACAGGAGAGGGGTTCCAAAACCAGCCAGGTGCTGGGGAGTAGTCAGGGAAGGCTTCCAAGAGGAGGTGATGCTGAGAGCATCCTGAAGATAGAGCCATCCTTCCTCCCAAGAGTGGCTGGCAGAGACCCTGCCCTGAGAGGAGGTGCTGCTGCCACACAGGGCTGTGTAGGGGCATGGTCACAGCTGTCCCTAGAGCTGGGTCTGCCCTGCTGCCGTCAGCTTCTGAGGCAGCAGAGCCCAGGCATGCAATGGCGGGTTCAGCCCAGCCCCTCACCTTGTTGCCCAGGAATTGCTCGGGCAGCGCCCAGAAGGAGTCATGGATGAGGAAGCGGCGGGACAAGTCGACCAGCTGGAACTCCTGCAGCGCCACATCGATCTGCAGTTGCGTGGAGGACAGGGGCGGCACGCCGGGCTGCGCGGGCATGGTCACGTTCACACCTGCAGGTGGCACTGGTGTCAGGACCCCCTACCCCCACCAGCGCTGCCAGGGACCCAAGCCTCCACCTGCCTGAGGCATCCACCCTGAGAAAGGCGGAAATGTTCTGGGAGAAATTCCATTTAAAGGGTACTTTGGGTCTCTCTCAGTCAGCCCTGACAGCATAGTGGTTAAGCACAGGCTGCTAACCTCAAGGTTAGCTGTTCGAAACTACCAGAGATGAGATCTTCTGCGCCATACAGATCCAGCATTGGAAACCCACAGGGGAAGCTCTACTCTGTCCTGTCTCTAAGTTGGAATTTGCTCAATGGCAAGGCGGTTTTAAATTTTTTGAGGGGGAGGTGTGAGTGCCTCTCTGTCAAAGTCAAGAAAAAGGCGGGGTTTTCCCTTTCAGAAGTTTTTAAGCTGTTTCCCCAGCAAGCTCTGGGGAAAGCCTATGCTGAGGGGTGGAGCCTGGGACTCGCTCAAGACGAACAGGTCCAAAAAAGGCTCTCAGGATTCTGGGCAGAAGAACTTTGCAGAGCCTTTCTTTGCAAACGGAGGAGCCCTGGTGGTGGAGTGGTTCTGCGCTGGGCTGCTAACCACAGGGTCTGCAGTTCGAAACCACCAGCAGCTCCAGGGGACAAAGAAGTGGCTTCCTACTCTGGTCAACGGTCAGTCTCAGAAACTCACAGGGGCAGTGCTGCCCTGTCCCACAGGGTCCACGACGGCAGTGGGTTTGGTGTATTGTTTTTTGTTTGTTTGCAAATAGACCCGGGGTTGTTAGGGTTGGCACAGCCCACTGAGGGCAGAAGAGAGCTACTTGGGGCTGAAGAGCGGGGGCTGGAGCCACAGTGCCCAGCCTAGGTCCTGGCTCCGCTGCCCTCCAGCTGTGCGATGGGCAGAGGTCTGGGTTTATCAGTCTGTAAAGTGGAGGTCACGGTGGGCTGCCTCTTGAGATTATCATGAAGGTCAAATGACCACATTACCGTTAAGTGCTTAAAACAGTACTTCACGCAAAGAGCTCCTAATTCACTGTCATGGAGTCAATGTTGACTCAGGACAGGGTAGAACTGCCCCTTGAGTTTCTGGACTATGATTCTTCACAGGAGCCTCATCTTTATCCCATGAAGTGGCTGGTAGTTTTGAACTGCTGACCTTGGGGTTAGCAGCCTAGCACACAACCGACCATTCCACTAGGGCTCCATCAATGCAAAGGAAGCACTCAAACATGTCTCACTACGATTGTTGCTGTTGTTAGTCCAACACTCTCTCTCTCTCTCTCTGCTGCGTCCTCCTCAAAAGCAGAAGCTAAGAGAATTATCTGCAATGCTGGAAATGTCCTCAAAATATCGTGTCTGAAAGAGCAGCCATGAGCCACGGATTCCTGTGCACTCACACTGTGACCAGTTAAGCTAAGGAAGGAAGCGAACGATGTTACATTGTCACACATGCCCAGGAGCTACTGCACTGGGCGGTGCAGCTCCAAGGGACAGACGGGGAATTAATTCCCTACAAAGGCATCTCTGACCCTGCACGAGCTCTTCCTTACAGCCCTGTCCACACCTACCCGGCAGTTCCTTCTCCCTTGTTTCTGAACGTAACCACTGCAGAGAGTCATGGGGAGGTGTCCAGGCCCAAGTCCGGGCTTCGCCTCCCGAGGCCTGCCTGCCTCCCTCCTCCCATGTGCGCTCAGGCCCCCAGCCTGTCCCTGCCCCCGTACCCTTAAAGTCACCGGGCTGGTCAAAGCGCAGTCGGATCTGGTCCCGGAAGCGGCGGCTGCTCTGGCATACGTTGGTGATGCCGAAGCAGAAGCAGGGCAGGCAGGAAGCGCTGTCCTCCAGGTAGAAGTGCCCGTCTGGGCAGGGACCTAGTGGGAGGCATGGGTAGGAAAATGAGCTTAGCCAACAGGCAGCCCAGCCCAGCTCCATGTCAACAGCCCCTGCCCGGCTATGTACCTCGCTGTGGGGTGAGCTCCAGGACCCCGTCGGGAATGCCCAGCACCATGCCGCGGGCATTAAGGGCCTCACAGGTATAGGCACCCTGGTCTGCTTCCTTCACATCACGGATGGTCAGCGTGCCACGGCCCCCCTCGCTGGTCATGGTTACCCTGGGTGGGGGGTAGGGGGGCACCGAGAGAGGGGAGAGGGTCAGGCCTGGGCCACTGGTGTGTCGCCCCTCTCACTCCTGCCCAGGCCCAGAGCTGCACCTGGGGTGTGAGGGGATGTGGCCCCAGTTGAGCCTCCAGTTGATGATGGGGGTGGGCACGCCGGTGGCCACGCAGGTAAAGGTCACAGTCTGGCCCCGGAAAGCCCGGATCGACTCCTGCGGAGGGTTCACCACCTGGGGGGGCACTGGGGAGACCAGAGCAGGTGTGAGGGGTCCACTGAGGAGGAGTTGGGCTGGCGGAGGAGTGCCTACGGCTGTGGAGGGAAGCCAGCCCAGGAGCAGTGCCCAGGTGCCCCGCGCCCCCTTTGCCCTGCTCACTGCAGCCAAACTCGTCACTGCGGTCGGGACAGTCGCTCTCTTCATCACAGTGGAAGCTGGCCGGGATGCACGTATTCGTGGAGACACAGCGGAACTGTGTGGGCCCGCACACGTCCTCAGGGCGCTTGGCAGCTGAGGGGCAGAGCGGGGGTGTGTGGGTACCAGGCATCATCCCCAGGGAGGATTTCCATTTCCAACCTGCCATTTTCAACCTGCCATTTTCAACCTGCCGCCAACCGATCCCTTGTCCACCCTCCATTTCCAACTCCATTTCCAACCTGCCGCCAAC
Organism: Echinops telfairi; assembly: GCF_000313985.2. Taxonomy (NCBI): domain Eukaryota; kingdom Metazoa; phylum Chordata; class Mammalia; order Afrosoricida; family Tenrecidae; genus Echinops; species Echinops telfairi. The sequence goes on along the minus strand of NW_022111357.1, from coordinate 23,428,376 downwards.
CGACCCCTTGTCCACCCTCCATTTCCAACTCCATTTCCAACCTGCCAACCGACCCCTTGTCCACCCTCCATTTCCAACTCCATTTCCAACCTGCCGCCAACCGACCCCTTGTCCACCCTCCATTTCCAACTCCATTTCCAACCTGCTGCCAACCGACCCCTTGTCCACCCTCGTCAGTTGTCCTCAGGGCTCACGTGGCGCACAGCTCTCCACCCCCACCCCCTCCCTGGATACCACGCGTTGCTCACACATCACACCCAGCACGACACCATCACTAGTCTGCTAGCAAACAGTACGTCATGATACCCTGCCAGTCACCTTGCCTGCATCCCGCACAACAGAATCTGTCACCTCATGTCACAGCCAGTGTCCCCAGCCCCTGAGTCACAGAAGGGCCACCCTGCCACAGCCACAGTGGCCAGTCCCTCAAACCATGGGAAACACAGTTCTCTCTGCTGGAAAGGCCTTGTAAGGGGTTCAAGGCTCTGACGGCACGATGCTGCCACGCAGGCCACTTTGACCAGTCCAAGGATGCACGTAACCTAAGAGTAGCCACCTGTTGGCCAGTAGGGGCCAGAAGAGGTGCCAACAGGGCACCTCTCAGGTGGAAGCCAGTGTTGTTCATCAGGGAGACTAAACTTGAGGGCACACCACTGGGGGCTGAGAGAAAGTGCCAGGAGTGGAGGCCACAGGTCCACCAGGAAGGAGCTGACTGAGGCCAAGGCCATGGGCTGGTACCACCCAGGGACTGCCGTTCCTGGACCCTGAAGAGACCCCCAGTCACGTATTTTTCACCTTTTCTCTGCTCCGTGCCTTGTCAACCAGGACTTGGCCTTCCTCTTATATCCCCCACCCCCCAGAGCTCCGAGACAGGCCTCGACTCCAGTGCCCCCAGTACTTTCTCTGCCCCGAGGCAGGCACTGTTGCCAGGTCATCAGCAAGCTTAGAGCTACAGGGTGGGCATCATGAAACGACCTGTTTGGGGCATGATGCTGCCTCTCATGCATTCACTGGGGCGTGAGGAGGGTGAGGGGAGGCAGTGAGGAGAGGCTGGGTCCGCTGGCAGGAGCCTCTCCAAGGACTCAAGAGTCTTGACGCAGGACCGTGGAGAAACGGTGGGGAGACTACCCTTGGTCCGGGACTAAGCAACGCCAGCCTCGCAGGACCAGGCACACAGAATGCCCCCGATACGGACTGAATCTCCAGCCTCAGACCCCTTTACCCATTTCACCTGTTAGCCATACATTGAGTGACAGATGGATGGCAATGGAAGGACAGACAGATGGATAGATGAATGAGAAGGAGAAAGGATGTTGGAGACAAACAGATGGATTGGTGGATAAAGGGCTGGGCAGATAAGACCATGAATGACTGGGCACTGGGATGGGTGGGCACATGGGAGGATGGGTGGGGAGGAAGGGGCAGGTTACATGGATGGATGAACAGTTGGCAAATGGACACAGAACGGATGAAACGGATGACAGGGCAAGGGGCTGAATGAACAGAGAGGTGGCAGCAGGCAGGTGATTGGACAGATGTAGACAGACGGACGACGTATTGGATACCTAGATCGATGACTATGAGGAAGGATGTTGGGTGTATGAATGAGCGGGTGGGGGGTGCAGAACTAGGCACATGACGAACAAATAACTGTGCGGCAATTCTGGATGAAAACTCTCTAGACCCCAAAGGGTGAAGCTTTGGACGGCACCCATCTCAAGGACCCAGTCACCAAGCGCCCCAGCAGGTCAAGCTGGCTCTGCCATCCACTGACCCTCCACACAAGTGTCAAGACCAAGAAGAAAAGTAAGTGTTGAAAAAGAAGACCAAGAGGCCTGAGCTCCTGACAGTCCAGCCACACTGCTGGCTCCAAGTGCCAGCTCAGGACCAGAGTCCTCACTGCACAGGTCGGAGAGAAACGCTGCCACATCTGTCCCCAGCGCCTTCGGCACACATCCAGGGAGAGCAAAGGATCCTGCCCAAGCAGGGGCAGGGCAGGGGCAAGCTTGGTGGGGCAGGCTCCTGGGCGCACACTCACGGCAGTCGGCTTCATCCGTGCGGTCCTCACAGTCAAAGTCACCATCACAGCGCCACAGCTTGAAGGCGCAGTGCCCATTCCCGCAGGGGAACTCGTTGGGTTCGCAGGGCGGTGTGGGGCCTGGGTGGACCAGGCAGGGGTCAGCCAGCGCCCACTCACCCCGGTTGGCTCCCTCCAGCCCCAGCCCCCCACCCCACCGCCTGGTGTTCACCACAGTCCAACTCGTCGCTGCCATCCCTGCAGTCCTCTTGCCCGTCACAGAGGTAGTCTTTGGGGATGCAGTGCCCACTGTGGCATGTGGCCTCGTGGGGGCCGCAGGGCCCGGGTCTGCTTTGGCTGGGGAGCAGAGGCCAGGGAGCAGGGGCATCTGGTGGCTGCCTCGTGGTGGCTGCCTCTGGCTGGGGTGTTAGAGGTGGTGTCTCCACCGGTGGGGGGAGCACAGAGCTCAAGACCGGCTCCTCTGTGGAGAGAGGCTGCTCTGAGCTGGCCCAAGGGGCAGGCTCCTGGTCTCTTGTCCTCCACATTCCCCAGGCCCGCTTTACTCTCCAGAGACCGCTCCTCACCTCTTCTAGTATCCCCAGCCCTGATCTTATTTTCCCCTGTCCCATGACCCTCCACCGACTGCCCCACCTCCAACAGGCCCCTCTCTTGGCTGTACCAAATCCTTGCCGCCCCCAAGCAGACCCCTGCCTCTTCCCTGGAGCCCGTACGCCGCTTGTATCCCCAGACAGCCCCTCACCACAGTTGAGCTCATCAGACATGTCCCTGCAGTCGGGCCGCCGGTCGCAGCGATACTCCAGGGCTACACACTCGTTGTAGCTGTGGCAGGCAAACTCGGCCACAGTGCAGGCCCTGGAGACCTGGGGCACTGTCAGGGTGGGAGTAGGGAGTCAGCAGCAGCAGGTGGGAGCTTGGGGAAGGGTTGTGGGAGGGCACAGGCACCGCAAGGCTGGAGCAGGGGTGGGCCAGTGCCCCCAGGCCAGAGTGGCAGCACAGAGCACGTGGGAGACTCACATGCCCAACCCACGTGGGACATAGCCTTCCCTCTCCCCCACCCACACACACACATGGAGACTTCACACCTAGCGACATGCCACACCCATGCAGCCTCTACTCCACACTCATGCAGAACACAGCCTGGCCCAGGGGAGAGGGGCTGGCCTGCGGGAGTGGCCAGCAGTCTCCCCTCACCCTTCCTCGCCTTCCAGCCACTAACTCCTCTGGGTCTGGGCCAGGTTTACACTCTCACCTGCTGTCACGGTAGCCGCCACAGCGGCCTGGGGGGGCGGGGGTGTCTGTGCTGGAAAGGAAGGTGTGGTCACCGGCTGCCCACCTGGGATATAGGAGGTGTGGGCTACAGGTCTGCGCCAGACCCACCCCACTGGGGAGAGCTCTCTTGCTCAAGAGAACTTATTAGAAAGTGGGGGAAGGAGGCTGGACCCCCAACAGCCTTTAGGCCTGGGCCTGACAAAGGAGCAGGTTTGACTTTTGGTTGTATTAACCGAGGCCCAGTGTGCGGGACAAGGGAGGTGACAGTTTCACTCTTTTCTCCTGATGGAGCTATACCACGAGAGGATGCTTTGTTTGGGCCAGGATTGCACTGGGTCACCGACAGTGACATGCTGGAGTCTGCCCACACAGAATGGACTGGGATGGGCACAGGCACTGCCTGTTAGGACCAGAGAAGACGGGGGTGGTGGTGGTGGTGGGGGGGCGTGGGGAATAGGAAGCAGATGTTGTAGTGGGCCTGCCAAGAGTATAAAGTCCAGCCGTTGTAAGAGCTTGGACCTGTTTCTTGTCCTCTCTGAGCCTCAGTTATCCATCTATACAATGGAGCTGGTCCGCCCTGCTTTCCTCACAGGTCTGGCAAGACTGGCATAGACCTCGGGCTTGGTTTGAATTGTGATGTTTTCAGTGTCTGCGTACGTGAATTGGGGCCGGCTACCTTTTCTTTCGAAACCTCTGTTACCTCATCTGTAAAATGGGAGGAATACTACGAGGGAGGGCTTCAAGAAGTCAGTGGGAAAACGAAATGAAAAGAGAATGTAATTTTCCCACAAACTTGGTAAAAGCCCGCTCACGTGGACTTCCGGGTTGTAGCACTTTATGGTTGGTAGTCCAAAGCGGCCCAGTGGCTCCCGGGAGAGAGGCCTGGCCACCTGCCCCAAGAAGCTGACCGTCTAGAAAGCTCTCTGGGTAGTTCCACTCCATCACACAAGATCAACCCAATGCAACTCATGTCCATCGAGGTCATTCTGACTCGTAACAACCCTACAGGGTAGAGTAGAACTGCCCCTTTGGGTTTCCCAGGCTTGAAGTCTTTATGGGAACAGACAGCCTTATCTCTGTCTCTCAGAGGGGCTGGTGGGTTTGAACTGCCAGCCTTGTGGTCAGCAGCTCGGTGGTAACCCACCACACCATCAGGGCACCTTTCACACGGGGTCAGTATGAGTCAGAACGCAACTCAACACATGTAACAAGAACATCTCCTTCACCAGGATGACGGGGAAGACCGAATGTGTGGGGGGAGGTAAGATCCTTGCAATCGCTGCTAGACTGCTGTCTAGTCCCACCACAGGGGTGGGCCTGCTCTCTGCTGCTGGAGACAATGAATTACCTCTCTCTGAAGCTTATGACCATTAGCTTGGTTCCTGTAGGTGGAGTTTACACCCTACTGATAATGGTTCCTATGGAGACCCAGAGTCAAGTTAAAGCTGCCATCTGAAATCTAGGATCCGCCCATCTTGCCGCATGTGCACCCTCAATCCCTCCTCTTCCTATTGCATGAATACCCCTAGATCACCCCCTCCCATTACTGTAATACCTATAGCACAACCCTTTCCTGCGACGTATGTCTTCACCTGTAATGAGGGGGCTTGCACGTCCCCAACGTCCCCAGAGACGATAAAAGCTTGGGGAGCATTAAAGATTCTCTCTCTCCCTCCACGTGGACCACCAAGCGGGGCTGAGGTGAGCAATGCTACCACGAATTGTGTCTGACTCCATTTATTTCTATATATCGCTTCTATCTCTCATGCTCTCTATAACTTTACTATAATCTTTACTTATTATCGCTGTACAATTGCGCCTACTGAACCCGCAATGATGTGCTAGGAGCTGGCTTCTCCTGGATGTTGGGCATAAGAGCTTTAACACGGCAGCTGGCATAGCCACTGCCCTCGAGTCAATGCCGACTCAGAAACCCTACACACAGGGCAGAACAGCCCCGGGAGCCTCTGAGGCTGCTGCCACTCTTTACAGAAGTAGAAAGCCCTCATCTCACTACCATGAGTGCCTGGTGGTTTTGAACTGGGTTCCCTAGCTATCCTATAGTCAGTGTTCAATAAGTAATGGCTGGCTGTTATTGCCTGTGAACGCGTTTGGGGCCCAAAAGTGCTAAGTGAAGAGAGGAGCAGTGTATTGGCTGGCATGGTATAAGAGGGCCCTATATACAAACTCAAAACTCACTGTCTTCGAGGCAAGTCTGACTCCTGATGACCCTATGGGACAGGGTAGAACTATCCCTGTAGAACTATCCCCAAGACTGTAACTCTTTAAGGTAGTAGAAAGCCCTGTTGTTGTTTTTCCCGAGGAGCTGGCTGGTGGTTTCAAACTGCTGACCTTGAGATTAGCAGCCCAACATGTAACCATGATGCCCCCAGGGCTCCCTCTAGAGGGCTATGTATATATAGTGCACAGAAATGGGCATTCGTGGGTACTATCAGACTGGTCTCCCCAAGCCAAGGTTACAGAGAGACTGATGGGGCAGACTCTGGAGGTAGTGAGCGCCCTGTCCTTGGTGGTGTACCAGCCTAAACTAGTTCATGGTGGGCACATTTAGAGGCTGCCCAAGTGAGCTGGGAACTGGAGGAGTGATGCCAGGATGGGCTCACCTGTGCCCAGGCGTCGGAACTGGAAGCCCTGGGCAGATGTGCTGTAGGATGCGATGGAGCCGCTGGAGAGGACTGCGTGCAGCACGTCCTGGATCTGGGCCCCGTCTGCGTTTCCCTCTGAGCCCACATCCAGCTCCACAAAGACCCAGCCGTCCAGCTCCCTACAAGTAGGGTGGGGTGGGGAGCATGTGAGAAAGCTGTCAGTGGTCTTGGCATCTGCAGGACCCCCCTGCCCCACGATCAGCCCTGAGCCAAAGCAAGGCAAGGCAAGCCCCAATGATCCCCATAGATGCAGAACTGCCACCCAGAGACCCTGCCCTCCTACTGTAACCCCAGCTGCCCTGCAGGTTGTTTGCCCCACCCCACCCCCCTTCCCCAAGGGGACCCTTCTCACTTGATGAACACCACACTGACAACCTGGTCTCCGGGGATCTTCAAGTACTCTGACTCCAGCTGCGGAGGGACACAGCACCATCAGCCTGCAGTCTGGCCCCATTAGCCCAGCCCCAGCCTGGCCCCAACACATCTGGGGTCCTCCACAGAGCCCTGCACCTCACCGTGTCAACCACAGCCTCAGACACTTCTCGGAACTCCTCGGAGCCCGCATCCTCCAGGCGGGGGCTGTAGTCGATGGAGTGAGTGAAATTGACCAGGGCCCGGAAATAAACTGCAGAAAGGAAGTATACCAGTGGGTGGGGATGGGAGACTGTCTCTGGAGGTCTCCACCTTTGCGTCCACAGCTGGACTGAACAGTCCACATGGAGCACTTGGTGCTGTGGTCCTGGAAGGTCTGCCCAGGGTCAATGGCAAGGCCCTGCCCTTAAGCACTGGGCTTTCACTGACATGGAAAATGTCCGGATCCAGAAACCAGGTGATGGTGCAGAAGAGACCCATAGGTTGAGAGAGCGGTTGGGCAGGTAGGGTGGTTGCCCTGGCACAGGGGCTGCTTTCATGTGCCAGGGACATGCTTTCCACCCTTCCCGGCCAGTTCCCGGCCAGCTCTGCCTCCTCCTCCTCCGGAAAGTCGGCCAGACGGCCTTCCTCCTCCAGTTCAGCCCCGCCCTGCTGCGGGCGCCCACAGCCCTAAGCACACCTCCAGCCAAAGACACAGGAGCAGTGTCCCTGAAGAGGAAGTGGCCTCAAAGAGGGCGAAAAGTAACAGGTGAGGGGAGCAGGGAGAGGCACCACCAATGTGCCTGCCTGATGGCAGGCCTGTCTTCTGGTCATGGCACTGTCTGTCCGTCAGGCTCTGGGTCTGGCCCCAACTCCCGCCCCTCCCATCAGGCCCTTCCCTGCGTGACTCCCCCACAGCAGCCCTGGGGGATCAGAAAGCAGGAGT
>NW_022111357.1:23408333-23420755 GCF_000313985.2 Echinops telfairi | reverse complement strand
TCCCAGCCTAGGAGCAGGTCAGGGCGAGCACCCTCCCGCCTCCACCCTGCGCTGACTCCTGCCAGATGCTGCCAAGGGTCGGGGCAGAAGGTGAGCCGATGGCCACTCTAGGAACCGACTTCGGGAACCAGTGCCCAGGGCAGAGGCCCAGCGAGGCTGGAAGGAACGAGGCAGGCTGGGGCGTGGAGGGTGCTCTCTGGGTGCCTACCCTCACCCTCTCACTAGGCCCTCATGCTGACCCAATGCAGAGAGCTCCATTGGAGGCTGGGGGTGGGGGGGGAGAGTGTTCAGAGAACCCAGGGCGGCGGTTGGGTGCAGTACTGACTTCCCCTAGCACACGGGCAGGCTGCTCCAACCCCACTCAAAAGGGCTCCCCACACTCAGGCCCCTGAACTCTGACCCTAGTTTCCCCAGGTCCCTTGAGCAGGCCCAGAGAAGCCTGTTCTGAGGTGGGGATAGGGTGGCTACAGACTTCAGAGTCTTGATCACTGGGGACTGCAGCCCCCATTTCTGTCCAGCTGACACACCTTGGGGGGAGCTTAGGGTCCCATGTCCCTGAGTCCAGATAGGGGTAGGGGGTTGGGAGACCAGCTGGGCTCTGCACGTTGAGGGAGAAGAGAACAGGGAGGAAGGAGAGAGGAGGAGGAGGATCAGAGAGGGACCTGGAGGGAGGCAGAGGCCACATTGGCCTGGGCGGGTCTGGGTCACTTACTGAGAGGGGACTCCTCACCAGGCTCTGAGACCATCATGCCAGCCACCGGAGGGCGGCTCAGGGGCAGCCCAGAGCCTGCAGAGTGGGGAGCAGAAAGGGAGGCAGGAGGGCAAGGGAGACAGAGAACCAGACAGACATGGCGAGGGACACAGGGAAACACACACACATACACACACACACACACACACACACAGAGAGAGAGAGAGAGAGAGACCCGGGAGGGAGAGAGACATAGAGAAGGAGAGAGATGGAAAGACAGACATAGAAAGGAGAGAGATAGAGACATAAGGAGAGAGAGAGAAAGAGACATGAAAAGGCACCGACAGAGACATGGGGAGAGAAAGAGACAGAGACATGGGGAGACAGAGGGAGAGACATAGGGAGAGCAAGAGAAGGAGACAGAGAGGCAGACACAAGGAGAGAGAGTGACAGGGAGGTGGGGGGAAGGGTGGAGACAGGTGTGAAGCAGGACAAAGTGGGAGAAAAAGACAGGTTAGAGGTGGGAAAGTGGGTGAGAGGAGGAGGGAAGAGGTCCCACAAGGGGCAGGGGGTGGGTAGGTAGACTGGAGCTGTCAGGGAGGCTGCTGGCACAGAGCTGGGTCCAGGGGCAGGAGCGGGGCTGTGGCAGAGCCCGGGCAGCAGGGAGTGGGTACAGAGAAAGAGCCACTTCAGAGGTCAGCCTCTGGGGTCTCAGGTGAGAGGCACAGCCAAGCATGGCCCCATCACAAGCAGGGCAGCCTTGCTTAAAGGGCACTGTGGCTGGGAATCCAGGAGACTCGTCACCCCAGTTCCCTGGACCCACTCCCAGGGCAGTGGGTGGGGTGAAGGCCCCGCCCTGGAGCATCAAAGGAAAGAAGGTACAGGCCTCGATTGAGTGGAAGCCCCCTGCCAAGGGAGTGGGCTGGAGTAGGCTGTGGTCTCAGTAGGCAGGCACTGCCAGCAAGAAGCAGCTGCTGGGAGCACACTGGCAGAAGCCACTGGGGGGTTGGAGGACAGGGGATGAGCGTGTCCCCAGCTCTCAGGCTTACTAGAACCCTGCAGCATGGGGGAGCCCTGGGCCTGGGGGAGCTGCAGGCAGAGTCCCAGTCCCAGGTGCCAGGGGCTCAGTCAGGACCCAGCCACCAGGGTCTCACCATCCTGTCTGCACTGGCCCAGTCAGGGTGCCACCACTGGCATTTGGAGGCGATGGAATGGTAGCTGAATGGGGGTGAGTTTCACTGCTGGAGAAGCCCAGGCCAGGCTCCCCCAAGGCCCATGGTCAGAGCAGCCCCTCCTGGTCAGCCGGAGCCCAGCCCTCACTCCATCCTGGACTCTGACCGGCAGTGCCCCGGACTCTGGCTCCTCCAGAGAGCAGCAGGGACCATATGCTGGGTCCCAGGATGGAAAGAAGCCAGAACTCAAGTTCCTGGCCAGCTCAGGTACTGGCCAAGGGGGCGAGTGGACTACTTTCCCACCACAAAGTCCAGTCCCTGTCCTTCAACCCAAGAGCCCTGGGCCTCTGCACAGGAGCCCCTCCTGCCTGAACCTCTTCCTGCAGAGCCCCTCCTTTCTTCCCACCCCCGCCCCAAGGACCCTACCGCCAAGGAGGGCCCCAGGCAAGGACTTCAGAGCTGAGCGGCCCAGGGGGTGAGGGTTTCAGCTTTGAATGCTGGCCAGCTGGCTTCCAATCAACATCAGAAGCGCGGAGGGGGGGCGCATTTCCTGGCCTGGGCCCTGAGCCTTAGTGTAAAAGCCTGGTCATGCTAACATCACAGGGACCTACACAGGTCTACACAGGTCTACACAGCTGTCACTCAGTAAGCCCGAGAACATGGCATGGAGCCCACCCCGTGGAGGCTCTCTCAGACCAGGAGAGGGGCTTCTCTCTGGGCTGGGAAGACCTGCTGGGGCTTTCTGGGGCAGTGGGGGGTGCAGGGTGGGGGAAGGGCGGGCGGGCTGTAGGGTACCTTCAGCAACTTACCCATCTGTAAGTTCCCACTGCCCATGTCGCCGCTGCCCATGTCATCTGCAAGCCAGAGAGAGGAGACTCAGTCATCGATGTTGTCTGTGGAGCGCCCGCCGTAGGGTGTGGGGCAATTTTCAGCATCAGGCAGAGTGGGGACCATCAGTGAACACAGGACTATATCTCCTTCCCTGGGACCAGGGGGGCCTCCAGCAAAGAGGATGGGGGAGTGGATCAAGGCCCCAAACTCCAGGGGTTCAATGATCCCATGACGGCTGCCGTGGGTCCTCAATCGCACAGCAAGTAAAGAGAGGAGGCGGCAGAGTAAGCCCAAACTAAGCTGCTGCTGGGGCGTCACTGCTGACTCACAGCGGCCCTACAGGACAGAGGAGAACACTCCCTGAGGTTGTAAAGCCAGGAGTCCTCCCGGAAGGGGACAGCCTGCTCTTTCCCCACAGAGCAGTGTGTGGGTCTCTCAGTTAGCCGCTGGGCTGCAAGGCCTCTTACAGACGCAGAGTAGGAACACACACAGACCCCATGCTGTCCAGTGCATTCTAACTCATGCTGGCCCAAGGCGTCCCGGGCAGTCACTCCAAAGGACTTCCCTGGTTAGGCAACCAAGTCTTTCTTCCTCACCACCACTGGGTGGAGGTTTGGATGGATGGTCCTGTGCAAACCACACAGGGTCCTCCAGTCCGGCTAAGGGGAGGGATGTGGCCCTCGCTCTGTCAAGTGGATGCATCCACTGCCAGCCACCTACCCAGGCTGGTGCGGGGCATCCCACGCTTCAGAGAAGAAGACCGCAAAGCAGAGAAGGGCGGTGACCGGCCCAGGGTCACACAGGTGGTAAAGGGAGAATGCTGGGGTCACTGGGATCCGGGCTCAGGACAAGCACAGCCCTCAGCCCATCCCAAGGGGTCACCTGAGCAAGCTTCAGTGTCCCCTCCAGCACCAGTGTGCACCCCCGTCCCCAGAAACCTCACCTCCAGAGGCATCGTCAGCCAGCAAGTCCTCATCGTCAGAAAGGTCCGAGTAGCTCCAGCCAACCCGGCCGGCCGTGACAGTCTCAGCGTCCTCGGGCACAGACAAGCCATCATAGGCTCTCAGTGCATAGGTCACCTGTGGGAGACCAGGCAGCAGGCTGAGTCCAAACCCTAGGACCCCTCTTTAAGGGCAACGCAGAGTCACACCGGAGCCTAAGGCTGACTAGCCAAGAGAGCCAGGTCAGGACTGAACTGTGGTCTCCGACTCGGTTTCCCTAAATCCCATTAGCCCCTGGAGGCTCGAGAGCCCAACCCCGCAATTTCCCCGAGTGTGGAGGGCCCTCAAAGAGCACATAGTCAAGGGAGTCACTCTCAGAAGTGAGGGCTCCTCTTTCTCTGGGGGATACCGGGTGTCTGCGACATGAGCAGTGGACAGGAGATAAAGGGTTAACCTGGGCCAGCAAAGTCAGGGGACATGGCGAGTGGACGGTGCCCAGGGTCAGTGTGAACGTGACCCAGGCAGAGACGAGGGCGAGGCGGTGAAAGCAGTCACTTCTACCAGCAGCTCCCTGCTGGCTACTTGGGCCATCAGGCCTCCGGAAGGCTCAGAAGGGACACACCTTTCCAGCCAGGCACTTGTGGGTCACCCCAGCAAACTCCTCCCCAGCAGCTGGTGGAACCCCGCAGCCGGGTTGAGTAGGGTCAGCACCGGTGTGGTGTCACCTGCACCCCTCTCCTCCAACACGTGCCACCTCATGGGCCGGGCCCCGCCCCTACAGGCCAGAGGAGAAGGCTCCAGCTGCCACCACACTGGACTCTCCCAGGGCGGGACTGGGCAGAGCATCTTCCCCCTCAGCCAATCCCGGATGTTTCCAAGGGAGCTGGTGCAGGTAACTCAGAGGAAAAGAAACCTGAGCCCAAGGGACCCCCAATGAGTCTGAAACCTCTCTGCTGGGCAGGGCGGGGGGGGGGGGGGGGGCCTCAGGTAAGGAGAGAAAGAAACCGGAGTCAGCCAGGGCCTGCTCCTGCCAGCCCTTGTCCCTGGCACCGCTGGGCGTTTCCCCAGGCAGGGATGCCCTGCCTCCTATTGGCTGATCCCTCCTCCAGCACCTCCTCTAACTCCTGGGGTGAAGGCACACACCTCACCCAGCACAGTGAGGACAGGGGTGGAGAAGCCCGCGCAAGGCCACATGTTGGGTGGCACCATTCACTGAAGCTCTCCTGGGGAGGCTCCTACATTGACACCCCCACCCCAGCAGTAGTGGCCTGAGGCCATGTGGGAACCTTCTGGGCAGGTGAAAATGTTCTGCATCGTGACTGAGGGGGAGCCCCTGGGTGTATATAGCGCATCAATGAAGTGCACACTAAAATTGGGTGCGGTTTACTATGTGCAATTTACACCTCACCTGCCTGGAGACCTTGTCGGGACTCCTTGCTCTTCACAGTCACCCCCACCCCTTGTGACCGTCTGGACCCCACTGGGATGGGATCCACGCCTTGCTGGCAGGGCCTGTGGAGAAGCCACTCCCACCCTTTCAGCAGCCCGGGCTCGCTAAGTAAGTACTTGAAGACATGGCCCAAGATGCTGCGGCTCGTTCACTCTGGTCACTCCTAAGGACGCTCTGCCCGGGGGTCCGGTGCCAACTTTGCGTTTGCAGTGCTGCCAACCCCAGTTGGAAGCCTCTGCTATGGTCCAACACCCCTGACCCCACAAGCCACGGGCACAGCCCTCCTTCTGCTGCTCCTCCCCTCCCAACCCTGAGCACATCCCATCCCTGCTCTGGGGGCCCGGGACCTCTGGGGTCTGGTGGGCGCCAGGGCATGTGCTTTTGAACTTCAAGAACGTGGTGAGAAATACAGATTGCTGGGCTCCCTCCACCCCTGACAGGAAGATCACAACTGTACACATTAGAAGGAGCCCTGGGGGCTTAGTGGGTCACACATTGGGCTGCTCACCCCAAGGTTGGCAGTTCAAAACCAACAGCTGCTCCTAGAGAGGAAGAGGAGGCTCTCCATTCCCGTAATGGATTGCAATCTCAAGCCCACAGGAGCAGCTCTACTCTGACCCGTAGGGCTGTGAGGAGTCGGAATCCACTCGAAGGCAGTGACGCTGCCAGTCACTGGTTCAGAAGACGGGCACTCTGCCAGAGAACTGGGACAGGGAGGGAGGCGAGGGGCTTAGAACCAGGCAGGAAGCAGCTAAGGGAGACTCCATTTGAACAAAAAGTCAAGAATACACATCTGCAGTGAGGGGAGAGAGAATCTAAGAGCATCAGGACCTAGCCAGAGTCTCCTGCCCCCATCACCCTGGGACGCCCAGGAATGGGATCCCTCCATGTGCCAGCCTGCCCTTGCTGGCAGCCCACTCCTCAGAGTCTAAGAGCCAAGGTCAAGTCAGGGCCTGTAGCAAGTCGGCATGAGCAGAAGCTCATTTGTAAAAAGCCGAAGATCAAAAGATTCCAGCGGCTTCATCTCACATCTGGGAGAGAAGATGGAGCCAGACGGGAAAAGAGGCTTCCGGAAAGAGTCGCAAAGAGCCTGAGACTTGGACTCGGCACAGAGGACTTGGACTCAGACCTGGGAAGTCCAGGACCTACTTGGGGAATAAGAGCTAGTGTTTACTGAGCACTTACTCTGCACAGGCTTTGCTCTAAGCACTTTCCCATGTGCTGACCCAGGTGGCCCTGTGAGCAGCCCTATGGTAAAGATGTGTGTGTGTGTGTGTGTGTGTGTGTGTGTGTGTGTGTGTGTGTAGAGGTGGGGCAGGGGGCGTAGCAGAGAGAGGTGGGTAGGCAGCTTGAAGACACCTGCTGGGCTGGCTCTAGTCCGAGCTAAGCTGGCCGGCGGTGCGGTACAGCCTCTGTGAACAGGCGGTGGCGTTGAACCAGGACGGTGGTCACTGACAGCCATTTCCACACTCCTCTCGGGTACATGGTGCTTCACAGTTTACAAACCATTTCCTCAGCCTCGTTGTCACTTGACCCTGACACTGACCCTCTGCAGTCGCTGACCTTTGGCGGGAGCTGAGCCACACAGTAGTTGGGCAAGAGTGAAGTGTGTCCTTTCACACAGAGGGGTCCAAGGCCCTGGGAGAGGTAACATGCCCCAAATCACAGACAAGCAGCTGGCAGGGCAAGGACTGATGAAAGCCCCCTGGCTCCACGCAGAGCCCACCGGCCACCAGCAAGGGGCAAGGGCTGGGCTGGGCCTCCAGAGTGGCAGTGCCAGGAAGCCCAGGGCTCCTTGGTCCCCTTCCCCACACTGATCAGCTCACAGAGGGCCCTGAGGGAGGCCAAGTAGTAGAGGCCTGGGCTCGTGCAGGGTGTGTCCGAGGGCTCTAGAAAGGCTGTCAGCAGTTCCAAGGTCAGGGGCAGAAATAGAACCCAGGCTTCCTGCCTCCTAGCCCGTCTCCGGCTGAGCGGGAGCCCAGCTTCCTCCCAGAGGAAGGCCTTGGAGCCGGATGGAGCGGCTGCAGGGGAAGGGTCCAAGGGCTGGCCTGGGCCGGAGTGGAAGGAGCCAAACAGAGAGGGAGATTTTCCAGACCCCGAAGGTCCCTGGTAGAGGAAGGGGGTGGTGACTCATCCAGGCCAAGGCTTGGAACCACTGCTTAGGGTAGGAGTGGGGGTAGTGGCCCCACTGGGCAGGCTTTCCCTGAGTATAGGCGGGGCGGGGGCAGATGGTGGGGACACTGGACAGGCAAGGACCTTTGGGCGCATATAGAATGATGGGGTTCCAAGTCTTGGAAGAGCCCTTAGGGATAAGGAACTGGGACAGAGGCTGGATCTCTTCTCCTAACCTAGGTGGGGGTACAGAGGGGTCCAAGACCAGCTGGGAAGGAACTGGAGTGAAGGTGAAGGGTCAAGCTGTAGAGGGGTAACAAAAGTGAACTGAACCCATCAAGTCCATTCTGACTGACAGCAGCCCTACAGCAAGAACCGCTCCTCCTGGGTTCCGAGACCGTAACTGTATGGGAGCAGCCAGCCTCACATCCCTCCCATGGTTAGCAGCCCAGTGCTTAACCCATGCACCAACAGGGCTCCAAGAGGGGTGCCAGTCTGAGCCCTGGGGGAGGTGTGTCCAGATATCGATGCAGGGTACAGTATCTAGTTTGGGGGTTGGTCAGTTGGTTAGTTGTGGTAATATATCAGTAACCAAATATGTACCATTTACCGTCTTCACATGTAAAGTTTGAGAACATTGTGCTCATCCTATGGTTCAACCATCACCTAAGAAAGTTGCAGAATCCCCCCATCACCCTTCACAGAAGCTCCATGACCTCTCAGCACAGTGCCTTCCTCCCCACCCACCCTCACCCTACCCCAAGTCCTACTAACCAGTAAGATACCTGGGTCCCTACCCACTTGCCTGTTTCGGCTGTTACACCCAAGTGGGATCACACTGGCATGGTGAAGGTAGGTTTTGCCCTGTTTTGTTTTCTGAGTGGGGGCCGTGGGACTAGCGAAGGATGGAAGTGTAGATGAGAGTTTCTGGTGATGAGACAGCTTGAGAACAGCCCCCAGCCCCCCTACACACGGGCCTGGGGTACCTCACTGAACCTTCCCAGCCCACCCCACCCTCACCCCCGGGAAGGCTGGCGTGCAGGGCCCTGACCCTTTATCTGCAGAAACAAGAAACACAACGTTTCTGAAAACCGAAAGTGTTTTTAAAATATATTTTTGCAGCAAGTCCATTTGGTGCCAAGTCCTGACCTGAACTGATATGGAGCTATTAATATCTTATTCGCTGCACTTAGAGTGAAGTCACCGAAGCAGTGAGGTGTTTGTTTATGGGGCGTCACCTCAGAGTCCCCAGCGGGTGTCACATCACAGCTAGTAGTCAATGCCCTGTGTCACTCTCCCTACATCCGAACTTTTCTGAATTCCAGAACACATCGGAGCCACCAAGGTTTGAGTGCATGGGTTGCAGCTGCGCATGGTAACGATGTCTGTTTCTTCGCAGATCAGTAAACTGAGGCTCAGGGAGGGTCAGTGTGCAAACGGGATCGAGCCTGTAATTCTTACCATGCAGGGTGGAAGGGAGGATGGGTATGGATGAGGTCAGCCTCGAGGTCTGGGATGGGGGAAGGGCCTGGCTCTGCTGGGGTAGGTGCTGGCTGGGGGTGGGGATCAGGGCTGGGCTCCGAGGTTGATCCCAGGGCTTCGGCTTCCCACTCGGTCTGGCACACAGACATTCCTCACGTGCCTGGGGCAGCGGGCCCACGTCCTCCTCTCCCTAGTCTGGCCAGGGCCTGAGCCCCCAGCCACCCCCACAGCTGGGCAGGAAGGTCTGAGCCCCGACAGTCCCTGGGGTGGCTGCAGCTGCCCAGGGCAAGGCTCCAGGCATCTGGGCTGGAGTGAGCTCACCCCATCAAAATCCAGAGACAGTGTGGGGGTGGACACATGAGCCCTTGCCTGCCCACCTGCCTCTTCCCTGCTGCTCAACCAGAAGCCTGCCTTGGTCTCAAGGGCTCTCAGCCCAGACACCAGCATGTACGTGGGCTCATGGCCTCTAAGTCACCAGATAAATTGTCCCTCCCACGTGGCCATACTACAGGCTTCCAGACCTAACCCAAGCAAGCCCGAACTCAGCTACCACCCAAGCCCCTAGGGTTCAGGTGCCCCTGCCCCACCCCCAGGCTGCCGGTACCCTGTCCTCAGGCAGCAGGCAGCAAAGGCAAAGGAATCTGTTGGGACAGCACTTTGTTGTGGAAACCGCCAGGGCGGGTGAGCCCCACACAAAGGCCAGAAGACCTTTAATCCCCTGGCGGTTTGAGAGGGGCGCCGCCGGGCCGGAAAGGAGGTGGCTGGCACGCCTGGGTGCCCGTGCCACTTGGGAGGCCTGCCAGCTTCCCACACTTGGGCCCTCGAGGTGGCAGGACCTTCGCCAGCCAGTCAGCCAGGAAGAATTAGGATCCTGAATAAAAGGAGCAGGCTGACGCTCACTGAGGACTCACAACACGCCAGGTGCTGAGCTCAGCGCCACCAGGATCATCTCCATCCAACGCACAACCACTGCAGGGGTAGCCACATGCAGATAAGCAAACTGGGCTCAGAGAAGGAAAGTCACCTGTCCAGGGTCACACAGCAAAGGTTATGGGGGCTGGGTTTGAAACCAAGGCCCCCTCTGATAGCTCATTTCCCTCCTCAGCTAGCTCAGGACCAAGACCCCTGCATCCTCTATTAGCGCACATAAAAGACTGAGATCTGAAAGGGCTATGGGTCCAGCCAAGGCCCGGGGGAGCACTGGGAGGGAGAGGGGGGTGTCAAGCAAGGCCTTCAGTAGAGAGCAAGGGAGCAGGACACTGGGCCCCGAGTTTTCTAGTCCCAGCTCAGACCTAACTCACTAGGTGGGCTGGGCCAAATCAGGGACTCCCTTTCGTTTTAGCAAATGTTACTATATTCCTACTACGTGCCAGGGTTCCGCACAGGCCAGGCCAGCGGATACGAAGGCCAGGGCTATGAGCGCTGTGGGTTTCACGTGTTTTGTTCTCAGCGGAGTTTCTGGAATGGAGAAGCGTGCCTAGCACATAGTAGGTGCACAGCACACATCTGTTGGCTCACAGACGAGTTGAATGGACAAACTTTCCCAACAACCCTGGGCCACTGAAAAAGAAAACAAGATTCAGACAGAATCAATAAGGATTTGCTCAAAGTCGCAGAGCTAGAACGTGCCAAAGTGATCTCTGGGCCTTAAGTCCCTCCCCTCCATGAAACAGAGGGAAGCTAAAACCCAAACCCAGTGCCACTGGTCCATTCTGACTCATAGTGACTCCGCAGGACAGGGTAGAACCGGCTCTCATCTGTATGGGAGCAGTCAGACTGATCGCTTTCCTACAGGGGGCTGCTGGGATCAAACTACTGACCCTGCAGTTAGCAGCCTACGGGAACCGAAAACCAACCAAAACAAAACTCCGGCCCATCAAGTCCATTCCAACTCAGAGCAACCCTGCAGAACAGAGAGAAGAACTACGCCATGGATTTCAGAGATAGTTACGTCTTTAGAAGAGCAGACAGGCTCATCTTTCTCAGAGCGAGTGCTGGGTTCAAACGGGTAACCTTGCAGTTGGCTGCTGGAAGAGGGAAGGTGGGGGCTAAACGACGTGATCCCCGAAGCCCCTGTTCATCCCTTTCTCCCCTGAGTGCAGAACGCTCTGCATTGGTCCTGTTTTGCCTTCTTCCTGGGCTGGAGGGGAGAGCCCGTGGACAGGGGGTGGGGAGGCGGCGGTGAGCTGCTTTGGGGAGCGTGGCTGGTGAAGCTTGCGAGCGAACCCTGTGCTGACCGCGAACCTGTCCTTTCCCTGGTGAGCCTGACATGACCCTAGCTGCAGAGACCCCTAGCACCTAGCTGGGAGGGCAGGAGCCAGGGCACTTTCCTTGTGGGTCTCAGCGAGATGTGGCTAGAGAGATGGACAGGACCACACACCCAACTGCAGTTGGCCTCGGCCACTTTCTAGCTGTGAAACAACCATTTCAGGCAACTCAGGCACCCCGACAGGACTGTGGGTGAGCACAGGGCGAACCACAAGACGGGTGGTTCAAACCCACCAGCCGCTCCTCGGGAAAACGAGGAGGCTTTCTGCTCCCGTGAAGAGGTACAGTTCGGGAACCCGAAAGAGCAGGTAGACTCTGTCCTCTAGTGTCGAGATGGTCGGAACTGACCGACTGAGTGGCAGTGAGTTTGGCTTTGTGTTTCGGAGGGCCTCATTGCTGTGACCGGGGAGAAGCAGATGATAGTAAATCAGGGACAGATCACAACAAGGGAAAGGGCATGTCAATCACAGCAGCCCCCTGAGGTCCTTCTGTGTTTTGGAGCCCCTGGGGGCACCATGGGTAAGTGCTCCACCACTCACCTAAAGGCTGGTAGTCTGAACCCAGTCAGAGGCACCTCACAAGAAAGGCCTGGTGACCTAAAAGGTCAGAGCCTTGAAGCCCTTCTCTGCACCCGTGGCGGCGTCGTGAGTTGGAATCAACTCAGGACAACTGGTTTGGCTTTGGAACTACGTTCTGTGCTGGGCCCAAAGACTCGAGGATGGGGTCGACACACCTGGGGCGGCAGACTTTGAGAGGAAGATGGTGTGAGAGCTCTGCAGGGGGAAGGTGAGGTCCTCGCACTGAGTGGGGGACGAGGGGCTCGTGGGGAAGGCTTCCCAGAGGAACTGACAACTAAGCTGGGTTTGAACAACGAAGTCCTGGAGAACGGAGAAGTGGGAAGGACATGCAGAAACGAAAGGTGGGGACCTGCCTGTTCACGGAAGTGGATGGAGTTGGGTGCAGTGGGACAGGGTGTTCAAGGTGGCAGAGGATCAAGGGGGAACAGACTCGGGTGGGCTTATCAACATGAAGTGCTGGGCCCTGGGCTGTGCTGCTGATACGGTGCTCGGCACAGCACTCCCTCCTGCCCTGACAGTTACTCGTGAATGGGCCTCCCCTGGCAGCCAACGGGCTGCCTGCTGGCTTATAGGGAGGAAGCAGGAAGTCACTGGGAAATGCCACCACCCCACGAGCGCCAGGTGTGGCCAAGGCGGTGGGGGTGGCCCAAGCAGGAGAAGCTTCTGGGCTGGGCCGCCCAGCAAGAAGGTCCCCAGGGGTTGAACACTATCTGCCAAGCCCCATCGGTGCCAAAAGTGCCTACAGCGTTCACATGACACCTCCTGCCTGCAGCCCGTCTTGGTTCTCAGGTTCTCTGGCTCTTGGGGTGTCCCTGCTGCTGTGCAGTGCTGCTGGCTGCCTGGCTTCAGGGCCACCGAGCTCAAGGCAGCCATCCTGGAGGGGTCTGTAGCACGCCG
>NW_022111357.1:23398549-23408198 GCF_000313985.2 Echinops telfairi | reverse complement strand
CCCACTGTGTCTGTGAAATGGGACACCACTCACAATGACTACTTGCTAACGCTGCTAATGCTAAGGGAGGCCTTGCCCTGCTCACCCACGGCTTATTACATGCCCCCCCATCTGATCCCCCAATTCTCCAGCCCCATTCCCCACCATGCTCTGCCCACTTTGCCCTCCTTACTAATCCTCCCAATCTCTTCCCACCTCGAAACCTTGGCACTTGCTGTGTCCCAGTGCCAGTGGTCCCAGATATTCAATGGTTCACTCCTTCGCTTCTGCTCAACTGTCACCTTTGTAGAGCCCCATCCTGACTTGTCCAGAATCTATTATAGCTCTCCATCGTCCCCTATCCCTTACCTGTTTCATCATGACTCACTGCACCTCACCATGTGACATGTTCTATATTTGCAGGCATAGTGGTCCTGCGTTGGGCTGCTTGCAAACCGCAAGGTCAGCGGTTCAAAACCATCAGCTGCTCTGTGGGCAAAAGATGAGCCTTTCTACTCCCCTCAAGAGTTACAGCCTTGGAAACCCTCAGGGGCAGTTCTACCTTGCGCTACGGGGTCCCTATGAATCAGCATCAACTTGATGGTAGTGAGTGAACTATCCATTAGAAGCCTGGGTGGCACAGAGAATTAAGTCCTCGACTACGAATCAACGGTTTGTCACCTGAACCCACCCAGCAGCACCACAGGAAAAAGTCCTAGCTGTCTGTCTGTGTGAAGATTAGTCCAGAAAACCTGATGGAGCGGTTCTACTGTGCCACATGGGCACCGTGCGTCTGAATCACGCAACAGCACTAATGACAACATCTGTCTATCACCTCTCTCCTCCGCTAATTAGAAGGAAGTCTTCACATGGGCCGCAGAGCTCATGCTCACAGCTGGGCCCCTAGCTTCTAGGGCACTCTACCCTATCTGCTCCACTGAAGCTCTGCGGGGCAACTCGCCCACAGCTGTAGAGTTGGAAGAGGCCGGGCTGGAACTCGGGACTCCCGGGTTCTAAAGCAGACCTCTGTACTCCTGAGGTCTCCCCTGCCATCTCTGACTCGACTTCTGGGGCTTTCCTGCTGGAAGGTCAGTCTCTGGAGGGGAGAGTGGCAAGAAGTTGCCCGGGGTTACTGAGGAGAGATCTGTCCTGCTGCCCAGAGCCCGCATCCCTGAGGGTGGGCAGGGACCCAGAGACATGCGACGGCCAGAGCTCCGTTTTCAGGGCCTTGCGCAAGGTAGCCAGGCCTTGGCCATCCATGCAGCGCCGGCTCCCGTGGGTCTCGGTAACAGGAAAAAACAGGCTGAGTCGGCAGCCCAACAGCTGTGGCCAAGGCAGCCCGCCCCCCCACCCCCCAGGGTTTTCCTCATCTACTTCCGTTGGGAGGGTGGAGGGGGGGGAGAGGGGCAGGGCAGCCAAGCCAAGCCCTTGGTAGGAGACAGGCCTGTGGGCCACAGAGCTGGAAATAAGAGGAAGGCTCCTTTCTTTTTTTTCTCCTTCCCCTCCTTCCTTTCTAGCAGTCTCCCGTTCTCTTTCTTTGTGGCCAAAGTTCATTCTGGACACGGATCTGAGGGGCGGGACTAGCTATAAGGGAGGGTCCTGCATACAATCCCATCTGGAAAAGGCTGGTTAATCACAGCGAGGCGGGTTTTCTAAGTCCTAAATGACCGGAACATCACGATAGGGGTGGGGGAGTGGGGCACAATGATTTCGCGTTCCCCAAACATGCTTAACTTGGAACTCTGACGTCGTGCGGGGCTCGTAGGACTGGGGTCCCCCAGACAATGTCGGGCACGCTCACCCCAAAGATACTGCCTTTCCGTCCACTGGCTGCTGCTGCGGTGGTTGTGTGGCTGCGTCAGCGGATGCTCACAGCAGAAGGGCTCCCCGGGGCTGTCTAGGCTGTAAGTGCCAGGGGAGCAGAGGGCCAGATATCCCTCCTGCAGAGCCCAGCATGTAACTGCCGTGCCACCAGGGCGCCTGGGCTGCCAAGTAGTTCACCTAGAATTGGCTTGAGATGTAAGCAGTGGCCTCCTGCCTGCAGCGCCCTGAAGCTGGGCTCCTGAAGACAGCAGAGCCAGGCCTGCTGACAGCGAGTGTTGACGAGGACAATCGGGCTAGTTAGTGATCGGGGCCTGTCGTCTCCTCTGCTCGGACACCCTGTCATTTGATGAAAAACCCATCAGGATTGTCTTTCTGCTGCTTTCATCCCTGGCTGCCAGTCTGTCCCCCACAGGTGGGGCAGTCAGTCCCTGGTCACACTGGTCCCCAGGAACTCCTGCCTCAGAAGGGCAATCTGAGCACTCCGAGAGCTCACCTGCTGAGTGCAGAGAAGTGGGGGGAATGGACTTCATGCGGGGAAGGGAGAGCACAGGGCTGGTCTTGTCCAGATAGCGGTGTGGACCATGAACTCCTAGCTGGCCTCAGTCGCTTGGGCAAGTCCTGCCTCACCTCTGAGCCGCAGGTCCCGCTTGCTGCGGGTCGGCCTGCACCAGGGGTTTCCATTCTGTCTCCGCCATCGCAGGGGCCACTTTGGAGCCTGAGTCAAGCAGAGGAGGAGAGTTTGGAGGGACACAGAGAGTTCGGGCTCCTCCTCCAAATGCTAGTTGGCATCAGCCCAGACAAATGCATCTTTTCCCCACTTTATACACAACGTGTCTGGTTCTGCTACTTACTAGCTGTGAGGCCATGGGCACGCACACAGCCTCAGTCTCATTGATGACAGGGGCACAGTGATTCACAGTCACCGGATCCCCTTCGTTGAGTTAAAGCTGTAACAACCAGCCCCGAGCGGCTGGTCTTGGACTGCTGGATCCTGACGGTGCTTTGGATTGAAATAAGAGTTGCTTCTGCTTAATCATAAGTTTAAAAGCTGCCCATTTGGATGATTCTAAAGATTCTGGCATTGGCCACTTGGACATTAACCCCCCCTGAAATGTTAGGATTCTAAATCTCCAGGCTGTGGCTCCCGCTTGAAAGGTGGGGCGGCAGTGGGGGCTAGAGGAGGGAATTATGGGTCAGAATCAAGCCCTAGGAGCCCAGCTGTGGGGACGGGCCCAGCAAAGGGTTATTATTATCATCACCATCATTTACTTATTTATACCTGCCCCTCCCACCCCACTCCCAAAAGATTCCAGGGGGCTTAGGAGAGGCACACAACACAGGGAGGAAAAACAGGCTCCGTGTGCACACGAAAACCCGGCACAGGGCAGGCAGGCAGAACCTGGAGTAAGGTGTATATGGAAAGCACTCGCCACAGCCCGGAGGCCCAGGAATGGCCATTCCTTTGGTGCTCAGCTTCCAGTGGCCAATGGGAAGGAGGAAACTTGGCCAGTCTGTAGGCTCTGTGTCCCAGGAGGTAAAAACCAACCTGCTGCTTATTCCTGATGCTAAGAGCAGAGGGCATTCTGGGAATCCCATTCTGCCTGGCATCCCCTTGTGGCCTCATCAGTGAGGAGTAGTCCACTGAACTGGCACAGAGGCTAAAGCAATTAGAGGCTGGCTGGAATGGTGGGCCCAGAGAATACCTTCACCATTTTCACGACAGCATCCCCGGGCTGGGCAGGATTGCCCAGCCCTCTCCAAGTCTGAACACAGCCAGTGCCCAAAAATAGCCAGAGAAGGGAGAAGGTGCCAGGAGGCCCCAAGAGGGGTGGGGGCCCTAGAGAGGCCTGCTGCGGTGGAGGGCTGGGTGGGCCAATGCACAAAGAGGCACCTTTACCGGGCACATGGCCCTCCCTGGAGTCCCCTCTGCCCCCCTCCAGGCTCCTGAGCACACTGCTCACGTAGGACTCAGGCTGCTGCTCCGCCCCGCCCACAGGCGGGCCTTTCTGCAAAAGCCCAAAGGAGTCCTCTTCCTGGCAGGCACAGGGAGCACACCATGTAGGGGAGTGGCCCAACCTCCTCCCTGTGTCCCACCTCTCCTGTGGCAGCCTCCTCCACTCCCCTCTAGCTCCCTGCGGGTCCCTAGGCCTCTGGCAAAGACAATGGGGGTTATTCTGGGCTGCGTAGGGGTATTTAAAGCTCTGGCTGGCCTCATCCCTGGGGAACAAGAGGCCTTGGCCTTGGCAAGACCTTCCTGAAATTGTTGCTGCCCAGACTGTCAGCGGCTGTAGACGCTATTGTTCCCACCCTCTCTTGTGAATCCCTGAGGCCCTGGGGACTCCACACAGGTCTCCTCCTCCAGGAAGCCTTGTCCTCTAGGGAGCACTGGTGGCATAGGGGTTATGCATCCAGCTGTGAGTCAGAAGGTCGGCAACTCAAGCCCACCAGACACTTGGTGACAGAAGACTTGGCAGCTGGCTTCTATAAAGATTACAACTTACAAACCCTATGGGCCCGTTCTACAGAGCTCCTGTCCACTAGACAGCAGCGATTCATTTTTGTTTTAAGGAGTGGTCCTCCAGGGTAGGAGCTCTGGTGGCATAGTGGTTACATGTTGGGTTTCTAACCACAAGGTCAACTGTTTGCAACCACCAGCAGCTCCACAGGAGAAAGATGAGGCTTTCTACTACTCCTGTAAAGAGTTACGATTTCAGAGACTCCCAGAGGCAGTTCTACTCGGTCCTTCAGGGTGGCTATGAGTTGGCATTGACTTTGTGGCAGTGAGGCTGCTTTCCTTAACGAACTGCTTGAGGACGCCCCCTTAGACGCAAAACCCCGAAAACTCAGTTGAAACCCCCCAGCCGCTCCACACGAGAAAGACGAAGCGCTGCCTGTTTCTGTAAAGGCTTGCAGTCTCAGAAACCCCCTCAGTAGGGTGAGCCCGAGTCTGCATCCACTCAGTGGCAGTAGGTTTAGTTTTGCAGATTTACATTGATCATCTCACTTAATTCATTCCAACAATTCCAGGAGGAAGGTCGTATTATTCTATTTACAAGAGAGAAGGGAGTTCCAAGTGGTTAAGGGAGTTCCAACTTGCCTGGGGCCCGAAAACTAGTAAATGGCCCAGCTGGACCCCATCAAGAAGCCCATCATCACTAGCTCACTGATGTCAGTCAGAACTGACTCAGAGGGACCATATAGGTCAGGGCAGAACTGCCCCTGTGGGCGGCCGAGACTCTTAACTCTTTATAGGAGTAGAAAGCCTCTTCTTTCTCCCCAAGAATGGCTGGAGGTTTCCAACTGCTGACCAGATAGCAGCCCAATGCCTAAACACTATACCATCAGTTTCCTAACATTGCTAGAATCCTGCATAAACACGCCTGGAATAAAAGTAGTGGAATGAGCACTGAGCTGGGTGGGAGCCAGAAGCCTGAATTCAGGCCTAACAAGCTGTGTGACTCTGAGCAAGTCACATAGCCTCTCTGGGTCTGTTTTTCTCTTCCACACTTTCGCTTTCTCAGGGTTGCTAGTAGGATTAAAGGAACTGTAAGATGGGACGGGGCAGAGGCTGTGAAGGGTGATGGGAAGAGGTGCTGGGGAGGAGCGGGGCACAGCTCTCGTTCTGGAATGATGCTCAGCAGATGCTGACAAGGGAAGGCGGGTGAGAGTCCTGGGCCCGGCCCAAGGAAGGGGCTGAGGGGTGGATTGGGAAAGTCACCTCTGGCCCTCTTCTCTCGCCTTTCCCTGCTGACAGCTGCCGGGGCCACAGCAGGCAGGGTGGGGGGAAGGGGCAGGCTGTTTGGGGTCATCTCAGACCTCCAGCTGCCAACTGCTCGAGTGCCAATCTTCTGCAGTGCCCAATGGCCTTGCAGCCCCACCCCACAGCCCTTTACCCAGTCCCTAGGAGGTCTGGGCTACGGGTGGAGAAGGCAGGCGAAGGGATCACAGAGTGGAGGAAAAGTCTCTGGGCAGAAAGAGTAAGTTGACCAGGCCTTGTGCGGAACTTAGAACCTGGGCTGTTCCAAAGACAGCTCCCACACTCCCGGCCCCCACCCCCGAAGAGGGAGGTGGTAGGCCTGTGGCTCAACCCACCCTAACCCCCTCTAGTTCCCTCTGATCCCCATGGGCCCGGCTCCAGGCGGAGCCTTCGAAGCCTGCTCCAGCCCACAAGAGCTGCTCGCTCTCCTCTGAATTGCGGAGCACCCATAATTACCACTCACCATAGTTTCCAAAGCAAAAATCAAGAAACAGACCAACAAGGAATGCGTGGGCCACTTCCAGGTGTGAGGGGCAGCCTGGGATATGTAGTTTGGCTGCAGATATTCAGATGCCTGGGGCATGGCAGGAGTTGAGTGGGAAGACAGACTATTTCTATTAATAAATCACGGCCATCCTAGGAAATGGGTGTTGGCCACTGGGAGTCGACTGAGCACTAGGGGGTCAATCCATTTTCGGTGCGGGTGGCAGTGCATGGACAGCTGGAATTTGGCTTTGGGGCCAGTCGGACCAAGGCATGAACCCTAGCCCTGCAACTTCCTAGATGTGTGACCTTTGGCGAGTCACTTGACCTCTCTGAGGTCTCTGTTCCCTTATCTGTCAAACAGGGACCTACCTCACAAGGCATCTGAGGAGGAACAACAGGACCATCTAGAAACTAGGCCCAGAGTCAGGAACTTAGTGAGAGTGTCACTTCTTCACACCCACCCTCCCTCCACACCTATCCCTCTACACATCAACAGAGGAGTCGCTCCAGAGCCACCCACTCACCCGCACGAATCATTTCTGCCTGCTCCACCACCTTGAGACTGAAACGCAAACTCACGGCCGTCAAGCTGATCCCAACGCATGGCGATCCTAGGGGACGGGTAGCAGTGTCCCTGTGGGTTTCCAAGATGAACTCTCTTTATGAGTCGAAAGCCTCATCTTTCTCCCATGGAGCTACTGGTGCTTTTGAAGGGCTCACCTCAAGGTTAGCAACCCATCGCGCCACCAGGTGTCCTAACTTCACAACTAGGAAAAGCTTCAGAGAGACCAGCAAGTATAAAGCACCAGCAGGTCCTCAGATCCTAGGCTCAACACCTGACCCGATGCCTTCACCTAGCAGACACTGAGGCCCAGAATAGGGAAGTCAGGACATCAATGGGTCCCACCAGTGATGGAGGACCTAGGTTCAAATCCTACTTCCAACACTTACCCAGCACTGGTGACTTTATCTCATGGAGCCTTATTTCCTTCAGGGCCCCAAACAGGGTTACTACTAGAGCCCCGTACGCAGTTGTTGGAGGAGAATGGGACAATGCACGCCGAGGGCGCTGACCACGGCCGGGCACGCAGTTAACTGCTCTAAGCAGGTGGTGGATGCAAACTCCGAGCCCAGTTCTCTTGGGTGCTGGCACAGGGGTCTTTCACTTCTACAGTGTCTCCTCCTTCCCTTCTTTGGGTTCAGGGACTCCCCAAGGCCAGGACAAGTGGTCACGCACGAGGACTCTGGGGAGATGACACTGGGCTGGCCTTTGCTAGATGGTACCAGGCCCTGAGGTGCCAGTTTTGGTCTCTGGGGCTGAGAATTAGTCCCTCCTGCCCCTGACAAGTGCTCTAACCCCAGACAGACAGGATCAGACAAGGAAATGGCAGGAAGGGTGGTGAGGGAGGGGTAAGTGACCTTTGCCAGCAGAAGGCATCCTCTCAGGGGCTCTGATTTCCGGAAATGGTAGATCTCCCACTGCCTGTCACCTCTGAGCAGGAATGTCTACTGCCTGAGGAAACATCCTGTCCACCTGCCCCAGACAGCCCAGGGGCAGCCAGTCTCTGAGTTTCTCTAGTTAGAGGATGACTGTCATCCAAGGCAGTGGGCATGGCTGTAACTGACCACTGGTAGGAGGAAAGGGCTGGAAGGGGGATCCTGAACAGACTGGGAGCCACCCCTAACTCTGACCGGGTCGATCCTGTCAAAGGGGAATCCTGAGCCGCAGTCTGGGGGAAGGCTCTGATGCTGCAGCACTTGAACATGAGTGCTGGGGTGGGACAGGCCATGGCTGGGAGCCCAGCTCTGCCACTAGCTGGTCAGGTGGCCTTGGGCAAATCAGTGCAGCATCTCCCATACTCCTCCCATCTCTGCCTTGGGGCTGAGTGACTGCAAGCCCCCATCATGGGATCCCTATGAGATCCACGGAGCTGCACCATGAGTCACTCAGCACAGGGCGTGGCACGCTGGAAGGGCCCCCTGCTCAGTGGCTACGGGAATCCCAGAATCCTTCAGCAGACTCCTGCAGAGCCTGTACACAGCCCTTTGAACAGAGCAAGGACATCTCGCATGGCTTAAAATCAGGAAAGGTGTGTGTCTGGGTTTTATCCTTACTTATTCTATCTGTGTGCTGAGCAAATCATCCAAGAACTAGGCTGCAGGAAGAACTCGGCATCAGGATCGGAGGAAGGCCTGTGATGTGCAGATGGCGCGATCTTGCTCTCCGAAAGGCAAGAGAACTACCGGCGTGAACAAAGGCTGCAGCCGTCAGCATGGATCACACCTCAACTTAGAGAAAATCAAAATCAAACAAGCTGGGATGTACAAGTCAGCATGCTCCCTAGAAGGGAAGATGGTGAGACTTCATCTCCCGTACGTACGCCACACACGTTACCAGGAGAGACCAGTCCCTGGAGAAGGACACCATGCTTGGTAAAGGAGAGAGTCGGCATGAAAAAGGAAGACGCTGGAAGAGCTGGATGGACACCCGGCTGCAACAATGGGGTCAAGCGTCACACCGACTGTGAGGCAGATGCAGGAATAGGCAGGGTTTTCGCTTCACTTGTTTGTCAACATGAGTTGAAGCTGACTCAACTGCTCCTACCAGCAAACAATAACAATTGTACCGGGAAATCTTGGGGAGGAAACGGAAAAAGAAGTACATGAGCACATACGGTGGAATTTTGACATTTTAGCTGAAGCTGAAAGGGCCATTAAACTGATGCACACATGGAGGTCAAATGATGCTAGTGCCAAAAAGAGAAAGCTACCAGGAAGACAGGAGAGCCTGAGTGGGGGTAGCTCAAGAGGAAGAACCAGACCTTCTACTCCTGAAAAATCAGTCCCTGGAACCGCTCTGGCCCACAGGTGGGCTCTGATGTGCCTGGGTGCCGAGAGAAGGACTCCCACATGCACTCCCCTCTCAGGGCCAGCAACGGTCAAGGTCCTGGAGCAGTGTTCTTGGAATATTCTGCAAACAGTCGCGCAGCATTTTCTAGCCCTCCCAATGTCCCTCAGAAAACCAAACCAAACTCACTGCTCTTGAGTCGATTCCGATTCATGGAGACCCTAGGACAGGGTAGAACCACCCCTGTGGGTTTCCAAGATTGGAACTCTTTAAGGGAGCAGACAGCCTCATCTTTCTCCCGAGGAGCAGCTGGTGGTTTTGAACTGCTGACCTTGTGGTTAGCAGCCAGAGCTGGGTATCATTCTCCCCATGCCCCAGGTGAGGAACCAGAGGCTCCCAGACAGAATGGGGCTGCCCAAGGTCACAGGAATGACAAGGGTCCCAGCCCTCCTGGGTAAAGACACTCCTCAGAGCTCTCTGGAGAAGGGCAAAGAAGGACAAAGCTACCGATGTTGGAGTCAGAATTCCTATTCCCCGACAGACTGGCTGTGTGATGGCGAACACATCATCTTCCTCACTGCAAAAGTCTGTGTCGCCTGGAATGGACCGGAGATGCCTGCTCCATTCACCTGCTGTCAATGGGGGTGGAGGGGCTGGGGAGGAGGGCCATTCTGGGAGGTGCCCGGGTACTCCTCAGAGGTCCCAGACCCCACGCTCCTCCACTTTTTGCTCCTCCTGACGGGAGTGAATGCTAG
>NW_022111357.1:23388435-23398449 GCF_000313985.2 Echinops telfairi | reverse complement strand
CCCGCCCCCCAGTTCTGCCTCCACCTGATCCCTACTCAGACCCAAGGCCCGGACACAGCCAGGGAATCTGTCCTGCCCTCCAGCTCCACGTGTGGCCGAGGCCCCAACACCCAGGGCTCAAACCAGGTCAACTCCCTGTGTCCTTGACCAGGAGGAGGCTCACGTTCGCCCTTGGTTTCCAGGGGTGCCAGAGCACGCCAGCCCTTGTGGGCACTAGGCCAGACCCTAAGGCCCAGGCCAAGTGCAAACAGCTTGCTTGGCACCCAGATATGGGCGTGTTGGAGTGGGCAACCTGCCCACTGCCCCCATCACAACAAACCATCTCCACCCTGTGAGAGGTGCCCCGCAGCTGGCACCTTGGCAACTGGGGACTTCCACACGTCTCCCCACCAAGAATGGGCAGTGGGACCACGCTACGGGGCTCAGAGAGTCCAGATGCCAGTGCGTGACAGTGAGAATTGCAGAGATAGGCTGAGAGGAAGGGTGGGAAACAGGAGGGAGGAGGGTGGGCTGAACAAAAGCAAAGTCAGGGGTGGCTTCGGGGGTGGGGGGGGAGGAAGTCCCTGGGTAGTACACATGGGCCCTGGCGATGTTGTGGTAATGTACTGACAAGCTAACCTCAAGGTCAGCAGTTTGAATCCACCAGCTGCTCCTTGAGAGAAAGATGAGGCTTTCTACTCACAGTTACAGTCTCAGAAACCCACAGGAGCACTTCTGCCCTGTTCTGCAGGGTCGCTATGAGTCGGCATCAACTCAATAGCAGTGAGTTTGGTTTTCGTTGTTGTTTTCTTAACTAACCTGAAAGTTGGTGACTTGAACCCACTCAGCAAACAGGGCTGTGGCAGAAAAGCCAGGCTTTCCACAAAGACTACAACCGAGAAAGCCCACGAAGCGGCTCTACTCTGTTACCCACAGGGTGGTCCTCCGTCTGAATCAGCTCGACAGCATCAGTTTGGTTTGGTTTCTAGGGGAAGGATAGTGAAAAGACTTCCCCCAGTTGCCGTGGAGAAAACAGGATGGCAAGAGTGGCAACCTCATCCCCCTCCATCAAAGCCAGGGGGGTCTCTGGGGCCTTCCCGGCTCCACTGAATAAGGAGCGAGGACTAGTGCCGACAGCAACTTGGTCAAGGACCACACCCAGCCTTCCATGCACCAAACGGACTGGCGTCGAGTCAATTCCAACTCAGAGCAAACCTGTACGTATAGGGTTTCTGAGGCTGTCAACGTGCAGGGGAGCAGACAGCCTCCCCTTTCTCCCTAAGAGTGACTGGTGGGTTTGAACGATCGACCTTGTAGTTAGCAGCCCAATGTCTAACCCATAGTGCCACCAGGGCTCCTTATGATCTACTCCAGAATCACCCAATAGAACTTTCTGTAATTATGCAAATGTTCTATACGCGCGCTTTCCGATACCCAAGCTGCTGCCATATTGGACGGCACAGATGACCTCACCGCTAGTCCCCCAGCCAAGTCTGGAGGAGACTGAGGCTTGCCCAGGGCCGCACAGCTCGTCGACCACAGAGGCATCATCAGAAGCCAGGCTTGGTCTCCCGGCTTTGTTCCCTAGTCAGAGCCATTGCCAACACTGAAAGAGACTAACGGAAATTGCACCTGTGTAGGCGATAAGGCTGCCCACTTAATCAAGACATCGAGTCTCTTTGCTTTGGGCCCAAATCTGTCCGCTACACCAGTTATCACCCGCTGACCAGAAGCTCCGATGGGCTGTTTTGAGAAGTCTTTGGACATTTCGACATGAAAAAAGGGCAGAAGGATGATGGAACAATCTGATCGACACTCCCAGATGGTTTAGAGCCAAAGCTATGCGAACATGAGGAAGCTTTTGTGGCAGGAGGCTGGACCTGCCCGGCCCTCCCACCACCGTAAACCTGACCTCCACCCTGTCCCTCCAGCACCCTGCCAGGGGAATGCAGGCCCATCTTCCAGCCTCTAGGCCTTCCAGCATGCTGTTCCCATGCCTTCCACGCTAAACTGTTTAGCCATCCTGCAAGGTCCAGCGCACCACCACATGCACTCTGGACTCTTCCTGGATTCCCCAGAAAGACATCGTTCTCCCCACATATCCAGACAGCTTAATTTCTACCTCTAAGATCCCTAGAGTCCAGACCCTAATTACAGTCTCTGGAGTCAATGCCACTACCTCCTGCTGGAACTTCTGGGGGACAGACATCAGGTGAGTGGTTTTCATTTCTTTTGCATTCCTTTTTATCATACAGAGTTTAACCTTTGGATCCCCCCCAGTCTCCAGCACCTAGTGGATGGTGATCAGTTCAATGATAGTGAGTTGAACTGTAGTGGCTTAGAAGCTGGGGGACCCCAGGTCTGATGGCTGTGGCCCAGACTCCTGTGATCCTGGCAGCGGAGTCCCTTCTAAAGCTGCAAAATAATACTTGTCGTGATAGGAGAAAATCTGTGTTTCTTATATTTAATCAGCACTTCCACATACCAGCATCCCTAAGTGGTTCAAAGTGTATGGAGTTGGCTGCTAACCCCAAAGCTGGAGGTTTGAGACCACTGGGAACAAAGGGCTGGTGATCTACTCTGGAAAACTACCAGCCGCTGAAAACCTCAGGCGCATTGTGCTGCTCGGATGCACACAGCGACGCCGCCAGCAGGAAGGCAGCTCAACAGCAGCCGGTTTGGTCCAGACAGTTGACAAGTGTGCTGCTCTCCGCATGGCAACTGGAGGAGTTGGTAGGAGCGCTGGACTACTGATTGTCCAAGAGGAGGGAGGTTTGAGCTCATCTAGTTACATGTTGGCCTACTGACCGCAAGGTCAGCCTCTCTGTGGGAGGAAGAGGAGGCTCTCTACTCCCATAAGGCGTTCCGCTCTCGGAAGCCCACGGGGCACTGAGTTCTACCCTGTGCTATCGGGTCCCGGTGGGTTAGAATCAACTTGAGGGCAGCTTGAAAGGCACCTCGGAAGACAGGCCTGGCAACTTGCTTTGGAAAGGCCCCGCCTCGAGAACCCTGTGGAGCAATTCTCCCCTGCGCCCATGGTCGCCCTGAGTTGGAATGACTGAAGGGCACGTGACAGCACGTCCCTTCACAGGACAAAAGCAAGCATGGCATGAAACAGGTGAAAAGGAGCAAAAGTGACGTGCCAGGCACAGGGTCTGTCACCTGGTGCGTAATAAGTAAATTGCAGGTTTTTTTCTCCATACAGGGAGAAGCCTGCAGAACTGGGGGGATTTTAGGGTACTGCCTGAGAGCTGGATATGTGGTAGGTGCTCTTGGAATGTTTGCAAATAGATTAACTCAGGCCTGGATGTCCCAGGGATGGGAAGGGTGACTGACCTTCAGTAAGGTCAGGGGCTGAAGAGGGCTAACAGGGCAGCCTGCCCGGATGGCCCCTCCCTGCTGGGCTCCTTCCCCGCCCCGGCCCCCTCCCTTTTCAGGGCAGTGCCCCTGCGGGTACCACAGACCCCATAGGCTGAGAAGGTCTTTCCTGCTTCCGTTCTCTTCCAGGGGCAGGGCACGAAGGTTACTGCAGAATGCCTCTGCCCAGCGGTACCACCCCCGTGGTAAAGGGAAAGCCACAGGTCTGGGCTCATTTCCGGGGCACCCACACCCCATCTCCCCATCCCCCCCCCAGCTCCCGCCCTGACAAAAAGAGGGCGGAAGGGGAGGATTTAGGAAGTGAATGATGGGACCCCTACACTGGTCATCAGTTGTCACAACTGTCGGGGAGGATGATAAAAGGTAGATCCCAGGGCATTCACCATCCACACAAATCTGGGATTTTAACCGCAGCAGGTTGGGATAGGGCCTGAGTCCTATGAGTGCCCAGGTGATGCTCAAGCTGCAGGTGAATGTCCCACCTTGAGAATTAGGGCACCTAAAGAGACTGGCACGGGGCCTTGTGCATAGCTCTCCACTCTCACTGCCGCTCATGGCGACCTTATAGGACAGGGAAGACCCGCCCCTGTGGGTTCCCGGGACCCCAAGTCTTTATGGGAGCTGAAGGGCCCCATCTTTCCACCAAGGAGTGGCTAATGGCTTTGAACTGCTAACCTTGGGGTTAGCAGCCCGATTTGTAGCTACTCTGCCACCGGGGCTCCTGTTTGCACACCGCAGACTCTCCATAATGGTTCGTTGTTTCCC
Source organism: Echinops telfairi (assembly GCF_000313985.2). Lineage (NCBI taxonomy): Eukaryota > Metazoa > Chordata > Mammalia > Afrosoricida > Tenrecidae > Echinops > Echinops telfairi. The sequence continues at coordinate 23,394,327 of NW_022111357.1, read as the reverse complement.
GTCGATCATGACCCGAAAGGACCCTCTCTAACAGGGAACGGTCCCATGGGGGTTCTCACGCTATGATCTGTACAGGAGGAGATTACCAGGGTTTATTTTGCTCCTCTTCCACAGAGCCCTTGCTGGGTTCAAATGCCACGTTCTGTCTGGCTAAGAGGCAAGCACTTAACCACTGTGCCACCAGGCTCCGTCAGTCACAGTGAGCCATGCCTTGGCACGTCAGTGAGCCTGTGATTTATTCTGAGAGGGATTCAATTCTAGGGCTAGGAACTCCTCTCTCCCACTCTGACTGCTGATAACGCTGAGGGGTTCAATGAGGTGGAGGGACTTGTTTAAGCACACGAGGCTGCAAAGAGGCAGGTGCAGGATTAGAGGCCAAGATTGTCAATCCAGCCTTCCCATGCACTGTGCCACCCAGGTGTGGAGGTATGCAGCTAAGGGCACACCAGCCTACCCCTCAGCCTATCACTGGCCCCTTGCTGGGTATGTAGGGCTGGGAGTACCCACCCACACCTGCCCAGCCTTGGGCCCCTCCACACCCACACCCACAGTGGCAGCTCCAGCGGCCTCTCCCTTCATCACCTTATAAAGCGGCCCCAAGCCGCTTGCTCATCTCCAAGTTGCAGTTTAATTTTATAAGAAGTGAACCTCCTGTCCTCTCCCTGCAGCCTCAGCCGGACAGCTTCACACATTCCTGTTGCTGCAGCATTACCTAATTTAACCATGGTCCCAGTCCCAGCTCTCTGGCTCTCAAAATAGCAGCTGCCAGTGGGGGAAAGTGCCCGAATGTTATCAAAATAAATGGTTCGCCCTCCTCCCTCCCCACTCTCAGTACCCCTCCCAGGGAAGAACTGGGGATGGGTGGAGCTGGGGGGACACCCTCCCCCACTGACACCCACTCCCTCCATCCTTCCTGCCCTTTCATGTTCCCTCTCCATACTTGCTCCTGTGGGAGCCCTTTCTTCCCCCAAATCTTCCAGCTCTTTCCCACAGGCCACTGTTGCCCTGGTGACCCGGGATTAGGAGTCAGCGTTGCTTTCTAATAACCACAGTGACTACAGTAATGTAATCATCGATACCACTCTCCAGGCATTAATGATGAATTAAACACTTCCCACACCTTGGCCCTCTGACTTTTTCGAAGCAGGGATTAGCACTCCCAAGCTTCAGATGAGGAAAGCGGAAGTGATTTGCCCAAAGACACACAGTCTGGAAGTGAGGGAGTTGGGACAGACAGGAAGCAACATCCAGGGTCCCAAAGCCCAAACCACCTTCTCGCTTGGGAGTCCTCTACAGGAGGACAGGGCCCAGGGGCCTGGGTGCTGGAAGGTACTTCCTGTCTATCTGGTGTACACTAAAGGGCCTGGCGCCCAAGCACAGAGATCTATGATTATACTGCAACTCACATTTCACAGAGCATCCCCCAGCCACCATCACGCCCACCCCCCACCCCCCCAGTATGTCTCCGGGCCATAGGATCCCAGGTTGCCTGTCAATGTGTGCCTCCTAACCCCTGCTTCCTGCTGGTGCACACCATATGCGCCCTGAACAGGACTACACATTAAAGCAGGGAGTTCTCAGGCGACTGACATACCTCAGGTGCACCCAGTGACCAAGAAGCTGGAGGGCGGGCCTCCCAGAGCCTGCTCTGCTGCTGGCCTGCAGTAATCATTAACCCACAGACTGAAAGCCCAGGCACACCCAGGGCCGGCTGGACCATCCTGGGGCCACCTTCCTAGCCGTGAAGCTGGGTAGAAGCTTCCAATCTAGGGGAGGGGTTGGCTCAGACTGCCTGGCTAAGTCAGGCTGGTGTCACTGGGGCATGTGGTCCAGCAGGTACAGGAAAGGCATTCATAAAGCACCGGGGTCCTCTTTAGTTATAACCCTTCCTGCCCCATCAGGGAAGAGGCCTGGGTGGGGGCTGGACTTGGGGCCTTCCCAAAGTGAGGGACAGAACAAACCCCAGGTCCCCAGGTTTACCCAGGACCAAGTACCAGCTGCCTACGCTGGCTGTAAATCCACATGACTTCCAATCCTCAACAAACCTTTACAAAGTAGGTATTACCAGTACCACTGACAGACAAGGCTCAGACAAGTTAAGCTACCAGCTCAACATCACACAGTAATAAGTGATAAGCTTCAACAGACACATAGCTTTTTTTTAATAAGTAATAAGCTTCAACAGGACATATAACTTTGCCTTCTCCCATGACACTGCCCCAAAATGTAATTTGCTGAATTAACTAGTGGGGGCTGGGGGGTGGCTATCACTCCATTTAGAGACGCCTCAGGATTCATTCCTGGGCTGTCTTTAAGGACTTCGGCTACCTAGACAGAGCCCTGGGCTTTCTAAAACCCAAAGTGTCCTGGGTTCGGAAATTTCACGGAGGAGAGCTGGGGGGTAGAGAGGAGGGAGGGGAGAGGGAGGGCGGCCCTTGGGCTTTCCAGCACCTGTCTGGGCACGAGCTGGGACTTCTGGAGAAGGGAGGAGGCTGAGGCCCAAAGCTCCCGGGCCTGTGGCAGGGAGGAAGGTGGACAGGCAGCTCCCATTCCCCCCCACCACTTCCCTAGAAGCCCTGGTGCTCCAGCCCCCAGCTGCTAAGAGAATTCCCCTCAACTGCTCAGGTGAAACTGAGGTGAGGCCCAGGCCAGTAAAAAGCTTTGATCTTATCACACATTCCTGCCCCAGCCAGTCCCGATCCCCTCTCCCTCTCCCCTCCCCACTCACTGGGAAGTAGGGTGGGTGGGAACCAGGCTGGCTTAACCCTTTCGACCCATTTCCTAGAGCCAGAGTCTACACCTGAGCTGGGATCTCTACAGAGGGAAGAGAGGGAGGAGGAGAGGCGGTGGGGAAAGAGAGGAGGCGGGAAGGGCAAAAGCAAGAACTCAACCCCAACTCCGCTTTAACTCATTCAGTGCCACAGGACACGCTCCCACCCCCACCCTGCCCCCACCTCCACCTGAGCTCTGGGGCAACATTCATTCCACCCAAGTTAAAATAACCAGAGCTGGTATAAAGAGTCCTCATTATTTTCACATTCATGAGCTCATCTGAAACTCACAATGAAATCGGGCTGCTTGCCTCCCCACCCTGGTGAATCCTCTCCCCTGCCTTGGCCTGGCCCCCATGTGTAGTTAGTGCCTAGAAAGAAGGGCATAAACCAGAATAACAAAGCCTCAAGGATCTTGTGGTCCTGCCCGAATGTCCCCACCAGAAGTGGCGCCCTGTGGGCCCAGGATTGGTGTTCACAGCCCAGCCCGGGCAGCCCTAGAGCTGGGCCTACAGTCCACTGTGCTGAAGGAATGCATGGACCCCTTTTGCACCGGAAGTTAAATGCCTTGCTCTGGCTGGGGAGGCGCATCCCGACCTTGTGACTCTCAGCCCAGAGCTCACTCACTTCTAGGCCCGTGGGGGGTGGGGCACAGAGGTGAGCCCCCTGCAGGAGCACCTTCAGGACCACACAGAAGACAGGACAGGCTTTAGCCTAGGGAGCAGGGAGCATGTCCTCCGCCAGGTCTCCACCTCAGGGCCTGGCACCAATAGAGGAAGACACGCCAGGCCACATCAAGGGGACCACCACTCTCAGCTCTTGGGGGGACGGGGCTGTTTCCTCCAGAGTCTCTTTCTTCTGGCTTTGGCAAGGTGGTGCTCGGGAAAGAGCCCATTTTGCGGCTAGGGAAAGTGAGGCCTAGCGAAAAGGGCATTGGTCAGCAAGTAAGTGGAGTCTCAGGTCTTGACCTGGGGAGGGGATGTGGGGTGCTTGGATGGATGTCACTGCGGCTGGCTGTTCGGGGAACTCGCTCGAATTCTTTCCCAGTGCTAATAACTGTAGCAGCAGCTTGTGCCTTCCTGCTCACATACCAGTGGACAATGCAGAAAGTGTCGCCACCACAGGAAGAATCCAGGGACAATGGAGACGGCTGGACCTCTGCCCCCCCCCAGACCCCCCAGACTAATCCCTTTGCTCCTAAGAAGGCTGACTTCCTCCGTGAGCCTTTCCAGATCACTCAGGCCACATCCAGCTCTTCCTATCCTGACAAGCTGCTATTGTCTGGATTTAGAGCTGTACTGGCTACTCGGGGCTTTCTCACATCCTGCTTCCTCACCAAAATCCAAAGCTTCCGGAGAATTTCAGGAGAACGGGCAGAGCTGAGGTCAGCCCGCACTACCCTCTCAAGCGGCTTCGAGGTCCTCCGAAGGGCAGTGCACCTCCTCTCATCTGGGAAATGGAGGTCTAATCCGGACCCAGCGGATGGAAGGTGGGGCTGCTGACCACAAGGTTAGCAGTTCGAAGCCACCAATGTATTTCTCCATGGGAGATAAACGAGGCTCTCTGCTCCGTAAAGACACCCAGCCTTGGGAGCCCACTGGGCAGTTCTATTCTGTCTTCCAGGTTCACTGTGAGTCCTGGATGGCAGTGAGTTAATCCTAACCCCATAGGAAAGTGGATGATACTCATAAAAGACGGACGTAACGTCTAGCACATAGTAGGCCCGCAGGCAATGTGAACTAAATGAGCGCATGAGTGGTTGGCTGGAGACAAGTCTTGAATCGTTCACTGCACAGCGCTGTTCAAATGACAGTTTGGGATCAGTAGGTGGAGTCGGCGTCTCAGCTGGGCCAGAGGCTTCCACACCTGCTATGTCACCCCCCCAACCCCCCACCCCCGATTGAGGTGGGCATAGGATTGACTCAGAGCACAGCCTCCCTCGGAAAAAGCTCACCGTCCTCTCACAAGAACAAAACCTGCAGCCCACAGGGAGCTTGGGATTCTACTGAGAAGGTTCTCAGCGGCAGGGAATTAATCCATCTCTCTGGGGGCACTCTCTCCCTACATGGAGACAGAGGTCAAGGGGCAAAAGGCACCCAACATCAGAGCAGCGGGAGCTGGATATGCCCACACACCTGGTAGATCTGCATGGCTTGTTATGTCCTTGCAGAGACCAGCCCAGGATTGCTTCCCCTGGGGGTGCCCACCTTGAGTACTCCAGGGCTCTCAGATCAGCCTCTGCAGAGCCAATGGCCCGGACCCGCTTGAGAAAGAATGACGACTTTGCAGACAAACAACCTGGACTCCCCTCCCAGCAGTGCTGCATACTAGATGGTTGGTTTGGGCCTCAGTTTTCCGCCCTGCAGAATGGACACAATAACCCCACCTCACATGACTGTTTTGAGGATTACATGGGGAAGAGGCCAGGGAAGGGACTGGCTCAAAAAATGGTGATGGTGTCTGATCAGAAGGTCTGAACTGATGACCTGGGGGGCAGGGGTTAGCAGGAGGAGACCTCGGAGGTCCAGGGCAGAGAAGACACTGTTCTGCCCTGAGTCTCAGCTCCTCTGGCCAGATGGTGCTAGGAAGGCCGAGGCCTGGGGCAGAGCTGTCAGAATGCTAGTGACCAGAGGGGCTGGAATTTCTGAGGCCTGTTTCAGCCACCGAGCTCAGTGAGGGATCCAAGAAGCAGTATGATCCCAGTCTCCAACTATTTGAGAACTGGAAAAGCCAAACAAGGAAAAGGATGAGTCAGCTGGGGTGCAGAGGGGAGGCCAGGACTGGGAGGTGGGGGCCAGAGTCAGCTCCTTGGGGGAGAGCCATGGGGAGGTAGGGAAGGGTGAGGAAAGGGCAGGGACTCTGAGGAGGACTGGGAGGGGGCCAGAGGCAGCTGGGATTTCCCATTCCCAACGTAAGACAAGCATCTGCAGGGTCACCTAGGGCCACCTTGGAAGCCCTGTTCCTGCCCAGCTCAAGGCTGCGCCTCCCTCTGACCCGGTGGTTGGGGTTAGAGATCGCTGGGGAAAGCAGTCAAATATCAAAAATTGGAATACCTGGGCAGGATGGGCGGGACCCGCGGGACCCACCCTACTGAGGAGAGGACCCATCTTCCCCAACAGGC
>NW_022111357.1:23385450-23388296 GCF_000313985.2 Echinops telfairi | reverse complement strand
CCCCCCCCCCCAAGTCCTGGCAAGTGAGGCCCTGCTCCGAGGATGTCCCAGTTCTCCCACAGGCTGGGGCCCTCCCCCTCCGTCCCTCCCCGTAAGGAGCATGAACATCCCTTCTGAGCCACACCACTCGTTCGTTGCTCAGAACCCACCAATTGCACACATCTGGGAAAGGGACAAGGCTCCACGGGCCGCAGCCTTTCCCAGGCCACACCCTAGGGTGTGCCCCCCTTTCTCCCCTCCAGGAAGGAGCAGATCAGGGTGGAAGGGTGGACTCTGTCCTGCAGCTGCAGCCTCCGTGGGGGGAGGGAGGCCAGGGCAGACCAGATGCGGTTAGATCCTAGGCTCTTAAGTGGCAGAAGAGAGGCAGAGGGCGTGGGGTGAGCCCAGCGCGGGTCATTCCCCCAACAAGCATCTGCCTAGTACCCACAGGGGGCCAGGCCGGCCACCAGGAGCCCCCAGTCAAACACCACACTGGCCTTGCCATTAGCCGGGACCACAATGACAAGGTAGCTATGTGCTTTCCGGGCGGCGACCACCTTCCAGGCACTGCCAGTCATCCCACTGAGCTCACGGCCGCCTACCCTCTATCTAAGTGACCCTCTAGAACGTAGTGGAAATGCTCTTTTGGGGTGCAGGCGGCCACCTCTTTCTTCCTCGGCAAGGTGAATGGGTTTGAACTCCGAATTTTTTCCAGTTTGCCTCCGAGCACTTTAACCACCATGCCACCAGAGTTCATCTCAGAACCCCCTGGAAATCGGGCATCACGATCCCCACCCCACAAGTAAGCGAGAAGAAGCAACTTGCCCCAGTCCACCTAGGCTGAGTTAAGATTCGTTTTTGCCTATGCTGCTGTGAGGAAGGGGCGCCATGTCCGGTGAGAGCGCAGACAAATTGCAAATGGCAGAACAGGCTTCCTGGTTTGACCCTCATCCTCCAGGTCCCAGCAGAGGGCAGAGGCTGCCCCATGAGTCTGGGGACCCAAGCCAGCCCCTCTCAGCCTTCCAGGCCTGCGGGTTTGTGCAAGGCCATTCATTCATTCACGCAGCAAGTGTCTACTGTGCACCTGACACCTCCCTGAAGAGTCAGACCTGTTGCCATCGAGCCGATTCTGACTCGGGGGTGGGGGTCTCCAGAGTAGAACTGAACTCCATAGGACTTTCTTGGCCACGATCTTTACGGAAGTGGACAGCCAGGCCTTTCTGCGGAGGTGCTACTGACTAGGCTCACTCCACCAGCCTCTCGGTGGGTAGCCAAGCCGGCTTCTCTGGAGTTTCCCCATCTCTGTCTTTCTGGATGCTTACGCCAAAGATCCCAGGAGCATCCCTGATTCCTCTTTCTCTAATAAGCCAGCAAATCTTGCTGGCCTTCTACCTTCAAACCACATTCCGGCTCCAGCCACTTCACCTCTTTTCTGTTGCCAGTCTGAACCGGCTGTCTGTGGCTTAGACGGCTGCCTCCTGGCTTCTGCCCCTTCTTCATAGTAACCGCCACCATCGGGCTCCTTCCACAACTTCTCATTCCACTCATGACGGCATGTCAGGTCTTTTCCAAGGCTAGCCACTGCTGCTGCCTCTCCCCAGGGGTCCCCGACACATCCCTGATCAGAATCCCCCTTACTCCTGCTGCTCGGGCAACACCGGCCTAAGCACGCCCAGACTCCCACCTCCTTGACACTAGCTGTGCCCTTGCCCGGAACACCCTTTCTCTAGACATCTGTGGGTTCACACCCTCGCTTCCTTCAGATCTCCTGAACCAATGTTATCTTATCGGAGGCTTTTCCTGCCACCCCACCCCAACTCCACGCTTTCTCTCTGTTTCCTTCTTCAGATTTCTTCCCAGCACTTCTCACCACCTGACACGTTAGCTTCATTTGTCAGACTTCCTGCACTAGATATAATGCAAGTCCCCGAAGGAGAGACGAGTTTTGTTCTCTGTTGTGATCTCGGCTCCTAGAATGGGACCAGATGCTCAGAAGATGCTCAGTGAATAAGTAAATCAATGGATGTGGAGTCTAACCAATCCTTTGGGGACTTTACAGAATGGCGAGTCACAGACCTCAGCTGCTCATCTCTTCATTCAGCACACACTGCAAGCCTTTGTGCACCAGAAAGACACACACACACACACACACACACACACACACCCATTGTCATCAAGTCGATTCGGACTCGTGGCAAGCTGTCTGGTGCTCCACATGGTTTTCTTGCCTGTCTTCGCTACGGAAGCAGAACACCCAGCCTTTCTTCCAGATTGCTGCTGGGTAGTTTGAATCACCAATTTTTAGTTGAGTCATTGAGCCTCAAACCATTTGTGCACACACACACACAAGCCCCCGGGACTTTTATGCACTGGGGAGCCTCTCCCCCTCAAAGCCCAAGCAACAGAGAAATAGGCACCCTCTCCAGGCAGGGCTCAGGCAAGGAGCTCTGGCAGGTGGCCGGGAGCCATGGATGCCCTGGTAGGTGCTGAGGCCCCTGACCCTTGGCACAGAGGGCATCGGGAAAGGAGGGCAGGGTGGGTTCTGGGGGTGGCTGAGCCTTGAAAGCCCCACATTCTCAGGTCTCAAAGAGCTGCCTTGTTCAGAGGGTTTGCATTTCGGTGCCCCCGGCGGCCCCACAGCAGCCGGCATGGGCCACTCCCCTCTCAAGGCTGCTATTGACACAGCCTGACGCCACCCAGCTGGGCAATGAGGCTGGCGGCTCCCCGCGAAGCAAGTTCCACACATATTTCTGGGTTTCAGTCAGCCAGCTCTGGGTCCTGGGGGTGGGGTAAGGGGAGAGGGGGTCAGCAGGCTCCAGCCAGGCCCTGAGAGCAAGAGGGGCAGCAGGGCCAAAGAGGCCAAGGCC
>NW_022111357.1:23380732-23385331 GCF_000313985.2 Echinops telfairi | reverse complement strand
GGGGGAGGCGGGCATGGTGGGTGGGGAGCCAAGGGGCTTCTGGGAGGGGAGCAGTGGTGTCCAGAGCCCACATGTCTGGCCACCCTATGGCCTCTGAATCAGTGTCCAGATCTCTCCACGGTCTGGGAAGCCCCATCCGTCATTTTCCCTCCTTCAGCCTCTCTCTCTCTCTAAGAAGTCACCCTAAGCCTCAAGCTCCCCAGGGAACAGCCAGAGAAACCCAGGGAGGGCTCCTCCCAGGGGTCTGCCAGGAGCAGAGGGTCCCCTTACCTCCCACCACAGGGTGGTACCCAGCCTGGCCCACTCAGGCTTTAGAGCCCTTGGGTTAATTCAGAGATCTGTAAAACTGGGAGAATTCTGGATGAGGAAAGCGATGGATTAACAAATCTATAAACCAGTGGTTCTCAACCTTCCTCATGCCGCGCCCCTTTAATACAGTTCATGTGGTGGTGATCCTCCAACCATAAAATTATTTTCGTTGCTACTTCATAACTGTCATTTTGCTACTGTTATGAATCGGGTGCTACAGGCTGAGAACTGCTGCTATACATGAATGGGAAACCCCACAAGACTGCCTGTTCTTCAGTTTCATCCTAAACCCCACCAGGGCAGGCCTCCCCAAGAACCCCATGATGCCGGGGGGACACATCCTGAGGGCCTCTGTCCCAGCAATGCCCTGCCTGAGGTAGCCCCTGCGCTCCCGGATCTGATTCTTTTATCAACGCCTGCCTAAGGAGCCCAGGTTGCCCAATGGTTAGCTTTGGTGGCTGCTGTGGAAACCCACACGTAGCAGACCTGGCGAGCTACTCCAGCAATGCTGACCGCCTAGAAACCCTCTGGGCAGCTCTCCTCTGTCCCAAGGGGTCACTGTGAGGCACAATAGACTTGACAGTACCTAACAACACTGGTTGCCAAGTGGGCTAGTGGGGAGGGGGGGTGAGGGAACAGGGCAAGTTATTGACCCCACTGTGCCTCAGCTTCCCCAGCTTACAGAATGGGCCCTGGGTTAATACTATGCCTACTACATGTGACCAATGTGTGTACCGAGCACTAACTATCTGCCAGGTTCTAGGAATATTGCAGACACCGCAGAACAAAAGCAGAGACAGTCCTGCCCTCCTGGAGCTTACATTGGGGGTGGGGGATGGGGGGCGACGCAGATAAGAAAGGGTGTCATGGGACCAGAAGAAAAACAGAGCATGGTGGACAGCAGTCTGGGACCCAAAGGAAGCGAGGCAGTGGGCCAGGCAATATTTCGGGACAAGTGTTCCAAGAAGATGGACCAGCACATGCAAAGGCCCTGGGGTGGGAGTGTGTTTGACATGTTCAAGAAACAAAGAGACCGGTGCAGCTGGAGGAGAGGGGGAGACTGGCAGGAAATGAGACCCGAGTGGGAGCGGGGAGGCCAGGTCTCCCAGGCCCTTGAGGCCATGTGAAGTCAGGGGTTTGGTGCTGACTCTGAGCCACACAGGGAGCGGCAGCAGGGTCTGAGCAGGGGAAGTGTGGATGGGCGAGCCATCAGCACTGGGCAGCTAAGAAATGGGAACGGTCCATCTGTCTGTCACCTTCTTCCCTCTGCCAGCATGGCTTCCAAGCCCCGAACCCAGTCACCTACTGTTACTCTCCTTCCGCCCCTCTCCTGGGCCAGGCCTCAGAGCCACAGATCCCAACTTGCCTGTGCTCCGCCTAAGAACAGGCCCAGGCCAACCCAGGCGGGCCCAAGTCAGGCTCCGGCCACGACTTCCCAACACAGGATGGGGGACCTGCACCTTTGCCCTCTCAGCCTCTGCCTTCCTCCTCAAAGAATCCCTGGGGTACACTTAACTGAAGAAGGGGGGCAGTGTGGGGGAACAGCTCTGTGAAGGGGAGGGCTGAGGTGACTCTGCCACCCACGGAGGAACAGACAGGAAGGGGAGGCTCCGCCGGTTCCCTGCAGGAAACAGGTATCTCAGTGACTTCCCTCCTCAGCCCTGGAAAATTCTGTAATCACTGTGCCCCCTGCAAAATTCTTCCCTCCTGGCAGAGCTTGCCTCACCAGAGCAAGTCCAGGGCCCCAGCAGGAAGAAACGGGGTCAGCAGGCCAAGGCAGGTCCTGAGTCACCCAGCCCGGGCCCCCTCCCCGCGCCCCCTGTATAGCCAACTCCCCATCTCCTCTGAACTGAAATTGCTCCCACACTTAATCACAGCCCACTGCAGTCCTGTCGCCTGTCCGAAGGGCCATCTCACCCTCCTCATGTGTCCTCCCAGCACACAGTCCTCTACTGGCTGGTGCCTGTGAACTGCAGGGAGAAGGGAGAAAGGGCAGTAGGCAAGGATGAGCCCAAGGCTCGCTAGGACCTGGAACTAGACCCCTGATCTCACTTAGGGCTCGCAACAAACTTCTTGCTCCCATTTTACAGATAGACACTGAGGCTCAGAAATAGGCACTTGCCCCAGGTCACACAGCTGATAAAACGCAGAACCATTAGCCTGTAAACTCTGCAATCTACCACCATCAGTGTGAGGTGGGGAAAAGAATACTGACTTGGGTGTGGTGGCTGAAACGCTCACTAAAAAAAAAAAAAAGAAAATCATCCCACTACCATCCAGTTGGTTCCGCCTCAGAAAGACCCTCTGGAACTGCCCCTGTGGGTGTGCATACCTAAATCTTTAAAGGAGCACAAAGCCTCATCTTTCTCCCTTGGAGCGGCTGGCAGGTTTGAACTGCTGGCTTTGGGGTTGGCAGCCCAACATGTAACCCGAAACACCAGTAGGACTCCTAGCGCGAAGAGGGGCTATAATGCCCAGCGGACTCAGAGCTGCCTGCAGTCGGAGCTCCCACTGAGGCCCACGTGCCTGCGAATGAGTTCTGAGGAAGCAGACACCGCCTGTACTTACTCACCCGTCTAGCCAGCCCAGTGTCTGGCGCATAGTAGGTGCTTGGCAAATAGCGATTGAGTGAATGATCTGCTGTGTTTCCAGAGATCTCAAGGAATGCGGCTCATTGAATGAACAAGTGAATGAGACCATCGGTGGGCTGGTCGGCCGCCATCTGGGGACTGGAATGCCCTGTGTGGAATTCCTCATGTGCAGAGCAAAGAGCCCACCCATTCCTGCCCCTGTAAAGTCAGTGCCAGGCCCCCAGGAGTCCCTGGCCGGCCAGGCATGGAGGGGGAAGGTCAGGTGGAGCACAGGGCTGCTGAGGGCATGCCATGGGAGCAGGGACGGGAGGGGCACTTTGGGGAAACAAGAATTCCACATTGGGAGCAGCATGCTCAGGTGGGGGCAGCTGGGTGGTCCCTGCTGGATGTGTCCCTGTGGTGAGACACTAAGGCAAAAGATCAAGGATGCTGCCTAAATGTGGGATGGGAAAGGATGGACCAAGAGGAATAAGGAGTCCGGCCTGGGGTGACTCATCAGGAGGGCAGAAGTGAGAGGGAACCAGCCAGGCGGGCACAGGGACTCCAGGATGGCCTTCAACTCAGTCACTCAGTAAACACTGGCCCGGCCAGACATGTCCCTCTGCTGGCTCCGAGGACAGCAGGGTGGTGGCAGGGACCTCCGACCACCTCAAAGGGGGTGGGGGCACTCTACGACTCACTCCTCTGCAGCAGCAGGCAGGCCCAGCTCCCCAGATGTGCCTCCACCCACTCCAGCCACTCTTTCCTTGTCCACTGACCCTGCCCCACCCTTTTTGCTCAGGTCCTCCTGGGGCCTCTCCTGGCCAAGCCCTTCTAGGCCTCGGGATTCCTGAGCGCAGGAATCTCTTTCTCTGAATGGGCTAATCCAAGCCCTGAGCAGGGCCAGGGCCAGGGCCAGGGCCAGGCAGGGGGCTGGGGGCTGGAGGCTGGGGGTGGGGAGGCCGCAGCTTTCGAACCTGGGCCCAACACGGAGTGGCCACACCAGGCACTTTCACTCCACTCCAGTCAGTCCTCTGAGCCACCCTGAGGCTATGGAATTTAAGGCCATGCAATTCACAGTCAGTCTCCGAGAGGTTTACTGGCTTGCCTGAGGCCACACAGCTATTAAGTGACTAGCTGGGATTTAACTCCTGATCGGGTTGGATTCCAGGGCCCCTGGGTGGTCCATACAAACCTCTCAACGGTCCCCTAAAGTTCTTAATTGTCCCTGACCAGTTACAAGCGCCCCAACGGAAGGGATGGTAAGGTAAAAGGTCGCCTGAAGCTTGATAGGGTCCCTATCACCACTGAGCGCCCCTTCTGCCAAGTTGGCACAGAAAGATGTGCCCTAGTCCAGCCAAGTTCACACCCTGTTCGAAGTTTCTCTGCCTGGTCCCCTGGAATGGCAGGCCGGGCCATGCCCAGCGCAACAGCGAGACTCGGCAACGTGGCCAGGAGACCCACGGGCTCCCTCGTCGGCCAGCCCCTCCTTCGGCCTGACGCGGGGTCCCAGCCAGCACACACACACACACCCACCCCCGCCCCAAGCAGTCCCACAGTGCAGGGGGACGCCGACTGGCTGGCTCGGGATCCCTGGCGGACGCCGCCATCCCAAACTGGAGTCCCGACCGCGCAGCCTCGAGGGGGCCCCAGCCAAATCGGCTAGCTCGGCGAGCAGGGCCCGGGGACGCCCCCCGCCCCTCGGCCCCGGGCACTCACC
>NW_022111357.1:23374493-23379623 GCF_000313985.2 Echinops telfairi | reverse complement strand
CACACACACACACACACACACACACACACACACACACACGCCCCCTTTACAGGGGACCCTCAGCAGTTACTGAAGGCCCACTACCAGACCCATGGTGACTCACAGAGCTCACGTCCCAGAGCCAGACATAAGAGATACACCAATTCACACCCCTAGCCCCAGCCCCTGCACAGTCCGATCAAGCGCAGATGCTTGGGCAGTAGATCATAGTCCAACCGTTGGATGCACCACACCATGTACACCCACCTCCAGGTCTCCTTTTCTGATTGAAAATTTCCAGGGCAGTCCCAGGCTGATGAGTGGAGAAAAAAATAAAAAATAACTGGTGTGTGGGTCTGTTTCCTGAAGCTTTGAGGAAAATCTTTGAGTAATGACAGAGGGAGGGGAATACAAACTGAAGTTTCCATTGTTTCTTCTGAGAGTTGCTAGGTCCCAGAGACTGGGTTTGCAGCCAGGAGTGAGGTGAGCAGGGGGCAGAAGCAAATGCCCCATAACAAAAGGCCTGTTCCCTGACAAGGTCCTGTGGGCCTCTGGGCATCTGAGGGCCTTTCATCCAGGCACCTGGGGGGTTGGAAAAATGCTTGCCTCCTGATCTCCCATCCCAGCCAGATGTCTCATCTCAAAAACAAAACAAAACAAAACACAAAACAACTGGGGTTCTTCTCCACCCACCCTGTTGGGGCTCACAGCTCTGAGGGGGAGAAACTGCATCTGAAGTAGTCCAGTCAACTCCTTGGTCCCAACCCAGACCCCAGGCACAGCACTAAATAAAGTCCTATTTCAAACAGGGGGGTCGGGTGGACAGGAGAGGGCCCTTCACGCTCTACTCTCAGCAAGCCCCCAATCTATTGGGGAAGGGAGACATTGTCCCTGACTTCGCGGAGTTCTCAGTCGGATAGAGAATCTCAGCTTCACTAACGACTCACTGCTTAGTCTTGAGTAAATCGTTCCACTTCTCCATGCCTGTTTCCTCATCGAAAAGCTAAAATCTCCTTCATAGTGATCATAGTGTTCTTACGAGCGTTGAGATCCATATCTTTATATATATGGATGGATAGATATATGCGTACAAGAGAGAGAAGTCCAAGAAAGCGCTAGACAGATGGTAGCCATGTCTGTAATCACTATTTCTGACGTGGTTCCAATCTGCCTTCCCTCAGGGAGCTCCCAGTCTAAGGTGAGGAGCAGCCTCTGCACCCAAAGGTCTTCAGACGGTCAGAGGAGGTAGCCTTATACATGGAAACTCCCTGTCTCACGAGGAAGGCTTCTAAGCACCGCTGAGCTGACTTCAGACTTGGCAGGGAGCCAGCTCTGGTGGCGGGCTTTTTCCAAGGCTTTGGCTGTTGGTGGAGGGTCAGCGTTCATGACAAATCACATTTTGTGAGCTGCCTTGGGTTCGTTCCCCACTCCGGGCCCTTTAAGTACCGGAGCTTAGGCTTCTTGGATGATTTGCTCATGAGCAAATGGGGAACAAGCAATCCTTTGTAGACGTTTGGTCAAGACTAAGCCAGAGCTATAAGTCTTGCTTCCTAAACGGAGGAAAGGAGGCCTGGAAGGGGCCCGGGCTGCCACAGAAAGCAGGAAAATATGCCTAATCGAGACTTCCAGAGTGACTCCACCCCACCGCACCCCTGAGGCTTGGTCATCCACCTATTTAGTCTGCATCCTCTCCCTTCCTCCTAAGAGATTTGGCCGGGTCTGTTTTATTTTGCGGTCCTTGATATCTTTAGTGACACTCTCAAGTTGCCTTGGCTTTGCTCTCTCCTCATATGCCTGGAAGAGCCGCAGAGGCAGAGCTTGTGGGTCGTGCTGAGCCTCAGCAGGTGCCGTCATTGCACTGTGTAGACTCACGGCCCAGGGTGCCCTCATCCTGTTTAGGAGAGAGACGCAGCCCGGGCTCCCACACGGTTCCTGAAACAAGGGGAGGCTGCAAGAGTGGGTAGGCCGTGATAACCGAACCACCTGAGAAGCCGGAGCTGGGGGACTTCTGGAACGAGCAGCATGGATGTGTCTCATCTGTTTGCTTCTCCCAAACGGGCAGGTCTCAACCTCTCCTGGCTTCCCCTCCCACTCCGAATCTTTTCTCTGCCAAAGAGTTTCTGTTCACTTATCTTACTTGTGTTCTTTGGTTCGTGCATTCATTCAAGGTGGCAGTGGATGGCCGAGCAGGTTGTTGACTGAACGAGTGAACATGAGATGGTGCCACGTCGGCTCAGAGGACAGGGGTGGTAGTGGTGCTGGGGGCTCCTTTTGCTAACACGCACAAAGGCCTTGTATGGGCCAGCTGTACTCTTCATTCATTCCAGAATGAAAGTCAACGCCCACTACATGCAAGGGTTTCAAGGCCTGTGGAAAACAGATGATGGCCGAGTAAGGATATGATGCCTCTGTGTGGGAGAGGACGTTTCTGTGAAAAGGAGTTGGGATGGAAGAAAAGAAACAAGAAGAGGAGGAAGAGGAGGGAGCAAAGGGCCCCCAAGACTTAGCAAGACCCCGGCCTGCCCATCTCCTCTCTCCAACCACATCCCGCCCCATCCCACATGGCCTTGGCACAGGTTGGTCCTTTTCAGTGTTCATTCCCTCCACCACCACACCTTCACCCTGTGCCTCCTGCAGGATTCAGTTCAAACACTCATCCTCCTCCGAGAACCTTCTCGGACCTCCCCCCCACCACCTTCCGGAAACCCCAGCGCCTCCCTCTCTGAACATTTTGACGACTAGAATTGTTCAGAAGATGGATTAATCTAAGAGGTGTGGTGAAGGCCGGGATCCCGTCTGCCTTGTTTCTAACTTGCTCCCAAAGACCATGTGCCCACAATGCCTGGCACAGAGTTGGCACGCCAGTGCTTTCCACCTGAGTGAAAGACTGAGCTGCTATAAGCGTGATGAAGGCGTCGCTCGGACAGTGAGGCCTGGGAGAACCGGAACTCCACGGGACTGCCTGGTTCTTCTGGGTCCTGCAAAATGTCCACCTTTGACAGGATATAATCTTGAGACCTTTTTTTCTTTTGCCAGTTCTAATGGAAATTACTAGTTTTCCTACCAGCCTTAGACATGTTCTATCTTTTGCAGGTTTCACTATATTTGGTGGCATAGTGGATTACGTGTTGGGTAGCTAACTACAAGGTCAGCAGTTCAAAACTACCAGCTGGTTTGTGGAAGAAAGATGGGGCTTTCTACTCCCGTAAAGAGTTACAGTCTTGGAAACCCACAGGGGCAGTTAATAGTGAGTTTTGGTTTGGGGGACAGAGGTTATCCCCCCACTGTGGGACACCCCCACTGTCTGATCATCAACATTGAGTCTCATGTGATCACTACCACAGCCTTGGGTGGGAGACAAATAAGTATATTTTATGACCCACTTGGGAGGCACAAATGGTGGGCGATTCAAACTCACCTGGTCGTACCTGGGGGAAAGGCCTGGTGATCTTCTTCGTGAAGATTACAGTCAAGAAGAGTCGATGGAGCAGTCGTCCTGTGGGCCACGTGGGCTTGCCACAAGTCAGAATCGACTCAGCAACAGAGGGTTTGGCTGTGTTTTCTCTCAGAGGAGGAGCCTGAGGCCCGGGGGTGACGCGGTCACACAGTCAGAAAGCGGTCCAGCTCGGGTTCACAGTCACGTCTGTCTGACCCTAAAGCCCACATTCTCGATCACACCCCATTCTGCCTGTACCTGGGTTCTTCTCCACTGTGCCAGTTCCTCCAGGCCCAGGCAGACACGCGAGCCCTCTGGAAAGAGCCTTGGGTTTGTCCCTTCTGTCCCTGACATCCGCCTTGCATCCCGACTCTTCGCCATTGCCCTCTTGCTGAGCTCTGGCCTTGGGTGTCAGCCCCAGTACCCACCCTGTGCACCCACGGGCCACCTGCCTTCCCTGATGCTCCTTGGAAAGGGGGTTTCCCAGGCAAAGCCACGGGGGAAACCCTGCACTCATTTCCACACTGGCCATCTCAAGGGACCCCAACAAGGGATGGTGTCTGAGTAGGCCCCCTTGCAGGCATCTGACTGACCCATGCAGGTTACTCTGGACTTGTCTGGCCCATGTGAGCACGGACGTGTTTATGCAGCAGCCCTCCGGCATCTCGCAGGACTGCCGTTTCTTCTCACGCTTTGCACACACTGCTCCGGAGCCTGGCTCTGACGCGGACCAGAAGTGGGTTGTATGATTTGAAATGGTCGCGCATGCCCCCACCCCCACAACTCCCCCCAGCCAGGCTGGAATGCCTATGGCCTCCATACATCCCCTCCCCCCAACACACACACACACACACACACACACACACACACACACACACTCCTGCCCTCATGACCCTGTGTCGGCTATGGAAGACCTCTGTACCGGGCACACAGCTGGGGCTCCAGACATGGTCATGCACCTCCCCATGGGACTGCAGGCCCGTGCATTGCACCCGTCTGCAGTCAGTGTGAACGTCAGATTTTACGTCTGACCTTTCTCACCTCCCTTCCCCTTCGCCGCCTCAGAAAAACACAGTCCTGTGTGTACATAAAGACCAGAGCTTCTCCAAACAGGGTTCGTGGCCTGGGCCAGCCCGCTAACTGTGCATTACTGTACCTGTCAGTACGGCTGGCACGTCTTCTTCTAGCAATCCCGGCTTCCCGTGGAAGCAGCGGGTGCCTTCACACTGTCGTAGGTCCCCACGACAGATCCTCAGTGCGGCAGCAGTGCATGGGCCACACCGACAGCGCCCTTGCGTGGCGTATTTTGAGGACTGCCATGGTTCAGTGGTAGACGTCTCACCTTCCCTGTAGGACACCTGGCTTTGATCCCAGCAAAGGCACCTCAAGTGAAGCTACCATCACTGTCAGTGGAGGCTTGTGTGCGACTGTGACGGTGAGCAGGTATCAATGGAACTCTAGATTCGCTGAAGACAAACCAGGAACAGTCTGACAACTGCCTTCTGAAACCAGCCAGGCACCCCAGGTCCCTGTCTGCTGTGTGTGGGAGACCATGTGGGTACAAGGGGCCCCAGTCTGCTGTGTGTGGAAGACCTGGTGGGTCCCAGGGATCCCAGTCTACTGTGTGTGGGAGACCGTGTGGGTCCCAGGGGTCCCAGTCTGCTGTGTGTGGGAGACCGTGTGGGTCCCAGGGGTCCCAGTCTGCTGTGTGTGGG
>NW_022111357.1:23372344-23374351 GCF_000313985.2 Echinops telfairi | reverse complement strand
GTGGGTCCCAGGGGTCCCAGTCTGCTGTGTGTGGGAGACCGTGTGGGTCCCAGCGGTCCCAGTCTGCTGTGTGTGTGTGTGGGGGGGGGAGGTGTCACCGTGAGTCAGAGGCCGACTAGACAGTAGCTAACATCATATCTTTACACTTGACTTTAGGCTAATGACTGAGAAGCGGTCTCTTTGTAATAATTACTCACCATTGAGTCTTATCAGTACCCCCACAGTTTGTTGATCATGTGCGACTGTCGGACATTTGGGCCGTGTCCAGTCTTTGTCACTAGTCCGGCACCGCTGTGCACGGCTACATGCGGACACGTGTGTTTACCTCTGAGGCTCCCTCAGTGTGTAATTAAGGAGCACACGTCAGTGCCCAGGGAGGTGGGGTGGCCTCCACAGGGTCACCAGTGGCGGAGACCAGCCTCCCGCCCAGGTCTTTGATGCCCCCAGCCCCCCCACCCCCAGCCCTGTTCCTTCCTCCTCCTGCACTGCCCTTCTTCCTGGCCCATGCCCGTCCCTTTCATGAGTTCCTTTGCTCTCTTAAGAGCCGTCTGCAATTTTCCCACATGTTGTCTTTCAGAGGTTGCGAGAAATCCTTTTGGAATGTCCTGTGCCTTCTCCCTCTGAGTTCCCGGCTTTGTTCGATTGTTCACAAGAAATTCCTGCCCCGCTGGGAGGGGCCCAGTAGGCAGTTAACAGAGTTTGCCAAAAATGGTGGTACCAACTCCGGCACAGCCAGTATCGGAGGCTCTTCCCCGCTCCTGCAGCTGGTGACTGAAAGGAGAGCAGAGTAGATGCAGTTTGGTGGGGGTGGGGGTTGCGTGCACCCACTCGCAGCTTCACGTTTTCTCTCCCAAGTGAGCAGGAGCAGTCGTAGGCACGTAGCAGGGATACAGGGGCACCTTGGAATGGGGTGAGAGGTGGGGTGGTCTCAGGGTGGTGGGTTGGGTTCCAAGGTGAGGAAAGGTCAGGGGCAGCGCAGGAGTCGGAACAGGATGATCAGATCCATAGAGCAGTTGCTATTATCATTTGGTGTAATCTAGGTGAGTCAGACTCATAACAGTCCCATGAGATAAAACAGAACCACCCAGAGGCTTTCTGGACTGTGTTCTTTCTGGAAATGGAGCAGCTGGAGCTACTGGGTGGGCTTGAAATACCAGCCTTCGGCTAGCAGCTAAGTGGCCAGCCCCCACGCCATCAGGGTTCCTGCTATCACACAGGGACCTTGCTAATGCAAAAGCTGCTTTTGGGGGGCGGGGAAATGAGGAGCTGATATTAAGGGCTCAAGTAGAAAGTAAATGTTTTGAGAATGATGATGGCAACAAATGTACAAATGTGCTCGACACAATGGATGGATGGATGGATGGATGGTGCTAAGAATTGTACGAGCCCCCAATAAAATGATTTTTTTTTTTTAAAAAAAAAGCTGCTTTTGTTTTCTGGGGCCTTACGATAGTGACAGCAAATGACCGCTTCGGGTTTCTTAAAAGAGACACTCAAGTTCTTGAATATCGCACATTTATTTGAGGCGCTCTGGTGGGGCTGTGGGTTAGGAACTGGGCTGCTAACCACACAGTTAGCGGGTCAACCCACCAGCTGATCTGCAGGAGAAAGATGAGGCTCTTTTATAAAGAGGTACCGTCTGGAAAACCTTATGCAGGGTCACCGTCGGTTGGAATAGACTTGACGGTAGTATGTCTGGTTTTGAAGTCCCCCCAATGATCCCACTGATGGAGCTCCTGGGTCTCACTGCCATTGAGTTGATTCTGACTTACAGCCACCCTGTAGGGCTGGGTAGAACTGCTTCCTGTGGGTTTCTGAGGCTGTAACTCTTTGTGGAGTAGGGAGTCTCATCTTTCTCCACCCAAGCCACTGGTGGTTTAGAACTGCTGACCTTTCAGTTAGCAGCCTGAGTTAGTTAATTGTGCCAACCTGGCCGATAATCACATGTGGGGCTAATTGAAAGGCGGAGGGATAAATGGGTGGTGAGCCTCGCCTTTCTAGTTCTCG
>NW_022111357.1:23356894-23372036 GCF_000313985.2 Echinops telfairi | reverse complement strand
TTATACATGAGTTGCTGTGGATTTGTTTCTCTAAAGTACCTAGACTAATACACAGCCCAACTGGTAACCACCGTGCCACCAGGGCTCCAGGTACTAACTATTAAAGATGGGTGACTTGAATCCATCCAGAATCCAAAAGAAAGACCTCATGATCTACTTCCAACAGATCACAGTCTGGAAAGCCCTGCAGAATACAATCCCACGCTGACAAGCACAGGCTGTCCGGAGTCTAAGTCTACTCCATAGCAACTATTTTGGATTTGTTGTTACACCAAATGTTATACCAAGTAATGCAGGCGGTATTGGGCTGGACAATTCAGATGACAGGTGGTTTGAGAGAAATGCCTTCTTGTTTACTGTTTACTGGAAAGAGCAGATTCCAAGTTTACCCTGCCCTGTTCAAAGCACCTGTTTAAGGGGCAGCCCAAAGCCTCAAGTGAAATCCCATCCATGTTTGATCTAATTTACTGCACAGTTTGGAGGCCAAGTTGTGTCCCTCTGGAGGAGGAAGAGTTTTTCCTTAGGGGAAATGAATTGGTTTTAATGGTGGTGGAACATTTTGGAGAGGGATATCAATAATGGTTGTACAACACAAAGAGTATAATCAATGGCACTGAAGTATACACGTGGGCGTTGTTGAATTGGAGAATGTTTTGCCGTGTATATTTTTGCTATAAATGAATAAAAAGGTACTTGGATAACAATGAGTGTGGGGTGGGTGGGGAGAACATGCTCTAAAATTGATTGTGGTAAAGATTGTACAACTCTTCTTGGTACGGTTGAGCTGTTGAATGGCATGAATACGATATGTGGATGAAGTGCCAATAAAACAGATTTTTAAAAAATGTGTCCCTCTTTCTCTAAAATCCATTCTGAAATTGCTAAGAAACTGCCCTTTGGCTAGAATGAGGATTAGTTGAGGGTCAGAACCCTGGATTTGAATCCCACCTCTGCTACTTACCAGGAGTGGGAGCTTGTGCAAATCGCGTTCTCTGTCTGAGCCTCAGTTTCCTCTCTGTAAAATGGGCTTGGAACTGCTGATCTCGAGGAGCGAGGAAGAGGGAGAGCCTGTGTCTGCAGCCCTGGCAGCCTGCCTGGCACACAGCACGAGTGCTCTGTGAACGACAGCGTCCTTCTTCAGGCCTGAAGAATTTTGCTGAGCCACCCCCAGCCACAGGGGCCCCCTGGGCCTCCTCTGTCCACCAGGTGGACAGCATAGCAGGCTGTGGCATTGTTCTGCAGCCAGAGCCCTGCTTCCTGTTTACAGGACCCTGCAGATGCGCAGCTTGACCTGTGGATGGTGGGGACTTCCTGCGGCCTCCCTAAGGCCCAGGGAGCTGTGGGCCTTCTCTGACCAACAGGCGTGTTTTCGCTGGACCGGGGCTGAGGAACTTGAAGGGATTTGTGGGTAGTGAGTGGCCAAGCAGAGAGATTCTGTCCCTAACGAGTGGCCAGACCTCTGTACTCCCTCCTTGTACCCAGAGATGGCAGTGGCAGTGGGGGTGAATCCTATGGATCCAAGGTTTTGTGCTGCCATCACTTCTGTCCTGGGGCCACCACGGCCACCTCACAGGGAGACTATTCAGAATGCCACCTTCTCTGTCTGGTTCTAAGGTCAGATCACAGCAGGCCACTGCCTCCAAGCACCACCGATCCTTGTAGGTCTCCAGATTCGACGTGTTTCCAAGGTCAATGCCATCCCACACACTGGCTCTTCTGAGCTACTATTGACCCTCCCATCACCAAGGAGACGAGGAGAGCTCAGCAGGAAGCAACTGGGTGTGACATTTGAAGCCACATAAGTGGGCTCTGTGACCTGAAACAGCCCCTGGGCTACCTAGGCCTGAGTTCTCGGGTGGGGGCGCACTCAATTGTCCTCACAGGAAGTTTCAGGCCTGACCTGAGATCAGGAAGAGAGACTAAGCTATATTGGAGTCTAAAGACCCTGGGGTGGTGCAAACAGTTTGCACCCTCCTACCAACCAGGAGGTTGGCGGTTTGAGCCCACTCCGTGGTGCCACAGCAAAAAGAGTTGGCAACCTGCTTCTGCCGTCTGTCTACAGCCAGGGGAGTCTAGGGAGCTCAGCGCCACTCTGCCACACTAGGAGCCCAAATCCATTCTGTGCTAATGTGTCTGGTTCATAGGACAGGTGGAGAAACTGAGGCCTGGAAAGGGACTTGGTGTGCCCGCGGTCTGAGGGCAGTGTGGCGGCACAGCTGGGCAGGAAGCAGGGTCTCCAGGATTCCTCAACTGCGGTGGGATGGTGGATGGCTTGGTGACCCACGGGGCCTGGTTTCTCAGGACACAACTCCGTTGGGTGTCTGAGTGTTTGGCATCCTCAGTGTCCCAGGGAAACTTTCCCCAGCCATGCGCAACAAGATCAAGTCATAGAGAAAAGGGGCCACCTCACTGGGACCCTTCCAGCCCACACCTGTTCCTGATAGAACCCCTCTCTTCTGAGATCACCCCGAGGGACCCTCTTCCACCTGTCCCTGTCCCCAGTTGTTTGTTCCAGTGGCCCTCACATTGCTGTTGTTGGGGGCTGTCAAGAATCTCCGGCCCATCATGGAGCCATGTGACCGAGTAGAAATGCTGTGTGTGTGTGTGTGTGTGTGTGTGTGTGTGTTCCAGGCTGTGCCCTTCACTGAGGCAGATTACCCTGTCTTTCAGGGGGGAGTTATGAGGTACATTCAAATATTGACCTTTGGTAGCGGTCCCAGTGCTTATGTGTTGTGCAGGCAGGACTCCTCCCTTCGCGTGGCAGACCCTCATGGCTACCCTGGTAATTAAGACCACATCTTTAAGAGACTCACTCTGGGTCTAGCACTCAGAACACTACCTGCCTCGTGAATCCCGATGAGTGTTTACTGATCTCCTTCTTTTGCCTCCAAGGGACCGGATGCTCAGAGCATCCACAATCAGGGCCACAGGGAGGCTGTGGTGAAGGACTGGGAGTGAGTAGTCACTGTTTCCTCACAGGGGGCAACTGAGGCTAAGACGCTAAGGGAAGCCGGGAACCCCAGCGGTCCACTGCAGCCAGAAGTCAGAGATTGCAAACTGAGGTCCATTCGGCCTGTAAAGGTTCGTGTCCCGCCGCAGCGTGCCGGGGCGGTTTTCAAGTTGCCAACCTATCCAACCCTGGGTCCCTAGATTCTCTTGAAAAGGCAACAACCTACTTGAGAGCCAGGTACACTGGCCCTCCAGTGAGCCGTGTGGTCCCCACCACTCCCTGCTACCACCATGAAGCGCATCCCTGCCTGGCCCTGCCGGCCCTTGCATTTGTAACCCCCGACCGAAACGGCTGTGTCCTTCCCGGGAGTCTTGTCCACAGAGGGTTGTCACAGACCATTTATTTTCCACGATTGTGACCTGGTACCCACTGTCCATTTCCCAAAGGGTGCTGTCACCACCAGTGAGAGGGTTTGGAAATGGGCTCCGGGGCACTTAAACCGGAGCGGATTGCTTCCCAGAACCTGGGCAGGCGGCCCAAAGACAAGATCCCATTGCCAAACAAGGGGATCTCTGGCAACTTCAGCCCCGGCCTTTGCTGGAGCAATGGAGAGGGGCTCCGGTGACTGAGCCGATATGTGCTACTCACGTTGGTGGCATCATCCATGTACTGCAAAGGGCCAGCCCCGCGGGGGGACACCACCATGGAGGTGCTGTGGGCGGCGGCGCTGCAGTGCTCCGGGATGGCCAGGATGGAGCTGGGGCTGGAGCACGGCTGTTGGAAAGCCTGGTCCGGTTGGTCCAGCTGGAGGGAGTGGGTGGCTTTCTCGAGGTAGTTGACCGCAAGCTTTGGCAGGTTCAGCGCGGATTTGGGGCAGAGGGAGTAGAAGGAATTGGTGGATCGGTCAATATAGTTGATGCCTTTGATGAGCTGGTCCAGGAAGGTGGGGTTGGAGGAGCTGGAGGGTCGATCTGTGTCAAGCAGGCAGTGGGGGGTGCTGCAACTGGCGGGTTTTCTGGTCACCTTGGGCCGGTTCACCAGATGGCTCATCTCCACGCACTTGGAGTTGTAGGGCCGTCCCATGCAGACCTGGCTCAGCTGGAGTTTGGGGGGACGGGAGCTGGGCCCCTGCTCTGAGAGGCTGCTGCAGGTGCTGAACTCCGAACCACTGGGTGTGCAGGTGTGCTTAAGGCTGCTGACCCCGGGGAGGCTGGGGCAGTGGGGCCAGCCTGCAGTCCGGCTGGGAAAGGACACGCTGTTGGGACGGCCCACGGGGCGTCCAGACATTGTGCATGCACACCTGGAGCTCAGTTACCTGTGTCTGGTGAGGAGAGAGAAAAGTCAGCTCATGTCACTCAGTCCGTGACGCGTCCCAGCACGCCTTCTTTCCAGATGCCCTCTGCTCTCAGGGCCCCAGCACCCACCTCCCTTCTCTCCCCTCACCCGTCCTACTCCCCTGCACAGGGCCTTTCAGACGGGGCTTCTACTCTTCAGAAAACCCAAAGAGCAGGACGGAGCATCAGAGCAAGTCAGGACCTCCGCACGCCCACAGCCAGAGGACGCTTGGAAAGTGGCTCCGTCTCCTTATGGTTTCTTTCCAGGCACATTCTGCAATTCCCACCTGTCTTTTCAAAATTCCAAGCAGTAGCATCGACGTTTTTTTAAAGGAATGAATCCGCTAGCTAACGGGCCCAGCAGTCCACCAAAGTTAAGGTCTACTCCCGCAGAGCTTTCCGGTCTCAGAAAACCTACACAGGGCAGTGATGAGTCGGAATGGATCGCCCGGCCATGGGCTGCTTTGTTTTTAAGGTAAAGTCGATTGCAAACTGTCTGGCTATCTCGTGTGTGGTCAGCAAAGATAACCCACTGTCAATTAAACCACAGGACCCGGTCCACTGTGCCCTATTTTAAAGCATGCCTTAGGATCAAGTAATAATAGTCCGTTGCACTCGCATTAGACATGGGGACCTGTGCTGGGCATCTCATTTAATGCTCCCTACACATCAGAAGACCCTCAACAAGCGGGATGGACAATGGGCTGCTCAATGGGCTCAGGCATAGGAACCATGGTGAGGATGGCGCAGGACTGACTGGGCAACGTGCACAGGGTCGCTATGGGTCAGGCTCGACGGCACCAAAACAGATTGGAGGTCGTCACTGTCTTATTCTCAGTTGCAGAGGGGAAAACAGGTTTGGACTTGCCTAAGACCACACAGCTTTTTAAGCAATGGGACTGGGGTGCCACCTCAGATGGGTCTCCTCACCCCTGACACACAAAGCTACATCATCACTGGGGTGCCTTTGGGGTCGCTCACAGTTTCCCAAAGTTGAATTCTCACCATCCCTGCCTGCCCGCCTGGGTGGAGATGCTGATGGGGAAGAAGCAGGCAGGGGGACAGGGGAGGGGTCATCCTGTAGCTATGTCTGGTCATGACTTCCCTTGACCATGGAAGATCTCCCTGCCCGCCCCATAAGAGAAGTGATATCAGTGTCCCCACTTCTCCTGGTCCCAAAGTGGGCACTTCACAGAACCTTACCAGTCCACGGTTTGCCCAGCCTATGTGCTTGACTCCCATCCCTGGGCCTGCCAGGGCCAGTCCAGAGCGGCGTGGTCCCCACCCCTCCTGGTCCTCTCTTTTCCAGTGTCCCTTTCTGCCTCCCGGCCAGAATGAGGGCTCTGATCTCTCCCCCTCCCCTCCTGCTGTCAGTTGATGCTGATTTTCCAGCTCTGCTGGTGAGACCAGAGCTGTGCTTTAGCCTGTTCCACCCAGAAAACAGCTGGCCGCCTCTCTGGAAGCCTGCGGGCCCCACAGCTGCTCCTGTCCTTTGGGTCTGACTGAGGTGGAATGTCAAAATCCAAGTCTCTTCCCTCCCAGGCCTAACCCACCCTGTCTCCTCCTCTGGAAAGATGGGAGGCAACTGAGGGCTAGTCCCCCAGACTGCTGCCCTGCCTCCTTCTGTCTCGAGTGCCCTCTCCCTCACTCACTCTTCAGGAGGTAGATGATGTAGACCTCGTCTTGGACTCCAGTGGGGGCTCCCTCAGCCCCACTCCAGACTGCTGGCCATGTCATAGAACCATGGAATCCTGAAAGCCGGGAGGGGCCCCCAGGGTCATCCAGGTCATGCCCCTGTCTCAGGGCCAGAGCCACTTTAATCCCTCCAGGACAGATGGGCCTTATTTTAAAAACCAGGCTGGGGTGAACATTTTTCAGTGCTCCTTGCTGCTTTCACAGTGCTACTTCTACTGAGAGTCCGGGAATCCTTAGCTGGGTCTGGTGGCGTAGTGGGTCACAAGTTGGATTGCTAACCTCAAGGTCAGCTGTTTGAGCCCACTAGCCCCTCCCTGGAAGGAAAATGAGACGGCTGGCTCTCGTAAAGATGTACAGTCTTGGAAACCCTAGTGAGCCATACTTCTCTGTCCTACAGAGTCACCGTGAGTTGGAATCCACTCGATGACAGGGGGCTTTGTTTTCTGTTTGCTTGTTTTTCTGTGGTCAAATTTCACCTCTGTTCTCTTTGAATCAGCAAGTACGTATCGAGTCTCCTTCAAGTGCTGTGTCTTTGGCTGACCCATTCCTGGGCACAAGAACAACTCCTTTCCCCCTGCCTCTTTCTCTGGTGGGGCTGAGCACCTGCTACGGACTGTCCCCGGCGGCCAGCGGCCAGAGCCCAAGGCTTCTTCAGGGAGCAGAGCTTAGCGCTCCTTTCACGCCCCACCCTTGCTCACCCAGCTTTGCTCCAGCGAGACTCATCCTTTTCTGTTGAATGAACGAACCAGATTCCCCTCGAAGGCCTCCGTATCCGCCAGGAAAGGCTCCCTTTTATCATTTATGAGCACTTGCCTCAGACATTGAAAATACATTTTCACTTTTAAGTTTGAAAAGAACTATATGTATTAAGGTGACCAGACGTCCCTCTTTTGGCAGGACAGTCCCAATTTTTTAACAATTTTTCCCACGTCCCGCGGCATTTTTAAAAAGTCCCGATTTTTGGAAAGAATGCTCGACAAGCTAGGGTATACGGTTTTTGGCTGCCACGTGGCTATTTCGCCAGTATATGAGTTTTATCAATGATGTCCCGCTTTACCAATGTTAAAATCTGGTCACCTTAATATCTATATTACAGTTTATATTTATTTGGTCAAACGTTTACAGAGTGGATTGGATTTCCACTCAGCAGTTCATGCACCTTAGCATCCTTGACATTGACCGCACCACATGTAACAGCGCTTGTCCCACGCCCTCTCTGTGTTTACTGTTTCCCGTCATCCTACGTTCCTGCCCCTTCCTGCTTTCGGAGCTTTATCCCTGGCCCGTAGCTCTTCACCCAACTCCTATCTCGTGCCATGGTTCACCCCACAGGCCTGTCTACCCCTGGGCAGAACGCTGAGCCACAGGGGTGAGTTCAAGTCCAGGCCACGGTCTCAGGGGCTGCCCCAGGCTCTGTCAGAGCAGCGCATGGTCTTGTTCGGGAGCCTGCATTTTGTTCTACCCTCTCCCATCTATCTGAGAGGGGATGCCCTGCGGGGGATCTTTTTCAGAGCTGTCAGCAGCAGGGGTCAGGCACCATCTCTTTCTGGTCTCAGGCCATAGAGGCTGGCTGGCGTTCACATGGTCCATTCGTCCTTTGAACTAATTGTTCCCAAACTTGAAAAGATTTCCAATTCACTGGACGCTGGGCGTTTATGTAAGTGGTAGTGAGCTATCCGGAGAAGAACCGTAAGAGGGGTGGACAGCTTGAAGAACCGAGTCAATGTCGCTGAACTGGACGTGTGGCGGATGTATGTTTTCTCACCTATTTTTCACCAAAATAATAACATTTACTGAAAATCTAAAGATCACGAATTCCCATAACCCTTCCTTTAGCGTTATTGCCACATCTTTCATTCCATAGGTATGTATAGTTTCCTGTCAGATGCTACTGACTCAGTGGCCTTACAGGCCACAGAAGGGAACACTGCCCAGTCCTGTAGCATGGGCACAATTGTCCAGCCTGACCCCATCGTAGTAGCCACTTCTCAATCCATCTCAAGGAGGGTCTTCTATGGTCTCGCGGACCCTCTACTTTTCCAAGCATGATGTCGTTGTCCTGGAATTGGTCTTTCCTGAAAACATGTCCAAAGTACATAAGGCCAAGTCTTGCCATCCTGCCTTCTAGGGATCATTCTGGCAGTACTTCTGCCGAGACAGACTTGTCTGTCCTTCTAGCAGTCCATGGCATGTTCAGTATTCACCACTAACACCGCGATTCAAATGCATCGATCCTCTTCGGATCTTCCTTATTCACCGTCCAGTTTCCTGTCTACATGAAGTGATGGAAAATACCATGGTTTGCTGTGTGATCATGAGGTGTTGACAGGATCAGGTATCAGGCATCAGAAGACGCAAAACAAACAACTGTTTCGATGTGAACAAAACATCTGTAGACAATTGGACATCCCCTCACAGAAGGGTCACAAGGAAGGGACTAGCCAGTCGGTGCAGTATAGCACTGATGAAACATACAACTTTCCTCTAGTTCTTTAATGCTTCCTCCTGCCCACTATCATGACCCCAATTCTACCTTACAAATCCGGCTAGACCAGAGTATGTACACTGGTACAGATAAGAGGTCTCGACACACAGAATCCAGGACAGATAAACTCCTCAGGAACAATAGTGGGAGCAATACCATGAAGGCAGGGGGAAGGTGAGGGGAGAAAGAGGGAACCAATCGCAAGGGTTGACATATAATCCCCCCACCCCCAGGGGTACGAACAACAGAAATGTGGGTAAAGGGAGACAGCGTCTGGTATAAAATATGAAAATGATAATAATTTATCAAGGATTCACCAGGATGGGAGAATGGGGAAGGGAGGGGAAAAAAGAATTGATACCAAGGGCTCAAGTAGAAAGAAAAGGTTTAGAAAATAATGATGGCAACATATGTACAAATGTGCTTGATACAATTGATGTATGGATTGTTATAAGAGTTGTAAGAGCCCCTGAGAAAATGATTTATTAAAAAAGAAAAGAAAGATCAAGAAGAAGAAAGAAAGAAAGAAAGAAATATCCTGGTTTGGGACAAAGTGATGTATTTAGTCCTTAAAGAGACATCATTGCTCTTTTACATTTAATAGAGCAGCAGATTTGCCCTGAAACATTCTTCAGGCCTGGATGTGAACTCAACCCCTTGGCTCTATGTTCTGCCCAAGGATAGACAGGCCTTAAGTTGAACAATGACACCGGAGAGGTGCGCATCCTTCACAGCACTCAACCATAGGAGGTCAGATGAGAAGTGCCGGCCCAGGGATAAGGCCAGGAAGGTGGGAAGGGGCAGGAATGGAGGATGAATAGGAACAGTAAACACAGAGAGGGCGTGGGACAAGCGCCGTCTCATTGTGCAGACTGCGGTCAATGTCACGAATCCTAATATGCATGAATTATGAGTAGAAATCCAATATACTCTGTAATCTTTTACCCAAATAAAAAAATTAAAATAAAATAAATTCAAGCTTAAAAGTAAAGCTGAATTTTTATTATTTGAGGAAAAGTATTCATAAATGATAAAAGAGGGGCTTTTCCTGGTGAATACCGTGAGGCCTTCAAAGGGGGATTTTGCCCGATGTACTGCAGGTTTACTGACTGCAGCTTCCATGAGTGTTGATTGTGGATCCAAGCAAAATTAAATCCTTGACAGTTTCCATCTTTTCTCCATTGATCATGTTACCCATCGGTCCAATTGTGAGGATTTGGGTTTTCTTTACACTGAGTTGTGATCCATACGAAGGGCTGTCATCTTCGACCTTCATAGTTAAGAGCTTCAAGTCCTCTTGACCTTCAGCAAACAAGGCTGTGTCACCTGCACTTAGCAGGCTGCTGTCATGTCTCCCTTGAATCCCGACGCCTCCTTCTTCTTCCTATTGGCCACTTCTTGGTCCTTGTTTAGCACACAGATTGAATTAAGTGTAGTGAGAGGAAACAGCCCTGCACGCCTTTCCTGATTTTAAACCATGCAGTATCCCTCGTTCTTTTGGACAACTGCCTCTTGGTTTATGTACGGGTTTCTCAACAGCACAATGCAATGTTCTGTAATTCCCATTCTTCAAAATATGTTCCATTGTGCATTATGATTCACACAGCCGAATGTCAATGAAACACTAGTAAACATCTTTCTGATAGTTTCTGCTTTTAGCAAATCCACCTGGCATCAGCAACAATAGCCCTTGTTCCACATCCTCTTCTGAATCTGGCCTGAACTTCAAGCAGCTCCCTGCCAATGTATTGTTGCAACTGTTGTTGGATGATTTTCAGCAAAATTTTACTTGCATGTGATATTAATGATCTTGTTCTATAACTAGGACATTCTGTTGAGTTGCCTTTCTTTGGAAGGGGCACAGATATGGATCTCTTCCAGTCAGTTGGCCAAGTGTCTGTCTTCCAAATTTCCTGGTGTAGATGAGTGAGTGCTTCCAGTGCTTCATCAGCTTGTTGAAACATTTCAGTTGGTGCTCCATCAGTTCCTGGAGCCCTCTTTTTGGCTAAGTGCAGATTGGACTTCTTCCTTAGGCACCATTGGTTCTTGTTCACACGCTACCTCCTGAAATGATGGAATGTCCACTGGTTCTTCTTGGCTCAATGACTGTGTATTCTTTCTATCTTCTCTTGATGCTTCTTACATCATTGGGTGTTTTGCCCACAGGATCTTTCAGTCCTGCCACTCGAGGTTTGAATCTTCTCCTTAGTCCTTTCAGTTTAGGAAATGCCAAGAGCAAAACAAATGAACAGAAGAGACGCGGAACACGCTCCTCCTTTGTGGTTCTCTGACTCCAGGACTCTGCACCTTTCGCCGGCATATCTTCCTTCTCGAATGCCTTTTGAAATCTTCTGTTCAGCTCTTTGACGTCATCCTTTCTTCCATGCGCAGAAGCTGCTCTACGATGAAGGGCACGTTTCAGAGTCTCTTCTGCTCCCACTGTGATCCTTCCTTCTTTCTTTCCTATCTTTTTAATGACCTTCTGCTGTCCTCATGAATGACCGTCCTGCTGTCCTCCCACGGCTCATCAGGGATTCCGTCACGAGGGTTTCATGGGCACATCTTGACTAAAGATACATCCTACTCTAATCCCACCTCATTAACATGGCAAAGATGCCCATTCCCAAATGGAATTATAGCCACCAGCACTGAGGTGAATACATATATATAGATGATATGTAAAACCCCACCTGATTCACAATAAAACATTTAAAAGGCATAAACTGGATATCCGATCATCATTTTTGTGTTCTACAATTTCAGCAACTTCTCAGTCGTCCATTAACTTGCCTCGAACCACCCCCTCCTTTTTCCCTATCTCCTTTTTAATGGCTGGTATCTTCCCCTTTACCCAGTTGTACCTCTGCCCCTCACTTCCCTTCCCCCACCCCTGGTAACCATCAAAGTCTGTTTCTTTTAGTATGAAACCTTAACTTCATTTTCTTTATATGTATAGGAGAGGTGGCATAGAATAGTTGTCCTTTTCTGTTTGACTAACTTCATTCAGCAAATCCTCCAAATCCGTCCATCTCAGGACGTGTTTCACAGTTTTATCACGGTTCTTTAGCAATGAGTAGTGTCCATTGTGGGTATGCTCCAAAGCGTATTCACACTCTTCCCCGATGGACCTTTGGTTGTTCCAGCTCCTTGCTGCTGTGGACGGCACGGCCGTGAACATGGGCGCACGGTAGCCCGTGCTTCATTCCCCGTGTCTTCTGGGTGTATACTGAGTAGGGCGGTGGCTGGTCATGCGGTATTTCCATGTCCAGTGGTTTGAGGAAATCCCATCTCGCTTTGCACCGTGATTATACTGTTCTACAGTTCCACCCACAATGTATGAGGGTTCCAATCTCACCGCGCTCTCCGGGGTGCTTGTTGTTGCCTGTGTCTTTGAACTTCGCTGCCAAGGCTGGGTGAGGTGGTATCTCAGCGTGATTTGATTGGCAGCTCTCAAATGCCTAGTGATGGCGCGCATTCCTTCACAGTGTGTTGGCTGCCTGGGTGTCTTCTTTGATGAACTGTCTATTCATGTCCTTTGCTCATTTTTTAATTGGCTTATTTTTTTAATGAGGTGTTGCCGTTTTCTATAGATTGCGGAGATTAGTCCTTTGACTTCTATATCATTGCCAATATTTCCCCCAGCCGGTGGATTCTCTTTTCTCTTTTGATGTATGTAACAACCTATTTTTGAGGGAATAATTCAATCCACAACAACATAGTTGATTCCCATTCATGGCTACTCTGTGTGTCAGAGTGGAATTGTGCGCTATGGAATGTAAAGGGGTTGATTTGGGGGGAGGGAGACTCTAGGTCTTTCTTCTGAGGCACCCCTGAATGGACTCAAACCTCCAGCCTTGTGGCTGACAGCAGGGTCAAGTGCATTACAGACGGCCTCCTTTTTAGCCTCTTTCAATAAAGGAGACTTTGCTGGAGTGCAGGCTAGTTAGTGGTTGTGGAGAATATCCTC
Organism: Echinops telfairi; assembly: GCF_000313985.2. NCBI lineage: Eukaryota > Metazoa > Chordata > Mammalia > Afrosoricida > Tenrecidae > Echinops > Echinops telfairi. The sequence continues at coordinate 23,359,605 of NW_022111357.1, read as the reverse complement.
TAAGTTAGGTTTATCTGCTGCTCCCAAAAGATCAGATCCAGGTTTACAGAGCACTTCAACATTGACATGTTCAGGGGACACTCCGAATCCATAATCTCTGAGCATGGCGGGCCTCTGCCCCACGGAGTGGCGACAGTCCCCGAAAAGGGAGCGAGGAGGAGAAGGAGGAGGAGAGGGATCAGAGGGACACCCAGAAGGAGGAAGGGGACCGTGGGGGGACTCAGTGACCCAGGAAGTGGTGCTGGAGGCAAGGTCTGGTTTTGCTCTGGGAAGGGGGCCTGCAGGCAGGCAGCCAGCTGGAGGGCTGGGCCTCTCTGCTGTTTGTCCTGAAGGTACCCAGGCATCCAGATCACTGGCCATGTCTGGCCTGGGCACCAAGAGCCTCTGGAAATAGCTTCAGGACAATTATTTCAGGATGAATGTGTCACTCCTCCATCTTCCCAGAAAGCTGGTCTGTGTCCTAGGAAATCAGGAGAGTCCCCCCATGCCTCCCCAACCCCAGGCCCTCCGGGGCCATGTAGACCTTCGGCGCCAGAAGGGGCCGGGGCCTGGAGTGGGGTCAAGGAGACTAAAAGTCTACGCTCCTGGAGCTCAGAGCTCTCAAGACCCAGCCTGGAGTCAGGCCAGGCAGGCAGTGGTCCAGCTGACTGCCAGCTGAGGACACATGATGGGGAGGGGCGGGTCGGGTCTGGGGGAGCTGTCTGCGCTACCTCTTGCCCAGGCTCACCCCAAGAAGCTGACATCAGGGGACCCCGTTCTGTGGGCCAGTGCCCCTGATGTGGTCGATGCTGACCTCTGACACCCACCTTGGCAGCACCCTGGCGCGGTAGGCTGTCTAGATGAGGTCACTGAGGCTCAGGGAGGGCAAGCTGACCTAAAATCCAAACCGAACCGAACCCTGGCTCACGTGACCCTACAAGGCAGAGTAGAACTGTTCCTGAGGCTGTGAATCTTTACGGGAAGCAGACCACATCCTCTTTCTCGCAAGGAGGGGCTGGTGAGTTCAAGCCACTGACCTTTCTGTTAGCGGCCCAGTGCTTGATCCCAGGGGCCACCAGAGCCCCTTCAAGCTCAACTCACAAGTCAGAGATAGGGCCTCGCCTTTTGGCTCTGGAACCTCCGCTTCAGCGCTGAGCCAGGATGAGGACAGGTCACCTCATCTCTCAGCGAGGGTTCCTCGTGAGGAACGCCGTGAGCTGAGCGAGGTACGGAGGGGCACGGACAGGCTGGTGGGCATCGGAGGGCCTCTTATCCACTGTGCCTTCACCCAAGCCTGGCTGCTCTCCTTCCCTTAGCAGGACAGAGCTGGACTCCAGGGTCCCAGACCGCGCTGGGTGCCAGGGGTGGCTACCCTCCACAGGCCAGTTGGCCTGTCTCTAACCTGGGTCCTCAATTCCGTGTCAAGCCAGCTGCAAATAAGGGTTTCCGTAGCCTTTCCACATCCTGTCTCCCTGGTACCTCACTTCCCTGCACCCCGGCCTCCTCCCTTCCTGGCCTCAGCCACCAAGACTTTAGGGGGAGGCCATTACCCACCCCAGGCAAGCAGAGGTCAAGGGTGTCTGTCTCATTCCCCTTAAGGGCAGCCCCCTTCTCCCTAGACCTTAGGACCCTGCCCCATTAGTGCGCGTGCTACTTGTTTATCCCCTTACCTGCCACCCAGCAGATGGTAGGAGGAATGTCCCATCAGAGAACCCCAGTGAATAGCAAGGCCCACTCAGCAGCCACCCTTGTGTGACATCCATGTTATTCCAGGGCCCCACTGAGCCCAGCACTATGAACACAGTGGGGGGTGGGGGGCATGTGTGCCCCAGCTCGGTGGGTGCTGGCCAGGACTCACTTGCGTCCTGAGTTGCATCTGGGCCAGCCTGCCTGCAGGGTTGAAAATCTCTGCAGGGCCAGGTTCAAGTCCTCTCCCAGCTGCAGCCTTCCACCCACCAGAGTGCTGTGAGTCACCCACCCTCACCCCCAACACCCTCCAGCCTCCGGGGCCTCAGTTCACCGTGTGCCAGAAACAGCGCTTCCCTAAGCTCTGATATGACAGGTACAAGCTGGGGCAGATCTGCGCTCCGGGCCGTTGAGCTGGGTGTGGCTTGGCAGCAGTCTGAGCCAGTCTAGTGTCTACTTTTGGCACTGGGTAGCCAGTCTCCAGGGGACAGAGTTCTTATCTTTATGGGGACTGGGAAATTCCCTCCAAGGAGGGCGAGGGGGGGCGCCCCTGGTCTTTCATAGGGTGAGCTTGCTGGGAGCCGAGTGGCCATGGGAGGCAGGACAGCGTGTAACTGCTGACCTTGAGTAAGTAGCGGAACTTCTCTGAACTTCAGCTCTTGTTCTGTAGAGTGAAGTCAGGAGGGTCCCCAGCGAGTGCAGTTGACTTGGCTGTCCTACCGTGTTTATGGACTGTCCCCGGTGTTCCAGGCACAGTGCTGAATGTCCCCATCAGCTTACAAGCTGTGACAATGATGCTCTGGAGCTAGCTTAGACTGGCTTGCGGGAGTCGGTTGGGAATGCAAGAGAAAGATGTGGCAATCTGCTTCCACCAAGGTTTACAGCCTTAGAAACTTACGAGGGCATGTCCACCTGGTGCTATAGGGTTGTGGTGAGCTGTAAGCAGCTCAATGGCCGTGGGCTAGTTCTAAGATTGTTGGTAGCTTGAAATCAGTCCTGTTGGAAGTATTTATACCATAGTGCTTGGCAAATGCTACAAAGCAAGG
>NW_022111357.1:23347718-23353612 GCF_000313985.2 Echinops telfairi | reverse complement strand
GCTACCCATTTCTTCCTTATTTTCATCATTTTTTTTGGTTCCCTTTCCCCACCTCCTTCCCAGTTGTCTACCATGTGCATCCCTGCATTTGATCGATCCAGGAGATTTTCACAGTCATCTCCGGGCCTTTCTTTCTTGCCCGTCTCGGTCCAGAAGCTCTGCCGGCAGAGGGCGGTGGCTGCACATGGTGTGAGCAGCCTGGGATTCGAACCCAGGCACTCCGCCCAGAGGGCGAGCCACACCACGGAGCCGCCCGCACTCTCGGGCGTTCATAGCGCTCGTTACCCAGAGAGGTAACTGAGGAGCAGTGAGAATCAGCTCTGGAGCTCTGCCGAGACCTGAACTGGAAGCAATCGGCCTCCGGCCCATCCTCTAACTTCTGCCTCGATGGCTGCTCTCTCAGTAATGGTGGCTGTCATGTCTCCGGCACTCACTGAATGGACACCCTGTGTCAAGGGTTTTCCATGTCTGATGGTTGTCCCCGCAGTGACCCACCTTGCTGGGGTCACCCTTCCTCGTCGTGATCACATCAAACAGCTCAAGCTTCATGGGGAATGGCGAGCCATGGGACATCTGAGCCTCTGCCATGGTTGCTTCGGAAGCTCGGGGCCTGCCGTGGTCCCTTGTCCCTTCTCACTCGGAATACCTGCCTCTGCACCAGTCCGCAGGCCCCTCTCACTGCCCCACCTTCTGTGACCGTCCTCGCCTCTGCAGAGACACTGTCCCCACCGTGGCGGCTGCTCCCAACACACAGGTGTGATTCGAGACCTGGGCGTCAGGGAAGGGCGCCACCCGTGCAGGACCGAGCGCAGCGTGGCACTGAAGATGCGTGGCTCTTCCATGGGTCTCCAGGTCTCCTGGCTCCCCACTCCCTGGGCCCAGGCACCCTTCTCCATCTTATCTCTGCCCCCGATTATGGGGAGCCCGTCCCTGTGGGTCTCCCTCTGTGGGTCGCCCTCCCCTGTCTCCCAGGCTGCGGTCCAACATTTCTGGTTCTCCCGAGTGCCTTGGTCTCCCTCAGGGAAGTGGCTCTGCGAGGCCCACGTTCCGTGAAGGCGTCTCCTTTAGCAAAGGAGCAGGCGTCCCAGGACGGTGGAGCAGCAGCCGCAGGTCCTGGTTCCGATGAACCAGCTCCTCGACTGGACCCTTTCACTAACACTCTGAAGTAACAGCCTCTCTTTCCCCGCAGAGGGCCGGGACAAGTTGCCCCACACACAGGAGCTCCCCACCCCCCATCTGTCACCTGGGCACACCAGGAAGGCCCATCTCCCGAGATGACAGAGTAACCTGTGTGTGAGGCAGGACTGACTAGAGAAGCAAATCCAGTGACTCCCATGTCTGTGTAAGAGAGAGCTTTATGTCAAGAAGCAGTTACAGTGAAACCCAGGATGGATGAACCTATGGGGCAGCAAGTAGAATAAGGGGTCTTAGGGGACGGGGGGCGGATACAGTGGTGGGGGGCGGTAAAAAAGACGATGTTAAGGAGTCCGTATCGAAAAAGAATGTAATGCTTCCCTGGCAGGGGAGACACCATGATCACAAAGGTGGTTTTCCCAGGGCGAGGCTCACCCATTGCTCTCCGGGTGTGCTGACCCCTGTGATTTCCCCAAATGTGGGAAACCCGACGGCATAATTTGTGGTTGGTAGTTGGGGACTGCGTTCACGCTCTCCCCTGGAAAAAAAAAAAGAAAAGGAATGTTTGGAAACTGTGGTAGCAGCTGCACAATTCTGCTTGATGTGATTGAAATATGGAACTCCTATTGAAATATATGAATTCCCATTGTTATTACTGATAATAACAATGATTCAGAATGTTTTAAAAAGTAGTTATATATCAGGGAAAGCCGCCCAGCCCAGTCCAACGCAAGTCCATAAGTCTGATACGCGTCCATCAGTCCCTCCTCACACTCAGGCAGCCGTATGCAATGATGCAGAATGCCGGAAGATCACAGGTCGGTGGGTGCAGAGTCCTGTCGATCCAATGGCGGCGGACCCATCCATGGCTCCGGCAGCAACTAACGTCAGCCCACAGGAAGGTGATGGCAGAGAGAGAAGGGGAGGTGCCCAGGACCCTCCTTAGGAGAAGGCCACGCCCACAAGGAGACCCCATCAGGCTGGGACCTGCCTGACAGGTGGAACCCCACCCCTCCACTTTTATCCACCATCACGTGACACGGAGTTATATAAGCAGCGCAGCTGGCCCCGGTGGCTGTCCTGGCTGTGTGCTGTGAAGAGGATTCCCACTCCCAGCCGTGTCCCAGGACAGAGGGCCGCCCATCAGTTTCCAGGCTGCAGTCTTCTAGGGGGCAGACCACCAGGCCTTTCTTCCTAGGGGTCACTGGGTGGCTTCGAACCACCAAACTTTGGTTAGTGGTGGAGCGCTTAACCACGGTGCCACCAGAGCTCCTTTGGGCACATGGTGAGCACTCAGTATGCCATGGGTGAGGGGAGGGCCCTGGGCCATAGGCCCAGCTCTGTTATTTATTTTTATTTTTTTGGTGTGGGGCACAGAAGGGTTCGAGCATTTCATTGTGTCCCATTGGACCGGGTTGACCTTCCTGGTTTTGTGACCTTAGTTTCAGCCCCCTCAATGTACAAGCCCTCTTCCCACCCTTGCCCTGGGCTCTGCATTCCCAGGTGCCCATTTTTCCTACCCCTTCTTGCCTTTGGAACGCTGCCTTTGGGCCAATGCTCCCGATGGGCGGGTGGCTCTCAGGGCCAAGTCCCCATGGGTGCCAGTGTTCACCAGGAAGGTGGTCTCCAGGAGAGCTGGGCCTCAGTTTCCTCAACTGGAAAAGGGGCAGGTGGTGGGAGCCTACCCTGGGCTGGTGGTTCTCAGGAACAGCACACACAATTCTTGACACCGTGTCTCCTTTTAAGGAAGTGCCAGGGAGATGGGACAAAGCTTGAGGACCCAGCCCTGGTTGTTGCCTGAGATGCCTCCCAGTCATGCCCATTGCCAGGGAAGCAGATGGCATGGCCACAGCTTTTTCCGTGCTGAACATCTAGGGGTTGAGACCGTTGGCAGCAGGGCTGCTCAATCATGATACCACCGGGCCTCCTTTCACCATTATAAACACAACCTTTGAAGAGACATGGCATGGGGTGCCGTACAAAGGGGCCTGGGGTGTCAGGTCCTGGTTTCAGTTATGCCGCAGCTGGCCCTCTGTGACATTGGACAAGCCACAGCCCTTCTCTGGGTCATGCAGTGAGTTTGGTTAGACAGGGTTTGACTAGACAGGGTTCACTTACCTCAATTTGAACTTCTCCTCTGAATGTCTCTTACGCAAGTTTACAAGCCCTTGAACAGCAGATTCTTGTCCTCATTCCGTCTCCCCAGTGCCTCCGACCCTGCCAGCAGACCCTGCACTTCCTGCCTCACAGGAGGGGAAACAGGACAAGGAAGGCGCGCCCGGAGGTTGTGGTTGAGGTCCCTAGACCTCCTGAGGATTCCGTGCCCCTGGGGTCTCCCTGTTAGGGGGCTGAGGTGCTGGAAGCTTCAAGAGCAGGAGGTGGCCCAGTATTGGGAGAGCTAGCTTGGAGGCTCAGAGATCTCTTGGGCCCCAAGAGATCACCAAAGGCAGGCAGGTTCCCTGGGGCTTAGCCAGGGCCTGAGCTCCTGCCTGGTCTGAGCTGAGCCAACGTGGCCCACGCTGGCTTTCCCTGCTCTACCCTCAGCTGCTCTGCCCAGCTGCTCTGCCCAGCTGAACCACCCCCGCCCCTCCCAGCCCTTCCACGCACCCCAAGCGGTCTGCTTGGGCAGCCAGGGCAGCAGGAGTCAGACCGCCTGGGTCCAATTCCCACCTCTGCCTCTCAGAAGCTGGGTTAGCATGGGCACCTCCCCTCCGCGCCGAACCTCAAGTTCTTCACCATCTTTCCTGCTTAGAGTGGTGGTGGTGGTAAAACAGAGGGGGCATCACATCTCTAACCTGTTCCCTTCCTCTAACCTGTTCAAGGAACGAAAAATCATTTCCACTCGCAGAGACGGTTGCGGCCACCTGCAGCCCTGCCCAGGCCACCCGCCCCTCGGCGAGCCTTGTGACTCCTCTTGGGCACGTTTATCCTGGGACCGCTGCTGTTGGGCACCATCATGTCCCTTCTGACGTGTAGTGACCACATGCGGAGTGACCCAAAGGGTGGTCTGGGCTGGGGTCTTTTTTGGTAACAGCTTTATGGGCACTTCATCCACATATCACAGTTCACTAGTTCAATTGTATCAAGAACTGTGCAATCATGACCACAGTCCATTTCAGAACACTTTCTTTCTTTCTCGCCCCCACCTCCATGATTGAATCACCTTTAAAATGAGTTGTGTAATCACTTTCAGTTCTCGTGCTCCCACCCCCTCCCACCTTCATTTTTCACTCCCCAAATCCTCTCACCTTCCCCATCCCCACCACCCATCCCCTACATCCCCTACAAACTCTTTCATCAGTTAGTATCTCTATGCGTCCATTCCTGTGCTTTGCAAGCTGGTCAACCCAACAGAAATAATAAAGAACGAAAAATGAAATGAAGTGGCAAGGATGAAGAAAATAGTAATACAAAGATAAAAAGATAAACAATGAGTAAGAAAAGAGGACCACTATCAATATTTAAAAAGCTAGGGAAGAAGTTCTTGTCATGGAACAAGCAAGAGATCCTTGCACCTAGAACACATTCAGGTTGGGTCTAGAGAGAGGTCAACTGGCCAAGTATCAAGTTTGATCCAGCGTAATCAGGATCACAGTGATTTATGTTTGACAGGCTGTTCCAGACCTTTGCCTGTGGCTAGAGGGGATCTGCCAGTGGCTTCATCTGACGAGATGATCTGCAGATAGGTTTGGGGATCCCACTGTCCTCCACAGCCTTCCACACATTGGGTGTTCACCAATTCTGGGTCCCTTTCCATTGGACACCCATAAATCTGAGGGGTCCCCTCAAAGCTCAATGACTGTCATTTCCACAGGTTCGGGCAGCCACTCTGTTTCCTCTCTCATCCGAGTGCCCCAGTCCCCTCAGTGCAAGGGTGCAGGCAGCTTTGAGTCAGGGCTCAGTTCATTCTGCCAGGACGCCACGTTAAGTCCTTCTGGTGTAGCTCCTGGGTTAAGCTGTGCTTCCCTCAAAGCCACCATGGGGTTTAGTTCATGGTGTGTCTCACCGAGGGTTGGGTAGAAACATTTTCTTAGGGTCTACCCAGGAACATAAAATCTGGACCATTGCTCCCCTACATTCCCTACAATCCTTATTTAGCATCCCTTCCTGATGTGTGGCTACTTCTCCCCATTCACCCACCAAACTCACCAACAGAACATCAGTTGCTCCTCCGAAATGTAAACGCTCTCCTCCCCTGGGCTTGGCTCGATTTCCTGGCAAGGTTCTCTTTCCGTGTGTGTGTGTGTGTGTGTGTGTGTGTGTGTGTGACCATTGTTTTGACCCAGCCTTGTCTCGATGTTGTATAACCTCAAGTGGATGGTCTCCCATCTCCTGCCTCTTGAAGGAGTGGCCCAGTCTGTGTGCGATCTCCTCCTTCAAGGTGACTCTAGGGAAGTGTGCATAAGGAAGGTAGCGCAAGGTTCATGGGCAGTAGGTAGCCTTCTCCCCTTTTGTTCAGGAATTGGTCCCTAAGATTTGTTTAATTGGCGTTTCTCTTGATAGTAGTGGACTCATACAATACTTGTTCTTTTGAGATTGGCTTACTTCACTCAGCACAATGGTTTTCAGGTCCTTCCATGTCATGCGGTGTTTCATGCTTTTTTTTAAAAACATTTTATTAGGGGCTCATACAACTGTTATCTCAATCCATACACACATCAATTGGGTAAAGCACATTTGTACATCATTCTCAAAACATTTTCTCTCCACTTAAACCCCCGACATTAGGTCCTCATTTTTCCCCTCCCTCCCCGCTCCCC
>NW_022111357.1:23333225-23345817 GCF_000313985.2 Echinops telfairi | reverse complement strand
TCCTGTGTGCTCTGGTCAGATATATCCTTCTCCCGCAGCTGCAGATTCAGTGCCGTCCTTTGAGATAAATTCTTCTCGGGGGCTTCATGCTTTCATCGCTGTATATTCCACTATGTACCATAGTTTCTTTATCCATTCTCCCACTGTTGGGCATTTGGGCTGCTTCCAGTTTCTTGCCATTGTGAACTGTGCTATATGAACATGGAAACACACCTCCACTCATGTTGTATCTCTTATTTCCTCAGTGGTATTGCAGGATCATATGGGATTCCCATTCCCAGTTGCTTTAAGTAGCACCATATCGTTTTCCAAAGTGGCCGTATGTATTTACCAGTCCACCAACAGTGTACACGAGTTCTAATCTCTCCACATCTCCTCCAGCATTTGTTGTTTTCTGGTTTTGTTTTTGTTTTTAATTTTGAGCTAGCACTGAAAGTGTGAAGTGGTATCTCATTGTGGTTTTAATTTGCATCTCCCTGATGGCTAGTGATTGTGAGCATTCTTTCATGTGTTCGTTAGCCATTTGTACTTCATTTTTGGTGAACTATCTGTTCATATCTGTTTCCCATTTCTTAATTGGGTCTCTTGTTATTTTCTTTCTTTTTTTTCTTGTTTTCTTAATGAGCTGTTGTAGAGTTCTGTATATTTTGGTAATTAGTCTGATGTGTCATTGGTTAAAAAAAAAAACGTCCCAGTCTGTGTGCTCTCGTTTCCCTCTCCTGAGGAAGTCCTTTGTTGTATAGAAGTGATGTCATTTCAGCAGGCCCCAGGCCTCTAGCTTGTCTTCTGCTGCGTGTGCCTCCTCCATTATACTTGGTAGCCTATGTGTGCCCTGCACTAGGGCCCTTAAGTTTGTTCCAGCCTTCTCCTTGGTGACCCTGGGAGCTTAGGGTTTCCATCTAGGTCTTTAATCATCTTGAGCTTGGTTCTGCGGATGGGGAAAGGTATGGGTCTTGTTTCACTCTTCTGCATATGGAAATCCAGTTTGCCAACACCATTTGTTGAGAGGCGGTCTTTCTCCCAGGGGATCTTGGCCTGGAGTCTTTGTGGCAGCCTGTTGTCAGGTTGTTTTCTCTTGCAGAGCTCACCCACTGAGCCAGCAGGACTCCTCCTTATCCCATTCCTATACATTGCTGCACAATGCGGACGACCGGAGGGCTTCTGAAAGCTCATGGGAAAACTCCATTACCTTTTAATCCCATCTTTCCACGAACTTTTTGAAGCTTCCTCCTATGTTTTCCAAAGATTTGACATTTGAAATGTGTGTATGGTATTGCACTGAAAGTACTTTGCTGTTTGTGTTTTCACTCCATGGGGTGGGGGTATTGAGATCTGTCTGTCTGTCTGTCTGTCTGTACGTAACTCTAGTTCCATCTTTGTAACTGCTGCTTAATACCGCAGTGTGTCATCAACCACAACTTGCTCCCAATGTCCGCTTCGTTAACTGTCCTTGTTCTTGTTGGAAAATGAATAACGCCAGGCTGGGTGTCTTCAGGGAGTTTGCATTCATTCATCCACCAGCTATGTGCTGGCCGCCCACTGAAGTGACATTTTTCTGACCCCGAATGCCAGTATGTCTGTCCTGTCTGTTGAATGTTCTCTGCAGCCCACTCCCCACCTACGTGTTTTGCCTCTCACCCTCTCACCAAAGCCACACAAGGGAGCCGAGGGCATGAGGGCCACTGAGACCGTTGGACACCACACTTGGAGAGGGCAGGGGTCTTGGAATCCAAACCTGGGCCCGTTTGACCCCACAGCCCACATTTTAAGCAAAGGAGAGGAGCCTCACAAGCACCCCCAAAGCTGCTGGAGCCCAGAGGAAGGAGAGAGCGATCCCAACCCAGGTGGTAGTGTAAGCCGGCCTGAAAGACAGGGGGCGCTGCACACTTCCTCCCAACTCTCCTTCGGCCTGTTTCTCTCTGGTCATCTCTACTCTCTCCCCATGCATTCATTCATCCTTCATGCACTATTCACGCCCTCGCTCACATCCATTCATCTGAAGTGAACTGGCCTCCAATCTAGGCCAGAGCATGAACTCACGCTGCACGTGAGGAACCCTTGAGACCTAGGCTCCCCCAAACACCAACAGACCGGGAAAAGGAACAAGAAAGAAAAGGAAAAGCCCGTGGGAGCGTTTCTGGCTCTCTGGCACTCCCTGCTGGTGGATTGAGAGACCACACTGCCCCAGTTTCACGCCTGCTCTGCTAAGAATCCCGTGCTGCAGGGGCTAAGCACAAGGCTGCTGACCACAAGGTCAGTCCTTTGAACCCACCAGCCACTTCTTGGGAGACAGATGGCGATTTCTACTCCCAGAAACCCACAGGGGCAGACCTACCTTGTCCTATAGGGTCGCTATGAGCCCGTTTAAACATGATGGCAGTGAGTTTTGGCACTGCAACTTGAGAGGCTGGGACCTAGAGAGAGGAAGTGGGAGGCGACAGGGGTGGAGGAGGGAGGGAAGGGGAGAGAGCGCGAGAAGGAGAAGGGAGAGGAGAGAAGGGAAAGAGAGCAGGAGAGAGGTTGTCTTCTTGTGGGGAGAGCTGTGTTCTCTGGAGGGTTGTTCTGCGTCAGAACGTCGAGGACAGGGAGTTGGGTTGTCAGGAGAGACCGGTCCCCAGAGACGGACAGCACGCTTGGTAAAGTAGCAGGAAACTGAACAGAGGAAGACCTGCAACAAGATGGATTGACACGGCTCAAACAGAACACCTGTGAGGCTGGCACAGGGCCAGGCCGCGCGCCCATCCCATGGTGCAGCCGGAACCTAAGAACAACATGGATGCACTTTGTGCACCATGTGTGAGGGTGGTGTACGTGCACGCGCGCGCGTGCGCGCGCGTGTGTTATGCATTCAATTGTATCCCTACAGAAGATGTATTAAAGTCCCAGCCTCAGTCCCTGGAACCCTATTTGGGAATAGGGGTTTCCTTCGGTTACCTTACTGAGGCCACACTAGAGTAGGATGGGTCCTAACCCTAGTCACTTCTGATGGTTCCGGACAGAAAGCTAGCACAGACATACAGAGACAGACACAGATGGGGACGGAGCGGCCCTCTCCTGTGTGCACTGGGTGTGCTCTGGGTACTCGTGTGGGGAGGTGGGTATGCAGCCTCCCACATGTAGAGGGGACAGGTCTGAGCCATGGTCCCCTGTGGGGTGGGTCCAGTAGTTCATAGACACACCTTCTTGGGATCACCGACCCCCTAGAGGGGGTTTTTATTGTGAGCTGCCATCCAGGCAGCCCCAGACCCCTTGGGGCCCCATGCACAGTGGACGAAACTGTGCTGGCCCCACGATCGAGGGCACGTCAGGTGTTGCGTCCTGGCCTGCGGGAAGCACGAGCAAGGCCCTGCGGGGAAAGGCGAACCTGGATGGAGAAAAGACACGGGGGCGTGGAGCAAGACAAAACTCTGATCAAGCTCATTTATTTGGGCAAAGCTGGGGTATATAAAAGGGGGAACTGGGAGGTGCATATTTTAATAAGGTGTGCGACACAGCATCCAATCCAACAGGTACATTAATGAAGCTCCAATGAGCGCCTGGCATTATTAACCAATGGGTGAAAAGGTCAACTTTACAACTGCCCGTGCTACAGAGCACGTAGCTAGGAACGGGAGGCAGGGTTGGGCAGGGATTTCAGGCAGGGCCAGTTCCCACAGATTTAGCAAATGAAAGACACACTTAACAACCAGGAAGCAGCTAAGTTCGACTCGTGGCTGAGGCTAAGGCCTTCATGGCCACCGGCTCCCAACAGTCAGGGATATCATTGACTGACTTCTCGGGAACAGATGGTCAGGCTTTTCCTCTAGTCCAGCGGTTTTCAACCTGTGGGTCGCGACCCCTTTGGGGGTCAACTGACCCTTTCACAGGGGTTACCCCGATTCATAAGAGTAGCAAAATGACAGTGATGAAGTAGCAATGGAAATAATTTTATGGTTGGGGGGTGGTGGTCACCACCACATGAGGAACTGTATGAAAGGGTGGTGGCATGAGGAAGGTTGAGAACCACTGTTCTAGTCTGTCCTAGTTTGGAAGCTCTGCTGAAACCTGTTTGGCATCGTAGCAGCCTCCAAGCCTCCACCTAACAGCATGAGGGACATTGGTGGGGAATTGAACTTGGGTGTCCTGCATGGAGGGAAGAATTTTACCGCTGAACTTAAAACCTTGTCTCAGTGTCTGCTCCTCTGGCAGTGAAGGGGCAGCCCCAGGAGGAAGGCCAGCCTGTCGAGAGCAAAGATGGCCAGAGCCTGGAGCTGCAGTGACGTCACCAAGCCAATTGGGAGCTGCCTCACCTCCTAGTTGGGTATGAAAAATCCTTACCATTTCAAACCCGAAAGGAAACCCATGGTCGTCAAGCCGAATCTGACATCTGCCAATCCTGTGGCACAGAGTAGAACTGCTCCTGGAGGGGCCCATACCCCATGCGGTTCCCAGCCTTCTGGTCTTCCTGGCGACAGACCATCACAGCTATCTCCCATGGAGCAGCTGGTGGGTTCAAACTTCCAGGCTTTCAGCTCAAAGCCAAGCGTTTCACCACCGGGTCCCAGTGCTGCATCCTGTTCCCTGGGACCCAGTCATCCAAGAGCATCACTCTCTACATGGACCTGTTCTGTGTGAAAGCCAGGTGAGCAGCCTGGTGGGCACAGCACTGGGGGTGGGGGTGGGTGCATGTAAAAGTGTGTGTGTGTGTGTGTATGTGTGTGTGTGTGTGTGTGTGTGCATGTGTGAAGCATGTGCCTGGGACACAACACTGGGCTGATCGAGGCCCCTTTGTGCATGTCTTGGGTGACTCCTCAGTCAACAAAGAACCTTCCTTGTCCTCAGCTCATCTGCTACTCCCACAGTCCCACCCTGGTTACCTGGGCAACCTCTGGAGTCCCCCAGCCAGCCTTCTCCTCTGGAAACTATTCTCTGCTGAGCCGGAGAGCTGCACTGAAAACCTCCAGAGGCTCACGTGCTGCTGAAACCCTTCCAAAGGTGCTGCTTGCCCAGGGGCACCTGCCTCTCCGGGGCGTCCAGCCCCACGTCTCCCCTCCCCTCCCAGCCCTTCCCTATATTCTGCACCCTTCACCTGCCTTGCTGGGTGTGGTGAGCAGAGGGGAGGGAGGAACTGGGCCACCGGAAGGATGCATTTCCCTGGCAGGCTTCCAGCGGGGTTCACCCAATAGGAGGCTTGGGTAGGGGTGGAGGTCCTTGTGTGGTGCAAATCATTTCTACTTTTTATCTCAACTATTAACCTAAGGTTGGCAGTTCGAGCCCACATAGCGGGGCTACAAACCAAAGTCCTGGTGACCTGCTTCTGTAAAGATGACAATCAAGAGAGCCCTCTGGGGCAGTTCCACTCTGTGCCCCACGGGAGGGCCATGTGGCGGAACCAACTCATGCTTTGGCTTGGTGTTGGGTGGGAGCTGGAGGGTGGGAAGGAGAGAGAAGCCAAGACATTCCTCTCCTTCTGTTCGCTCCATAGACCCTGGCTCCTGGGCTCCAGCAAACAGTATCTCCGCCCTGCGTCCCTCCAGCCTTGGAGGCTGCTGTGACTAACCCCTGGGTCCCCTTGTCACCCCTGTTGGCTCCTCAGCACTTCTCTCTCCTGGGCCTGCAGTTCCCAGAATTAACCCCTATTTCAAATGCTTGAGATTGCGGCTTTCACCCAGAGGCATAGCTAGGGTGTGGCAGGGATGGCCCTTGCCCTGGGCCATACTTGTATGTCAGGCCATACCTATTTGTTAGGGCATACCTATAAGTCAGCCACACCTGTATGTCTGGTCATACCTGTATGTTGGGCTGTACCCATAAAAAAATGGATTTTTTCCTAAACTATGCCTTTAAATTTTGTTTACAAAATAACTTTAGCACCTTCAAAGGACTCTACATTTCAATATATTTGTCAAATCTGCGTTTCTATTCTTGGAAACATATTTAAAACTCATCTGTTTGGATGACTGGCAGCACCTCTCTCGTTTTTTCCTTCACCTCTTCTACATCATCACATTGCTGTCCTTTTATGCCCCTCTTTATTCGAGGAAACAAAGAGAAGTTGCACAGAGCAAGATCAGATGAGTCAAGTGTGTGGGGCAAGAGAAGAATGCTGGTTTTTTGCCCTAAAGTGGCATACTGAGGAGGCTGCGTGAGCAGGTGCATTGTCATGGTAGCAAAACCAGTCCACAGTCTGCCACAAATTAGACCTTTTTGGTCACACACTTTTATGCAATCTTTTCAGAACCTCTAAATAGAAAGCTTGATTAACAGTCTGACCTGATGGAATGAACTCCAAATGCACTATGACTTGACATTTTCATCTGCTCAGAATGAGGTTTGTCATCAATCGACATTTCTCCTTTTTGAAACAAGAAAACCACTCGTACACTTGAGTTTTTCCCATTGTGGTGTCCTTGTGTGCTGTGTTCAATGTCACAACAGTTTCTGCGGCATTTTTCCTGAGCAGGAAACAAAATTTCACAGCTGCATGCTGTTCTCTTATATGGGCCATCACACACACACACAAATGAGGTTTGAGTGAAACTGCTTTTACAAAAAGATTCACTGTGACCAGAGAGAACCTTCCCAGGGGACACCACTGGGTGCACTAACTCAGAGCGAGTTGCTGGATGCTCGCCTAGTGGGAAAAGGGTGTGCTACAAAAGCTCCACCTAGCAGAGCTTTTTTCCATTTGGGGGGTACCCCCTTGCATGTTGGGCAGGATGGAGGGGTGGGGACAGGGAGGACACAGAGAATTGAAGTCCAAGCTTGGGTGTCCCTCTTTCGGCCTCCTCCAGCCTCTGGGCTTGAAGTGGATTTCTGTGAGATGGTGGGTGCTCTTCGGGGTTTTCTGTTGCTTGCATCTGGGAATGCCTGGGGCATTTTGTGCTTAAGACCTGCTGCTGTCAGGGCTATCGATCCTGACTCATAGCGACCCCCTGTGACAGTGGCACTGCCTGGAGCACAGGGTCTACCTGGCTGCTGTCCACAGAAGCAGATCACCAGTGTCTGCCCCCAGAAGCAGCTGGGTGGCCTGGGACTGCTTGCCATTCACGTAACAGGTGAGCACTTAACCATTGTGCCATCAAGGCTCCTGAAAAGACCTGTCGCTGCCCCCAATAGTATTCTACCTTGCTTCCAAGCTAAAACCACATTTCCCAGGCTCCCTGGCAGCCAGGTGAGGACAGGTGCTGAGGTCTGGCCAGAGTCATATGCAAATTCCTGGTTGGGTAGTTAAAGAAAAGGGTTTTGGTGGGGGGAGCCCCTGCCCTCTCCAGAATGCCAGTGTGGTGGTGCGGGGCACTGCTAGAGGGTGGATAAGGGCACACCCTGGGAGTGGAGCAGCCCCAAGATACCCTGGGGTCCTGGTGACATCTCAGGGCAGAGCTGTGCGGCCAACGCAGACTTTCAAGTTACGAAGAAGCCTAAACCCAGTCCCTTAGTCCGTTCTGACTCCTAGCTGACCCAGAGGACAGAGCAGCGCTGCCCTGTAAGGCCTCCCAGGCTGCAGTGTGAGTGGAAGAAGCCCTGGGGCCCAGTGCTAAGCAGCTCAGCGGCAGTGGCAGGAGCAGCAGACTTGGAGAGAGCTGTGGCAGGCGGTCTGCTTCCAGCAAGACTGCGAGCTGGGAAACTCCGTGGAGGTAGTTCTCCTCTGTCCTGGAGGCCCCCAGCGATCAGAATTGCCCTAGAGGCAACGAGAGTCTCCGTGGAAGCAGACTGCCAAGCTTTCTCCCACCAGTGGCTGGGAGGTTCCAGTATTAACCCTTTGGTCAATGGCCCAGTGTCTAGCCGCCAGCATCCCTTACTCTCAGGTTGGTGGTGGCGGTGTTCGGTGCCACCAGATCTGTTCTAACTCACGGGGACCCTGTGTACAGCAGAAGGCCACGCTGTCCGCTCCTGCGCCCTCCTCACACCTGAGGTGATGGAGGGAGGAGCCCATCGATGCAGCCCTGGTGTCAGTCCGTCTCCTTGACTGGCTGCTTTTTCTCACTGCCCCTCTACCTCACGGAGCATGATGTCTCTTTGCCGGGGCTCTCTCCTCCTAACACACCCAAATCTCACCATTCTCCCTCCAGGCAGATTTGTGGGTTCTTTTGGTCCACGGTGTTTTCAATTGCCGGCACCGCACTTCCAACCCACCTTCCTCCTCCCATCTTCCTTACACGATGATCTCCAACCGTGGCGTGCAACTGAGGGGACTGAAAGTACGGTGGCGAAGGTCAGGCGCACCATGGTCCTCAACGTGACACCAACGCTTCCGAGAGGCCAGATGCAGAAGATGTACCCAAGGCAAAGTCGTCTTCACTGCTGCTTCCGAGATTGCCGATTGTGGATCCGGGTAAACTGGAACCTTTGACAACTTCCACCTTTCCTCTGTTTATCCTCATGTTGTCTAGTAGTCCAGTTGTGAGCGCATGTGCGCACGCGTGCATGCAGTTGCGGGACTCTGCATACATTCCACCAAGCCCGTGTTCATCTCGCCCTGAGCAGGAGCAGGCGTCAGAGTCCCTGCTTCCGTCTCTTGTTGCTGGGGCGGCCGAGTCACCTAACAATTCATTGCTCCCATAGGGTGTCCAGGTTGTCGTCACCACAGGAGAAGACAGCCAGCTCTTTCTCACTCAGGGCTGCTGGACGGGGTCTTTGCGGGGCTTCCTCTGGCTGTTGTAGTTGCTGGAAGCCACAGCAGCCCCAGGTTCAACAGAAGGAAACATCACCCTCACAATGGTTCTGCTGCGTGAGCCCATTGGTGCAGCCAGGGTTTCCAACAGCTGACTTTTCAGAGGCAAATTTCTAGGCCTTTCTTTGGAGGGGCGTTCATACCTCCAAGCTTTCGGTGAGTGTGGGGGGCGGGGGTAGTTGGGGGGAGCACTAACCATTATACCACCAGATCTCCTTGGCTTCATTCTAGGAGGCAACTTATCACAGACCTCAGGGGCAACTGAGAAACAGCCAGAAAAAGTGCTGGGCGGGTCCCGCACATGGGTCATGAGCTCGAGCTGCTAACTGAAAGGTGGAGGGTTGAGTCCACCCAGAGGCATCTGGGAAGGAAAGCCTGGAGACTCACTTCTGAAACATCAGCCGGCGCAGGTCTGCCCCGACACACATGGTGGCGCCATGACTCCAAATCGACTCCCCAGCAACTGGCTTTGGGTAACAAAGGGCTAGTGACAAAATGTGGCTGGGGTTGGAGACACTAACAGAGGATGGGGGTGCACCCCTGGGTGAGCAACAGTGGGGAGCTGGTACCAGCCCTGGGCCTAAAGGGAGAACAGGAGGAAGCAGTGAACAGAGGGGAGCCGAGCCAGCGACTATGGGTGAAGGAGAAGGCCTCCCAATGGGAGCTCCGACCTTCAGGGTAGGGAGCCTGGGAAGAATGCTCCTGTCGCCATCTCCTGTGGGTGCCTTCCATGGACTGAAGGCTGGCCAGGAAGGGCACAGAGCTGAGGGAGGGGGCAGGTGGAGAACACCCGGCAGGTTGAACCAGAATTCCTGCTGCCCCCTCCCCCCTTGCCATAGGACAAAGACTATCTTCTTTATAGGGGGACCTTTGGTGCCTGGAGGGCCTTTGATAAGTATATGTTAGATGTGAACATGCCCCATCCCCTTCCTCATCACCACTGCCCACCGTTGGCCTAAGCTTTCGAGCCCCCCCCTCAGTCCCAGGACGGCAAGGCCCAGGCTGTGGGGAGAAGGCTGTCCCCCTCTCCCTTCGTGGGACCATTGCTTCAAATGCCCTCGGCCCCAGGCAGCTAGCACAGACTACCTCCCTTGGGGCAGGAGTCGCCTGTGCACCACCCCAGCAAGGCTCCCCTCCGTGGCATCTTTGTGGCATCATAAGGCCTAAAGGGAGAGCTGCCTGGCCCCGGGCCACCTTCCCCAGCTCTGAACTTGGGCTGTCCTAGATCAGAGGAAGGGTGCTGCTGTGTGGTTACTGTGAATCAGTAATGACTCGATGGCAGTGAGTTTGCCAAGCAATGAGACCTCAGAGCAACCTGGACGTGAGAAACCAGAGCATGATTCCTGGAGGATGCTCACATAGTAAAAGCTCTGCCCACAGACTGGGAAACCATCTTTAGCAATGACACAGGCCTTACCACTTATCAGACAAAGGCCTTACCACTACACTTGACAATAAGAAAAAAATGAATTGCCCACTGAGGAGGTGGGCAAAGGACCTGAACAGAAGTTTCTCAAGGGCAGAAATCTGAATGGCCAATAAACATATGAGAAGATGTTCCTCATCATTAGCCGTAAGAGAAGTGCGAATTAAAACAACTATGAGATACCACCGAACACCCTCAAAGATAACCCAATTCAAAAAATAACAAGTCAGAAAGTAAAAAGTGTTGGAGGGGCCGTGGTGAGATAGGAACTCCTGTCCACAGCTGGTGGACCTGTAGGTATGTGCAGCCATTATGGAAATCGATTTGGCAATATCTAAAACAGATGGAGATTGAACTACCATATAACCCAGCATATAACCCTACTGGGCCTATAACCCTACTGGGCATATAACCAGAAGAGGCAAGAAACAAACCACGGCCAGACACCTGTGCTACAACGTTCATTGCGGCACAGTTCACAATTGCAAGGAGTTGGAAACAACCCAAATTTCCATCAAGACAAATGGATTAAAAAAGTGTGGAACACTGATGGCTTGCGGGCCACTATCCTCTGTTAGGGCAACTCAACTCCAATAGCAGGGGGGACTCAGCCTGCCCTCTGTGGGAGTGGTTCACACCACACAAGGCAGCTGTGGCAGCCCTCTACAGTGCTCCACACTGCTAAGGAAAGCTCAGTCTGGCCTCTGTGGTGATCTCGCCAACTAGAGCAATTCCGCCCAGCACCAGTGGGACCCTGTACTAAAAGGGCACACCAACCTGCCAACTTGGGGCAGTGTTTAAACCCCTCCAGCTCCACGTTCAGGCAATCAGGGATCAGCTATCTCTTTACTCTTTATTTTTTTCTTCTCTCTTTCCCACCCCAGTCTGTCTTAGCGAGCACAGCTGTGTTTTTTCCCCTTCTTTTTCTTTCATTTCTTTTTCGTTCTCTTTCTTCTCCCTCTCTTTTTGTCTCTTCTTCTTTCTTCTTTTCTGTTTCCCTCCTCTCCCTCTCTTTCCTTCCACATGCCACTGCTGGTTTCCAGCCCCATATCCTCTGCCTAGGGCAACTCCACCCACCCAGTGGGGAGAGCTCCAGCCTGCCCCCTGTGACAGTGCTGCACACGACATGAGGCAGTGCTACACACAGCAAGGCATGGGACTCAGTTATCTCTTTATCGATTTTTTCTTCTCTTTCTTCCTTTCTTTTCTTCTTCTTTCACTTTTTCTTCTTTTCCCCCTTCTTCTACCTTTTCTCTCTTTCCCACCACAGTCTCAGCATATTCAGTTTTCCTTTTTTGTTGTTTTCTTTTTTGACTGTTTTTACTTTTGTTTTGTCTTTGCATTTGTCTGTGTGTTTTAGTGTTGTTGTTTTTTTAATTTTTACTCCTGACTTTGTTTTCTCCCTCTCTCTTTTTCTTCTCTTCTCCTTCTCTTTCAGTTAACAAGTTACTGTCTGCCTCCAGACCACTCCCCTCTGCCTAGGGCAACTCTGACGGCCCAGTTGAGGGAGCTCCCACCTGCACTTGTTGGCTTTCCACGCAGGTGGGGAAATCATGCCAGTCCTCCACCATACCCCAAGTGGCTTGAAGATTTCCTCTTCAAACAGTTGGAAGAACTCCAGCCTACACCCCAAGGCTCTATAAGTGACTGGGGGAACTCCTGCCCACCATCTGTGGTGCTCCATGCTGCTGCGGGAACATCCGCCCAACCTCCACAGCAATCTCTTTGACTAGGGAAATTCCGCCTGCCATTTACAGTGCTCTACACCAAGGAGGGTGCACCCACAGGGCTTCCATGGCCCTCCAGTCGCAGGGGGAAACACCATACACCACCCGAGGTGCTCCAAGCATGGTGAGACACACCACTACAGCTTACTGAGAGATCAGCCAGTGAAATGCCACCCTCGTGGGCCCACAACCACCTGACCAGCGTCCTGTGAGAAGACTATGCAACCTACATTCCAAATAATGGAATACTGGTCAGCTAGGGTAAGAGTGAAACCACAGGAAGATACAGTGGTATCCTGACCCCCGAGTGAAGCTACCTGCAGGTAGTTCGTAGAAGCACTCATATGAGTCCATCAAGAGAGAGCCCAGTGCTCTTCGACTCTGGAAGATGGTGCCAGACTCCTCTAAAAAAACATGTAAACAGCAACCAGCCCAAACAGCCTCAATAAAAAACCAGGAGAGACAGAAAACAATGCTGGAAGAAGTTATGAACCTAAGGACATGCACAGAAGAAGCAGACGTTGACTTACCACAGAAATAAATTTTCAGAATGCTGCTTGGAGTTATACAAGATATGAGGGAAGTAAGACAGAAAAAAAGATGAAATGATAGAGGAGATAAAGGCAACACACCAAAGAGAAATACAGTGAACCCTCATTTATCGTGGTTAATCGGTTCTAGACCCTACCGTGATCAATGAAATTCCGCGAAGTAGGATTCCTTATTTGTAAATCAAATATTTTCGTAGTTAGAGCATAAAGGACATGAAAAAAAACCCTTTAGTCA
>NW_022111357.1:23329808-23331022 GCF_000313985.2 Echinops telfairi | reverse complement strand
AAAATAACAGACTTTGCCAACAGAATTGAGGAGGCAGAGAATCACACCAGTGACCTAGAGGATAACTAAGCAGACCTTAAATGGGAAAAGCAGTCAAATAAGACAATCAGAGAAGCTGAAGAAAACCTGAGAGCCGTGTCTGATGCTACAAATAGGAACAATATTACAATAATTGAACTACTGGAGCAAGACACAACAAAGAAGTCAACAGCAAAAATAGCAAGAGAATTCTTAGAGGAAAACTTCCCAAGTTTAATAAATGAAAATCATGCAACCATTCATGAGGCTGAAAGAACACCAGCCAGACAGAATCCCAAGAAGTCACCAAGAGGCATAATAATTAAATTATCCATCTATGAGGAAAAGGAGAAAATCATAAGAGCAGATAGGGAAAAACAAATAGTTGCTTATAAAGGTACCCAAATATGAATATGTTCTGATCTATCAGCGGACACGATGAAGAAAAGAAGGGAATGGAGTAACATATTCCAAAATTTGAAGGAAAATAACACAAACCCAAGAATACTATACCTGGCCAAATTAGCTATTAAGATAGATGGAGAAGTAAAAGTCTTCCCAGACAAGGAAAAACTCAAAGAATACATAAAAAGAAACTCAGCCCTACAAAAGATACTTGCCGACCCAGTAAAGGCACTCAGCAAGTGCAAAAAAGAGACCATCACATAGAACAACTCCACCCAGTGGACAACAGCCTCTAAGATAGCATTTGCTCAATAGTGGAAAGAAGGCAAGAATGAACTACATACACACACAACACAAACTGATAAGATAGGCACAAAAACGCCCAACACAAAAGGTACAAGCTTACACTACAGAGTCCACAGATGGATGTAATAACACTGAATATCAATGGACTGAACTCAGGCATTAAAAGGCATAAGCTAACAGACTGACTCAGAAAACATAACCTAGCGATCTGCTGCCTACAGACAAAAACAGGTTAAGAATTAAAGGCTGGGGGGAAATATATGAAGCAATTGGCAATGTAAAAAAAGCAAGGGTAGCAATCTTAATCTCTGACAAAATTAATCTCAACGTACAAGCCATAACAAGAGACAAGGAGGGGCACTATATAATGCTCAAGGGAACAGTAGACCAAGAATCAGTGAGCATAATAAGTGTATACACACCCAACGGGAGACCCGCAAAATTCGTAAATCAAATACTCTAAAAGATGAAAAAAGAAATCACAG
>NW_022111357.1:23326864-23328384 GCF_000313985.2 Echinops telfairi | reverse complement strand
CCAACACCCATTCCTGTTTAAGACACTCAAGAAGATAGGAACACAAGGAACACTCCTCAATATTATACAAGCTAGCTATGAAAACCAGCAGCCAACATGGTCGTCAATGGAGAAAAGACTAAAACAATTCCATGGGAAAAGGGGACCAGGCAAGGATTCCCCTGGTCCCCGCTGCTATTTACTATCATACTGGAGGTCCTAGCTAACAAAATAAGACAAATAAAATACATCAAAGGTATTCATCTGAGGAAGGAAGAAATAAAACTATCATTATTCGCAGATGACATGGTTTTATACATTGAAAATCCCCGAAACTCCACAAGTGGAGTGTTGGCAGTGATAGAGGAATATGGCAGAGTGGCAGGATACAAGATCAACAAACAAAAGTCTATTGGACTGCTATACACATCAGACAAGATCACAGAAGAGGCCGTTAAAACGGTAAGTACCCATTACAATAGCCAAGCACAAATTGAAATATCTAGGGATATACCTGACTAAAAAAACAAAAGATTTGTAAGAGGAAAACTACAGAACATTACTACAAGAACCCAAGAGTGACCTCAACAAATGGTAGAATATCCCATGCTCATGGATTGGGAGACTCAATATAGTAAAGATGTCAGTTCTTCCCAATGCACTGTATAACTTTAATGCTATCCCAATGCGAATACCATCATCCTTCTTCAAAAAATTGGAAAAACTGATTACCAACTTCATATGGAGAGGGAAGAAGCCCAGAATTAGCAAAGAACTCCTCAAGAAGAAGGACAAAGTGGGACAGCTTGCTCTACCTGACTTTAGCACGTATTATCTGGCCACAGTGGTCAAAACAGTGTGGTACTGTTATAATGACAGATATACAGACCAATGGAAAAGAGCTGAAGACCCAGAATTAAAAACATCAGTATACAGGCATCTGATTTTTAATAAGGGCCCCAAAAATATCAAATGGGAAGCAGATGCCCTCTTGAATAAGTGGTGCTGGGAAAAAATGGATATCTACCTACAGAAAAATGAAACAAGACCCTTATCTCACTCCATGTACATGAATAAACTGTATACTGATGTTTTTAATTCTGGGGTCAGAGATGGTTCAGATAGCTTCTGCCTTCATGAAGCTTCACATCTAGTGAGAACTAGAAATAATGAGAAAAATCTCTACGGCTTCCCACTTACCCCCTGCTCCCCTCCTTCTCTTCCCCAGCTTCCCTACCACCTTTCTCCTCCCCACTGTTGTTGTTGTTGCTAGCTGCCATGAATCATCTCAACTCAGGGAACCCCAAACACAATGGGAATAAAATGCTGCCCATTCCTGGGCTATTTCACTATTGACTGCAGATAGAGCCATTGCTATTCATAGTTTTCACGGACTGGTTTCCTTACTGGTCTGGAAGCTCTGCTGAAACCAGTTTGGCAGCATATAAACACACAAGCCCCTCCTGGGGTGCATCGGCCGACTATCAAAGCCAAGGAAGGTGAGGCTTCTACCAGTGACCCACCGCTGCCCCCTCTACATA
>NW_022111357.1:23324037-23325533 GCF_000313985.2 Echinops telfairi | reverse complement strand
CACACACACACACATCACTGGTTTTGCTTCTCGAGAACCCAGCCTAACACGCCTCCCATCCTGGAAACAGGACATAGCCTGAAGTACACCTGACCTCAGACCCCCCTGGCCAGCTTCCTTTGCCCAGGGGCCAGGAGTGTCACTGGGCCCTTGAAGGCAGGGGCGGGTTACCCGATAAGCAAGGCCAAGCACCAGCGTACCTGTGCTTGCGTACCTGTGCTGACTCACTCATCCGTAGTGAACTACTTCACAGAGGCCTTACCACATCTGTGATGTGGCGACACCAACAATAAAAAGTAAAACAGCAAAAAACTGAAAACAAATCAATGAAAAGGAAAACATCTTTGATCGTGGAAAAGCATGCCACGCCATTCACTACAGACTGGCAAGTAGGCACAAGAGAGCCTGTGTTTACCTTGCTTGTTGGCTGCGCCGACATGCCTGGAAGGCGAGGCAGACCTGGCAGAGACTCTGAGGGGGAAGTCACCCTTGGGTGGTTCATCTCCCCAGGTCCAAGCAGAGGGCTGGGGTCTGCCTGTCTGTGTGCACAGCCGACCCAGACAGAGGCTGGCTCAAGGCCACCGAGATAAGAGCTGGGAAGCTGACTGTTTGAGGTTGGGGAGGGAGAATGGCCTGCCCCGCACGCATGTGCTTTCCTCTCCCAGGCCAAACCGGGAAAACCAGGGCCCGAGAGCAAGTCCCAGCCTTCCCAGGGTCCTTCAGGCCTGGCCCCCTCTGAAAGCTAGAGGAGGCCAGACTAGACCATCCATCAGACACGTTCTGTTTCAGACATTCTGCACCGGCGTCTGGGACGCTCCAATCTGCTTCTCCCTCCCTGCAGCCACCTCCTCCCTCCTCTGCACGGGGGTGGGGGGGCAGCGGGGGGAGCCTGGGGAAGGGCTCTGAGCGACAAAGCTGAGCAAACAAACATGTGGAGGCCCACAGGGAACAACGGGCAAAAGAGGGCACAGCTATTTTTATCACCGTTTGAAGGATTTTCACAGCTGCTTCTCTTGTGGCCACACTGCCCCGTCCAGGCTGTTAGTGTAGCACAGATCACTATGGGTGTGATGCCAGAAATGCCACCACTTAGGGAGACCTGCTCTTATGCTTCCAAACCGCAGGAGCCCCAAAGACAGGCTACACAAGGAGTCAGTAACGCCCTAGTATGACGGAGTCTGACAGTTTTAACAGCACAGGGTGCTGAGGTGGGGAAAGAACACGGGATGTCTAAGAAGCCATCTTGCCTTGCTAGGCAAGCAGTTGTTGAGTGCTGGGCTGGGGGTTGTCTCCAACAGCCAAGAAGGATGAGCGTTGGCTTTCTTCTCTTTTCTACACGTTAACATGAGTTAAGTTCCTTGATTCAATGCCAGGTGCTGTGTGTCACCGAGATGACCTCCGGCTCTGTTCTGCTTCCCCGATGCACCTGATTCCACCCATACCTTTCCATGTCCTTCTCAAGCCCCAGGCAAGCCATCACTACAGTCTCTAACCGG
>NW_022111357.1:23289965-23322604 GCF_000313985.2 Echinops telfairi | reverse complement strand
CAGGTAGAGATCATTATTAGCATCAACAGCCCAAGGCCGATTCCTATGAATCATTCCTATGAGCTCAGACACAATTCTTCTCTTCAAGCTTTTTACTAAATCTGACACCAGTGGCCCCTCCCAAGGCACTCTATTTCTCCGCTGGGTTCAAGGACTGATGGCATTCTATATAGACATATAGAATTCACATACAATATTCACAAATAAAGGGCTTATTAGGGAAGTAACATTACATTTCAGGATCAGAAATGACTCAGGATACAGTTCTTTAATCAGGACAGCTTCTCTTCAACAATACCAGTAGGCAGGCAGGCCTCAGCCTCTAGGCCTGGACTTTGCCCTATTCGGGTAAATGTTTTAACAAAGCTCTTTAGCTCCAGCAGTAAGTACTCAGAGATACCTCAATCTGTCAATCTGTCAGGAAGCCCTGGCCAGAAAGTTCTCAGTCTCCTTGCACTGAAGGTCAACACACCTACGGTAGCTGGCTGAATCCATGGGCTGGGAACCTTACTATGCTATTTGACACCAGTCTCCGGGTGCTGCTAATGCCATTTCTCTACCACTTCCGGTGTTAACAGCCCTCTCTCTGTCTCCTGGATCTAGGAGGGGCCATCACAGGAACCCTGAGTCCAAAAACTGTGCTCCCTTCCCGGCTATGCTTTCTAGGTGGTAGTGAGATCCTTCCTCTCTGCTCTGGGATTGGCTCTCTTTTAAGGCAAGTGAGGTGGTAAAGCAAACCAATCCCCTCATTAGGGTTCTTTACTTTACACCTTATTCATCTGGCCCCATCCCCACAGGGGTTCCAGGTACCTAATTTGCATATACAGAAACTCTGGGTCCACTCAGTAGGTCACAAGCACCTTATGTGCCTAGTTCCATCCAATCATTTTGTAGGACTCATACGACCATGGTGAAAAAAGCCCAATGCAAGTCATTCACTGCACCACACCCTCACCCTCAGAACTGTAATCCATTTTCTAGGCAGCAGCCTGAGGGATGCTTAATTCATAAATGAAGCCTCCTGTCTCTCTCCTACTTAACGCTTAGCCATTTTCCCACCCACCAATAGCTTCTCTTTTCACTTAGAATAAAGGGCCTCTCTGCTCTGTCCTGTGGGCTTGTTATGAGTCTGTATGGACTTGACAGCCACAGGTTTGGGTTCTATTGGGTTTCAAGGCCCTATGGGATCTGGTCCTCACTCACCTCTCTTATTTGAACTTCAGTCATGGAATTCGGCTAATAATCATCATCAATCATCCATGGTCCCAACGTCATCAGTCTGCTCAGGAGACATTTATGTATTTGTTTTAGTTTATCATTGTAAAATACACATAATAAAACATCTGCCATTTTTAAAGTGTAAAATGCCATGACAGGAATTACATTCACCACGTTGTAATTTTCAAATGCTTTTCATCTCCCTAAACAGGAACCTAGCACCCCTTAAATAACATTCCCCCTTTCCTGCCAATCCCTTGCTTAGTCTAAGTACCAGAGGCCTTCCAAAAGTTCATGAAACAAGCTCATTCTCTTTAAATTCCTTTATCTTTCCCCACACCCTTCTTGAAGTCCCTCGTATTTCAGATAGGTGGGTTCCGACAGTCTTTGTCCTTTTGTGTCTGACTAAGTTCACACAGCATAAGGCTTCCGATGTCACGATGTCCCAGAGGAGGCCTGCACTTAATTTCTCTTTATGACTGAATGATACACCATTACGGATAGAGTTACGAGCCTCTTGCTGGGAGGCAGAGGAGGCTGTCGGCTCCCAGGAAGATTTACAGCCTTGGACATGCAAAGGGTCAGTTCGGCTCTGCCCTGAAGGGCTGCTCTGAGTCAGAGATGACTCATGGCCGTGAGCTTGTTTGGCACATCCATATTGTGTTTCACCATTCATCTGTTGGGGACACTCGGATCATTTCCACCTTGTGCTTGTTCTCAGTGGTGCTGCAATGAACCTGGGACACCAATGTTGGTTTGATCCCCTGCTATCAGACCTTTTGGGTACATATCAGGTTCCCAAAGTAGGTGATACAGCCCCCTTAGGGGGTGCTGGAATGACTAGGGGCGGTGGTGGGGGGCTGCAAAAGCAGATACATGCACTTTATCCACCATTATGGACTACAGTACAAAGCTTTTAAATGGCAGGAGGGCACTGAGTGGTTTCTTTTTTCTGAAAAGGGGGCACTAGATCAAATAAATCCGGGAAGCTGTGAGATGTGTCCAGGAGTGGAATTGCAAAGAGGAATTCTACGTGCAACTTTTTGAGGAACCAAGCACCATTTTACAGTCCCACCAGCAATGGATGAGGGTTACAATTTCTTAAGTTTCTTTGTATCTCGGCCACCACTTTCTGTTTCACTCGGGACATTAGGGATCCTGGTGGTGGGGAGTGGCTGGGGACCTTTTATTGAGTTAGAGCTTACGTTAAACTATCGACCCAGAGTCAGCTCCAACTCAGAGTAGCTCCCTCTGGCTGCTCTTTGTTTTTTGGAAGTAGATCACCAGACTTCTCTTCTGAGGTGCCTCTAAGTAGACTTAACTGCCAACCTTTTGGTTAGCAGACAAGGGCTTTCACCGCGTGCACCACCTGGATGCCAGATAATGTAGTCAGCACCTTCAAATATCTAACACAACAGGGACAAATCTCAGAAATCTTATGCTGAATAAAGGACGACCAGGAACAAAACACAGAGGCTACGAGATGACTCCTTTTGGGTGAGGTTCCAGATCAGACAAAACTCTGAAGGCAGAAAGCAGGTGACGAGCTGCCAGGTGTGAGGGTGGAGGGGTCAGAGTACAATGAGGCCGGAAGAACCATCTTTCACTCAAAAGTTTCATATCTTGACTGGTGGTAGTTACATATATGTGTGTGTGCATCAGATATTGAATTTTTTATTTTATAATTTTGGCTTGTGAATTAGGTGGGGGTTTACATTTCAGATCATCAGCTTCGTATTCAGCAGTTCAGACTACTCATGCAATCTCCCAACAGCTGACCCTTCACTCTCCTCCGTCCCCTCTACTCTTCCCTCTAGTGGACTCCTAGCTGCCACTTCGCCCGAGTTACCACCCAGCCACTGTCTAGCTCACTGCTTCTGCACCAAAGTCTTTACCATGTGGTGCCTCCCGTATAACAGTGGTGTCATGTGATATTTGTCCTTCTGCGATTGACGAATTTCACTCACCGTCATGTCCTCTAGGTCCATCTCCTCCATGAGCTGCTTTGTGATGTGTCATTGCTTTTGAGTGATGCGTAGTGGTCCATGGTGCGTATGGACCAAACTCAAAAATCAGACTCACTGCCACCAGTTCCATTCTGACTCGTAGCAGCCCATGGGACAGAGTAGAACTGCCCTTGTGGGTTTCAGAGACTAACTTTTTAAAAACAATCATTTTATTTGGGGCTCGTGCAGCTCTAATCACAATCCATACATACATCTATTTGTCGAGCACATGTGTACAGATGTTGCCATCATCATTTTCGATACAGTTTCTTTCTACTTGAGCCCTTGGTATCAGCTCCTCATTTTTTTCCCTCCCCACCCCTTCCTCAGAGACTAACTTTTGACAAGAGTAGAAAACCTCATCTTTCTTCCCTAGAGCCACAGGTAGTCTCGAACTGCTGACCTGGCGGTGCACAGCCCAACTCATAACCACTGCCCCACCAGGGCTCCTGTGTCCATGCCAGAGTTTCTTTATCCATTCTCCCACTGATGGGCCTTCAGGTGGTTTCCATCTTCCTGCTGTTACAGAGATTCTCAACCTTCCTAATGCCGCGACCCTTTCATACAGTTCTTCATGGTGTGGTGAACCCCCCCACCATAAAATTATTTTCGTTGCTACTTCATAGCTGTCATTTTGCTACTGTTATGAATCGAGTGACCCCTGTGAAAGGGTCATTCGACTCCCAAAGGGGTCGCAAACCACAGGTTGAGAACCGCTGTGTGACTGTGGGCGGTGCTGCACTGAGCATGGGTCTGCAGATGTCCTCTCTGCATGCTGGGACTCCTCCTCCTTTGGGCACGTACCCAGCAGAGGGATTGCTGGATCCTATGGTCATGCCTGTGTCCCCACATCCTGGT
The DNA here is from genome assembly GCF_000313985.2 of Echinops telfairi. Classification (NCBI taxonomy): domain Eukaryota; kingdom Metazoa; phylum Chordata; class Mammalia; order Afrosoricida; family Tenrecidae; genus Echinops; species Echinops telfairi. Next base: position 23,318,522 of record NW_022111357.1, on the reverse strand, counting down.
AGAAAGTGCTTAACATTTTTTAACTGAAGTCGGTACCAGAATTGATCCCAGAGTAGAGACAAGAAACCTGAGGTCAGAGAGGTTAAGTCATGAGGCAGAGCCAGGACCTGAACCCAAGTCTAACCCGTTGGTGAGCCCGTGCTCTTTCCTGGGAGAGACTGGATTGCTCCGACGTGAATTTTCCTTGCCCTTCCCCTGTTATCAGCTAGCCATTCAGGGCCACCTGTGAGGCTGCAGGTCGGAGGAGATGCCAGGTCCTTCCATGGCCTATCATTCTTCCAGCTGCAGTGGGTGGAGGCCATGACCTTGGACCCTGGGAGACTTGGTGTTCCACCACCTGTTCCAGGAACGAGGGCCAGGACAGCAGTTCCCACCTGCCTCCCTCCCTATATCAGCACCCCAGGCTCCATGTCCCCTTCCCATTGTCCCAACACTCACCATGCTGCGACTGCTAAGTTCCCTCCTGCTTGTGGCCCTTGGTAAGACCCCAGCTTTGCCTGTGTTCTTTTACACTGCCCTCCCCCCCGAGTTTGATAGGTGAAAATAGTTTTAATGCTATTTATTTGCCGGTCTTAGATTACTCTGTCATATGTGCCTTACCTTTTTGCCCTTTGTCTTTGAGAGACCCGTTCATAGCCGTCGCCTAATTTTTCTGTTTGGGGGATATTTGTTTTCTAAATAAGCGTGGTTTTCTTGGTAAGGACTCACCACAGAGAGGGACATCTGTTTTCTAACCTGTAACAAAATCTTGACCAGAAGTTCAAATCCCATGTAAGGCAACACAGGCTTCTTAGCCCGGCAGGGGATCTGTGCTCATCTGCAAACATCGCCTGGGTTCTCGTTCTGTGCTGGGCCAGGAGCCCCTAGAACCCGGGCCCTGTGCCACCTAACACCTGGTTGACAAGCGGTCTCAGCTTGTACCTGGAGCAGGATTGAGGGGGCTCGCAGCACTGGGGCAGGAGAATGGTGTGGAGGCCTGGGTGGGCCGGCTCAGGAGAATAATGGAACCTCAGAGGGCCGTAATGGGGTTCCCCAGTGAGGCAGCGAACCGAGTCTACAGAGAAAGATGGGTCTTTCTCCTCCGGTAGCGTTACAGTCTGGGCCGCTCACAGGGGCGGTCTACCCGACCTATAGATGTGCGATGAGTTGGCTTCGACCTGATGGCTGTGTTTGGTTTTTTAAATTTTTCTTTGATTACTGCTTCATTTTCAAAAAGGTTATCGTCATGGATTCACAGTGTTAATTACCACTCGATGGTAGTTACAACACCGGAAAACCTGACAAAATCAGCTACTGTGTGAATCCCAGGAGCAAGAAAACCGCAGCATATGGGCGTAGTGCATTGCAGACGAAACCCCACGATTGGGTAGTAATGATAGTTCTGACCTGAGGGCAGTAGAAGGGTCAACAAGCAAATTAGCATCATTGTCGCTTTGGATATTTTCTGCATTTTTGCAGGATGTTAATACGCCTTACCGCCAATTCTGTCGGGCTGCTAACTGAAAGGTCAGTTCAAAACCACCAGCCACTCAGAGGGAGAAAGATGAGGCTGTCCGCTGCTGGAAAGAGTTAGTCTAGGAACCCCACCGAGTCCACGCGACCTTGTCCTGCAGGGTTGCTAAGAGTCCCAATGGTCTCGGTGACAGTGTGTTTGGCTTCGTTCGGGTAGCTCTTGACACGTGTGGGCTGCACGTATGGAAAATGCTTTCGTGGTTATACTTAATGGCAGGGGTGTTTTTGGTGAAAACTAAGTTTCTGCTGAAACGGGACACAACTATTTGATGGGCAGTCCTTGGGGTGGTACTGCCTCTGCCAGGTTCAGCTAGAGTGTTAGACACTCCACACACTCCCCCAGAGGCTGACAATGGCCGCCCTTTCTCAGCACCACCCACGGCACCAGACGCCATTCCAAGTGTCTCAACAGCTTCGATCCTCTCACGCAGGAGCTCACATTGGTATCTTCCTCCAGGGACCCCCAGGCCTCTGGGAAGCCCTATTCACTGGTCACAGAATGGGGACCAGCTTGCCTGGGGTCACCCAGTCAGTGTGTATCACAGCTAGGACTAGCACCCAGGTCTCCTGTTTTCTTTGGGAGGCTCCCTGGCTGACTAACACCCCCACTCTCCCTCCAGCCTCGGGCTGCGGCAAACCTGTCTATCACCCCTCCACCCGAGTGGTCAATGGTGAGGACGCTGTGCCCTACAGCTGGCCCTGGCAGGTAAGAGCAATGCCAGCTGCAGTTGTTCCCAGCGGGGACGGCGTGGCGCCCGGCCCCAAGCTCTGAGTGAGAAGCAGCGGCCTTCACCTCCTGCTTCCCTTCCAATTCCCACGTCGGCTGCCAGCGACCTGGAAGCCTTTGGATGATCTGCCCCACATGAGATTGTGCCCATCCAATCTCCCACCTCCATTGGGCTGTTGGCGTTTTACTCGTGGAATCTGGGGGAGGGCACTGCTTAACTCCAGGGGGTTGGTGCGCTAATGGCGGCTGCTCAGGCACTGTGAGTAGAAAGAGAGATTTCCAGGCACCCGTTTCTGGAGTCCTCACAGTATACCACAGGGCTGCAATGCCTGGGAGCAGTACAGTGGGTGAGGGGCTTTTAGAGAACCGTGGGGGAAGATCCAAGGGGCTGGGACTCGGCTGTTACCTCTAAGGGTGGTGGTTTGACCCCCACCCAACACCCCGAGAGAGAAATGATCTGCTCCTGTAAGGATGCCAGCCTGGGAAACCCGCGGGGGCCGCGTTGAGTTGGAATCAATTCAACGACCCACAATGACAACAGAGGGTGGCCCCGAGGAGCCACGCTTGCCGCATTGCCCACGTACACGTGCGGCTATTTACATGTAAATTAATTAAACTCAAGGACGTTAAAAACTCTGTCCCTCAGCGGCACCTGCCACTCAGTAGCCAAATTCAGTTCAAACTCACTGTCATTGAGTCAAGGCTGACTCATGTGATGCTGGAGGACAGAGTGGGACTGTCCCCGTGGGTTTCTGAGGCTGTAACTCTTTAGGAGAGCAGAAAGCCTCATCTTTTTCTCTCTGAGTGGGTTATGGGTTTGAACTGCCGACCTTGTGGTTAACAGCCCACTGCCCCATCCTAGGCTCCTTGTGTCTAGCCTGTGGTTACCACGTAGCACAGCACAGCTAGAGAACATCTCCATCATCACAGAAGTTTCAACGGGATGGCACTGGTCCAGAGCAGGGGTCGATGCGTGTTGTCTGTAAAGGGCCATCGAGTCTAAGCATTTTGGGTTTTGTGAGCCAGGTGATCTCTAGAGCAACAGTGCAACTCTGCCAGCATGGTGGCAAAGCAGCCACAGCCGCTCCACCAGTGTGTGAGAGTTCAAGTTCCAGGAAGTCTCTAGGTCCAAAAAACGCCATGGGCCACACTGAGCCTAAGAGCTGGAGTTTGCTAGCCTTTGAACTAGAGGGGGTTTACGATTTGGATGTATCCAAGTCAGGAGTGAGGCCCAGGACTTGGGAGGCTGTGCAGCAGAGGGACCAGAGAGGCCATTCGAGGGGCTCAGATGTTAAGATGGTATTACAGGACTCAAGAGACAGAAGGTGTGGGGATGCCTGTGGATACAGAGAATACGAGGACCCCCAGGGAGGCCGCAGGGCCCGAAGGTGTGGGGATGCCTATGGATACAGAGAATACGAGGACCCCCAGGGAGGCCGCAGGGCCCTTGCTCACAGAGTCTGCGTGCTCACAGGGGGGAAATGATAGCGCCACCCTGAACGGTGGTGCAGGTTGGGCATTGCACATTGCTAGAGGGTGGCGCGCTGCTCTGTGGGAAGGGCACCCCTGGAGTTGTGTAGTGCGCAACCTGGACCACCACTGGTGGCAGCCCTTTCTGTGGGGCCCAGACTGCTCAGGCCCTTCCTCTCCTGCCCCCAGATCTCCCTGCAGTATGAGAAGAATGGGGCCTTCCATCACACCTGTGGAGGCAGCCTCATTGCCCCCGACTGGGTCATGACTGCTGGCCACTGCGTCTCGTGAGTCCTTGTCCCTGCGAGGCCCCAAGGCAGAATGGGGCGGGAGTACCGAGGGGGTGGGGGGCGGGGCGGGGAGCCCAGACTGAGTCCACCTCCACTGCCAGGAGCTCCATGACCTACCAGGTGGTGCTGGGCGAGTATGACCGGGGACAGAAGGAAGGCCCCGAGCAGGTGATCCCCATCAATGCCGAAGACCTCTTTGTGCACCCCCTCTGGAACCCCAACTGTGTGGCCTGTGGGTGAGTGATTCTCAGTGTGGAGACCCAGGCCCCGCACCCCCCTAATTCAGAGCCTTAAGGATCACCCACGCCAAACCTCTCCCTAAAAGGAACAGCAGGGCACAGAGGGACAGGAACTCCGTCAAGGTCACTTGCTCCCCAGCCCCCTGCCAAATCCAAGGGTTCTTCTATTCGGCAGAATTCTCCCAGTGCATCCTGGGATCTTGGCACTGTGAGCAGAGAAGGGATACTGGAGTGAGAGTCTGGCTAAGGCCCTACCCACAGTGTTGCCTGCCCCAGTCACTCCCCTTCTCCGGGACTCAGTTTTCCCTCTGTCAAAGGGTTTCCTGGAAGCTGAGCTTACTGGGGGATGATGCAGGTCAAAAAGACAATCACTGGGTGAGAAAGCCGCCCCTCAAATCGATGTGCAATGGTGGGTGGATGTGAGAGGGTCCGAGAAGGGGCGGAAGCCCCCAATACAGCTCAGGAGTGAGAATCTGGAAGGACGGAGACCCTGGCCCATCCTCGCTGGGCTCCCAGGGTAAGTGGAGGAAAACAACCCCAATGAGATCGTCTGAGCGACCAGCAGGAGGGCGAAGCCCTCGCAACGTGGTTCATGGAGTGTGGCCCCCGGACACAGTATCAGCATCTCCACGGAACTTGCCGGAAATGTACCGTTTGGGGGCCCTCAGTGCAGAGCCAGTTGATCAGAAACTCTGGGGTGGTCCCAGCACCCTGTACTAAAGCCCTCCCAGCGACTGTGATGATGGACAGTGTGAGGACCTAGAGGGTGAAAGCCACGGGTTTATGTGGACGGACTGGCCAGGAAGGCTCCTGAAAGTTGCTCAGCCTTGAGAGCGGCTGGGGTGGGAACTGGAGGGGCAATTGGGGTGGTGGGAGGACCAGGCCCCGCAACTCTTCTGTCCTCCCCAGGAATGACATCGCACTCATCAAGCTGTCGCGGAGCGCCCAGCTGGGGGACACTGTCCAGCTTGCCTGCCTGCCGCCCGCCGGCGACCTCCTGCCCAATGACGCCCCTTGCTACATCAGTGGCTGGGGCCGTCTCTATAGTACGTGCTGACCCCTCCAGCCGGCACCGCGTGGACCGCGGGCAGGACGATAGGGCCTGGGGGCCAGGGGCTGAGGGCAAGCTCAGGACCAGCCCTTGCACTTCCCCCAGCCTCGGCCTCCTCCCCCACCCCCTCCCCTCCTTCCTCCTCCCACCCCCTCCCAGGATCTGTTCAGTTTGTCAGCAGCGTCCTGCCTGCTGGGAGGCCCTGGGGGGTGCGTGCCCCAGGAGCTGGGGATGCCTTGGTTGAGGAAGCCAGCAGGCCCCTTCTGTAACTTGCTGGGAGGAGAGTCACCAGCAGGCCAGAGGCTCCTAGGTCCTGCACCCTGATGGGCCCCCGCTCAGCGCTCTCTGTCCCCACAGCTGGTGGACCGCTCCCGGACAAGCTGCAGCAGGCCCTGCTGCCCGTGGTGGACTACGAGCACTGCTCCAAGTGGGACTGGTGGGGGAGCTCCGTGAAGAAGACCATGGTGTGTGCCGGCGGGGACATCCGCTCGGGCTGCAACGTGAGTCAGCTCTCCACGCCCAGGGCTCCGGCCCGGCCCGGGATGCCTCTGCCTAACCTCTGCTTCATTCAACTTCTGGACCACATGGGACTTGGAGGAAACAGGCCTGGTCCAGGGACAGTGCCTGGCTGGGGAGGCAGGAGCCCTGGCCCAGGGAACTCGGTGTCCCTGGTCAAACACTGACCTGACCCAAGTCAAGTCCTGTGCCTCCCTGGCCCTCAGACTACCCGGTCCAGCACAGTACAGGGGCCTGACATCATGACCGAAATCACCTTTAGCTGTGTGGGTTAGTAGTTACACTGAAACACGAAACGGACTATCATCGTGTAGCAAGTGTGTATGAGCAGTAATGAGCCCTGGTGGCACAGTGGTTAAGCACATGGTTGCTCAACAAAAGGTAGCAATTCAAATCCACAGCCACCCCCTAGGAGAAACTGTGGCAGTCTGCGGCCGTGCAGCTAAGCCTTGGAAACCCTCTGGGGTAACCCACTCTGTCCTATAGAAATGCTAGGACTTGGAATCTTCTCGACAACCACGTGCTTTTTTGATTTTATAAACAAAATTATGAATAATTAACGGTGATACTAATTATGGCAACTACCATTTTTTGAGTGCTACCAGATGTTGTGCAGTAAGGAGCCTTGGTGGAATAGTGGGCTGCTAACTGCAAGGTCAGCAGTTCAAAATCACCAGCTGTTCCTCAGGAGAAAGAAGAGACTTTCTACTCCCATAAAGAGTGACAGTCTCAGAAACCCACAGGGGTAGCCCTACTCTGTCCTATAGGGTGGCTGGAAGTTGGAATTGGCTCAATGGCAAAGAGTGAGTGATTGTGTGGGTGGGTGTGTGGGTGAGAAGGTGGGTGGGTCAGTGAGTGAGTGTGCGTGAGTGTGTAAGTGTGTGTGTGAGTGGGTGAGTGGGGAATGGGTGAGTGTGTGAGTGTGTGTGAGAGAGAGTGAGTGTGTGTGAGTGGGTGAATGAGTGAATGAGTGAGTAGGGAATGGGTGAGTGGGGGAATGGGTGAGTGAGTGGGTGGATGAATGAGTGAGTGGATGAGTGAGTGCGTGAGTGGGTGAGTGAGTGAGTGGGTGAGTGAGTGAGTGGGTAAGTGTGAATGAGTGAGTGACTACGGCATTGGGCTAAGATCCTACATCTAATGTCTCATTTCATTTTCACAAGAGCCTGCAGGAGAAACACAGATTTCCCAACACAAAGGAGCCCAGAAGTCCAGTAGTAAAGGATTCTCGAGCTCCTCAGAGATGGGAGGAATTTCTTAAACCTCAGCCCCCTGACTTAGCCCTTCACCCTGTCTGACCACTGCAGGGTGACTCCGGAGGCCCCCTCAGCTGCCCCAGTGCCGATGGCAGCTGGCAGGTCCATGGTGTGACCAGCTTTGTTTCTGCCTTTGGCTGCAACACTCTCAAGAAGCCCACCGTCTTCACCCGGGTGTCGGCCTTCAATGATTGGATCACGGAGGTGAGGAGCCGGGCAGGGCCCCGGGGCCAGGGCTGAAGAACCTCGGAGCCCGAGGAGGGGGCAAAGGCTTCTGAGTGGTCACTGGAGGGGGTCCACTGGGGTTGGGGCTGTTTGCCACTGCAGTGGGGCCCCCACACCTTGATGTTGAAGCCCTGGTGTGCCGTTGTGAAGCACTTGGCTGCCATCCAAGAGCAGATCTAGAGAGGGAAGACCCAGCAGCATCTGTCCTACAAGGTCACTGACCAGTTGAATGCAAGTCCATGGCCATGAATGGTTTTGGACTTGGTTGGCTTCCGGGTAGAGCTTTGAACTGCTGTCGAAGAGCTTCCTCCTTTCCATGTGTTGGTGAAGCGTCTCCCTGGTGGGCCCTCCCCTTCTTGCCACAGAGGAGAGAGTGACTCCGGCTAAGGAGAAGCTCTAAGAATAGAGTGTGGGCAGGGAGGTGGAGCCAGCATTGGTGAGGGTGCAGCCAGTCTGGGGCTGGGGAGAGCGAAGATTCAGATTGTCCATGGCCACAGTAGGAGGCCCCATGCGCAGACCCTTCCCCTTCGGTGTGTTTCAGGCATTGGAAAGGGTGCCTTTGCTAACCACTGGGTCTACTCAAGAGCCACCCTAAGTTTCTGTGTATATTTTCAATAACATAAATGACATGAATCATGTAACCCACCTTCACCAAAAACGGGGACAAAGAGAACATGGGGTCCAGTGACTTCTAACAAGCACCTTGGTTTTTGTTGCTAAGCACAAGGTCAGCAGTTCGAAACCACCAGCTGCTCCACAGGGGAGAGATGAGGCTGTCTACTTCCATAGAGATTTAGTGTCACGGAAACCCACAGGAGCAGTTCTACTTTGTCCTATGGGATCGCTAGGAGTCAGCATGAACCCAATGGCCATTCATTCATTTTTGTTGTTCATGAACCTGCGTAGCAGTAGCTTGCTGGTGTCCAAATTAGACATTTCCATGATGAGAAATTCACTTAGGAAATATTATTTGGAAGGGAAAAAAACCTAGAAAAGGATTTACCAATTCTGGCAGTAAAGTCAAAATTAAACATGTGATCCCACCCAATAATAAGTAAATAAACAAAAGACCCCCCTGGGAGTAAGTACAATTATGAACCTTGTTTTACACGAGGAAAGGGAGGTTCAGAGAGGCCAGGATCACACAGTTAGTAAGTGGCAGGGCCAGGATTTGAACCCAGTGCGTCAGGCTCCTCACTACACAGCAGTCTGTTCTGTAGCCTGTTCTAACTCCCTCCTTGTCTTCCAGACTATGGAAAACAACTAGAAGCAGAACCTGGATGTCGGTACCACTGTATCCCTCCCAAAGGAATAAAGACCTTGCAGAATAAAGACCTGCTCTGTGTCGATCATCCTTTTTTGGCTCACCTCTCTCCACAGCCCATTTCCACAATCCTAGATCTCACAGAGAGACAAAACCAGATCCAACCCTACAGAGACCGAAAATCCCAAAACCACACTTGCTGCCATCTGCTCATAGGGACCCTATAGGACAGGGTAGAACTGCCCCAGTGAGTTTCCCCAACTGCAAGTCTTTACAGGAGTAGAAAGCCCCATCTTTCTCCCACGGAGTAGCTGGTGGTTTCAAACTGTGGACCTTGAGGTTAGCAGCCTGTATTGGTCTGGGCAGACTAGAGAAACAAATCCACAGAAACTCATATGTGTATAAGAGAGAGTTTTCTATAAAGGGTAATTGTACATTAAGAAAGCATCCCAACCCAGTCCAGTCCAGTCCAAGCCCATAAGTCTGATATTAGCCTTGTCTGATACCTATCTATAAAGTCCTCTTCAGACTCATGAAACACAAGCAATGATGCCGAATGCAGGACGATCACAGGCCGGTGGGTAGAAAGTCTTTGGATCCAGTGGCGTTGTAAGCATCTCAGCGCTGGCAGGGGTCTCCACATGGCTTCTCCAGCTTCCAGGGCTGCATCAGGGTAGGTCCGTGGAGCTTCTCCTCAGGGATGTCTCGCAGGGAATCAGCCTTGTCGGTAGTGAGTCTCCAAGGGAGGGAACGGAAAGAGTGAGGTTTTCCACTTCCAAGGAGGAAAAACCAGATTTCCCAGAATTCTCAGGAAAAGGCCATCACACACAGAGCCCTCATTGGTTATATCTTGATTGACAAGCCAGACTCCACCCCTTTACTCTTAATCCTCTCAAGTCCCAAATTGACACCAGATAATGTAACTACCACAGAGCCCCAAGCGTAAACGCTATGCCACGAGCGTTCCTCAGCCCTATTGAGAAGAGTAAGGAAAAATGAGTCCAGAGAGAGGAAGAAAGTCGCTTGAGGGTGGCCAGACTTCTCGATCTGCCCAGGTCCAGCGGAAGCCCCCTGGAGACCTGTGGGCAAGTGTCTCAGTGCTTCTCTGTTAGTCAAGAGGTCTGTGATTTGAACCCACCAGCCACTCTGCAGGAGAAAGATGCAGCAGTCTGCGTCCATGAAGAGGGACAGCCTTGCACACACAATGGGGCGCTGCTCTCTCTGTCCAGAGGGCCTATCAGGCAGAATGGAGGACGGCAGTGAGTGGGTTTCTAGGTTTGGAGGGAAGGTTCTCAGGATCCTCAGAGGCTATCTAGGGTCTGGCAAGTATGACATGTCACCCGGATGCCATTAGAAATGGGGGGTGAGGGTGGCAACGAGCAGTTTCTTTTGGCCATCTCAGTTTCGCTCGCCAGCTGTTTGCTGCTCAGGATGTAGACTTCTGCCCAGGTTCAAAAGTGGGAAAGACGCCAGCCACCATGGCTCACCGGACCTTCGACCCACACATCATCTGCAGGGAGGAAACATCTGGGCTGGCCTCTCACAGGACGCCTGGTGGAGTGGGCAGGGCCACGCGCCTTCTGCTTTGGCGATGGGCTGGAGAAAGAGGGCCTGCATCATTCAGCAACCGCTGCTTGTTCCAGGGGAGAGTTCCCAGAGGGGGAAGAAGACACAGTTCCTGCCTTTATTAGCAAGGGCGCGAGCCTCAGTGTCATTCATTGGGCGCCTGCTTTGTGGCCGGTTCAGGGTGGGGAACACACAGATGAGTGTTTGGGTTGAATTGTGCGCTCCCCTCCCCCAAATACATGGTGCGAATCCTGACGCCTCTACCTGTGGATAGCATCCCTTCTGAGAATGGGTTGTGCTTGTTGGGTGTGACAGCGTTGGTGTAGGGCTGTGTGTGAGGGCAATCTCTTCTGAGATGGCCACATGTGAGCAAGCAGAGACAGGGGACGTGAGCTGCCCAGCCACATATGAAGACCGGCCAGGAGCAGCGTTATAAAACAACAACAGGGATCTTCCTTCAGGGCTGTCAGCGACAGAGAAAGCCTTCCTTCCCCTCAATGCCTCAGAACCCTGTTTTGTGAAACAAAGCCACTGTTTTGGGTACTTGTGTTACAGCAGCATGCGGTAACTCAGCGAGTGAGACACTGCCTTTGCCCTCCGCGAGAGCCCCTCCTGCAGGGGAGAGCAGACACTCCCACCCACTGTACACTGGGCGGGCAACTGGGGAACTGTTCTTAGGGAGGAGGGACCACTGCAAGGCAGCCACCCACGACACAAAACAACTGAATTCATAGAAACGACTTGTTTCATGAACACCATGATAGTACCATGTTCCAGCAAGTGCACACACATGTCTAGAGAGGTGTGCGTTGTTTAACCTCCAGACAACACCTGGCCACAGACATCTGTTGTCCCATGTATACAGTGTGTGTGTGTGTGGGGTAAAAAGCTCTCCTCGGAGGAGCTTTCATAGTACGCATTTTTCCCGCGAGGCGATCAACCAGCAACTTGCTCTGAGTTAGTGCACCCAGTGGTGTCGCCTGGGAAGGTTCTCTCTGGTCACAGTAACTTTTTTCATGAAAGCAGTTTCACTCGAACCTCGTTTTTTGTGATGGCCAATTTAAGAGAACAGCATTTTGCCTCCTGCTCAGGACAAATGCCACAGAAACTGTTGCAATGTTGAATACAGCTTACAAGGAAAAACTCACGTGTGTGAGTGGTTTTCTCATTTCAAAAAAGGTGAAATGTTGATTGATGATATGTTAGACAGGATTCTCTAGAGAGACAAAATCAGAATGCTAATAATTATATATTTTTACAGATAGATGTATAACATAAGAAATAAACAGTTAATTAAAGTATAAAGCAGTACAAATAGCTCAGTGCAACTCCCTCCTGTGAGACAGCTGTAAGACACTGGCAGTCCTTCAAGTCTTGAGGGCCACTGGGTGGTCCTCTGTAGAGCAATTCAGGCTATCTGGGCACAGGCAGCAAACAGCAAGGCAGGTCACCAACAGTCAGCCAGATGACAGGGTCTGACAGTCCCCAGCTCAAGAGACGTAAATTCCAATGGTGTGGTGAAGCAGGTCTTGAAGGAACCTCAAATTACAGCGACACAGTCCGTGGGTTAGGTGTCCCACAGGTAGTGTAGCTTGCAAATTAAGGCACGGAAAAAGCAAGGCAGCCGCACACTGGTCTGATGATCAAAGAGCAAGAGACAAGAAAGGTGAGGCTCGCTGAACCATTTATCTCTCTGCCCTTCAATTAATCCCACATGTGTTTATCGGCCAGGTTGGCACAATAAACTACCTACCTCAGATGACAAACCTCATTCTTGATGTCCATCAACTTCCCCAATGGACAAAAATGTTGACTCCTAGTGCATTTGGAGTTCATTCCACCAGGTCAGTCTGTTAATCAAGCTTTCTATTTAGAGGTTCTGAAAAGATAACATGATGGTTGTGACAAAAAAGGCCTGATTTGTGGCAGATGGGGGACTGGTTTGGGCATCATGACAATGCACCTCCTCACGTAGCCATCTCTGTGTGCCAGTTCTGGGCACAGAACCTCACGCCTCTCTTGTCCCACACACCTGACTCACCTGACCTCATTCTGTGTAACATTTTTGTTGTTGTCAGCAACTTCTTTTCGTTTCTGTGAATAAAGAGGGACATGAAAGGACAGCGAGTTGGTGACTTAGAAGAAGAAAAAAACAAGGGAGTTTGAACAAAAACAGATGAGTTTGAAAAATGTTTTCAAGAATGGAATTGCAGAATTGTCAAATACATTAAGTGTAATGGAGAGTACTTTGAAGGTGATAAGGTTGTTTTGTAAAAAAAAAGTTAAATACATAGCTTTGAAAAAAATTCTGCTTTTTTGAGGGTACACCCGTGTGTGTGTGTGTGTGTGTGTGTGTGTGTGTGTGTGTTTTAGAGGAAAGCAGTACTCGTTTTACTATCTCCCCTCTGTGGTTTTAAAGATTCCAAACAGAGATTCCTGCTGCACTGGGCTACAGGCAGGCGAGGCAGCGGCAGGGTGTGGGCTTTGGGGCTTTGGGAGTGGACAGGTGGTATCATGGCAGCAGGGCTGCAGGACCAGGCTCCTGCTGCTGCAGCAGTGGTGTGGCAGAGAGGGGAAGAGCCGGCGGGCAGGGTGGAACAGTGGACAGGGCAGGATGCTCTGCTCCCTCCGGGCTCACTTCTCCTGGCTGAACCACCCCCCCCCCCAGGGACTCCAGCCTCCATCAGCCATGAGGACGACCGGAAGGAAGCAGGCTCCGTAGGTTTAACATAGTGTTCCCACCAATCACATAGTGCCCTAGTCCCCAGAACACATGGTGGATGCTCAGCAACACATACCTGTCTGTGTATTCATTTTATTTTTTTAGTGTTAGGAACATGCATATAGCATATTTGCCAATTTAACTTTTTCTCATGTCACCATTCAGCGACCTCAGCCATAGGAATCGAGTTGTCCAACATGATAATGGATGTTCATTGCCAAATCTCCACCTCCAGACACAGGAGCACCAAAAGCCGACGACTCCTTTTCCCGCCTTCCTCCCACCCTGGTAACCATCATAAACGTTGGTCTCTACACACGTTCCTATTCTGACTATTATACATGAGCGAAATCATACAGCATTTGTCTGAGGATGGACTGACCCCACTGAGCATAATTATTTCAAGGTCCATCCGTATTGTAGCATGTACCAAAGTTTCATTTCTCTAAAAACAAACAAAACTTCACTGCCATTGAGTCAATGCCAACCCATAGCAACCCTGCGGGCAGGGCAGAGGTGCCCTTGTGCCTTTCTGAGACTAACTCTCGACAGGAATAGAAAGCCTTCATCTTTCTCCAGAGGAGCCGCTTGTAGGTTCAAACTGCTGCCCCGGTGGTTAGCAACCCGATGTGTCACCATTACATCATTTCTCTTATAAAGCAGTACTGTACTATTCTATTTTTAAAACTCCTTTCATCTGTTGATGGGCATTTGGGCTGCTTCCGCTGTTAACGGTTCTGATGGGTGCTGCACTGAACATCTGTCGTGATTAGGTGCCATCAAGTCAGTCCCATGTACCATATAGCGATCGTCACCCCTCCCAGTCCAGCGCCTGCCTCACCATCATTCCTCTGATTGAGCCTATGGTTGCAGCCACTCTGTCCGTCCGTCTGGTCGAGAGCCTTCCTCTCCTTCACTGTCCCTCCACTTGACCAAGCAGGATGTCCTTCTCCAGGGACTGGTCTCTCCTGACAACACGTCCAAATATGTGAGACCATCTGTCTCCCCACCTTTGCCTCTACGGAGCACTCTGGCCGTGATTCATCCAAGACAGATGTGTTTGTCCTTTTGGCGGGCCATGAGACTTTCATTCAATAGTCTCCTCCAGCACCATAATTCAGACACATCGATTCTTCTTCGGTCTTTTTTGTTCAATGTCCAACTTTCACATGCATGCGGGGCGATTGAAAATATCATGACTTAGTCCTCAAAAAAACGAAATATGTAGAAGTACCATATATTAGTGTGACAGAATCGATTCATTATAAATAAATATCATTTGAATCAGGCAGTTTCAACACAAGCTTACAAGGCTCTTTAAAGATTGGGCAAGTCAGGTATACAGGGCATTGTTATGTTGTTGTTTTTTTAATTCTTTTTTTTAGTCATTTTATTAGGGGCTCATACAACTCTTATCACAATCCATACATATATCAATTGTGTAAAACGCATTTGTACATTCATTGCCCAAGGGCATTGTTATGTTAATCTCCCCAGAGGGAGCATCCAAACACAGCGCAGTGTTTCAAAGTCTGTTACAGACTCACCCAGGATGCATCATGTGTCCTAAAATACAGCCACTAGTCAGCCCCTGAAGGGGAGCCCTGGTATCATAGTGGTTACATGTCAGGCTGCTAACCAGAAGGTCAGCAGTTTGAAACCACCGGGTGTTCCTCAGGAGTAAGACTCTACCCCCATCAGGAGTTATTTTCTCAGAAACTCACAGGGGCAGTTCTACCCTGTGTGACTCCATGGCTGAGTCTTTGGTGTGCGAGTCAGCCCGTACAGTAGTTCATGTGAGGTCTGTTTGTACTTTACGTGGGGGTCATCGTCATGGGTATGGGATTGCCCCTGTGGGCACATTGCCTCTGAAGTTGGGTAGGGCCAAGGGGCTTGCTTTGACCAGGGTGAAATTTTAATAAACAAACAAACGAATGAATGAATAAACAAACAAACCAAACTCACCACCATGGAGTTAATTCTGACTCCTAGTATCCTTCTAGGACAGAGTACAATTGCTCCTTTGAGTTTCTGAGACTGTAACGCTTTGCAGAAGCAGACAGTCTCAGCTGTCTGGTCGGTGTGAACCACTGACTTCACTGACAGCTAGCAGCTCGATGCACAGCCACTATGCCTCCGGGCTCCTGGAGTCTTTAAGAGACAGGGCATAGAGAGGTATAAATACAGGCATGGACATCCCCTCACAGAAGGGTCGCAAGGAAGAGACAAGCTAGTCAGAGTGCACTGTCGTGTCGCATCAATGAACCATACAACTTTCCTCTAGTTCTTTAATGCTTCCTCCCCCCCTACCAATTGTACCTTACAATTCGGCTAGACCAGAGCATGTACATGGGTACAGAAAAGAGCTCCCAACACAGAGAATCCAGGACAGATCAATCCCTCAGAACCAATAATGAGAGTAGTGATATCAGGAGGGAAAGGGGAACCGATCACAGATTGACATATACAGTGAACCCTCGCCACTTCGCGCTTCGACTTCCGCGGTTTCACTCTATCGCGGTTTTTGCGTAACAGCACCCACTGCCTACACCTGCTCCTTCAGAGGAAAAAGACGGGTACCCACCTGTAGAGTACATCCCTTAAGTCATTTCATAGGCTATTGATTACAGTATTTGTAAGAACTATGTATAATAATACTGTATGTGAAATATGTAATACTGTAAACTAGATGCCATAAATAATATAATAAATAATAAATGATAATTGTAACGTCCAAACTATTTTACTGTATTTTCCCTTTTTCGTTTAATAAATTGGGTAATACGAGTGTAATGGTGACTAAAGGGTGTTTTTTCGTGTCCTCTATGCTCTAACTACGAAAATATTTGATTTACAAATAAGGAATCCTACTTCGCGGAATTTCATTTATCACGGTAGGGTCTAGAACCGATTAACCGCGATAAACGAGGGTTCACTGTAACCCCATCCCAGGGGGATGAACAACAGAAAAATGGGTGAAGGGAGAGAGTGGTCGGTGTAAGACATGAAAAAAATAATAATTTATAAATTATCAAGGGTTCATGAGGGAGGCAGGAAGGAGGGTGGGATAAATGAGCTGATACCAAAGGCTCAAGTAAAAAGAAAATGTTTTGAAAATGATGGCAACATATGTACAAATGTGCCTGACGCATGGATGGATGGATGGATTGTGATAAGAGCTGTAAGAGCCCCCAGTAAAATGATTTAAAGAGAGACAGAGAGAGAGAGAGAGAGAGGTGCCCAGCTCTTTTTCCTTCTGTCATGGCAACGAGTGGCTGCAGGTCAGACTGGTCCCAGAGTGAGAGACACGGAGCAGAGGCTCAGGTGACCCCTAATGACATGTAGCGTGAGCTATAAGTGTCGTCCTTAATGAAAGACAGCTGTTGTTAAGGCAGTTCTAGCCCATAGCAACCCCGAGGGGCAGAGTGGAACTGGGTTCCATTGGGTGTTCAAGGGCCATTTGTCCGTAAGTAGAGCGCCAGGACTTTCTTCTGAGGTCTCTGGGTGGACTTGAACCTGCAATCTTTCAAGCACAATAACCATTGACACAACCCAGGGCCACTTTGTTCGAAGCCCCTAAGATTGGAGGGAGTTTTTAATAGCCAAATACATCTAACCAGCCTGACTGGTGACATGGGTGAACTGATTATCCTTCGACTTCATACTTTTCGGTTTGTAAGCGTGTATACCAGGATCTATAAACAACACCCTTCGTCTTTGGGTTTTGAAGAATGCATGGATGACATCATGCTGTATGCTCTGTTCGGTCACCTGCTTCTTTGACTATTCCGAAGTCCATCCATGTTGGTCCATGTGTGGCCCTTCCTTGCTCTTCGTTGAGTGGTGAGTTACTTGCAGTGCAGCCCTGGGTTTCTGCCCGTTTCCTCCCCTCGATGGACAATGAGAACAGGCACAGGTGGGTGGCGATTGCCACCCGTGCTACCATGGATACCCTCAGACATGTCTCCAGGTGCGCATGCTGGAGAGTTTTTCTGGAGTATTCCAAGACAAGGCATTGCTGAAGGGGGAGCGGGGCGGGGGCAGGCTGGGGAGCGTGCTCCCTTCCAGCGTGAGCAATGGCCCAACTGCCCTGCAAAATGTATTAACAATGCTTCTTAAAATTCTGTTTCTTTCCCTTCCACTGCCCCCAGGCATGTCAGTAATCCAGAATTTGTCTGCTAAAACTACCCTCGTACCCCCACCCTCCACTGTCTCCTCCAGCTCTCATCCCCACCCCAAATGCTTACAGAAGCCCAGGAATTGGTCTGGAAAGGCCAGTCAGAGATGGGGGGGTTGGGTGGGGGAGGAGGTAGGGGCAAGGAAGAGATTGAACCATACAGAACAGAGGTCACCGGGAGGTCAGGACATTTTTATTAGGTTCAACAGACAATGCCAAGTGACACATGTCATGGGCTCCCAAAAGGCTGAGTGTCAACTTCCTCCAAATGGATGAGGAATGTGCTCTCAGTAATCTCCCAACACAGTTTCAGAATAAAGGGCAGTTAGACTCGGGAAGTCCCACCTGGAGCTGGCCAGTGAGGGCACTTAGGGGCTCTCTGCATGGCCTGAAGAAAGGGCTGGAAATGGCTCTGACCCCCTCCGTGCCACTAAGGGGCAGCAGTGAGGCAGGAAAGCTTGCTTTAAAGTGCCAACAATTCAATAGAAAATTACAATTTTATTCTTTAGTTTTTAAAATCTACAAGTCTCAACTATTCTAAGGGTTTAAAAATCTTAAATCAAAAGTTTAATTTTTTTATATTGATTAAGGCATCAATGACATCCCCTTCCCCCTAGCTTTTAATGGTCAGTAATTAAGTTCCTTTTTTCAAATGATAAAGCATCAGTATTCAAGTGTCCTCTTTTTAATCACATGGTAACAACTGAGTGCTCATTTTTAAAGTGTCAATAATTCATTGGGGTTTTTTATCTTAAAAGAGTGAGCAAGTTCAGAATGTGAATCTTGACCACATTTTTGTGTGAAGCTTGACCCAAAACTTCCACGTTGGGAAACAGGGTCTTTTCAAGACCACGCGCATGCCCACCTCTCGGAAACACCTGCTGCATTGTTGACCGGCTTCCTTCAGCTTAGTTTCCTCTGCATTTAGAAAGCCCATCTACTGGGGCAGTGGTAACATTCTTGTTTTCATGAGGGAGACCGGGTTCAAATCCCAGCCGGGTCTCCTCAAGCAAAATCACCATCTGTCTGACCGTGGGAATGTGGGTGATGCTATGCTGCTGACCAAGTTTCCGCAGAACTTCCAGACCAAGACAGACTAGGAAGAAAGGTCTAGTGATCTACTTCTGAAAAAATAGCCAGTAAAGACCCTATGGATCGAGAATGTCCAGTGTTCTCTATCCTGGCTGCCCTAGTGAAGAGTAGCCGAGGGTCTGGTCACTACCCACTGCTGCTCTTGGAGGCCCCAGGGCAGGTGCTGTAGGGCACCACCCCCAGAGTGGAGGATCCGGAAGGGACATTCACTTTTGGACTCCTGGTGAACAGGCTAAGCTGCTAAACCAAAAGGTTGGAGGTTTGAGACCACTGAGAAGTACCGCAGAAGAAAAGTCTGGTGATCTGCGTCTCAAACACCAGCCAGTGGACACCGTCTGGAACACAGCTCTCCTCTGACACACATGGGATCGCCACGAGTGGGAACTGACTTGGTGGCATCTGGCAGTGGTGGTGAGCCACATGTAAGGAGCTGCTATGCTGTGAGAAAGCCCAGACCTGTGGTGAGGCTACCTATGGGCGCTCTGATCAGCAGCCCAGCTGAAGTTTCAGCCAGAAGTATCGGTGAATGAAGACATTTCTAGATGATTCTGAGTCTTCCCAACTGATGATGGAGCAGAAATAAGTCATTTCTGCTGTTCCTTGTCAAAACAAACAAACACCCTGTGGACCACAGTGTGCATGGGTTAGCCATGAGTGGAAGATGGACTCCATGGGAGTGAATAAGGACAACAATTAGATTTAATAGATGTTAGCCATTAATTCAGGGAGCTGGGTTGGCTGACTCACAGAGCTTGAGCTGAATGTCTTTGGGTTGAAGCTGACAGCGAAGTGGCACTTATTTGGGGCACCCAAAGCACTTTGTAACATTCCCTGATGAACAACTCTAGAGTGAGCATTTCTCGCTCATGGTACAGCCTGTTCACTTCTTTAATAAGCCCTTTATTCAAGAGCATTGTCTGTGAGTTCTGTGTAACCATTGCAATGAATATTGGACTCTAACAGGAAAAGCAGATAGTGAGTGTTGTTTGAGACAACTCAGTTCCCTGGTGTGCTTTAAAACCCAATTTCACCACCCTGCGGGTGTGTCCCTGCAGTCTTAATTGGACTGATTTTAACACAAGACTCAAGTCTTCTCTGGTCTTTCATTCTTTCAACTAATTTGACACAGCATTGCCTGGGTTTGGTTTTTGGTACTGGAGACATGGGGGTTGGGAATGGGGATAGGACAGACAAGGTCCTTGGCCTTGTGGGCCCTTCTAGGAGTAGATGAGCTAGCAAATGATCAGGTGATAACAAAAGTAAGCTAACAGGCTAAAAGGGACAGGATGGGCACCTTGGGTCAGGGAAGCGGCAGAAAAGGTTACTCCGGGGAGATGACATTTGAGTTGGTACTTGGAAATACAAATGTTAAGAAAGGACATTACAGCAAGCAACAAAAGTGGTAAAGATAAACTTATGTTTGCAAAAAGAAAAAATAAGGTCAGTGTGCCTGGAGCAGAATGAGGAAACAAAAGAAACCCCCTCAATCGGGTTTCCGAGGTTGTTACTCTTCGTGGGAGCAGACAGCCTCATCTTTCTCCATCAAAGCAGCTGGTGGGTTTGAACCACTAACCTTGCAGTTAGCAGTTCAGCCCATATCCAACAGCACCTCCAAGGCTCCCATATGTCCATGGACTTATTCCACACAAAACGTGTTTTAATATGTCTCTGTGATCAGTGAGTGGCTGTAGACAAGTTATTTCAGTAATAAACCGAACTTGCTTTAGTCCCATTACGGTGGCCTCAACAACAAAAAAATGGATACTTTCGGTGCTATGGAAGAAAACTCAGTTTTGAGACAATATCAAATTGTTAACAAAGCACACGTGGACATCTTTCCAAATCATTGAAGCTTCCCAACAAGTTTACAAGATGTTGCTCCACATAAAGCAACAGGCTTTAGCTGGATCAAGCTTTTTCAAGAAGGCCAGAAGGCTGCGAAGATGAACCAAGAGAGGGAAACTGTTTTCCTCAAGGAATGAAAAGCCATAGCTGAAGCTCACAGACTGGTGGCAGACTGGAGGCTGACTGGAGGCTGACCATCGATGCGACAGCACTGCTGGAGTTGGACTCCGCGGGTGCCAAAGGCATTGAGCAAAGATCAGCTAGCTCAGAGAGCTGATTTTTCCATCAGTCCTTTTTTCTTTTGCTTTCCTTGGATTTTATTATTATTATTATTAATCCATCAGTCTTTAAAGTGAGATAGAAACTAATAAAGATGATTTCATGAAACAAATCGTAACCAGGGATGAGCCTGGGGTCAATAGGATCTAGAGAACAAGATCTAAGCAAAGTAATATCTTCTAGGGAATCTGCTGGGCCAGTTAAACTCAAGGCAGAGAGGGAAGACCAGGAAGTTATGGAAACTAGTTTTAGGAATTTCAAAGGGATAATCTTAGTAGATATTATTGAAGTACATAGAATGATCACAGAGGGTTACTAGAAGTTTTAAGAAATTTGAAAATTATGTTGTTGTTGTTATGTACAATTGAGTCACCTCAAACCCATATTGACTATGCACAGACTACTGCATAGGCCATGATCACAACGGTTCCTATGCCTGAGCCCATTGATGCAAAGACCGTGTCAATCCATCTTGTCGAGGGTCTTCATTTCTGCTGCCTCTCCACTGTACTAACTATGATGTCCTTCTCCAGGGACTGGTCTTTCCGGACACTATGTCCAAAGTATGTAAGACAAAGTCTTGCCATCCTTGCCTCTAAGGAACACTCCAGCTTTAGTTGTTCCAATACAGATGGGTTTGTCCTTTTAGTAGTTCATGTCACTTTCAGTATTCTCTAGCACCACAATTCAAATGCATCAATTCTTCTACGGTCTTCCTTATTCAATGTCCAACTTTGTTTTCTTTCCTTCTTTTTAAAAAAAATCATTTCAATTGAGGTGGGGGCTGTGGTAGTTACATAATCTGTTGTCAATTTGAGACTTAAGAGTGAAGGGGCGGAGTTTAGCTTGACGACCTCATTCAGAGGCACTAGGGAGATAAATAGCTTGCTGGAGGTGGGACACACACTCACTCCCTGTGAGACATTGCTGATTATGAGCCTGGTGGAGCTACACTGAAGCAGCCAAAGTCCTGGAGCTGAAGGAGCCATGTGGAGACCCCTGCCAGCACTGAGATGCTTGCAATGCCACTGGATCCACAAGACCTTCCACACACTGGCCTGTGAGCTTCCTGCATTCAGTATCATTGCATGTGTTTTGTGAGTCTGAAGAGGAATTTATAGATTGGTATTGGACATATGGGCTAACACCGGACTTATGAACTTGATCTGGACTGGGCTGGGATGTTTTCTCAATATTCAATTGCTCTTGTATATAAAGCTCTTTCTTATACACGAGTGTCTCTATGAATTCGTTTCTCTAGTCTACCCAGACCAACACAGGGGCTCTTACCAATCTTAAAACAATCCACAATTTGATTATCTTAAGCACACTTGTACATTTGTTGCCATCAACATTTCTAAAACATTTTCTTTCTACTTGAGCCCTTGGTATTGGCTCCTCTTTTTTTCTCTTCCCTCCCCAATCAATGTCCAATGTTCACATGCATATGAGGCAATTGAGAATACCATGGCTTTGGTCAGGCGCACTCAGTCCTCAAAGTAACATCTTTGTTCTTAAATACTATAAAACAGTGGTTCTCAATCTTCCTAATGCCGCGACCCTTTAATACAGTTCCTCATGTTGTGGTGACCCCCCCAACCATAAAATTATTTTTGTTGCTATTTCATAACTGTAATTTTACTACTGTTAGGAATCAGAAGACCCCTATGAAAGGGTCGGTCAACCCCCAAAGGGGTCTTGACCCACAGGTTGAAAACTGCTGCTCTAAAAGGTCTTGTGCAGTAGGTTTACCTAATGCAATACGTCTTTTGATACCTTGACTGCTATTTCCATGAGCATTGATTGTGGATCCAAGTAAGACAAAATTCTTGACAACTTCAACCTTTTCTCCATTGGTCCAGTTGTGAGGATTTTGGTCTTCCTTACATTGAGTTGAAATCCATACTAAAGGCTACAATCCTTGATGTTTATCAGCAAGTGCTGCCAATATTCCTCAATTTCAGCAAGCAAGGTTGAGTCATCTGTATATAGCAGGTTGTTCATATGCCTTCCTCCAATCCTCATGCCACATTCTTCTTCATATAACCCAACTTCTCTGATGATTTGCTCAGCATACAGATAGAACAAGAGGATACAACCCTATCTCACACCTTTTCTGATTTTAAAACATGCAATATTCCCACGTTCTGTTCACACAACTGTCACTTGATCCATGTACAAGTTCCAAATGAGCACAATGAAGTGCTCTGGAATTCCCATTCTTCTCAAGGTTATCCACAGTTTATTATTGTTCACACAGTCAAATGCCTTTGCATAGTCAGTGAATCACAAGTAGACATCTTTCTGGTATTCTCTGCTTTGAGTCAAGGTTCATCTGACATAAGCAATGATATCCCTTGTTCCAAGTCCTCTTCTGAATCTGGCCTGAACTTCTGGTAGTTTTATTTTAATTATCTGAAAACAATACTGAGAAAAAAGCCAGTAAAGTTGCACTGAGAAATCCCCTTCCCCTTATGACAATGTCCTTCTTCTTTGAGGGTAAAAGGGCTGTTCTATGAGGCTCCTGTAGAGCAGCTTTACCCCGTCCACGCTACAGTCCTGCGCTTGTCCCTTCAGACCTTTGCTTTGGTTCCCAACATCAAGGACCATTCAAATGAGCAAAGTTGAGTCCTTCCAGGATGCCATTTTGAGGGGCTATAAATGGAAGAGCACAGAGTTCTTCAGGGAAGGACTGGAAATGGAAATGGAGAGCAGATGCACTCAGATATGTCAAGGAGGGTATGTCATGAAACAACTGGCCTCACATCTTGATGACTTTGCTTAATAAATGTTTCTAGGAGTTTGTGGCAATACTTTTTTTAAACTTACCCTTAAATATTTGCATATAAAGTTATGAGTCTATAAAATTGGAGCTGCTCTAGCACTCAAAGTGCCTTCCACCCCAGTTTCCTGAAGCAACCCCAGTGAGCTTAGAGTCTGGGGGAGACATCAAGATCTCATCTAATTTTACTTCAGGTGGGAACCCAAGGCTGACAGGGAGGTGCAAGGTTGGAGGGTGAGTGGGAGATGGGCTTCAGGAGGTAGGGGTAGAGCAAGGAGTTCTGATTTCTGGTTCCCCAGCTGGAGTTGCTGGCCCTCTGAGAGTTTATAAACCAGCAGTGGCAACATAGACCAAGGTCCTATCTTCTTTTCCCTAGCAATCCTGGACCTGGGGTGTTAGCCCCGCAATGCTCACTTGTGTTCTCCCTCTTAACACTCTGATGGTGCTGCAGGTTAGATGTTGGGCTACTCACCAAATGGTCGACGGTTTAACTCTACTAGCTATTCTGAGGGAGAAAATGAATCAGGCTGCTCTCACAAAATTCTATTGTCTTAGGAATCCTCTATAGGGCTGCAGGAGTTCATCCCAAGGAACTCTGATAGTGTGCTGGGTCCTGTTGGGCTGCTAACCACAGGTCAGCTGTTTGAACCCACCAGCAGCTCCATGGAAGAGGAGGTGTTCTGCTCCCATAAAGTCTTAGTCTTGGAAGCCCCCCCAAATGGCAGTTCTACTCTGTCCTGTCAGGTCAATGAGTTCAGTTGGGGTTTGAGCCCATCCTATTTGCCAGGCTAGCTGGAAGGCCAGCGGCCCTCTACCTGGGTGCCCCCCAAGAGCCTAATCCCTTCTCCTTCCAGGTTCAGAGCAAGGTCAGCAAGCTGTCTTGGCTAACATCACTGCTCCTCTTGCTGGCTGTGTCACTTGACATGTCTGCCCTGACTCAAACCAGGTCAGCATGACTTCAAAACTTAACCATCAGGCTCTAGTTGCAGAGTCCTGGAGAAGAGGCACACAGGACTATGGTTCAGCCGCCCACACATGGGGACTCTCCCCACCGGCCCCGACAGACTATCAACCCCCAACATGCCCACAACTTTCTGGGTACAGTGAGGCAGGACCTAGTTAGTTCATTGGCTGTGTCTACTGCCGCGTGGAATGATTCTACAGGGGGCAGGCAGGCCCTTTGCCTCCCCCTCCACACTGCAGCTAGCCATGCCTCCATTCGGATTTCATTCCTTTGAGTGGTGAAAAACCTCACTCAGGGTGGGGCCCTGACTCAGCCGCTGGACCTAGAATATCACACACAATTCCTGCTTCATTCCACCACCACCACCACCCCCCCCATTAGATTTGGGCAAAATGCAGCTCGGAAAGGCTTTTGGCGAAGAGAAGAACCTGTTTAGGCCGTACCAAAGCTCGGCCCAAAGAAAGACTAGAATTTGCTCTGCTCAACGCAACAATAAAAGCCAAAAGGCCACGAAGGTCAAGGCCAGAACCCAGAGAGGCCCCACTAACCCCGCCCCTCTAGCTAGCCCCGCCCCGTTTCGCGCCCAACTTCCGGGCTACGAGGCCCGGGTTCCGGTTCCGGCGGCGCGCTGAGAAGCTCTGCGCCAGGGAGCTGGGATCCCCTTTGGGTCTGGCCTCTGCGCCGCTCTCCCCTTCTCCCCGCCCCCCCTCCGCAACGGCACCTGCGCAGGTGAACGCTCGGCCCCCGCCCCGCCCTCTCCGTGCCGCGGGGCTGCGGCGACTCCCGGGACTGCCGTGGCCGTGGCCGCGGCGGAGAGACCCGGGCTGGGACGCTGGGAGGCATTTTCTGGCCCCACAGTGCGACCCTGCGCCCACACCGTGGGAGCGAGGGGTCGGGGTCGGACTCGGCTCCCTGCCCCGACGCCGGGGAGCCCTTTACAGGATGACTGGTCCCACTACCTCCGTGGGCAAGTCCCTCCTCTCGCGGTCTCGGTTGGCTTTTCCGTACATGAAAACGAGAGTCTGCTCCACTGGGTAACGGACAGGGTTGCTGTCTGCTCAGTAAAACGAACGGTGGAGCCGCAGCGAGGCGTGTCCAGAGTGGTTTAGAGGCGCCATTAGAGGGGATGGTATGTCAGACTCAGCCCACGCCCGAGAAAGAGTGCTTCTCGCGGTGCCGTAGAGCCCAATCTGATGCACAGCGACCCAAACGGACTGGGTAGAACTGCCCCTGTGGATTTCTGAGTCGGGTGAATCTTTAAGGGAGTTCAAAGCGCCATCCTCCCATAAAATGCTTAGTGAACTGGAATTGTTCACTGGTGGAAAGTGAGCTTCATGTTCGGCACGTGGTCTCCAAAAGGCGGTAGAATGAACAACCTGGGTAACGGGTGGAGGTGGTCCGTTTTTTCAGGTCAAACCTTGCGTACAAACCTTACAATTAGGACCATTCCTAGAAGCTGGAGTTGGAAAGGCCAAGGGTGCTGGTAATTACAGAAATTCAATAAAAGGGGTTTTTTCTACGGGTCAGGGGCTTTGACTCAGAAGGGTTGTGGGTAGGAGGGGAAAGCTTGAAAAGTTTTCTTCCTCTTGAGTCGTTGTGAAAGTAATGCATGCTTGTCGCTTTAAAAAACAAAATGAAACAAGCAAAAAAGAATAAATGCCCTCTTACCTCTGCCTCTTCCCCTGGGAAGTAAGATACATCAAGCTTCTCAGTCTTCCAGGCACTGTTTGTGGTATACATTTTAAGACTTAACAATATTCCACTGAATAACGGGACCATACTTGACTGGCAGTTTAGACTATACCCAGGGTTTTCCCATTCCTTCGATGTTGCAGCCAGTTTTTCCTTGGCTGCATGCTTTCTTGTACCCTAGGCATCCTTGACTTGCCAGCTCTCCTGTTATCTCAACACCCGAGATTAAGTCACTTTGGGGAATGAGCAAACTCACTGCCATCGAGTCGATTCCAATACTTAGTGACCCTATGGGTCAGGGAATAACTGCCCTGAGGGGCCTCTAAAATTAACTCTACAGGAGTAGAAGCCCTGGGCTTCCTCCGACAAGAGAAAGCTGCTGGTGGCTTTGAACCTTGCCGTTGGCAGCCGACCACATAACCTGCTACGCTATCAGGGCTCCTGGTCAAAAACCCAGGTAAGTATGTGAAAATTGGTGTGCTCTTAGGAGAAACCAACCCCTGGGATCTCAAATCTGTTCAACGATCTTAGAAAATAGGCCAGGGAACCATTAGCGCATAGGTGATGCTATTGGATCTGGCAATGCAGGGCTGCTGGCTGTGTTGGTTTCCATCCGATGTCACCCAGGACACCAGTGGAGTGAGTAAAAGGAGGGATTTTCAATATCAACACGAACTAGGTAGTGCAAACAAAATCCCACTGGAATTGATTCCAACTCATAGTGACTCTAGATCCCATAGGACAGAGTAGACTGCTCCTTAGAGATGCTGAGAGTGTAGGTCCTCACAGAAGTAGGTAGAAACCTTGCGAGAGGCTGGGGGTGTTGAACCACCAACTTTGTCGTTAGCAGTCTGATGCTTAACCCAGGGTGCTCACTAAGCTTCTTGTAAGTAGAACCAGAAAGGATGCATTTTGGGGGGGAGGGTGCTAATGAAAAAAAGATGCATCTTGAAAAAGAAGTCATACATGCCTCTTGATTAGGTGACAATGTACCTGTAAGTGCCAAAACACCCTGAAGTGAGAGTTTAGTTGTTCCTGTTGTCAGTTGAAGAACTGAGTCTTTTTTTTTTTCACAGCAGGATGTGGTTTTTCTGTAAATAACCCAACCCCTTTGGACTAACCTAAATGAAGCAAAGGCTTCCGCCCTCCCCGCACCCTCCCTAGGACTCTGCAGGTATTTATTTCCTCCCTCCTTCCAGAGCTAGTTAATCCTTCAAAGTTCATAGGAGGAACCTTCAAACCTCCAAAGGGCTGCAAGTCTACACTGCTAGGATCCTGGCTAGTTCTTACACTAAATGGAAAGTTTCCAGATTTTGATCTAAAGGCTTCTAAGGAATTATCTACCATGGGTTTCACCATCAATGTTAGCTACTTTGGAGTGTGTATGCCCCTGGCTCAGGGCAGCCCCACACACAGTGCAGCCACACTGCCGAGCCTGCCAGCCCCACGCTCATTTGTGGCTTGGACTGTTGTGACCCATAGGATTTTCAGTGGCGGATTTTCAGAATATTCTGCTAGGCCTTTTGTACCCCTTCAGCTGCTGTTAGTTGCTGTCAATCATTTTTGATTTTTGGAGACCCCATTGTGAATCGTAGAGCTGGTCCTTAGGGTTTCCAAGACTGACCTTTCAGAAGAGATCAGCTGAGGCGCCTCTGGGTGAGCTCACATCACCAACCTTTGCCTACTTGTGGAGGTCTTAACTGTGTGTGCCACTTAATGGACTTGTCATCGTAGCTCATCGTAGCTATATCTTTGGATAGCCAGACACCATCAGCTTTCTTCACCACTGATGAGTGACCTTCTTAGAGTAAAGCTGCTCCTTAAGGTCTCCAAACTCCTAACCAAATTTACTGCTACTGAGCCCATTTTGACTCATGGTGACCCTATAGAACAGAGGAGAATTGCCCCTGTGGATTTCCAAGGCTGTAACTCTTTAGGGGGAGTAGAAAGTAGTTGCTGGTGGTTTCAAACTGCTGGCCTTGTGGTTGGCAGCCCAATGCATAAGGTCTCAGGGACTGTACATTTCTATGGGAGCAGATAACCACATGCTTCTACCATGTGGTGGCTGGTAGGTTTGAACTGCCAACCTTATGGTTAGCTAGGTAAAAGATTTTCAAGTTAGCAAGGTCATTGTTCTTCATTCTGTATTGAGAATACATTTTTCATTTTGGTACCCATTGATAACATCCTCTGAAGCTGTGTCCCAGCAAGAAAACAAAAACAGACTTTCCAGGAGTTTTAGTTTAAAAACTGCTGAGATAATAACAACTTGAAAGGTTAGAGAAGCAGCTCAAGGGGCAGTGAGTTCATTTAAATGGTGGCGGAATCACTTTGAAAAGAAGGATGAGAGCGGGATAAACAATTAAACAATCTGGAGGAGAAAACTACGGGTCTGATGGTTCCGGGGGACACAGTAACAATAAGTGATCTAAAACTGATGGTGAGGAGGGTATAGGATGCCTGGTGGATCTTGATCAAGGACAATGTAGCCGAGAGGAATTACTGAAACCCGAATGAAGGCTGAACATGATAGTGGGACAAGAGGAAAGTAAAAGGAAATGAAAGAGCGAGGAGGCAAAGGAGACTCAGAGGTCTAAATATAGGCATGTACATATGTATATATATTTATACATAATGATAGGGAAATAAATCTATGTACATATATTTATACGTTAAGTATTAAGGTACCTTAGCAGATGGACATTGGGCGTCTACTCAAGTACTCCTTCAACACAAGAACGCTTTGTTCTAATAACCTGGCATTCTGTGATGCTTACCTTCCTGACACGATCACTGAAGACAAAATGGGTGCATAAGCAAATTGGTGAAGAAAGCTGATGGTGTCTGGCTATCCAAAGATATAGCAAGTGTTGGGTCTTAAAGGCTTGAAG